>NC_091982.1:135246868-135920202 GCF_044704955.1 Pristiophorus japonicus | reverse complement strand
CTCCAGAAACTTGAGCCCATAATCTGGGCTAATACTCCAGTGCAGTACTGAGGGAGTGTTGCACTGTCGGAGATGTCGGTTTTCGGATGAGACGTTAAACCGAAACCTTGTCTGCCCTCTCAGGTGGATGTAAAAGATCCCATGCCAATATTTTAGAGAAGAACATAGAAAGGGAAAGTGGCTAAAGTAAATGTTGGTTCCCTGGAGGATGAGACTGGGGAATTAATAATGGAGAACAGGGAAATGACAGAGACGTTGAACAAATATTTTGTATCAGTCTTCACGGTAGAAGACACTAAAAACATCCCACTATTGGATAATCAAGGGGTTATAGGGAGGGAGGAACTTAATACAATCACTATCACTAAGGAAGTAGTACTTGGTAAAATAATGGAACTAAAGGCGGACAAGTCCCCTGGACCTGATGGCTTAGATCCTAGGGTCGTAAAAGAAGTGGCTGCAGAGATAGTGGATGCATTGGTTGTAATCTACCAAAATTCCCTGGATTCTGGGGCGGCAGCAACAGATTGGAAAACCGCAAATGTAACGCCCCTATTTTAAAAAAGAGGCAGACAAAAAGCAGGAAACTATTGACCAGTTAGCCTAACATCTGTTGTTGGGAAAATGCTGCAGTCCATTATTAAGGAAGCAGTAGCAGGACATTTGGAAAAGCATAATTCAATCAAGCAGAGTCAACATGGTTTTATGAAAGGGGAAACCACGTTTGACAAATTTGCTGGATTCTTTGAGGATGTAATGAGCAGGGTGGATAAGGGAGAACCAGTAGATGTGGTGTATTTGGATTCCCAGAAAGCATTTGATAAGGTGCCACATAAAAGGTTACTACACGAGATGGGGGTAATATATTAGCATGGATAGATGATTGGCTAACTAACAGAAAACAGAGAGTCAGGATAAATGGCTCATTTTCCGGTTGGCAAACAGTAACTAGTGGGGTGTCGTAGGGATCAGTGCTGGGGCTTCAACGATTTACAATCTATATTAATGACTTAGATAACGGGACCGAGTGTAATGTAACCAAGTTTGCTGATGTTACAAAGATGGGTGGAAAAGAAAATTGTAAGGAGGACACAAAAAACCTGCAAAGGGATATAGACAGGCTAAGTGAGTGGGCAAAAATTTGGCAGATGGAGTATAATGTGGGAAAATGTGAGGTTATCCACTTTGGCAGAAAAAATAGAAAAGCAAATTATAATTTAAAGGGAGAAAAATTGTAAAGTCCTTGTGTATGAAACACAAAACGTGAGTATGCAGGTATAGCAAGTAATCAGGAAGGCCAATGGAATGTTGGCCTTTATTGCAAGGGGGATGGAGTATAAAAGCAGAGAAGTCCTGCTGTACCAGGTATTGGTGAGGCCACACCTGGAATACTGCATACAGTTTTGGTCTCCATATTTAAGGAAGGATATATTTGCATTGGAGGCAGTTCAGAGAAGCTTCACTAGGTTGATTCCGGAGATGAGGGAGTTGACATATGAAGATAGGTTGAGTAGATTGGGCCTATACATATTGGAGTTCAGAAGAATGAGATGTGATCTTATCAAAACATATGAGATAATGAGGGGGCTCAACAAGATAGATGCAGAGGGGCTATAGGGGAAACTAAAACCAGGGCGCATAGTCTCAGAATAACGGGCCACCCATTTAAAACTGAGATGAGGAGGAATTTCTTCTCTCAGAGGGTTGTAAATCTGTGGAATTCTCTGCCCCAGAGAGCTGTGGAGGCTGGGACATTGAATATATTTTAGGAGGAGTTAGACAGATTTTTGAGTGATAAGGGAGTGAAGGGTTATGGGGAGCGGGCAGGGAAGTGGAACTGAGTCCATGATCGGATCAGCCATGATGTTATTGAATGGCGGAGCAGGCTCGAGGGGCCAGGTGGCCTACTCCTGCTCCTATTTCTTATGTTCTTATGTTCTCAACCAACGTCACTAAAACTGATTATCTGGTCATCTATCTCATTGTTGTTTTTGGAGCATGCTGTGCGTGAATTGGCTACTGCGTTTCCTACATTACAACTGTAGCTACACTTCAAAAGTTCTTCATTGTCTGTGAAGTGTTTTGGGACATGCTGAAGATGTGAAAGGCGCTACAGAAAATATAAAGAAAATAATTGTTCTGACTTTGATATGACAGCCGAACCGAGGGGTGTGACGATTGTGATCTGAACTGGTCCATGCCAGAACCACCAATTGGGCTCTATTAATATAGCAAATTGGCAACCCAATTTACATTGAAGTCATTGGAAAGGAAAATCAGGAGCAGTGTAAAACGGGCTGCAGGTTTCCTATGAGCACACTCCGCAGTTCTGGCGCAGACCAATTTCACCACACCGCTGCCCAGTGTCTGTAACATGAGACCTCACATCCAGTTCTCCAATCTTTCAGAGACAAGCTCTGATGGAAATTGTTATGCTGTTCTATTTTACAGACAGCCAGTAATATAATCTAAATGGTACAGTTTTAAAGGGGATGCAGGAACAGATACCTGGGAGTGAATGTACACAAATCTTTGAAGGTTGAGAAGGCTGTCAGAAAAGCATATGCAATCCCTGGCTGTATTAATCGAGACACAGAGTACAAAAGAAAGGAAGTATTGCTATACCTTTATAAAACACTTAGGCCTCAGCTGGAGTAATGTGTTGCATTCTCGGCACCGCACTTTAGGAAGGAAGCCTCAGAGAAGAGGTTTACTCGAATAGTACCAGGGACTTCAGTTATATGGAGAGACTGCAGAAGCTGGGGTTGTTCTCCTTACAGCAGAAAATGTTAAGGGGAGAGATAATACACATGTTCAAAATCATGAACTGTTCTCCCTTAAGTCCAAGGGATGCAGAAATGAACGGATATGGCGGACAACTGGTTTAGCCATTCTTCGCCAGATCTGGCTGGAACCCGTAAAGCATTATCGGGTCTGCTCTTGTCTGCTAAAATCGTTCACTGTTCCAGAGTCATTCTGGGTTGTAAAGATCAACACCGGCTTCTATTCTCCACTGCGAACCATATTTTCAAACTCCTCGCCCCAGTCTCCACCCTTACGTCCGACAATAAGTGTGAGGAGTTCATGGACTTACTTGTCTCTAAGATTGAGACCATCCATTCGGCTGTCTCTGTGTCTTCCCTTCTTTCCCCTAGCCCACCGGGTCAAACTTCCTCTAATGAAGTCCCTTGGCCTAGCCCTGGCTCACAGGGACGAAATGCAGCCTCCCGATAAGGCCAGTTACCGACCGCCGTGTAGGGGGTGGTGTGTGGGTCAGCTTCACCTCTGACTTTCTGAGTGGTTCGAATCGCTCCCACTCCCTCGCTTCTAGACTTTGGATTTATTTGGGGATGTGACAAAAGTGCAGCAGACAACTCTCCACGGTCTCTAAATTGTCAGACTGCTTGTCTGACATCCAGTTCTGGATGAGCAGAAATCTTCTCCAATTAATATTGGGAAGACCGAAGCTATTGTTTTCGGTCCCCATCACAAACCCCGTTCCCTAAACGTTGACTCTATCCCTCTCCCCAAATCCTGTCTGAGGCTGAACCAGACTGTTCACAACCTTGCTTTCATATGTGACCCTGAAATGAGTTTTCGACCACATATCCGCTGCATAACTAAAACCGCCCATTTCCTCCTCCGCAACATTGCCCGTCTCCGCCCCTGCCTCAGCTCATCTGCTGCTGAAGTCCGTATCCATGTTTTTGTTAGCTCTAGACTTGACTATTCCAATGCATTCCTGGCTGGCCTCCCACATTCTCCCCTACATAGACAAGAGGTGATCCAAAACTCGACTGCCCATGTCCTTACTCGCACCAAGTCCCGCTCACCCATCACCCCTGTGCTCGCTGACCTTCATTGGCTCCCGGTTAAGCAACACCTCGATTTCAAAATTCTCATCCTTGTTTTCAAATCCCTCCATGGCCTTACCGTTCCCTATCTCTGTAATCTCCTCTAGCCCTCCAATCCCCCGAGATGTCTGCCCTCCTGAGCATCCCTGATTATAATCACTCAACCATTGGTGGCCGTGCCTGGGCCCCAAGCTCTGGAACTCCCTCCCTAAACCTCTTCGCCTCTCAACCTCTCTTTCCTCCTTCAAGACGCTCCTTAAAATCTACCTCTTTGACCAAGGTTTTGGTCACTTGCACTAATTTCTACTTATGCTGCTCGGTTTCAAATTTTTATTGCATACTACTCCTGTGAAGCACCTTGGGATGTTTCACTACATTAAAGGTGCTATATAAATACAACTTGACGTTGTTGTTGTAGTTCTGATAGAGTAAATAGGGAGAAACTTTTCCCAGTGTCAAAAGGGTCTAACCAGAGTATACAGATTTTAGGTGGTTGGCAAAAGAACCAACATGAGGGAAAAATAAATATTACACAGCGAGTTGTTGTGATCAGGGACGTGCTGCCTGAAAGGGTGGTGGAAGCAGATTCAGTAGTAACTTTCAAAAGAGAATTGGATAAATACTTGAAGGGAACATTTTTGAAGGTCTATGCGGAAAGGGCAGAGCAATGGGCCAATTGGATAGCTTTACCAACGAGCCGCTACAGGTGTGATGGGCCGAATGGCCTCCTGCTGTACTGTGCTGTATGATTCTATGATTCTATAAACACCATACCCTGAGGTTTGTAGACTTAGATTGATACGGCCGTGAAAGAGAAATTTGGCATTAGGGGAACCAGCGGGACAAGGTTAAAGTGCTGGTTCCTGCACCGACCCATAAGGAGGTAAAAGGCCTCTCTTTGGCCTTGTACATTCCTGTACCAAGGCTCCAGAAGTTATCAATTCAATAATATTCCGACAAGATACGATGTGAGAAACTAAACAGACATTGATAAGACCTTGCGAAGAGGCTCGAGGCGGACTCACGGGCACCAAGGAAAATCAACAAATTCTGACCTAATGAAGTCATTCTAGTCACAGCCTAAGGTGGTCACGAGGGTCTTGGCCTGTCAATCCAAAGTAGCACTAATAAGGTAGTCCAATTAGAGAAGTAGCACTGATAAGGTGGTCCAATTAGAGATCTAGGGAGGTCTTACCAGGGAACGGAGGGGTTTTTGAAATGTATAAAAGTTGTATGAGTGTGCTGTTCGGGGAGCACCTCCACTCATAGGCAGCTGTGATAAGAGGTGTTCCCGGACGTTCGTAATAAAAGATCGTTATACCTTGCCAACCGTCTCTGTCTGCTAACTCCGGGGGCTGTTAAGTGGGTTGGGGAGAGCGTCGACCCTCGATATCAGGGGGCCCGCTCGTAGAAGGAGAAGCCTTCCCATTTTCCCCTGACATTTGGCATCACGAACAGGATACGGACTTCCCGAACGGAACAATGACCCAGCTGTTGGGGTGAGTATGTTTTAATTTACCACCTTCAAGTTAGAGCTGTGGCATTGTAAACCACAAGGGAAGGACATCTGTACAAAGAACCATTTGTAGCAGGTCTAGGAGGACGGAGACGGAGGACAGGGACGATCTAGAGGTGGAAGGGGGTCAAAAGGTGCATCCTAAAACACGCGCGTGGAGGTCGCACAGCAGTGCGAGTGCACGACGCAAGGGAAGATATAGAGAAAGGTCTATTGACCCGAAGCGGTACGAGCGCACGGTGCAGGGACGAGACATATTGACCTAAAGCGTGGCAGTACGAGTGTACGGTGCCAAGGGAAGACATGTAGATATTGAGGACATGGAGACGACGTCCCTGCAGTGACGGGAGGTGCAACGATACCTGGGTGTCATGGTACATCAGTCATTGAAGGTTGGCATGCAGGTACAGCAGGTGGTTGAGAAAGCAAATGGCATGTTGGCATTCATAGCGAGGGGATTTGAGTACAGGGGCAGGGAGGTGTCACTACAGTTGTACAGGGCCTTGGTGAGGCCACACCTGGAGTATTGTGTGCAGTTTTGGTCTCCTAACATGAGGAAGGACATTCTTGCTATTGAGGGAGTGCAGCAAAGGTTCACAAGACTGATTCCCGGGATGGCGGGACTGACATATCAAGAAAGACTGGATCAACTGGGCTTGTATTCACTGGAGTTCAGAAGAATGAGAGGGGATCTCATAGAAACGTTTAAAATTCTGACGGGTTTAGACAGGTTAGATGCAGGAAGAATGTTCCCAATGTTGGGGAAGTCCAGAACCAGGGGTCACAGTCTAAGGATAACGGGTAAGCCATTTAGGACCGAGATGAGGAGAAACTTCTTCACCCAGAGAGTGGTGAACCTGTGGAATTCTCTACCACAGAAAGTTGTTGAGGCCAATTCACTAAATATATTCAAAAAGAGTTAGATGTAGTCCTTACTACTAGGGGGATCAAGGGGTATGGCGAGAAAGCAGGAATGGGGTACTGAACTTGCATGTTCAGCCATGAACTCATTGAATGGCGGTGCAGGCTCGAAGGGCCGAATGGCCTACTCTTGCACCTATTTTCTATGTTTCTATGTTTCTATATTGACCCAAAGCGTGGCAGTACGAATGTACGGCGCCAAGGGAAGACATATAGATATAAATAAAGTCCTGCATACCTAACACGAATTTAAGGGAGTGCCCAAGATAGCCCCGAAGAAGATGGGTAACACGGCTAGTAAAAAGGCGAATAAAACCAATCATTAATTGTAACTTGCGTAACTACGTAATGCCATACAAAAGCTGATAGTGACTATCTTAAGTGACTTATGGATCCAAAAATAGAGCCGGCCAAATAATTAATGAGCTTTGTTGAATGAAGAGAGACTTTTGTGAATATTTGTCATTGAGTGAGAGTCCTTGTGTGATTTTTTGACTGCGGAATGAAGTTTTCATGTTTCTGAAAGCCTGTTTGGAAAAATAGTGCAGCTCCACTCACTTTTCCAAACAGAGTGAAAGTTTTTTTTAACCCTTTGTAGTGTTGTCCTGTATGTGGGAAGTTTTAAGACATTTTAAGTTAGAAATGCAGGTGTGGATTCATTCGGATGATAAGTTACGGAGCTAGGAAATGCACAAAGGATAGATTTGTTGAGCAAAAGATAAAAAATACATGGTCCCGGTGGTTAAAAAAAAGAATTTATTTGACACGCTCACTTACTTGTCAACAGAAAACACGCAATCATTGATTACATTGGGTTGAAAGACATAAATTTAGTCTGGGAATGAGATAAAGAATGCCTTTTATAAAAGGCCTGTGAGGATCTCTCGCGGCTGCGGGCTGGGGAAGTACGCTCCCATTTTCCTTTGTCTAAAACCTTGACGCAAAAGCTTCTAGCTCAGTAAAAAAAAAGAGTTTGAAATAAAGATTGAAATTACAAAATATGAATTGGGATTTTGAGATATTAAGAGAAGGCACAGCAAAATATGGATTCAAACTAAAAAAAACAATAAATTAAATCTGATCTCTTTAGAAAAAAAGAGAAATAAAACTAAAAGGTTTGGAAACAATCTAGAAATACCTTCACGGATCAGGTCAAACTCTTGGGCGAGTGGTGAGCTATCTGCGAAGGTGTAAAAGGGACTTTTGAAAAATGTTAAAACAGCAAGCTTTAGCAGTTTAGAAAAAGACATTGTGACAACCTTGAAACTGGAACATTTTGAGATTACGAAAAGCAGCCCTCAAAGCCTACGTGCTTTCCTCCGTTCTAGTTATGGAGAAAAGAAAAAGATAAAGACGCCACTTTGAAAGTAAACAAATTGAACGAATTTGAAAGAAAAAGTGTCTTCGATTGTCTGATGATTTTAAATTAACAAATTTACGGATTTACGAGCCCTCCATGTAAAATACAAAACCTAATTTGAAGAAAGGTGATCTGAAAAAAAAAGACGTAACGCAATAATTAGGTGCTGGAAAAACAAAGGGGTGTTTGTGATGGAAAAAGACATAACTTACTAAATACTAATTGATATCGGCTGTGAAAAAGATATTGGTTTAATTGGAAAAAAAAGAATTTGAAGAGGTAAAAGACACTCTCCATTGATAATGATTTTAAATTACGAGAAAGTTTCACTGCAGTTTGAAAGATTTCCAAAATGGACATTGTTTATCAAGTAAAGTCCCAAACAGTCTAAACAAGCAGGAGGGTTTTAAAAATAACTGGAGAAAAGATCTAAGCTATGCGAACTCAGAACAGAAAGAAAAAACTGGGAATTAGAGAATCTTACTGAATTTTTAAATTCTTATAGAAAATGGAACTGGCACGGATGTTTAGATTTTGTGCTGAGAGAGAAATAAAACACAAGATTTGCCCAGTGAACGGGACCGTAAAATAAAATGAAATGTTGGAATGTATACAGTGTGTGTGAAAATTGGATTTCAGTAAACAAAATAGCTATTAAAAATGTGTGGTCTCATTTTAAATCAATAAAAAAAAAAATCTTTGGCAAGTACTTGAATTCGAAGTTAAGAAAAAATTGGAGTTTAATCTAAAATGCCATCTTTCCTGATGAGAAGACTTTTATTATGATGACTATACTAATGATTTCTGCTGTTTTAACAGATTCCTAATTTCTAAGAAAGTTTTGAAGGCACAAAGACTTAAAAAAGAATTTTTCGGATGATTACGCGAAGTCACGTAATGACATCAGGCTTTCTTACAAACCTGTAAAGGAGTTAACCCTTTCCATTGACAGCTGTTTTATACTGGACATTATTAATTTGGATTTCTAAATAAAATAAAAAAGACTCACCTGACAGATAGAGGAAATGGTGGGATAGTCAGAATAAAAATAAAAACAGAACTAGCCTATGTAATAATACTCGCCTGACACAAATAAAAGAAAGACACTCAAACAAAACAAATTCAAGAGTTAAAAGCTAAGATAAATAAGCTGAAAGAGATTTTTTTTTAAACGGGACCAGATGGATAGTGCAGTGCGCAGCCATAGCACCGTTACCTATGGCAATAGAGCCAATGTACCCGACAAACCCAACCTAACCCTTACCTCCGATTTCACAGAGTGACCACAACATGCATGGATAAAAGATGAGTAGACCAGAAGCTAACACCTGGTGACGACCAGGCTATCTGTTTAAAATTTACAGATAAAACACTCACCGAGATGGGATCGCAGCGGCTACTTCGACTCTGGAGACTCCGGATACTGGGGAACTTGAGGCCCACGCAGGCACTGGATAATACAGATGGACTACGAGAGATATAGCACACGCAGGAAAGATACAACTACATGAACTAGCTTTGTTTAATTGAACTGCCGAAATATGCATCCCAGCAGCCAAGGACTGGAGCAAGGACAGAACTTATTTTAAAGCATGGCTATGTATAGTGTATTAAGTAAGGTTGTAATGCAACAGGCTGCCAATGCCATGGGCGCCAGTAGATTCCGAGGACAGGAGCAAGTTCATAGGACCAAAAGGGGAAGGGCGCAGAAATCCAACTGGATGGAATTTCAGTTCTAGAAGCTCGTGCCTGGGCAGACGAAGCTGCAAACAAGCAGCCAAACCCACCCCGCAACAGAAGGGTGGGAACAGAACGGAGCAAAAAGGGGGGTGGGACATCAGGATGTTTTGGAAAACTGGCCAGTGGGATAAAATGAAGACCAAGGGAGGTCTCTGGAATATAAGGTGTATGTCCCGAAGCGTGACACGGTAACAACACGGAGAAGCCGGTATTGATCATGCGCAGCGCTAACAAGAAGGAATTAAACCTAAAAAGGAGGGTGGATGGAGTGTGGAGGAAAGATGACAATAAAGGTCCGGCTGGGACACCAAACACGCCCAAAGGGACCCTGGGAAGCCCTACCACTGCCCCGACAACCACCCTGGCGACAACAACTCTTCCCAGCACAACCACCCAAGTCCCCCCATAAGCCCGTCCATAAAGATGAGAGCCAAAGGGGGGCTAGTAATAAAAGAATCTATAGAAAGGATATAATTGGGGTGCGTCAGCGACTACTTAACCTAAATATAATGGATATCATTCTTCCTAGCTTCTGTGGGAATGAAACTATGGGGCCAAGTTTCGGCCTGAGTTGCTCCTGTTTTTTTGGAGCAACTGGTTTAGAATGGAGTATCTTAGAAATTTGGGCCCCAAGTTTCGGCCCGCACCGAAAACGGCGCACCTCCGAGCTGGACGTCTGTTCTTCGCGCCTAAATGTGCGCTAAAAAAAAACTCCAATATTCTCCGGCTCCTCGGAGCTCGATCTCTGCTTGGCACGGCGCACTCTTCTCAGCGGGGGGGCGGAGCCAAACACTCGTGCCGATTCTGTAAGTAGTGGGGGGCGGGTCCAATTTAAATGAGCCTTCGTGGTGCCGGCAGTGTCAAACAAACATTGGCACTCGGCCATTTTTAAAAGGACTGGAGAAAAAGTGAAGATTTGTTTCTTGGTCCCCTTCAAAGGCTTGTAATTTAATTTTTGAGATATTTTTGTGTGTGAGGGAGTGCTTTTAGCAGCACTGTTGAATAAATCACCTGCTGAAATCAGTGAGTTCAGCTTTTCACTGCTAAACTTGCAGAACCGGTGCTGCATTGGTGCATGCAAATTAAGGACTGTGTGTTTTGAGAAATAAGAGTGCCAATTCAACTTTGCAATGGATCAACGCCCACCAAGAACAAAGAAGTTCTTGCATGAGGGAGTAGAGATATTAGTCAACGTAATTGAGCAGAGATGGCAGGAGCTAGATACCAGCAACAGAGGTCGCATAAAAGTGCCACCTAAAGAAATGAAGAAACGGTGGAACCAAGTTGCAGAAGATTACTGTGCAGTGGTGCATACCATGAGATCTGGAAGCCAGTGTAAAAAGAAATGGCATGACCTTGGTCAAGTAGTTAGTGTAAGTAATATTTCCCATTTTTAGTTTAATCGTAATTGTAACCTGGCTATCTGTATGTCTCACCTTGCAGACTGACACACTGTAAAAAGTTATATTTTACTCTTTGCAGAAGAAATTGGCCCAGAACAACAGGAGGACGCGTGCCCAATCTGCATCCACTCTCACCCTTGGAACAAAGGGTAGCTGCTATGATGAGTCGTACATGGAGAGAAGCAATCATAGAAACATAGAAACATAGAAAATAGGTGCAGGAGCAGGCCATTCAGCCCTTCTAGCCTGCACCGCCATTCAATGAGTTCATGGCTGAACATGAAACTTCAGTACCCCCTTCCTGCTTTCTCGCCATAACCCTTGATCCCCCGAGTAGTAAGGACTTCATCTAACTCCCTTTTGAATATATTTAGTGAATTGGCCTCAACTACTTTCTGTGGTAGAGAATTCCACAGGTTCACCACTCTCTGGGTGAAGAAGTTTCTCCTCATCTCGGTCCTAAATGGCTTACCCCTTATCCTCAGACTGTGACCCCTGGTTCTGGACTTCCCCAACATTGGGAACATTCTTTCTGCATCTAACCTGTCTAAACCCGTCAGAATTTTAAACGTTTCTATGAGGTCCCCTCTCATTCTTCTGAACTCCAGTGAATACAAGCCCAATTGATCCAATCTTTCTTGATAGGTCAGTCCCGCCATCCCGGGAATCAGTCTGGTGAACCTTCGCTGCACTCCCTCAACAGCAAGAATGTCCTTCCTCAAGTTAGGAGACCAAAACTGTACACAATACTCCAGGTGTGGCCTCACCAAGGCCCTGTACAACTGTAGCAACACCTCCCTGCCCCTGTATTCAAATCCCCTCGCTATGAAGGCCAACATGCCATTTGCTTTCTTAACCGCCTGCTGTACCTGCATGCCAACCTTCAATGACTGATGTACCATGACACCCAGGTCTCGTTGCACCTTCCCTTTTCCTAATCTGTCACCATTCAGATAATAGTCTGTCTCTCTGTTTTTACCACCAAAGTGGATAACCTCACATTTATCCACATTATACTTCATCTGCCATGCATTTGCCCACTCACCTAACCTATCCAAGTCACTCTGCAGCCTAATAGCATCCTCCTCGCAGCTCACACTGCCACCCAACTTAGTATCATCCGCAAATTTGGAGATACTGCATTTAATCCCCTCGTCTAAATCATTAATGTACAATGTAAACAGCTGGGGCCCCAGCACAGAACCTTGCGGCACTCCACTAGTCACTGCCTGCCATTCTGAAAAGTACCCGTTTACTCCTACTCTTTGCTTCCTGTCTGACAACCAGTTCTCAATCCACGTCAGCACACTACCCCCAATCCCATGTGCTTTAACTTTGCACATTAATCTCTTGTGTGGGACCTTGTCGAAAGCCTTCTGAAAGTCCAAATATACCACATCAACTGGTTCTCCTTTGTCCACTTTACTGGAAACATCCTCAAAAAATTCCAGAAGATTTGTCAAGCATGATTTCCCTTTCACAAATCCATGCTGACTTGGACCTATCATGTCACCATTTTCCAGATGCACTGCTATGACATCCTTAATAATTGATTCCATCATTTTACCCACTACTGAGGTCAGGCTGACCGGTCTATAATTCCCTGTTTTCTCTCTCCCTCCTTTTTTAAAAAGTGGGGTTACATTGGCTACCCTCCACTCCATAGGAACTGATCCAGAGTCAATGGAATGTTGGAAAATGACTGTCAATGCATCCGCTATTTCCAAGGCCACCTCCTTAAGTACTCTAGGATGCAGGCCATCAGGCCCTGGGGATTTATCTGCCTTCAATCCCATCAATTTCCCCAACACAATTTCCCGACTAATAAAGATTTCCCTCAGTTCCTCTTCCTTACTAGACCCTCTGACCCCTTTTATATCCGGAAGGTTGTTTGTATCCTCCTTAGTGAATACCGAACCAAAGTACTTGTTCAATTGATCCGCCATTTCTTTGTTCCCCGTTATGACTTCCCCTGATTCTGACTGCAGGGGATCTACGTTTGTCTTCACCAACCTTTTTCTCTTTACATACCTATAGAAACTTTTGCAATCCGCCTTAATGTTCCCTGCAAGCTTCTTCTCGTACTCCATTTTCCCTGTCCTAATCAAACCCTTTGTCCTCCTCTGCTGAGTTCTAAATTTCTCCCAGTCCCCAGGTTCGCTGCTATTTCTGGCCAATTTGTATGCCACTTCCTTGGCTTTAATACTATCCCTGATTTCCCTAGATAGCCACGGTTGAGCCACCTTCCCCTTTTTTTTTTTTTTTTTTTTAGTACAGCACAAGCTGGGCCCGCATCCGAGGAAGAGGGTAAGTCCTGAAAATGCATCGTGGCCCTTTAAATCAACCTGCTGCCTGGCTTGCTATGTGTGAGAGTACTCATGCCACCCACCCAGCCCCCTCCCTTGCTGTTAAGCATTTGACTGTTCTGATGTATTTTGCAGAACATGATGATGATGATGATGTTGATGATGACGATGATGACGATGCTGCTGCTGCTGCTGCCAACCCTGAGGGTCCTGAGGGTACAGAACAAGAACCAGTACAACCAGATGCGGACGATCCAGACTGGATGACGGCAGTGATGACTGAAATGTCTGCAGGGGAGAGCTTCCAATTTAATGTTTATGAGCTCCCATCAAGGGGCATCAGAGTTTCAACCCCTAGCATAGGTCTTGGTTCCACCTTCCATGGTTTCGCTTCCGATGTTGCGGGTCCCAGTGATGCTGCTGGTATAATGCAGCATTCTACAGTCAGTGCACTACTGTCCCAGCCTGTGCCTCCCTCTCGCATAGGTTCTGGTTCCACCTACTATGGTTTTGATTCCGACGCTTTGGGTCCCAGTGTTGCTGCTGATATCATGGAGCAGTTTACACCCATTCGTCCAACATCCCAGTCCACGGCTCGCACTCGAGTGCTGTCGTCTGGAACACCGAGCGCCCCACCATCCCAGCCCGAGCCTCTCTCTCTAGTACTGCCGTCTGCAACACAGAGCGTCCTACCATTCCAGCCCGAGCCTCTCCCTCTAGTTCTGCCGTCTGCAACATAGAGCATCCCACCATTCCAGCCTGAGCCTCTCCCTCCAGTTCTGCCGTCTGGAACACAGAGCGTCCCACAGTCCCAGCCTGCGCCTCCCTGTGTAGTGGTGCCGCTTGCAACACCGAGCATCTTACCGTCCGTGCCCACGTCTCCCAGTGTAGTGGTGCCACAAAGCAGACCCAGGCAGAGGAGAAGGAGATTGGAGACACGCTCTCCTGAGATGCAGCGTGCAACAGATGCGACTCAGGTTGTGGCATTGGGTATGGAGACCAATGAGCTTACCCGATCACTCATCAGTGGCGTCAGTGCAGTGGGTGAAGAGTTGATGGTCCTGACGGGAGAAATAGCAGTAATCACACGGGAACTTAGGGAGGAAATGTCCGAGGGAGTGCAATCGATGGCACAGGCCGTCAGGGATGGCATTCAATTGACGGCACAGGCCATCAGGGAGGGCATGCAAGTGTCGGCACAGGCCGTCAGGGAGGGCCTGGTTGAGGTAGCTGCTGCAATAAGGGCACACAGCCCAGCCAATCAAATGACACCCCGATGAGGAAGTGAACATTCACTGAGATATGGATGAGACATGGTTGCAGCCTTTCTTTGCTGCTTTTGTTCTTGTTCTTGATGTAGCTGTAGTAGCGTGTTTCAAATTGAAATTGTTTTGTAAGTTTTGTAACGTTATAACTTATAAGGGTTCTTATGGTTTTTAAGTGATCTTATAGGGTAAATGCTCTCACATTTTTTTGTATCTTATTTAATTTTGCACCTAAAAAGTGATCTTGAAGTTTAAGTGTTCTTCAGAGTGTAAGATTTTTCACAATGAAACTGTTTTGTAAGTTTTGTAACTTTACAACTTATAAGGGATCTTATGGTTTTTAAGTGATCTTATAGGGTAAATGCTCTCACATTTTTTTGTATCTTATTTAATTTTGCATGTGATCTCAGGGTTTTCAAGTGATCTTATAGTGTAAATGCTCTCACATTCTGTAAATTATTTAATTTTGCATCTAAAAAGTGAGCTTGAAGTGTAAGTGATCTTAGAGTGTAACATTTTTCACATAGAAAGTGTTTTGTAACTTTTGTAACTTTACAAGTTTATAAGTGATCTTAAAGTTTTTAAGTGATCTTCAAGAGTCATATTAAAAAGTATAGTTTGATACAACAAATATTTTATTAGAGTGACGTTAACTTTTCAATAAAATATTTTTTCATTAAAACTGTTTCATGTTCCATTAACACAACACAACGTAGGAACAACTGCAAAGAATAAACATGTCCATACGCAAAAGTGGTCACAGAGCCCTCAGGCATCAGTAGTTGAAGCGTTCACGGATGAACTGCTGGCGCAAGGCTCGAACAATCGTTAAAGGGGCACGATGGATGGCCCTCCTCCGACCTCGTGCTCCGGCATCAGGCACTTGCATGCTTTTCTGATTGTCGTTATCATCCACATCCTGGTCTTTCGTAATATTATCATCATGCACTGGACCCTCACGTCGGTCTTTTGGTTCCACTACCAGCTCCTGCAGCCTCATGATGGCTAAGTTATGAAGCATGCAGCACACAACAGTGAAGTGACTGACAATCTGAGGAGAGTATAGCAAGTGTCCTCCGGAATGGTCCAGGCATCGGAATCGCTGTTTCAATATGCCAATGGTCCTCTCAATGATGCTGCGCGTCGCAATGTGCGCCATGTTATATTGACAGTCAGCTTCTGTCCGTGTCACGCGTAGGGGCGCCATGAGCCAGGTGGTCAGGCCGAACCCTTTGTCTCCCAGTAGCCAGCTCCGCTCTTCTGGCTGCTGCTCAAACATGTCAGATAGAATGCTGTCGCGTAGGATGAACGCATTGTGGGTGCTGCTCGGGTATCTCACATCGACTGACATGATGCGTTGCTTGTCGTCACACACGAACTGCACATTGATAGAGTGGAAACCTTTCCTATTTCGGTACTGCTCAGATTCCTCCACAGGTGCTCGCAAGGCTATGTGGGTACAATCAATGCAGCCCTGTACCTTTGGGAAGCCGGCAATCCTGAAGAAGTCACAGCCCTCTCATGGATCGCTTGTGTGGTCATTGGGAAATTGATGAAGTCATTCTTTGCGCATACAGTGCAGCCATGACCTGGTAAATGCAGGCATGTATTGCACGTTGAGAGATGGCACACACATCTCCAGTTGTAGCCTGAAACGATCCCGAGGCATAGAAAGAAAGTGCAGCTGTTACCTTCACTTCAACAGACAAGGCAGTTGGCGTTCTGCTTCTGGCCTGCAAATCTGCTCTCATCATATCACAAATCTCAGTGACAACTTCTCTGCGAAAACGCAGCCTTTTCATACAATCAGCCTTGCTCATGTCCAGGTACGAGCGCCTGGATCGATATTGTCGATATGGGTAAGGTCTCCTGCCCATCAACCTACGGGCTACGACGTTCCTGGACCACTCCAATGCAGTGAATTGATGGCGAACCATTGCATAATATGTGGTGTTGACAATGCAGCACCCATTCTGCAAATTTAAGTATAAATCTATCTATGTGTCTGCCTCTCCCTGGACAAATGGCCTCAGTCCCCCTCACAGCTCGAAGGCCGCTGCTGTATCTTCGGCTGCCGTCGAGCTACTGATACCGCCCCTAAAGCGTGGCCGAATGGCCTCAAGCACCATAAAGAGCTGCGTGTGTCAGGTGTTGATTCTTCGGCTGCCGGCCAGCCACTGACGCCGCTGATATCCTATGGCCGAATGGCCTCACGTCCGTCCGCTGCTGATTCTTTGGCTGCCGGCCAGCCACTGACGCTGCCCTTAAAGCGTGGCCGAATGGCCTTAAGAACCTTAATGAGCTGCGTGTGTCCTGCGTTGATTCTTCGGCTGCCGGTCAGCCACTGACACCGCTGCTATCTCATGGCCGAATGGCCTCACATCGGTCCGCTGATTCTTCGGCTGGCTGCTGGCTTTCCACTGACGCCGCTGCTATCTCATAGCCGAATGGCCTCGAGTCCGTCTGGTGTTGCTTCTTCATGGCCAGCCACTGACGGAAGGAAGGCCTGCCTCAAGCACTGCAGCTCAGCTTGAAGGCTGCTTGCTGCCGCTGCCGTCGAGACACTGACACCACACCCCTGCCTGTCTCCAACATGAAAGGCCTGCCTGAAGCACAGCAGCTCGAAGGCTGCTGCTATTTCATACAGGTAGGAACATGGTTTATTTAATCTTTTTACTGCTTATAAATTTTTATTCAGGTTGGATTTATTTGTATAATATTTGTATAAGTATAACTAAGGATTGATTGTAGAATTTAATGACTTCCCTTCCCCCCCTCCCCCCCCCACCTCATTCCCTACGCCTAATTTGTAACCTACGCCTGATTTTCTAAAGTGTAGACAAGGTTTTTTCGAGCGTACAAAAATCTTCACTTACTCCATTCTAAGTTAGTTTGGAGTAAGTTTTCACTGCCGAAACTTTGAAAACAGGCGTAAGTGGCCGGACATGCCCCCTTTTGAAAAAAAAATTCTGTTCCAAAGTGAAACTGTTCTAACTGACTAGAACTGGAGCAAACTAAATGCAGAGAATTCCGATTTTAAGATACTCCGTTCTACACCAGTTGCTCCAAAAAAACAGGAGCAACTGAGGCCGAAACTTGGGGCCTTGAATTCTTCTAAATTCCAGTGAGTATAAGCCTAGCCGATCCAGTCTTTCCTCATATGTCAGTCCTGCCATCCCGGGAATCAGTCTGGTGAACCTTCGCTGCACTCCCTCAATAGCAACCACGTCCTTCCAAAACTGCACACAATACTCAAGGTGTGGTCTCACCAAGGCCCTGTACAACTGCAGTAAGACCTCCCTGCTCCTATATTCAAATCCCCTTGCTATGAAGGCCAGCATGCCATTTGCTTTCTTTACTGCCTGCTGTACCTGCATGCCTGCCTGCAATGACTGATGTACCATGACACCCAGGTCTCATTGCACCTCCCCTTTTACTAATCTGTCACCATTCAGATAATAATTTGCCTTCCTGTTTTTGCCACCAAAGTGGATAATCTCACATTTAAAGAGCTGGGGTCCCAGCACTGAACCCAGCGGCACCCCACTAGTCACTGCCTGCCATTCTGAAAAGGATCCATTTATTCCCACTCTGCTTCCTGTCTGCCAACCAGTTCTCTATCCACGTCAATACATTACGCCGAATATCATGTGCCTTAATTTTGCACACTAATCTCTTGTGTGGGACCTTGCCAAAAACCTTTTGAAAGCCCAAATACACCACATCCACTGGTTCTCCCTTATCCACTCTACTAGTTACATCCTCAAACAATTCTAGAAGATTTGTCAAGCATGATTTCCATTTCATAAATCCATGCTGACTTGGACCGATCCTGTCACTGCTTTCCAAATGCGCTGCGATTACATCTTTAATAATTGATTCCAGCATTTTCCCCACCGCCGATGTCAGGCTAACCAATCTATAATTCCCTGTTTTCTCTCTCGCTCGTTTTTAAAAAAGTGAGGTTACATTAGCTACCCTCCAATCCATAGGAACTGAACTAGAGTCCATGGAATGTTGGAAAATGACTACCAATGCATCCACTATTTCTAGGGCCACTTCCTTAAGTACTCTGGAATGCAGACTATCAGGCCCTGGGGATTTATCGGCCTTCAGTCCCTTCAATTTCCCTAACACCATCTCCTGACTAATAAGGATTTCCCACAGTTCCCCTTCTCGCTAGACCTTTGGTCCCCTAGTATTTTCGGGAGGTTATTAGTGTCTTCCTTAAAGAAGACAGAACCAAAGTATTTGTTCAAATGGTCTGCCATTTCCTTGTTTGCCATTATGAATTCACCTGACTCTGACTGCAAGGGACCTACATTAGTCTTCACTAATCCTTTTCTCGTCACATATCTATAGAAGCTTTTGCAGTCAGTTTTTATGTTCCCTGCAAGCTTCCGCTCATACTCTATTTCCCCCCTCCTAATTAAACCCTTAGTTCTCCTCTGCTGAATTCTAAATTTCTCCCAGTCCTGAGGTTTGCTGCTTTTTCTGGCCAATTTATATGCCTCTTCCTTGGAGTTAACACTTTCCCTAATTTCCCTTGTTAGCCATGGTTGAGCCAACTTCCCTTTTTTCTTCTGACGCCACAGGGATGCACAATTGTTGTATTTCATCCATGTGATATTTAACTGTCTGCCATTGCCTATCCACCATCACCACCTTTAAGTATCATTCTCCAGTCTATCCGAGCCAATTCATGTCTCATACCGTCAAAGTTTTTTTTCTTTAATTCAGGACCCTAGTCTCTGAATTAACTGTGTCACTCTCTGTAAAGTCCTGTCCCTGCAGTACAGAGTCACACGAGGCACATACTGAAGTCAAGGTCACTCAGGACCTGCACCTTTATTACACAGCTCTCGAATGCTACATTTGCCTGAGACCTGTTCTTATATACCTGTCTGGGACAGGTATCCAGTGTCTCCTGCAAGTGCACCCCTGGTGGTAAGGTAAGCTTGTGGTTACAGGTCATCTCTAGTTAGAGTCATGTATAGCATGGTAAGATACAGTTATGTACAGTAGTGTGAGATGTATGACATCACCCTCCTCCAAGGTCTTATTGTCTTTATAGGTTCAGTCTCTCAGGTGGTCTACGCTCTCGCGTGGAGTGTCTTAGTTGTGGTTCAGTTGTTTGCCTTGGTGCCTGTTTTTTTTCGCTGTGATTGCTGGTATCTCGCCTGGGCTGTCTGTTTGGATTGCCCTTTCCTCAGGTTGTTCCCTCTGTCTGTCCACCAGGTGTGGTGTGAGTTCAATATTGTAGTCTTCCTCTGGTTCAGCAGTGTTGTTGGTGAATCAACTTTTGACTTGGTTTACCTGCCTCTGGCAGGTTTTGCCATTATCCATTTGTACCATCAGTAGCCTGTTACCATCTTTGCCTGTTACTGTCCCTGCAAGCCATTTGGGACCCCTGCCATAGTTTAGCACAAACACTTTGCCCCCTATCCCATTCCACCTCCGCCTCGAATTTCGATCATGGTACTCGATTAGCTTATGGCGCTTTGCCTCAACGATTTCCTGCATGTCTGGGAGGATTAATGAGAGCCTTGTCTTTAAGGTCCGTTTCATTAATAGTTGCGCGGGGGGAACTCCAGTCAATGAATACGGACGAGATCTGTATGCCAGCAGCAGTCACGACAGGTGACCCTGCAGCGTGGGACCTTGGATTTTGAGCATACCTTGTATATTGATCTGCACTGCTCGCTCCGCCTGGCCGTTGGAGGCCGGCTTGAATGGTGCCGTCTTAACGTGATTTATGCCGTGGTCACTTATAAAATCTTGGAATTCTGCGCTGGTGAAGCACGGACCATTATCACTGACCAATATGTCAGGAATGCCGTGCGCTGCGAACATGGTTCCAAGGCTCTCCATAGTGGCGGAGCTGGTGCTCGAGTTTAAAATGGTGCATTCGATCCACTTAGAAAATGCATCTACAACTACGAGGAACATTTTGCCCATGAATAGGCCCGCATAGTCTACGTGCACCCGCGACCACGGTTTGGTGGGCCAGGGCCAGGGGCTCAGGGGGGCCTCCCTGGGGGCATTACTGAGTTGGGCAGAAATGGTGCACCGTCGGATGCAGAGCTCCAGGTCCGCGTCAATGCCAGGCCACCAGACGTGGGATCTGGCTATGGCCTTCATGAGAACGATCCCCGGGTGCTCGCGGTGGAGCTCCCGGACAAATGTCTCTCTGCCTCGCAGAGGCATAACTACTCAGCTGCCCCACATCAGGCAGTCTGCTTGTAGTAACAGCTCATGCATGTGTCTATGGAAAGGTTTCATCTCCACAGGGCAGGCATCGCGAACCTCTGCCCAGTCACCAGTTAAGACATATCTTTTTACTCGGGATAACGTGGGGTCGCTGGTCATCCAGGCTCTGATTTGGCGAGCCGTTATTGGGCGAACCTGTGGACTCAAAGACATTGCTTGCCATGACTATCTCACAGTCCTGTTCGTCAGACCCTTCCGTGGTCGCCAGGGGTAGCCTGCTAAGTGTGTCGGCACAATTGTCTGTGCCTGGTCTGTGCCTTATGGTGCAATCGTAAGACGCCAGCATGAGTGCCCACCATTGAATGCGCGCCGAGTTGGCGTTTATTGCCTTGCTCTCGGATAGTAGGCACGTGAGGGGCTTGTGGTCGGTTTCTAATGCAAACTTGGCCCTGAAAAAGTATTGGTGCATCTTTTTGACACCGTACGCGCACCTGAGCGCCTCCTTCTCCACCATTCCGTACCCGCGCTCCACCCGCGAAAGTGACCTGGAGGCATAAGCTATGGGTTGTAATTTACCCGCACTATTGACATGTTGTAAAACGCACCCGACCCCATACGCTGACGCTTCACATGTGAGAACTAGCTTTTTACCTGGATCAAAGAAAGTCAAAACACTGTTGGAACACAGAATGTTGCGTGCCTTATTGAAGGCGCGTTCCTGGGCATCCCCCAAAAACCAATCGCACCCCTTTCTGAGTAGCACGTGGAGACGCTCCAGCAGTGTGTTTAAGTTCTGCATAAAGTTCCCAAAGTAATTGAGTAGCCCGAGAAAGGAGCGCAGTTCTGAGACATTCTGGGGCCTGGGTGCCAGGCGCATTGCTTCGGTTTTGGACTCTGTTGGCCGGATTCCATCAACGCCAATCCTTCTGCCCAAAAATTCAACCTCGGGCGCGAGAAACAGGCACTTGGATTTCTTAACTCTTAGGCCTACCCGATCCAACCGCTTTAGTACTTCCTCCAAATTGCGGAGATGGGAGTCGGTGTCCCTGCCCGTGATAATTATGTAGTCTTGAAATACAACCGTCCCCGGGATAGACTTGAGCAGACTCTCCATGTTGCGCTGGAATATAGCAGCTGCCGACCTGATGCCGAATGGGCATCGATTGTACCTGAAAAGGCCTCGAGGTGCGTTGATGGTGGTGAGTAGCTTGGACTCATCGGTCAATTCTTGTGTCATATACGCAGATGTGAGATCTAGTTTTGAGAAAAGTTTTCCTCCAGCCAATGTGGCAAATAAGTCCTCCGCTCTGGGCAGCGGGTATTGGTCCTGTAGGGAGACTCTGTTTCTGGTAGATTTGTAGTCCCTACAGATTCGTACGGATCCATCAGGCTTCATGACTGGGACGATAGGACTTGCCTCGTCGCTAAATTCCACGGGTGAGATAATGCCTTCCCGCAGAAACCTGTCCAGTTCATGTTCAATCTTTTCCCTCATCACATAGGGCACAGCTCTAGCCTTGTGATGGACCGGTCCAGCATCCTGTGTGATGTAGATTTTGACTTTAGCCCCTTTGAAGGTGCCCCTACCTGGCTGAAGGAGATATTCAAATTGATTTAGAACTATTGAGCAGGAGGTCCGTTCCTCTGACGACATGGCGTGAACATCATCCCATTTCCAGTTTAGTTTTGCCAGCCAGCTTCTCCCCAGCAGTGCTGGGAGATCTCCGGGGAGAATCCACAGGGGAAGTCAGTTCACTGTCCCTTTGTGTGTGACTGAGAGCATGGTGCTGCCGAGGACTGGGACGATTTCTTTGGTCTAGGTCCTTAGTTTGTTGTTGACCCTTGTAAGTTTTGGTCTGTCTCTTTTGTGCGGCCACAGCTGTTCAAATTGTTGAGCACTCATGAGAATTTGACTCGCTCCCGTATCCAGCTCCATGTTGACGGGTATATTGTTGAGTAGGACTCTCATCATTATTGGAGGCATCTTGTTGTAGGAGCATTGGCCATTGATCGTGTTGACCCGCTGTACATCGGTGTCCCGGATACTGTCCCCACCGTCTTCTGGTCCGCTTTCCGACCCTTCCGATTCGTATACCAGCCGAGCTGCCGTTTTTTTGCACATGCGGGCCAGATGCCTTGTATAGTCGCAGTTTCTGCAAACAGCATGCTGAAATCGACACCCCCTTGATGAGTGCCTTCCCCCAGATCTCCAGCACAGACCACTTCCATTGTTCCCAAAGGATGAGCTGCGTCTGGTTAATCTCTCTTGAGCTTCTCTCAGTTTGTAGTTGATTGCTCGCATTGTGGGTTGATGAGGTGTGAACAACCGTTCATGTGGCCCTTGTTGGCTTCTGGCGCCACTGCCTGCTGTTGAGGGCCTGCTCTCCTGCCTTTGTCTGTGTGTGGGGGTAGCGGCTTGTTTCACGCTGTGAAACCCTTGTTCCGATGTTTCATTAGTTGGCGTACCCGCAGTGTAGATCAACCTCGTCTCTTCTTCTCCTGATAGGAATTTCTGTGCAACCAGTGCTGCTGCCTCTAGGGTCAGGTTCTTGGTCTCTATGAGCTTTCGGAATATGCCTGCATGGCCTATTCCTTCAATAAAAAAGTCTCTCAGTACTTCTCTCCTTAGTTCATCGGAGAACTCACATAAGCTAGCCAACCTCCGAAGTTTCGCCAAGAAGTCGGGTATGCTCTGGTCCATACAGCGTCTGTAGTTGTAGAACCTGTGTCTGGCCATGTGTAGGCTGCTCGCTGGCTTCGGGTGGTCTTTTACCAGTGTGCTCAACTCTTCAAACGACTTGCTTGCTGGTTTCCCGGGTGCCAGCAGGTCCTTCATTAAGGTGTATGTTTTTGAGCCACAGCTGGCCAAGAGATGGGCTCTTCTCTTGTCTGCCTTATCGTCGCCCAACCAGTCTTTGGTTACAAAGCTTTGCTGGAGCCTTTCTATAAAGTCCTCCCAATTATCTCCAGCATTGTATTTTTCATCTGAGCCGTTGGTTGCCATTCTGTGGATTCTGTAATCCCGTAACTCATCGCCACTGTAAAGTCCTGTCCCTGCAGTACAGATTCACACAAGGCACATACTGAAGTCAAGGTCACTCAGGACCTGCACCTCTATTACACAGCTCTCGAATGCTACACTTGCCTGAGACCTGTCCTTATATACCTGTCTGGGACAGGTATCCAGTGTCTCCTGCAAGTGCACCCCTGGTGGTGTAAGCTTGTGGTTACAGATCATCTCTAGTTACAGTCATGTATAGCATGGTAAGATACAGTTATGTACAGTAGTGTGAGATACATGACACTCTCCATCTTAATGAAGAATTCTACCATAGAATGAACATTCTATAATGAACATTCTATAATGAACGTTCTATAATGAATGTTCTATAATGATCGGGTGCTGTAATTAACTTTCTTTAATCAACGGTTTCTTTAATGAGCAGGTTCTAAATTGAACGGGTTATATCATGAAAGTTCTCTAATTAATTTTTTCTATAATGAACGGGTTCTATAATGAACTTTCTATAATGAACGGGTTGTATAATGAGCGGGTTTTATATTGAGCGATTTCTATTATGAACATATTCTATGTGTGGGTCCTATTATACTCCTGTGATGCTCCACTAACAGGTCAATCTTTACTCTTATTCAGTCTGGTCAGGTCAGTATATAAAACCCTGTTGATTCATAGAGCTTGTTCCTCAGCAGGATGCAAGGAGAGATGGGGTTTCTACAATTTGAACAATTCTTTTTTTGCCCCCCCAGTTTTCCCCTGTGTGTTTTTGGCGTTGATTTTTGAAATTCTCATTCTGTGGATTCACTTGCAAGGCCGGCATTTATTGCCCATCCCTAATTACTTTGAGAAGTTCGCGGTGAGCCTTCTAGAATTGCTGGTAACTGTTTTGATAGATTTTAGCGGCTCGCTCGGCCACTTCTGGGCGGCAGTTGGTGTGGGACTGGAGTCACATGTAGGCCAGACCAGGTAAGACCACAGGTTTCCTTCCTTCAAGGACATTAGTGAACCAGATGGGTTTTAATGAAAGTTTGACAGATTCATGGTCACTTTTACAGATCTTTTTATTTCCAGATTTTTTAAACTAAATTCAAATTCTCAAACTCATTTTTTCTGGATTATTAGTTCAGTAACATAACCACTGGCTGTCATAGCCATAGGCACCAACCCAAGCATTCAGTCCTCAACTGTGAATCTAGTTGGTGATTACTTCAGGTTATTCAACAGTGAAAGCCAATCCTGCCCGCAGTCAATATCTATAAAATCTCACTGGAAATTGAATGGGGCAGGCACCATGTCTGATTAGTACCTTGCTCGCTCAGGCATGCTGCTGCTTAAAAATAAGTGGAAAGGAAAGAAACCAAAGGAATTAATGTCAGCTCAGAAGTTACTTCTAAAGCTTGCAGGTATTTTGGTGATCGGGCTAAGGATATAAGCAAGCCATTGTGAATCACCGAGAATGGCATGTCTTTCCCAGTTTGAGACAGGAGGAGATGGATTTTGGTTGCTGGTAAGGTGATGTTTGAGTTGCTAAGGGGGAGAGTGGTGGGGTTTACCTCATGAATGCAGTTGACAATATGGATAATGAGGTGGGCTCAGAGCCTGAAGTGGGTAATTCGTGGCACTGACTGCACATCAGGCACAACAATAAATATTTATAATAATTAGACCTTTTATAACCATTTGCCTGAATTTGAGGTTTGATGTGAAATCCCAAGACAGGGTCAGCAATTGTTACTGGTGCGACCAAAAGGAGCCATTCGATGAAGAGAAGGTGACTGAGAATGGAGTTAGAGGTGCTTTCCAGGGCTGGAAGCATTTGACAAGCATTGAGAAAGGGTCTGCTAGTTGTAGAGCAAGACAACTTCACATGTCCTTCAATAATCTTCATTTGATCACATGGTCTTCATAGATCATCTACAAAGAACAGACTAATTTTGTAATAATCTTCAGAGAAGCTCAGAATTGGGAATTAATTCAAACACCATAAAGCAGGAAGGACTTAATTTTGGAGCCAGCAGAATTGAATGGATTATCAGGCACACGAATCTCCCTTCGATAGAGGGTGGATTACAGCCAATTACATCTCGACAAACACTTTCACAGCATCACCTCTTACAGCGCTGAGCATGTGACTCGTGGCTAAAGATAGGTACTGCTGTGAGTGGAGAATACTGAATGGCGAAGGACCGAGGGGCCGAAATTGGTCAACTCACCACCCGCTGCCACAGACTGCCACCCGCTGCCGCCGACACTACTCTGCAAGATCCGCCCAGTGCCACTTTCGAGGTGGCCTGGAGCGGGAGGGAGGGGAGAGTCGCCGGGAAGTGTCCGCTGACGTCAGCGGACTACCGAGTGGCGCAACTGATCTCCCGCCCGCCGGGCTCCAACCTTCCTGTGGGTGGGAGTCAGCACCAGAACCGCGATGGACCTCTGGCTGGAGGCAGGTTTGTCCCCGATGGTAACATAGAAACATTGAAATTTACATCGCAGAAGGAGGCCATTCTGGCCCATTGTATCTGCACCGGCCGACAAAGAGCCACACGGCCCTTGGTCAGCAGCCCTAAAGGTTACATATAAACCAACGAACAATGAGGAAAGGCAAAGAGCACCCAGCCCAACCAGTCCGCCTCACACAACTGCAAAACCCCTTATACTGAAACATTCTACACTCCTCCCATATGATCTCCTGGGAGAGGCAAAAACCAGATAAAAACCCAAGCCAATTTAGGGAGAAAAAATCTGAGACAATTCCTCTCGGACCCATCCAGGCGATCGACACTAGTCCAGGAGATCACACCCTGGCTGTATTCCATGCCCTGCAGTACTTACCATTATATCTGCGCCGTCCAACAAAAGGTCATCCAGTCTAATTCCCAATTACCAGCTCAAGGTCCGTAACCTTGCAGGGTACTGCACTTTAAGTGCCCATTCAACCATCTCTTAAAAGTAGTGAGGGTTTCTGCATCCACCAC
This sequence comes from Pristiophorus japonicus, assembly GCF_044704955.1. Taxonomy (NCBI): domain Eukaryota; kingdom Metazoa; phylum Chordata; class Chondrichthyes; family Pristiophoridae; genus Pristiophorus; species Pristiophorus japonicus. The sequence continues at coordinate 135,893,636 of NC_091982.1, read as the reverse complement.
TCTTCCAGGCAGCGAGTTCCAGATCCCCACAACCCTCTGTGTAAAGAAGCCCCCCCTCAAATCCTCTCTAAACCTTCCACCAACCACCTTAAAACTATACCCCCTCGTAATAGACCTCTCTACCAATGGAAATAGACCCTTACTATCCACTATGTCCAGGCCCCTCAATATTTTGTATACCTCAATGAGGTCTCCTCTCAACCTCCTCTGTTTGAATGAGAACAAACCCAGCTTATCCAATCTGTCCTCATAACTAAGATTCTCCATTCCAGGCAGCATCATAATAAATCTCCTCTGCATCCTCTCTAGTGCAATCACATCCTTCTTATAATACGGCGACCAGAACTGCACGCAGTACTCCAGCTGTGGCCTAACCAGAGTATTATACAATTTAAGCATAACCTCCCGGCTCTTATATTCTATGCCTCGGACAATAAAGGCAAGTATTCCGTATGCCTTCTTAACGACCTTATCAACCTGGCCTGCTACTTTCAAGGATCTGTGGACAAGCACTCCAAGGTCCCTTTGTTCATCTACACTATTAAGTGGCTTACCGCTTCCGCTGAAAAAAAGGTCAATGAATATATATATATTTGTTTTTCCACAGCGACTTACCTTCATGGGGTCCCCTGAAGGTCTTGCGATAGTTTTTTATCTTTTCCTGATGATTTTTTCTCTCAGCTGTTTGACCTTCCATGGGCCCGACTCCATCCTCGGTGACACTTGTGCAGCAAGTGCCTCTGCCGCTGCGAATGAGATCTTCTGCCCGTTGTCGCCCAGATTGGTGGCGTACGTCGTCCATTTGCCACCCGCCGACCTTCGAGGGACCTCGGCGATGAATATCCCGCCCAAAGTACCGTCCGGTACCTTGTCGGCCATCAGCGGCACTTTGTGCGGCACTTGGGTGGGTGGAGGCCTTTACCAAATTCGGCCCTAGGGACTTTATTGATACGATGCACTGCATCAAAATGCAGCATTACTACATAGAACATTGACGGGCGGGGGATCAGCTGGTTCATTAAGCCTGCCCCACACCATGACTGCACACTTCCTTAGCCAATAAGGGAAAAATCCTCTGGAAAATTCCTCTCCAACCCCCTCAGGTGATAGAAAGCAGTTCAGGAGATCACACAGACCAAGAGTTATCTATTAAGACACTTATCTTCGATATGATGTGAACTCAGCCCCAGTCAGGAACTGATCCAGACAGAGTCAGTATCCACAACTTCAGCTGGCAACACATTCCTCAGACACATTATAGGAGCGTTCTCATCCGAAACCACGATATAGACACTGGGAAGGACCAGATGGTCAGATAGTGATATAAACATGAGGACAATCCCAATCCACAAGCAGTATAATGAATAGTCTCCAAACGGACAGCAGGATCATGTGAAAGACAAATAAACTGCTGCACTTTGGGATGTCTGCTGGGTGTGACAGGTGCTATACAATTGGACCTTCTTTTGTTCTTAAATTCTGCTTTCATGTGGAGGATTTGTAAATGGCACCTCAAACTGTTCCTTGTCTCACTGAGATATATTGTGAAGAGATGGCAGGGATATTACAGGATGTGTCAATGCAGGGGGCAGAATAGATTTAACCTGAAGAGAGATATAACGCGCCTCCAATTCCAGTGTAGTCCAGTGGTAGCACTCTTGCCTCTGAGTCAGATGTTTATGGGTTTATGGCCCCTCCAAGGCTTAGCCCCATAACCTAGGCTGATAGTCAGCGAATTCTGCACTGTCAGAGGCACTGTCCTTCAGATGAGACTTAAAACTGAGGCCCTGTCTGTGGATATATATAATCCTATGGCCCTGTTCAATGGAACATTTCCCGGTATGTTAACCAATATGTTTTCACTGCAAATGTCTTTCCTGCTGCTACATCTTGTGCACGGCTGAACTTGGAGTGCCTGCACATAGCCCCTCTTCCACTGACCTCCTGATGCCCCCCTCCACTGACCAATAGGCCCCACTTCCATTGACCTCCTGATGCCCCCCTCCACTGACCAATAGGCTCCTCTTCCATTGACCTCCTGATGACCCCCCTCCACTGACCAATAGGCCCCTCTTCCATCGAACCCTGAGCCACCGTCCACTGACCAATAGGCCCCTCTTCCATTGACCCCCTGAGCCCCCCCACTGACCAATAGGCCCCTCTTCCATTGACCTCCTGAGCCCTCTCCACTGACCAATAGGTCCCTCTTCCATTGACCTCCTGAGCCACCGTCCACTGACCAATAGGCCCCTCGTCCATTGACCTCCTGAGCCACCGTCCACTGACCAATAGGCCCCTTGTCCATTGACCTCCTGATGTCCCCTCTCCACTGACCTTTAGACACTGAACCTTGGGGCCTCACGACCATTCCCTACATCCACCGTTCAATGTTCTCATGCAGTGTGTATAGATTGTCCAGATATAGAGGGCCTTTGTGCTGCTGAAACTATCCTTTGGAACAGTGATGGTGGGAGTGGGGGGTGTGGGGGTTGAATGTAGTGGAGTGCCTCCTGTCCAAACCCCTTCTGCTCCAGATCTATGGATAGTGCAGCAGCACATGACTGGAGAGCCTGTGTCATTATCTGGTCGATTCGTTCATCGGTATTTACGGGACCTTGCTGTGCACAAATTAGCTGTGCACAATACAGCTGTGATGGCTACACTTAAAGCTTACTCCAGCAGGATGTAAAGCACTGTGGGATGCCCTGAAGTCATGAAAGGTCCTGTAAAATTGGAAATCTTTCTCTCCAGTGTTAGTGATTGAGGAGCAATGCAATGTAAAACATTTTACAATGAGAGTTTCTTGTCTGTGGCTGTTTGTAAGATTACAACAGATTTTTAGTTACTTGAAGAAAAGTGCAGCTTTAAATTTGTGAAATTATATCTTGCGTGCTGATTGAAGTTCCTGGCTTGAAGATTCCACTTTGGGCACAATTGGCGATCTGGCCGCTCAAAATTGCGCTAGTTTTGAGATGCTTTTTTTTGAAGAACATAAGAACATAAGAAATAGGAGCAGGAGTCGGCCATTTGGCCTTTCGATACTGCCCCGCCATTCAATAAGACCATGGCTGATCCGATCATGGACTCAGCTCCACTTCCCTGCCCACTTCCTATAACCCTTCACTCCTTTATCGCTCAATAATCTGTCTATCTCCGTCTTAAATATATTCAATGACCCAGCCTCCACAGCTCTCTGGGGCAGAGAATTCGACAGATTTACAACCCTCTGAGAGACAAAATTCCTCCTCATCTCAGTTTTAAATGGGCAGCCCCTTATTCTGAGACTATGTCCCCTAGTTTTAGTTCCCTGGTAAAAATGGGTTTTCAGATCGCCGGCTTGTCGCCCATTCTCAAAATCCCTCGGGTCCATTTTTGAAATTGGGCATTACCACGAGCGATATGAAATGGGCGTTAGTGTTAAATCTCTCTGACCTTCTGCCATAAAGTGTCGCCGTTCTTAGCAACAGCATGGCAACGCTCGATTCCCACGATTCAGGAGGTCAAGGGTCATCATGGCATGCGCAGAAGAGGAGACAGAGAGGGAGCTGAGAGGGACTGAAAGCCTGTGTGGGTGTGGTGTGTGCTTGTTTGGCTGTTGTTGGAGGCACGAGGGAGATTCACCAACAGCAAAAAACCTACTAAGCACCAAGAACATAGTTGGCCCGTGTTTTTGTCCAACAAGAGGAAATAATGAGCAGGGCGGATAAGGGGGAACCAGTGGATGTGATGTATTTAGATTTCCAGAAGGCATTCGATAAGGTGCCACATAAGAGGTTACTGCACAAGATAAAAGCTCACGGGGTTCGGGTAATATATTAGCATGGATAGAGGATTGGCTAACTAACAGAAAACAGGGAGTCGGGATAAATATAGTCATTTTCCGGTTGGCAAACAGTAACTAGTGGCGTGCCGCAGACATCATTGCTGGGTCCTCAACTATTTACAAACTATATTAATGACTTGGATAAAGGGACTGAGTGTAATGTAGTCAAGTTTGTTGATGATACAAAGGTGGGTAGGAAAGCAAATTGTGAGGAAGACATAAAAATAAAGTACATGGTCTCTATATTTAAGGAAGGATATACTCGCATTGGAGTCTGTTCAGAGAAGATTCACTAGGTTGATTCCAGAGATGAGGGGGTTGTCTTATGAGGAAAGGTTGAGCAGTTGGGCCTCTACTCATTAGAGTTCAGAAGAATGAGAAGTGATCTTATCGAAACATATAAGATAATGAGGGGGTTGGACAAGGTGGATGCAGAGAGGATATTTCCACTCATAGGGGAAACTAAAACTAGGGGATATAGAGCTAGATTTTCCACGTTTGCCGGTGGGGAGGGCTTCTCTTCCCGCGCTGTGGAGCCCGCTCCTGTCCTCCTGGTTCCCACAGAGACGGTGCTGTCACGTGTGACTGTACAACCAATCAGGTATAGTATTCTCATTGATTGCAACAGGAACTCCGTATCTACCAGTTCTTATTGCTGTTGAAGAGGGAAAAAAACCAAACACACTGAACACAACATAAAAAATAAAAAACACACTTCACATATTTAACATTTTATTTACAATCTATATTAATGACTTGGATGAAAGGACCGAGTGTAATGTAGCCAAGTTTTCTGATGATGCAAAGATGGGTGGGAAAGCAAATTATGAGGAGGCCACAAAAAATCTGCAACGGGATCTAGACTGGCTAAGTGAGTGGCAAAAATTTGGCAGATGGAATACAATCTGAAAAAATGTGAGGCTATCCACTTGGGCAGAAATAATAGAAAAGCAAATTATAATTTAAATGGAGTAAAATAGCAAAGTGCTGCAGTACAGAGGGACCTGGGGGTCCTTGTGCATGAAACACAAAAAGTGAGCATGCAGGTACAGCAAGTAATCAGGAAGGCAAATGGAATGTTGGCCTTTATTGCCAGTGGAAATATCCTCTCTGCATCCACCTTGGAGAGCCCCCTCATTATCTTATATGTTTCAATAAGATCACCTCTCATTCTTCTGAACGCCAATGAGTATAGGCCAAATCTACTCAACCTATCCTTATAAGTCAACCCCCTCATCTCCAGAATCAACCTTCTCTGAGCAGCCTCCAATGCAAGTATATCCTTCCTTAAATACGGAGAACAAAACTGCACGCAGTACTCCAGGTGTGACCTTACCAATATCCTGTACAGTTTTAGCAGGACTTCTCTGCTTTTATACTCTATCCCACTTGCAATAAAGGCCATCATTCCATTTGCCTTCCTGATTACTTGCTGTACCTGCATACTCACTTTTTGTGTTTCATGCACCTCACATTTTCCCACATTATACTCCATCTGCCAATGTTCATCCACTCACTTAGCCTGTCCTTTGCAGATTTTTGCTCAAGTTTCCACTCAAACTCATTTGCATAATATCAAATGTAAAATCTGCCACGATCCAGCACAATCCACGGCGTCTTACAACACAATTAAAAAAAAACAATCTTAAAAAAATATAGGGCCTGATATCCCGGCCTTCCTGGGGTTGGTACAGAGTGTGTGCGGAGTGTGCATAGGGTCCGTACGGCATGTGTATGGAGTGTGTACGGGGTGTGTACGGAGTGTGTACGGAGTGTGTGCGGGGTGTGTATGGAGTGCGCACATGGCCGGTACAGAGTGTGTACGGGGTCGGTACATAGTGTGTACGGGGTATGTACGGGGTGTTTATGGAGTGTGCACAGGGTGTGTACGGGGTGTATATGGAGTGTGTACGGGGTGTGTATGGAGTGTGTACGGGGTGTATACGGGGTGTGTACGGAGTGTGTACAGGGTGTGTACGGGGTGTGTACGGGGTGTACATGGGGTGTGTACGGGGTGTGTACGGAGTGTGTACGGAGTGTGTACGGGGTGTGTACGGGGTGTGCACGGGGTGTGTACGGGGTGTGCACGGAGTGTGTATGGAGTGTGCACTGGGTTGGTACGGTGTGTGTACGTGGTGTGTATGGAGTGTGTACAGGGTGAGTACGGGGTGTGTATGGAGTGTGCATGTGGTCGGTACGGGGTGTATACGGGGTGTGTACGGGGTGTACACGGGGTGTGTACGGGGTCGGTACGGCGTGTGTACAGGATGTGTACGGAGTGTGTACGGGGTCAGTACGGAGTGTGTACGGAGTGTGCACGGGGTCGGTACGGAGTGTGTATGGAGTGTGCACGTGGTCGGTAAGGAGTGTGTATGGGGTCGGTAAGGGGTGTGCACGGGGTCGGTACAGAGTGTGCATGGGGTTGGTACGGAGTGTGTACGGGGTGTGTACAGAGTGTGTACAGTATGTGTACGGGGTGTGTATGGAATGTGCACGTGGTCGGTACGGAGTGTTTATGGGGTGGGTACGGGGTGTGCATGGGGTCGGTACAGAGTGTGCATGGGGTTGGTACGGAGTGTGTACGGGGTCGGTACGGAGTGTGTACGGGGTCGGTATGGTGTGTGTACGGGTGTGTATGGAGTATGCACGAGGTCTGTGCGGAGTGTGTACAGGGTGTGTACGGAGTGTGTACGGGGTGTGTACAGAGTGTGTATGGAGTGTGCATGGGGTCGGTACAGAGTGTGCATGGAGTGTGCACAAGGTCGGTATGGAGTCTGTACAGGGTGTGTACGGGGTGTGTATGGGGTGTGTACGGGTTCGGTATGGAGTGCGTACGGAGTGTGCACAGGGTTGGTACGGAATGTGCACGGGGCCGATACGGAGTGTGTACGGGGTCGGTATGGAGTGTGGAAGGGGTGTGTATGGAGTGTGTACGGGGTGTGTACGGAGTGTGGATGGGGCGTGTATGGAGTGTGTATGGGATGTGCACAGAATGTGTACGGGGTCGGTACAGAGTGTGTACGATGTGTGTACGGAGTGTGTACGGGATGTGTATGGAGTGTGCACGGGGTTGATACGGAGTATGTACGGGGTTGGTACGGAGTGTGTACGGGGTGTGTACGCGGGGTGTGTATGGAGTGTGTGCGGGGTGTGTACGGCGTGTGCACGGGGTCGGTACGGAGTGTGCACGTGGTGTGTACGGGGTCGGTACAAAGCGTGCATGGAGTGTTTATGGGGTCCATACGGAGTGTGTATGGGGTGTGTACGGAGTGTGTACGGGGTGTGTACGGAGCATGTATGGAGTGTGCACGGGGTCGGTCCAGAGTGTGCATGGAGTCTGTACGGGGTCTGTATGGGGTCTGTATGGAGTGTGTACCGAGTGTGTACGGGGTGTGTATGGGGTGTGTAAGGGGTCGGTGCGGAGTGTGTACAGAGTGTGCATGGGGTCGGTATGGGGTGTGTACAGAGTGTGTATGGAGTGTGAACGGAACTGGGGAGCATCACAAAAGCCGTTTTTTGTCACGTGATGCTCGTGCTGAAAACCAGCTTTTCCGATTGGTCAAGTTCTGGCCTGACAGATCGCATGCATCTCGGCAGCCAGGACATTCGCATGGGAAAGATATTTACCCATCTCTTGCCCAGCGAATGTCCTGAAAACACTTGCACCTGGTAAAAACAGACACATAGTCTACTTTTACCAGCATAACAGTTTTCAAACATATAAAAAACATAAAAATAACATTTTAAACCATATCTTTCTGCTAAAAACCCTGCCCACTAAGATAGGTTTATTTTAAACCCTATTACAAAACTTTTTTAATTAATGCCCACTTAACGTTCATTTTAGTGCTGAAATGATGTGTAACGCCCAGATATCGCCCATTTAGCCACAAAACGGAAACTGACACGCATTTTTCGGACACTTATCGCCGAGCATTACTTTCCCCTTGTGCATAACGGCGAGGAAAAATAATACCGCCCGCCCACTTTTTTTGGGCGGAATCATCAGAATGGGCGAAATCAACGGCCATAATTCCACACATAATCAACGCTGAGATTCAATAATACCGACCGCCCACTTTATTTTGTCCTAAAGATCACATTTGCTGAAAGTAGTGCACAGGAGATCGCCCAGCGTCACTTTCACCACCACGCACACATCTCGCCCACAATATCACTCGCCCAAAAAAACGGCCAGAAAAAGTGGAACTAACCGGAACTACTCACAGCGGTATGGACGCCAGGTTCTACATCACATGTCGCATCATTTAGAAGGCCGCTCTGCTTCAACCTCGGGGGAGTTCGGATGTACTCTGGAGTGTTTGGAGGTGATGTGAACATCTGAACAAACATCTTTATCGTACTGTGAACGATTGGTGTCTTCGTCGGGACATTCATTCTTTCTGACCAATCGGTGGAAAACAGATAGTTATTGGAATGGGGCCTGTCCTTTCTTGGTGACCAATTACATACTGCAGACTCGAGATGGCCGATGATACACTCCACTGCATTATGTGCCCAATGTAAGACGTGCCAGACTGATGAGGAGTACCAGATGTTACACTCCCCGCAAGTATAGGGAGAAGTAGTCTTACCTCGACTTGCCCAACACCACCTGCCTTCGGAGACTGCGCTTCCACAAAGAGGTTATCACTGAGGTATGCCAGCTCATAAGGGGAGATCTGCAGCCTGCCAGCACCAACAGTACTGCACTGTCTGTCAAGGTCAAAGTCACCGCGGCACTGTTGTTCCACGCGTAGGGTTCTTTTCAGGCTTCAGCTGCCGACATTTACGGTCTGTCTCAGCATGCCACATATTGCTGCATTAGACAGGTCACTGAAGCCCGGTACTCATGCAGGATGGACTTTATCAGCTTTCCTATGACCAGGGAGGCACAGACTGAGAGTGATTTAGAATTCTACCGAATCGCTAACTTCCACAAGGTGCAGGGAGCAATAGACTGTCTGCACATAGCGAAGCAGGTACCTTTTAAGGATGCAGAGGTTTTCAGGAACCGCAAGGATTTCACTCCATAAATGTGCAACTCGTAGTTGACCACCATCAAATTATTATGGCAGTGAATGCTCAATTTCCGGGCAGCATCCATGATGCTCACATCTTGTGTGAGAGCATTGTATCTGACTTAGAAACATAGAAACATAGAAAATAGGTGCAGGAGTAGGCCATTATGCACTCCACGAAATCCTCCTCCACCATATTGCTTCCAGTTTGGTTAGCCCAATCTATATGCATATTAAAGTCACCCATGATTACTGCTGCACCTTTATTGCATGCACCCCTAATTTCCTGTTTGATGTCCTCCCCAACATCACAACTACTGTTTGGAGGTCTGTACACAACTCCCACTAACATCTTTTGCCCTTTGGTGTTCTGCAGCTCTACCCATATAGATTCCACATCATCCAAGCTAATGTCCTTCCTAACTATTGCATTAATCTCCTCTTTGACCAGCAATGCTACTTCACATCCTTTTCCTTTTATTCTATCCTTCCTGAATGTTGAATACCCTTGGATGTTGAGTTCCCAGCCCTGATCATCCTGGAGCCATGTCTCTGTAATCCTAATCACATCATATCTGTTAACATCTATTTGCACAGTTAATTCATCTACCTTATTACGGATACTCCTTCCTTTAAGACACAAAGCCTTCAGACTTGTTTTTTAACACCCTTTGTCCTTTTAGAATTATGATGTAGTGTGGTCCTTTTTGTTTCTTGCCTTTGTTTACTCGGCTTTCCAATATTGCTTTTTACCTTTCTACCATCTGGTTCTGACTCCCTATTACTTCACCCTGTCTCTGGGTGAGGAAGTTTCTCTTCATCTCGGTCCTAAATGGATTACCCCTTATCCTTAGACTGTGACCCCTGGTTCTGGACTTTCCCAACATTGAGAACATTCTTCCTCCATCTAACCTGTCTAAACCCGTCAGAATTTTAAACGTTTCTGAGATCCCCTCTCATTCTTCTGAACTCCAGTGAATACAAGCCCAGTTGATCCAGTCTTTCTTGATATGTCAGTCCCGCCATCCCGGGAATCAGTCTGGTGAACCTTCGCTGCACTCCCTCAATAGCAAGAATGTCCTTCCTCATGTTAGTAGACGAAAACTGTACACAATACTCCAGGTGTGGCCTCACCAAGGCCCTGTACAACTGTAGTAGCACCTCCCTGCCCCTGTACTCAAATCCCCTCGCTATGAAGGCCAATATGCCATTTGCTTTCTTAACCGCTTGCTATACCTGCATGCCAACCTTCAATGACTGATGTACCATGACACCCAGGTCTCATTGCATCTGCCCTTTTCCTAATCTGTCACCATTCAGATAATAGTCTGTCTCTCTGTTTTTACCACCAAAGTGGACAACCTCATAATTATCCACATTATACTTCATCTGCCATGTATTTGCCCACTCACCTAACCTATCCAAGTCACTCTGCAGCCTCATGGCATCCTCCTCGCAGCTCACACTGCCACCCAACTTAGTGTCATTCGCAAATTTGGAGATACTACATTTAATCCCCTCGTCTAAATCATTAATGTACAATGTATTCAGCTGGGGCCCCAGCACAGAACCTTGCGGCACCCCACTAGTCACTGCCTGCCATTCTGAAAAGTATCCATTTACTCCTACTCTTTGCTTCCTGTCTGCCAACCAGTTCTCAATCCATGTCAGCACACTACCCCCAATCTCATGTGCTTTAACCTTGCACATTAATGTCTTGTGTGGGACCTTGTCAAGCCTTCTGAAAGTCCAAATACACCACATCAACTGGTTCCCCCTTGTCCACTCTACTGGAAACATCCTCAAAAAATTCCAGAAGATTTGTCAAGCATGATTTCCCTTTCACAAATCCATGCTGACTTGTCACCTCTTTGTAAATGCATTGCTATGACATCCTTAACAATTGATTCCATCATTTTACCCACTACCGTCTGACCGGTCTATAATTTCCTGTTTTCTCTCTCCCTCCTTTTTTAAAAAGTGGGATTACATTGGCTTTGCTCCACTCCATAGGAACTGTTCCTATGAAATGTTGAAAAATGACTGTCAATGCATCCGCTATTTCCAAGGCCACCTCCTTAAGTACTCTGGAATGCAGTCCATCAGGCCCTGGGGATTTATCGGCCTTCAATCCCATCAATTTCCCCAACACAATTTCCCAACTAATAAGGATTTCACTCAGTTCCTCCTTCTTACTAGACCCTCTGACTCCTTTTATATCCGGAAGGTTGTTTGTGTCCTCCTTAGTGAATACTGAACCAAAGTACTTGTTCAATTGGTCTGCCATTTCTTTCTTCCCCGTTATGACTTCCCCTGATTCTGACTGCAGGAGACCTACATTTCTCTTTACTAACCTTTTTCTCTTTACATATCTATCAAAGCTTTTGCAATCTGTCTTAATGTTCCCTGCAAGCTTCCTCTTGTATTCTATTTTCCATGCCCTAATCAAACCCTTTGTCCTCCTCTGCTGAGTTCTAAATTTCTCCCAGTTCCCGGGCTTGCTGCTATTTCTGGCCAATTTGTATGCCACTTCCTTGGCTTTAATACTATCCGTGATTTCCCTTGATAGCCACGGTTGAGCCACCTTCTCTTTTTTATTTTTACGCCAGTTAGGGATGTACAGTTGTTGTAGTTCATCCATGCATCCTCGAAATGTCTGCCATTGTCCATCCACTGTCAATCCCTTAAGTATCATTCGCCAATCTATCCTAGCCAATTCATGCCTTATACCTTCAAAGTTACCCTTCTTTAAGTTCTGGACCATGGTCTATGAATTAACTGTTTCATTCTCCATCCTAATGTAGAATTCCACCATATTATGATCACTCTTCCCCAAGGGGCCTCGCACAATGAAATTGCGAATTAATCCTCTCTCATTACACAACACCCAGTCTAAGATGGCCTCCCCCCTAGTTGGTTCCTCGACATATCGGTCTAGAAAACCATCCCTTATGCACTCCACGAAATCCTCCTCCACCATATTGCTTCCAGTTTGGTTAGCCCAATCTATATGCATATTAAAGTCACCCATGATTACTGCTGCACCTTTATTGCATGCACCCCTAATTTCCTGTTTGATGTCCTCCCCAACATCACAACTACTGTTTGGAGGTCTGTACACAACTCCCACTAACATCTTTTGCCCTTTGGTGTTCTGCAGCTCTACCCATATAGATTCCACATCATCCAAGCTAATGTCCTTCCTAACTATTGCATTAATCTCCTCTTTGACCAGCAATGCTACTTCACATCCTTTTCCTTTTATTCTATCCTTCCTGAATGTTGAATACCCTTGGATGTTGAGTTCCCAGCCCTGATCATCCTGGAGCCATGTCTCTGTAATCCTAATCACATCATATCTGTTAACATCTATTTGCACAGTTAATTCATCTACCTTATTACGGATACTCCTTCCTTTAAGACACAAAGCCTTCAGACTTGTTTTTTAACACCCTTTGTCCTTTTAGAATTATGATGTAGTGTGGTCCTTTTTGTTTCTTGCCTTTGTTTACTCGGCTTTCCAATATTGCTTTTTACCTTTCTACCATCTGGTTCTGACTCCCTATTACTTCACCCTGTCTCTCTGCATAGGTTCCCATCCCCCTGCCATATTAGTTTAAACACTCCCGAACTGCATTCGAAAATGTTACCCCCAGGACATCAGTTCCAGTCCTGCCCAAGTGTAGGCTGTCCCTTTTGTACAGGTCTCACTTCCCCCAGAACTGGTTCCAATGTCCCAGGAATATGAATCACTCCCTCTTGCACCACTGCTCAAGCCACATATTTATTCTAACTAACCTGCTCCCTCTACTCTAATTAGCATGTGGCACTGGTAGCAATCCAGAGATTACTATCTTTGAGGTCCTACTTTTTACTTTAACTCCTAGCTCCCTAACTTCAGCTTGTAGGGCCTCTTCCCGCTTCTTACCTATATCGTTGGTACCTACATGTACCACAACAATTGGCTGTTCACCCTCCCTCTCCAGAATGCTCTGCAGCCACCCTGAGACATCCTTGACCCTTGCACCAGGTAGGCAACATACCATCCTGGAGTCTCGGTTGCGGCCGCAGAAACTCCTATCTATTCCCCTTACAATAGAGTCCCCTATCACTGTAGCTCTCTCACCCTTTTCCCCACCCTTCTGTGTAGCAGAGCCACCCATGGTGCCATGAACCTGGCTGCTGGTGCCTTCCCCTGGTAAGTCATCTCCCCCAACAGTATCCAAAATGGTATATCTTGTTTAACAATCAGCCACAAGATCAATGCTAGATGGTGACAAAGGATATGGCCTCGCCACCTGGCTGATGACCCACCTGCATGACACCCACACCGAAGCCAAGAAGCGATACAATGAGAGCCACAGAGCCACTCGCAATATCATTGGAGTGCTTAAGCAGCGCTTTAGATGCTTGGACCATTCAGGAGGCGAGCTCCAATACCACCCTGAGCAGGTAGCTCAATCTGTGGTGGTGTGCTCCATGCTAACCAATTTGGCTATCAGGAGTGGGTAAGAATTCAAGAGTCTGACAGTCCACCTCAACACATCGAGGAAGAGAAGGAAGAGGAGGTGGACGCTGACATCGGCCCAGACAATCAGGCTGACGCTGAAGCCATGCCCCCACCGCCCCCCTGTCAACTACATGAAAGGGCCATGGTGGCATGATAGCTGCAAGACTCTTATGTCAGGAGCTCATCAATGAGCGCTTTGCCTGAAAGAACTTTGGTGGTAATTACAAAGTTAACACACTGCTGCATGTGCAGGTCATACATCAATGGTAGGCATCACCTTGGTGACAGTTAAAGTTTAAGTTGAGAGAAGTTAAATGTAATTATATGCTTTGATGTTAAGGAATCATCAGCGTGTAACAGTGCAACTATCTGAGCCAATGCGCAATAAGGTTTTGTTAAATAAAAAACATTTAAACCTACATTTGTCTGAAATCATAAGTATTTCTATAAAAAACAACCTTTCACCCTCCGCCCCCGCTTCTGCTCCCCACCTCTACCCCTTCCCCTTCCCTCCTGACGCCAAGCCGCCTGGCCAAGGAACCGTGGAGGGGTCGAATGACGACTGAACCGCTGCTTGGACGGATATGGGAGATGGCGGTCCCGAGGTGAGAACGTGCTCCGAGCCAGAAGCAAGATGTTACTCCTGGCTCTCGTGTGTGGTTGCCATTGGGGGTGCGTCACCTTGGGGTGCAGTGCGGCGCTCTGGGACCACTGGGAGCCCTCTGCCACCAGTGTTCCTGGCTACCAGCTTCAGGGCCTCCTACAACATGATTTCCCTTTCATAAAACTATGCTGACTCTGCTTTATTGAATTATGCTTTTCCAAATGTCCCACTACTGCTTCCTTAATAATGGACTCCAGCATTTTCCCAACAACAGATGTTAGGCTAACTGGTCTATACTTTCCTGCGTTTTGTCTGCCTCCTTTTTTAAATAGGGGTGTTACATTTGCGTTTTTCCAATCTGCTGGGACCGCTCCAGAATCCAGGTAATTTTGGTAGATCACAACCAATGCATCCACTATCTCTGCAGCCACTTCTTTTAAGTTCCTAAGATGTAAGCCATCAGGTCCAGGGGACTTGTCCGCCTTTAGTCCCATTATTTTATCGAGTACTACTTCTTTAGTGGTGGTAATTGTATTAAGTTCCTCTCTCCCTATAGCCCCTTGATTCATTGTTGGGATGTTTTTAGTGTCTTCTACCGTGACGACCAATACAAAATATTTGTTCAACGTCTCTGCCATTTCCCTGTTCCCCATTATTAATTCCCCAGTCTCATCCTCTATTAATCACAATTAGCAAAGACTCTCCATAGTGATTAATTCACCCTGGGGGCTGTGGCCAGTTTTGTGGGCGGGGCCTGCTTCCAGCCCAATGTCGTTTAAATTAGCGCAAAAGATCACGAAAACTCGATTTGCGGTGAATGTAATTTATTATTGAAATTCTTTGATCTTTTGCACTGATTTAGCTAATTTGGGATGAATTGCACTGCAGTACAGCACAAATATCCTTAAATGTAACAACTCCTGCCCTCTGAATTTCCTAACAAGTGAACCCCAAATAATCAGCCCTGGCACTCACAATCCCAACGATTTATAAGCATGAGAAGTTAATTCAGAATTTCAAAAATGGAATTTGGCCTAGTTTATCGATCAGCCCTCACGCCTTTTCAGTGAGCTTGTTGCTGGCTTTAGGCTAGATTCAGTATCCATAGAGAATTCCTCTGATGGATAAATCTGCATCTTTATTGTTTGGTTCTTATCAGACTGGTATCTCTGCAAGGAGTGAGTTTGTGGCTCTGATTGTACCAAGGCATCAGTCAGCTGTGACAGGATAAGAAGCTTTCCCCTTATCTAAAATTTCGGCTATTGGTTAAAAACATCTGAAGGGTCAAGGTTAGGACAAGGGCAGAGGTCTGGGAAAGAGCTGCCTAGCAACAAGAAGGGGCCTTTAAGAGAGCGGAGGTCAGTACAGCTTATTTACTGAGCGTCAAACATATTTCTGCTTCATTAGCCTTTATCATGTGTCTGTTCAGCAGCTTTGAGCTGGGCAGCGAGGCCCAGGCTGACCTCTGGTAGACCCATATTTCTCTCAGGGAGTTCAGCGAACCACCCACCTTTGTTCATGTGTCTCCCCGGCATCTCCCAACAGTTCACAGACTGGATCAAGTGAGGTGTGAAGCCTCTTCGCTAGTGAAGTGTCGGCACTGCCAGTACTGTGGAACCAGGGCTTAACTGTCGCTCTGGTGTCAAGGCTGCAATTGTGAGGAAGATTAATGGCTGGTTTATGTATAAAGAAAAGAGTCAGAGAGGGAGAGTAAAGCAAGACAATATGAACAGTGGGCTCCCTGTCTGGTTGAGTGATTAAGTCTATCTGCGTGGATAATTAATTCCAGGCAAAACAGTGATAGATTCATTCTAATTGTTTCTTTATAGGACTCACACACAATCCTAAAGAGCAAAGAAGGAGCTCTTCCAATGTGACCTTGGACCAGATGTTGAAGATGCACCTCATCGTATTGCATTCTGCAAAGTTTCATTAGTCAGGTGACACTAACAGCTTTCATACACTTTCAGTTGGAGAGACTGTACAGGCTGGCACTCTGTTCTCTCGATAAGAGAAGGCTGAGGGGCCACCTGATAGAGGTCTTCAAAATTATTCAGGTGTAAAGTAGGGAAGATGTAGAGAAAATGGCCAGAAATTAGTCCGGGGTGTTGGTGTAGGCCGGGTGGTAAGGGATCGGGCTCCTGTTATACACAGTGTCATGTCTGTATGCTTGGGGTTACTAGCCATCAGGTGGCGCCACTGTCAGAGGTCATTGGGCTGTACGCATGTGTGTGCAGCCCAGGTATAAAAGGCAAGCAATCTTGCAATGTAATCACTTTGGGCCCTAATAAAACAGAGCCAGGTTTGTACCTGCGTTAGTTTATAATATTCAGTCTATCGAGTTATTACATACATAACACACAGCACCTGGTATTCGGTACCTATCTATCTATCTATCTATCTGTCTGTCTATCTCTCTATCTAACTATCTATCTATCTATCTATCTATCTATCTATCTATCTATCTGTCTATCGATGTCTATCACTCCCTCGCTCCCTCTCCCACTCAATGGAAACCGGGCAACTGGGCACTTAAAATATCCGCAGCGATATACCAGCGCCGATCCTGCAGGTTGTAACTTTAATCTGGTCTTTTGAGCGAGTGAGAAGGACACGGCCCAAAGGTAGCAGGTGTAATATAGAGCCTCACTAGTGAACTACTGTTCCACCATCTTGTATGGGTGTGTTTGTGATGTTGTGATGTCCTCCTTGATAAAATGCAACATTCCCACCAACACCTGGGAGTCCCTGGCCAAAGACCGCCCTAAGTGAAGGAAGTGCATCCGGAAAGGCGCTGAGCAACTCGAGTCCCAACGCCGAGAGCATGCAGAAATCAAGCGCAGGCAGCGGAAAGAATGCGCGGCAAACCAGTCCCACCCACCTCTTCCCTCAACCACTGTCTGTCCCACCTGTGACAGGGACTGTGGTTCTCGTATTGGACTGCTCATCCACCTAAGGACTCATTTTTAGAGTGGAAGCAAGTCTTCCTCGATTCCGAGGGACTGCCTATGATGATGATGAAATAATATATCACAGCAGGGCCCTGCTTTAAATCTGCTGATCAGGTTACGACATGTCATCGGGGCTAGACTGCAATTTTAACCTCCTGCTCACATCATGGGCAATAAGGGAATGGAAGACTTGTGACCTGAATACTTTGCAGCCATGTTCACAGTGAGAAAAGTATCAAATACCAGGTATACAAGAGAATCAGAAAAAAAGTCTCGGCTCTGAGTCAAGGTCGTGGGTTCAAGTCCCACTCCTGAAACTTGAGCATAAAATCCAGGCCGACACTCTGGTGCAGTATGGATGAGGCATTATGCCACAGTCCTGTCTGCTCTCTCAGGCGGATGTATAGGAGCCCCTGCCACTATTTCAGAGAGTAGAGGAGTTCTCCCCAACGTCCTGCCAAATATTTATCCTCAACCCTATCACTAAAACAGATTATCTGGTCATATTCTCATTCCTCTTTCTGGGAGCTTGCTGTGCTCAAATGAACTGCCGTGTTTCCTACATTGCACAATGAGTACACTTCAAATGTATTTTACTGGTGTTAAAGCACTTTGGGACATCCTGAGATCGTGAAAGGCGCTATATAAATGCAAGTCTTCCTTTTATATGGAAGAAATTTGTGGATTGCAACATTGCACCCTGGGCCAGGCTCCCTCGACTGGGCTCCCTGGGCAACCCTGGGCCGGGCTCCCTGGGCAACCCTGGGCAACCCTGGGCTGGGCAACCCTGGACAAACCCAGGGCTGGGGAACCCTGGGCAACTCTGGGCTGGGCTCCCTGGGCAACCCTGGGCTCCCTCGACTGGACTCCCTGGGCAACCCTGGGCCGGGCTCCCTGGGCAACCCTGGGCAACCCTGGGCTGGGCAACCCTGGGGGGGCAACCCTGGGCTGGGCAACCCTGGGCTCCCTGGGCCGGGGTCCTTGGCCCGGGCTCCCTAGACTCCCTGGACTGGGCTCCCTGGGCAACCCTGGGCCGGGCTCCCTGGGCAACCCTGGGCCTGGCTCCCTGGGCAACCCTGGGCCGGGCTCCCTGGGCAACCCTGGGCCGGGCTCCCTGGGCAACCCTGGGCCGGGCTCCCTGGGCAACCCTGGGCCTGGCTCCCTGGGCAACCCTGGGCCGGGCTCCCTGGGCAACCCTGGGCCGGGCTCCCTGGACAACCCTGGGCCGGGCTCCCTGGGCAACCCTGGGCCGGGCTCCCTGGGCAACCCTGGGCCGGGCTCCCTGGACAACCCTGGGCCGGGCTCCCTGGGCAACCCTGGACAACCCTGGACCAGGCTCCCTGGGCAACCCTGGGCCAGGCTCCCTGGTTTCCCTGGGCAACCCTGGGCTGGGCTCCCTGGGCTATTTGTCGTGAACTGTTGTAGTGAATATTGCAGTATGTACTATCCATGGAGGGAATAGATTAACAGCCCAGCGGTCATGAGATCAATTCAATACATCTGGTAATTAGTGGACTATAAACCCAAATTGGTTCATTAATACCTGACCATATTTTACATGTTTGACGAGTGATAACCATTGGCCAGGACACCAGGGAAAACTCCCCTGTTCTTGTTCATAAACTGCCCTGGGATCATTTATGCCCACCTAAGAGTGCCTCGGTTTAACATCTGATCTGAAATACAGCACCTCGGACAGTGCGACACTCCCTCAGTATTACACTAAATTACAAACCGAGACAAATTGCTCCAGTCTCCAGAGTGGGACTTGAACTCATGACTTTCTGACTCAGAGGCGAGAGTGCTTCCACTGAGTGAAATAGTGGCTGGAATTTTCCCGGTGCCGACCTTGTGGGTCGGCAGTAAAGGCTGCTGAAATTTCCAGTGGGTCAGGAACCCACCAGCATCCTTCCAACTTCCGCATTTAACTCGGGCACGTTTCCAGCGCATCACGGACCCGATCGGCAGAGGGGGGCGACCCCATTGAAATCATTAACTGCTTGTTGAGGGACCTTTAAGAGGCTTTTCAACAGCAGTTTTTGGCTTTATCTGCAGGCGGGCGGATATCACTCACCTCGGGAACCTCGCCTGTGGAGGGGAGGGGGAGGCTCAGAGACCATTGGCGAGTTCATTCGTTGAGAGCTGCGAAAGGTACTTAAATACTGCAACATGATAGCTCATTACTTGCCTCATGGAATCATCAGCAGAGCCTGCAAGACCATCAGCAGGCCAGGGCCATTAGAGGGAGCAGCGTGCGGTGGCCCGGCCTGGAAATCAGCGTGTCCTCATGGAAAGGCTCTTGCTCACTCCATCTTGTCCACAGATTTAACTGTCAGCAGTTTGCAGGTCATTTCTGTAACCTTGGAAGCCACTCTCACCACATTCCCTCTCACTATCACAACACTGAGGGACTGACCCTCTGATCACCACTTTACCTGCCATCTACTACATCAGCATGGGGGCCGCTTATACTGTCTCACCTCGGTCCTCATAGTCAGACCACGGTGAGCCCCACCACCTACAACACTGGCCACACCAGCAGCAGCAGCCACAACACCAACAGCAGCCTTCTCCCCAATGACCTGATGCTCCACAGGAGAGAGGGGATCAGCACAGGCTGCCCCGGGGCCGGAGGCGATACCCCCAACACAGGGTATACAGGCAGAGGATCAGTTTCCTGGACATGACGGAGCAGCAGTGCTTCGGGAGTCTCAGACTATCGCGCCAGGTCATCACAGACATTTGCAACTTGCTGGGTCAAGCCCTGCTGCCCAGAGGTCCTGGTGGACACGCCTTACCAGGGTCCGTCAAAGTCATCACTGCCCTCAACATCTTCACCTCAGGCTCCTTCCAGGGATCTGCAACAGACGTTTGCAGGATCTCACAGTTGGTCAGCCACAGATGCATCACCCAGGTCACCGATGCCATGTTTCACAAGTCAGACAATTATATACACGTTGCCACTGATGAAGCCAGTGTTACTGAGTGGGCGCTGGGCTTTGCGACTCTGGCTGGCTTCCCACGGGGGCAGGGTGTCATCGACTGCACACATGTGACCATTAGGGCATCCCCTCATCATCCAGGAGTGTTTGTGAACCACAAGGGCTTCCACTCCCTCAATGTGCAGCTGGTCTGTAACCATAGGCAGAGCATCATGCCTGTGTGCGCCAGATTCCTTGGCAGCTGCCCTGACTCTTTCGTCCTGCACCAGTCCACCCTCCCTCAGCTCTTTGCTCCTCCAAACTGACTGGTTGCTTGGAGACAAGAGACACTGAAAACATGGCTCATGCCACCCTTGAAGAGGCCAAGTACTGAGGCCGAGGAGCCAAGGAGCGTTATAATGAGAGCCAGATGTGTGATAGAGGAAGCAGTAAGTATGCTGAAGATATGCTTCCGATGCCTTGGCAGAGCCCTTCAGTACGCACCAGCCAGGATCACCAGAATCCTTGTCGTTTGCTGTGCTCTGCACAACATTGTGTAGCAGTGAGGATTGGAGCTGCAGGAGGAGCAAGGCATCGAGCTCACAGCCTCTTCAGAGGAGGAGGAGGAGGAGGAGGAGCAGGAGGAACAGGTGGAAGAAGAGGAGGAGAAGGAGGAGGAACCTGAGGTGGAGATGTCACCAATAGCGGCACATATTGCTGCCCGGAAGGCCCGGGATGGCCTCATACAGCTGCCACATGCTGCACTAAGTTGCCCCCCCGCCAACAGCACCATAAGGCAGCCCTAAAATGACCAAGCCATTCCTCTCTCCCAAAACCCCAGTGCTCCAGGTTAAGTAATGTCTCACCATTCACTGCAAGTGACATCGCCACTTTCCAATGACTGATGTACCATGACACCCAGGTCTCGTTGTACCTCCTCTTTTCCTAATCTGTCACCATTCAGATAATAGTCTGTCTCTCTGTTTTTACCACCAAAGTGGATAACCTCACATTTATCCACATTATACTTCATCTGCCATGCATTTGCCCACTCACATAACCTATCCAAGTCACTTTGCAGCCTCATAGCATCCTTCTCGCAGCTCACACTGCCACCTAACTTAGTGTCATCCGCAAATTTGGAGATACTACATTTAATCCCCTCGTCTAAATCATTAATGGACAATGTATACAGCTGGGGCCCCAGCACAGAACCTTGCGGCACCCCACTAGTCACTGCCTGCCATTCTGAAAAGTACCCATTTACTCCTACTCTTTGATTTCTGTCTGCCAACCAGTTCCCAATCCATGTCAGCACACTACCCTCAATCCCATGTGCTTTAACTTTGCACAATAATCTCTTGTGTGGGACCTTGTCAAAAGCCTTCTGAAAGTCCAAATACACCACATCAACTGGTTCCCCCTTGTCCACTCTACTGGAAACATCCTCAAAAAATTCCAGAAGATTTGTCAAGCATGATTTCCCTTTCACAAATCCATGCTGACTTGGACCTATCATGTCACCTCTTTCCAAATGTGCTGCTATGACATCCTTAATAATTGATTCCATCATTTTACCCATCACCGATGTCAGGCTGACCGGTCTATAATTCCCTTTTTTCTCTCTCCCTCCTTTTTTAAAAAGTGGGGTTACATTGGCTACCTTCCACTCCTTAGGAACTGATCCAGAGTCTATGGAATGTTGGAAAATGACTGTCAATGCATCCACTATTTCCAAGGCCACCTCCTTAAGTACTCTGGGATGCAGACCATCAGGCCCTGGGGATTTATCGGCCTTCAATCCCATCAATTTCCCCAACACAATTTCTGCTAATAAGGATTTCCCTCAGTTCCTCCTTCTTACTAGACCCTCTGACCCCTTTTATATCCGGAAGATTCTTTGTGTCCTCCTTTGTGAATACCGAACCAAAGTACTTGTTCAATTGGTCTGCCATTTCTTGGTTCCTTTTTCTCTTTACATATCTATAGAAGCTTTTGCAGTCCATTTTAATGTTCCCTGCAAGCTTCCTCTCGTACTCTATTTTCCCTGCCCTAATCAAACCCTTTGTCCTTCTCTGCTGAGTTATAAATTTCTCCCAGTCCCTGGGTTTGCTGTTATTTCTGGCCAATTTGTATGCCACTTCCTTGGCTTTAATACTATCTCTGATTTCCCTTGATAGCCACGGTTGAGCCACCTTCCCTTTTTTATTTTTATGCCAGATAGGGATGTACAATTGTTGTAGTTCATCCATGCGTCCTCAAAATATCTGCCATTGTCCATCCACTGTCAACCCCTTAAGTTTCATTCGCCAATCTATCCGAGCCAATTCACGCCTCATACCTTCAAAGTTACCCTTCTTTAAGTTCTGGACCATGGTCTCTGAATTAACTGTTTCTTTCTCCATCCCAATGTGGAATTCCACCATATTATGGTCACTCTTCCCCAAGAGGACTTGCACAACGAGATTGCTAATTAATCCTCTCTCATTACACAACACCCAGTCTAAGATGGCCTGCCCCCTAGTTGGTTCCTCGACATATCGGTCTAGAAAACCATCCCTTATGCACCCCAGGAAATCCTCCCCCACCGTATTGTTTCCAGTTTGGTTAGCCCAATCTATATGCATATTAAAGGCACCCATGATAACTGCTACACCTTTATTGCATGCACCCCTAATTTCCTGTTTGATGCCCTCCCCAACATCACAACTACTGTTTGGAGGTCTGTACACAACTCCCACTAGCGTTTTCTGCCCTTTGGTATTCCGTAGCTCCATCCATACCGATTCCACATCATCCAAGCTAATGTCTTTCCTTACAATTGCATTCATTTCCTCTTTAATCAGCAACGCCACCCCACCTCCTTTTCCTTTTTGTCTTTCCTTCCTAAATGTTGAATACCCTTGGATGTTGAGTTCCCAGCCTTGGTCACCCTGGAGACATGTCTCCGTGATGCCAACCACATCGTATCCAATAACTGCTATCTGCACAGTTAATTCATCCACCTTATTCCGAATACTCCTCGCATTGAGGCACGGAGCCTTCAGGCTTGCCTTTTTAACACACTTTGACCCTGTGGAATTTTGGTGCAAAGTGGCCCTTTTTGTTTTTTACCTTGGGTTTCTCTGTCCTCCAATTTTACTCATCTCCTTTCTGTCTTTTGCTTCTGTCTCCATTTTGTTTCCCTCTGTCTCCCTGCATTGGTTCCCATCCCCCTGCGCTGCCACATTAGTTTAACTCCTCCCTGACAGCACTAGCAAACACTCCTCCTAGGACGTTGGTTCCAGTCCTGCCTAGGTGCAGACCTAGGTTCAGTAAAATAACATCTGAAAAACAAAAGAGGTAATGGTGAATAAGCTCACCCTCCTGTCCCCCTCACCATCCTGTCCCCCTCACCCTCCTGTCCCCCCTCACACTCCTGTCCCCCCCACACCCTCCTGTCCCCTCACCATCCTGTCCCCCCCTCAACCTCCTGTCCCTTCTGCCCCTCGACTCCCTCCCTCCTCCAGCAGCTGTTGCTGCTCTGCCCTGCCTTGTGTCCTCACATTCCTCGCCCAGACCAAGGAGGACTTGTAGCAAGCTGCCCGTTACCCCGCACATTCCCTTTCTCCTGGTGGCTCCGATATGGTGACCAATAAGGAGGAGGACAGCACTTACTCTTTCCAGGTGAACTTCTCAAAGAATTTGTGGAATAAATATTGATAGAATGTCTTGACAAAGTGCCCCAGAAAATCTCCCGATATGTTTTCGAGTGCATCCTCACAGTTACAGCAACAATAAGCATGAAATGGTGAGTATCCCTTTAAGTGGTGAGTATCCCTTTAAGTAGAGCTTGAAATCGACATCAACGCCGTGATAACCCCCAAATAGCTGGTCGCTGTTAGGAGACGGCTTTAGTTGAAGTGCTAGCCATGATAAGAATTGGTAATGTAAATAAGTGGGCATTGTGCCAGGCCAGGTCATACAGCAAACGGCACAACAGTGAGAGGCTAGTGAAGACAATTGAGATAAATGATGAACCATCAAACATGCTCTCTCTCCTACTTCATCCTCATTTGTTGAAATGCAGACTCACTGCACCATGTCGGGATAAATGGGTCCTTTTCGGGTTGGAAATCGGTGGTTAGTGGTGTGCCACAGGGATCGGTGCTGGGACCACAATTGTTTACAATATACATAGATGACCTGGAAGAGGGGACGGAGTGTAGTGTAACAAAATTTGCAGATGACACAAAGATTAGTGCGAAAGCGGGTTGTGTAGAGGACACAGAGAGGCTGAAAGAGATTTAGATAGGTTAAGCGAATGGGCTAAGGTTTGGCAGATGGAATACAATGTCGGAAAGTGTGAGGTCATCCACCTTGGAAAAAAAACAGTAAAAGGGAATATTATTTGAATGGGGAGAAATTACAACATGGTGCTGTGCAGAAGGACCTGGGGGTCCTTGTGCATGAATCCCAAAAAGTTAGTTTGCAGGTGCAGCAGGTAATCAGGAAGGTGAATGGAATGTTGGCCTTCATTGCGAGAGGGATGGAGTACAAAAGCAGGGAGGTCCTGCTGCAACTGTACAGGGTATTGGTGAGGCCGCACCTGGATTACTGCGTGCAGTTTTGGTCACCTTACTTAAGGAAGGATATACTAGCTTTGGAGGGGGTACAGAGACGATTCACTAGGCTGATTCCGGAGATGAGGGGGTTACCTTATGATGATAGATTGAGTAGACTGGGTCTTTACTCGTTGGAGTTCAGAAGGATGAGGGGTGATCTTATAGAAACATTTAAAATAATGAAAGGGATAGACAAGATAGAGGCAGAGAGGTTGTTTCCACTGGTCGGGGAGACTAGAACTAGGGGGCACAGCCTCAAAATACGGGGGAGCCAATTTAAAACCGAGTTGAGAAGGAATTTTTTCTCCCAGAGGGTTGTGAATCTGTGGAATTCTCTGCCCAAGGAAGCAGTTGAGGCTAGCTCATTGAATGTATTCAAGTCACAGATAGATAGATTTTTAACCAATAAGGGAATTAAGGGTTACGGGGAGCGGGCGGGTAAGTGGAGCTGAGTCCACGGCCAGATCAGCCATGATCTTGTTGAATGGCGGAGCAGGCTCGAGGGGTTAGATGGCCTACTCCTGTTCCTAATTCTTATGTTCTTATGTTATGTTCTATCTCATTCTTTCCCAGTCTAAGACTGAAATACTCACCCACGAAATCAGATTCTTAAACTAAAATTAAGCCAATTATGAGGGGTGAGTTAGCTAAGGTGGATTGGAAATTAGATTATAAGCTATGACAGACAGTACATAAGTAATGGCAAACATTTAAGAAAATATTCCAAATTCTCAACTAATATACATTCCATTGAGAGATAAAAACTCAACGGGAAAAGTGGCTAACTAAAGAAGTTAAGGATAGCATTAGATTAAAAGAAGAAGTTTATAATGTTATAAAGAATAGTAGGAAGTCTGAGGATTGGGAGAGTTTTAGAAACCAGCAAAGGATGACCAAAACATTGATAATAAGGGAGAAAATCGAATATGGCAGTAAACTAGCAAGAAATATAGAAACATAGTATCAGAGCTTCTACAAGTATGTAAAAAGTTAGACAATACTAACAGTAAGTGGGCAGGGGAGGGGGGGGGAGACGGTGTGGGGGGGAGAGAGGGAGAGCGAGGGTGGGGGGGGAGAGGGTGGGGGGGAGAGAGGGGGTGGGAGCGAGGGTGGGGGGGGAGAGACGGTGTGGGGGGGGAGAGGGTGGGGGGAGAGAGGGGGGGAGCGTGTGTGGGGGGGAGAGGGTGGGGGGGAGCGAGGGTGGGGGGAGAGGGTAGGCGGGGAGAGGGGGGGAGCGAGGGTGGGTGGGGAGAGATGAGGTGGGGGGAAGAGGCTCGGGGGGGAGAGGGGGGAGCGAGGGTGGAGGGGGAGAGACGGGGTGGTGGGGAGAGGGTGGGGGTGAGAGAGGGGGGGGAGAGAGGGAGGAGAGAGAGTGGGGGGAGAGGGGGAGCGAGGGTGGGGGGAGAGAGATGGAGTGGGGGGGAGAGGGTGGGGGGAGAGAGGGGGGGAGCGAGGGTGGGGGGGAGAGAGAGGTTGGGGGGAGAGAGGGTGGGGGGGAGAGAGGGAGAGCGAGGGTGGGGGGGGAGATGGTGGGGGGGAGCGAGGGTGGGGGGGGAGAGGGGGGGAGAGAGGGGGGAGCAAGGGTGGGGGGGTAGAGATGGGGTGGGGGGGGAGAGGTTGGGGGGGAGAGAGGGGGGCAGCGAGGGTGGGGGTGGAGAGACTGGGTGGTGGGGAGAGGGTAGGGGGAGAGAGGGGGAGAGAGGGAGGAGAGAGGGTGGGGGGGAGAGGGGGGAGAGGGTGGGGGGGAGAGAGGGTGGGGGGAGAGAGGGTGGGGGAGGAGAGAGGGTGGGGGAGGAGAGAGAGTGGGGGAGGAGAGAAGGTGGGGAGGAGAGAGGGTCGGGGAGGAGAGGATCGGGGGTGAGAGAGGGGCAGAGGGTGGGGGGAGGAGAGAGGGTCGGGGGGAGAGAGGGGGGAGAGGGTCAAGGGGGAGAGTGGGTGGGGGAGGAAAGAGAGTGGGGAGGAGAGAGGGTCGGGGGGTAGAGATGGGGGAGAGGGTGGGGGGGAGAGAGGGTCGAGGGGGGAGAGGGGTGGGGGGGAGAGAGGGGGAGAGGGTGGGAGGAGGAGAGAGGGTCAGGGTGGAGAGAGGGGGGAGAGGGTCGGTGGAGGAGGGGGTCGGCGGGGGGAGAGTGGGGGAAGAGGGTCGGGAGGGGAGAGGGTCGGGGGGAGAGAGTGGGGGAAGAGGGTGGGGGGAGGAGAGAGCGAGGAGAGAGGCACAGACAAGTGCAATTATGATGGATAATAAGTAACTGGCAGAGACTTTAAACAAATATGTTGTATCTGATTTCACATTAAAAGACACAAATAACATACCTAAAATAATGGGGACGCGAGGGATAATAAGACTGAGGAACTTAAAGTAATTAGTATCAGTAGAGAAAAAGTACTTGAGAAACTAATGAGACTAAAAGCTGACAAAACCCCTGGAACTGATGGCCTACATCCTCGGGTTCTAAAAGAGGTGTCTGCAGAGATAATGGTTGCATTGGTAGCAATCGTTCAAAATTCCCTAGATTCTAGAATGGTCCCAGCAGATATAACCCCGCTATTCAAGAAAGGAGGGAGAGAGCAAACAGGGAACTACAGGCCAGTTAGCCTGACATCAGTCATCAGTAAAATGCTGGAACCATTATTAAGGAAGTGGTAACAGGGCACTTAGAAAATCATAATACGGTTCGGCAGATCCAATATGATTTTATGAAAGGGAAATCATGTTTAACATATTTATTAGAGTTTTTTGAGAATGTAGCCGGGTAGATAAAGTGGAACCTGTGGATGTAGTATATTTGGATTTCCAAAAGGCATTCAATAAAAAAGCAGATAGAAGGTTGCTATGCAACATAAGGGCTCGTAGGTGTCATGTATGTAACCTTCATGTAACTGTAACCGTCATGTAACAACACTGTATACACCTCAGAAATACTCACCTTGACCACAGGGGGTGAACTTGTGGGAGACACTTCTCACCTGGTCATCCAGGTATATAAAGGGAGGTCCCACGCAGGGTCATCACTTCTTGGTCCTGTGAATAAAGATACAGGTCACAGAGTGACCTTGTCTCCAGTATGTGCCTTGTGTTGATTTGCAGTAGAGTGTAAGGACACAACAGTAGGGTTGGGGTAATATATTAGCATGGATAGGTTGGTGGAGGACCTTTGTCTTATGGATGTTTAGTGTAAGGCCCATACTTTCGTATGCCTCAATGAAGATGTTGAATACGACTTGGAGTTCAACCTCTGAATGTGCGCAGACGCAAGCGTCGTCCGCGTACTGTAACTTGACGATAGAGGATGGCATGGTTTTGGACCTGGCCTGGAGACGACGAAGGTTGAACCAGTTCCCACTGGTTCTGTAGTTTAGTTCCACTCCAGTGGGGAGCTTGTTGACTGTGAGGTGGAGCATTGCAGTGAGGAAGATTGAAAAGAGGGTCGGTGCGATGACACAGCCCTGCTTCACCCCGGTCCAGACGTGGATTGGGTCTGTGATGGATCCGTTGGTCAGGATCACGGCCTGCATGTCATCGTGGAGCAGGCGGAGGGTGGCGACAAACCATTGGGAGCAGCTGAATTGGAGGCGGGCGCTCCATAGTCCCTCGCGGTTAACAGTGTCAAAGGCCTTTGTAAGGTCAAAGAAGGCCATGTACAAGGGTTGGTGCTGTTCCCTGAATTTCTCTTGTAGTTGTCGTGCCGTAAAGATTGTGCCACAGAGCACTATCCCCCAAGATCCATGGCGCGGCCCTGGACAACGTGGATCATTTTCCATACCTCGGGAGCCTATTATCAGCAAGGGCAGACATCAACGGTGATATTCAACACCGCCTCCAGTGTCCCAGTGCAGCCTTCGGCCACCTGAGGAGGAGAGTGCTCGAAGATCAGCCCCTCCAATCTGGCACCAAGCTTATTGTCAACAGGGCTGTAGTGATACCTGCCCTCCTGTATGGCTTAGAGACGTGGACCATGTAGAGTAGACACCTCAATACCACCAACGCTGTCTCCGCAAGATCCTGCAAATCCCCTGGGAGGACAGACGCACCAACGTTAGTGTCCTCGATCAGGCCAACATCCCCAGCATCGAAGCACTGACCACACTCGACCAGCTCCATTGGGCGGGTCACATTGTTCGCATACCTGACACAAGACTCCCAAAGCAAACCCTCTACTCAGAACTCCTACATGGCAAGCGAGCCCCAGGTGGGCAGAGGAAACATTTTAAGGACACCCTCAAAGCCTCCCTGATAAAATGAAACATCCTCAATGACACCTGGGAGTCCCTGGCCAAATACCACACTAAGTGGAGGAAGTGCATTCGGGAGGGTGCTGAGCGCCTCGAGTCTCATCGCTGAGAGCAAGCAGAAACCAAGTGCAGGCAGCGGAAGGAGCGTACGTCAAACCAGATTCCCCACCCACCCTTTCCTCCAACCACTGTCTGTCCCACCTATGACAGAGACTGTAATTCCTGTATTGGACTGTTCAGCCACCTGAGAACTCACTTTTAGAGTGGAAGCAAGACTTCCTCGATTTCGAGGTACTGCCTATAATGATGATGATTAGCCTGGATAAAGAATTGGTTTATGGACATAAAACAAAGAGTCAGGATAAATGGGTCATTTTCCGGTTGGCAGACTGTAACTAGTGGGGTGCTGCAAGGATCAGTGCTGGGGCCTCAGCTACTTACAATTTATATTAATGACTTAGATGAAGGGACCAAGTGCAATGTATCCAGTTTGCTGACGATACAAAGCTAGGTGGGAAAATAAGCTGTGAGGAGGACACAAAAAGCCTGGATAGAGTCAGGTTAAGTGAGTCGGCAATAAAGTGGCAGATGGAGTATAATGTGAGGAAATATAATGTTATTCTCTTTAGTAGACAAAATAGAAAAGCAATACTTTTTAAATGGTGAGAAACTATTAAACGTTACTGTTCAGAGAGATTTAGGTGTCCTCATTCAGGAAACACCGAAAGTTAGTATGCAGGTACAGCAAGCAATTGGGAAAGCAAATGGCATGTTGCAAGAGGGCTGGAGTACAAGAGTAAGGAGGTCTTGCTACATTTGTACAGGGTTTTGGTGAGACTCTAGTAATGACACCATGAGGTAGGGTATTGCACTTGAACTGTTGTGACATTAGTCCATTTATTGTAGCTCCCTGAGTGAGGACGCAATGAGGTGAGCTCCCTTTTATACTTGGTTACCTGCAGTGTGCAGGTGGCCCTTGGGTCTCCACCAGTAGCAGCCTCTGGTGGTACAGGTATGGTGTATACAGTGTGAAGATACATTCAGTGGTCTAGTGTTACAGTACATACATTATACATACACAACAACACTCCCCCCCTTAGTCTTGTGGCACCGGCTTTTGCACTGACTGTTCTGGCCTTCGACTGAGTGCCCAATGCCTTGCACTTTGTCGTTGCTTGGGAATGGCTCTCTCCCTGTGGAACTCCAAGTCCTTATTGCCACGACATTGGGAAATGGTCAACAGTGGACGGTAGGAGGTTGTAGTGAGGGTTGTGTGGGTTCTGGGTGTGATCCATGTGTGTCCATGGCTACATGCATCGATTTCCCACCCCCCATACATAGACCATGTGTGTGGCTCGACATCTGCATTGGCGTACATGTTACATGTACAGAGAACAAAGAATCGGATTGGTTATATCGCTATTTTTGGGTTCAGCAATAGTGGAACAAGTACAATTTACAGGTAAGGTACATACGTGGTATTACAGTCTTACCCCTGGGGTGTGGGCGCAGGTGGATGAGGACGTTTGTTCTGGAGCAACCAGACTGTGCCCCTGCCAGCTGGGTGAGCACGGATTGCTCACCTGGCTGTGTCTCAGGGCCTTAGTCATTGCTTAGTGGTGGGCAGAGCCACAGGAATGTGTGGCCTCCCTGTCTTCCTTTGAGGGCTGCAGGGTCTCCCTGCTGCTCTTCAGCGGTGGTGGGAGTCTGGTCATCCCAGGTCCCGTCGGGAGGGCTGGTGGGTGCTGGCCTCCTGCTCCCGGTGCTGCCCCTGGTGACCAGGTGAGTAGGGCCGATCTGGGGCACGATGCCAGTGGTGGTGCCTGTGCTGTCCATTGATCGCTGGCCCTACAGTGGGTATGCTCCCACTGTGTGTGTGACCACCCTCCCTGGGGCATCACATTGGTCCCAGAGGCACAGGCTACATGATCGAGTAGCCCACTGAACCTGGGCGCTTCCCATGGGAGGTTGCCTTTGGCTTTGTCGGCGTGCATGTAGAACCCGGCATTACATTTCATTTCATCATTAGCATTCATGATACATTGACTCCAACCGCAATCAGCCGACTCGACATTGTTATTTGTCTTTACACTTTCGCATTTGTCAATTACATCACTTTCCTGTGTACTATCAGCATCACGGTGCAAGGTTACATTGAGATATCTGCATTTGTCAATTACATCACTTTCCTGTGTACTATCAGCATCTCTGTGCGAGTTTACATTTAGATACCTGCATTTGTGAGTTATATCTTTTACATTAGTGTCACCGGCATCGCTGTTCAACGGTACATTTGTATACTTGCATTTGTTAATTACATCTTTCATCATCATCATAGGCAGTCCCTCGGAATCGAGGAAGACTTGTTTCCACTCCCTAAGTGAGTTCTTTGATGGCTGAACAGTCCGATACGAGAGCCACAGACCCTGTTACAGTTGGGACAGACATTTGTCGAGGGAAGGGGTCGGTAGGGCTGGTTTGCTGCACGCTCCTTCCGCTGCCTGCGATTGGCATCTTCACGCTCTTTGCGTTGAGACTCGAAGAGCTCAACACCCTCCCGGATGCACTTTCTCCACCTCGGGCGGTCTTCGGCCAGGGTCTCCCAGGTGTCAGTGGTGATGTCGCACTTTACCAGGGAGGCTTTGAGGGCGCCCTTATAACGTTTCCGCTGTCCTCCTTTGGCTTGTTTACCACGAAGGAACTCCGCATAAAGCATTTGCTTAGGGAGTCTCGTATCTGGCATGCGAACTATGTGGCCTGCCCAGCGAAGCTGATGGAGTGTGGTCAGTGCTTCGATACTGGGGATGTTAGCCTGGTCGAGGACACTGATGTTGGTGCACCTGTCCTCCCAGGGGATTTGCAGGATCTTGCGGAGACATCGTTGGTGATATATCTCCAGCGACTTGAGGTGCCTTCTATACATCGTCCATGCCTCAGATCCATTAAGGAGGGCGGGTATTACTACAGTCCTATAGACCATGAACTTAGTGTCACCGGCATCGCTGTCCAGAGAGTGGAACTGTCCCTTTAATTGTTCTGGGTTGCCGGTCTCCTTTAAAAGGGCCTTGCAATCTTTACCCCAATCGGATTCGCTGCTCAGCATCACATGTTGCTCCCTCAAAGCTGTCCCTCGTGGTCTGGTCGCGGCCATCTTGATTTCAGGTGCTTCACCTCGTGGTGCGGGTGCTATCTTCTTTCTTTCCACGAGGTAGGCTGCAGTGATCCTTTTTTCCACAGGTTCTGCCACGGAAACAAGGAAGTTACCTTCTGCGCCGATCTTCTTCCCTCGGAGTCTTGCCACTGGAGCCCGGAAGGTGAGGTCTGGTTGTTTGTGTTGGATCATCTCGCTGTTGAGTTGTGTGGTCTGCATCATCACCATGAAGTCGAGTTGGATGGAAGGATTTTCAGGTGCTGTGATGGATCCAAGTTTGGGACCACGTAGGACCTGGAGGCTTTCCCAGCTCCAATAGATTTGGATTTG
Organism: Pristiophorus japonicus; assembly: GCF_044704955.1. Taxonomy (NCBI): domain Eukaryota; kingdom Metazoa; phylum Chordata; class Chondrichthyes; family Pristiophoridae; genus Pristiophorus; species Pristiophorus japonicus. Next base: position 135,861,491 of record NC_091982.1, on the reverse strand, counting down.
TTTAATCCATCTTCTTCCCAGCAGCGTTGGGCCATCTCCAGCAACAATCCACAAAGGAAGCTTATGCATCGCACCGCCATAGGACACCTGGACATCCACGCTGCCAACGACTGGGACGATGCCTTTTGTGTAAGTGAGCAGCTTCGCCTGGATTGGGAGCATTTTGGGTCGTTCGGCGGGATTGTCCCAGAGTTTCTCGAAGACCGTCCAATTCATCAGCGATTGGATCACCCTTGTGTCGACATCCATCGTGACTGGAACACCGTTGATTTCTACTTCCATTTTCCACGGGGAACTCTCGGTGGAGCAGGTATACACTCTATAAACCTCTTCCAGGGGCTGAGCTGCCTCATAGACTCTCTCTTTGTCTTCATCAGCGCTGGAGCCCGGCTGATCGGCCAACTCTTCAGTGACTCGGTGAGTAAAGTTTCTTCTACACTTCTGCTGGAGATGACCTTTAGTGTTACAGACTTTGCAAGTATAGTCTTTGTATCGGCACTGGGGGACCCCGTGATTTCTTCCACAGTGCCAGCACAGGGCTAGCCGGTTGGCCCCATGTGCCAGACTCAGGGTTGTGGGACTCGGGGTAGCAGCCTTGCCTCTGAAAGGCGGCATTCGGTTCACTGTACTCGTCGGGTTAGAGTACTGGGTGTGAGTCACCATCTTCTTGGAATCGCAGGCCGAATCCATGAATGCCTGGCTGACGTTAATTGCCTTCTGCAGAGTGACCGTGGTGTCCGCAGAGAGCAGCCTGTGGAGGAGGCCCTTGTGGCCAATTCCAATAACGAAGATGTCCCTCGGTGCTTCGGTGAGATGGTCGTCAAAATCACACGGTGCAACCAATCGTCTCAGGTCTGCAGCATAATTTGCAATTTCTTGGCCTTCGGGCCGCCGGTGGGTGTAGAACCGGTGTCTGGCTGTGAGGATGCTCTCTTTAGGTTTGAGCTGTATTATTGTTACGAGCTCCGTGTACGTTTTGGTTGTCGTCTTCACTGGGCTAGCAGTGCCTGACAAGGCCATGGACAGTGGGCCCACAACTGCTGAGCAGGATGGCTCTGCACTTGTTCACCAGCGAGATCGGTGTGTCTCCAGCCAGGTCGTTCGCAATGAAGAAGTGTTCGAGCCTTTCCACAAAGGCATCCCAATCTTCTCCATCAGTGAACTGTTGAAAGTTGTTTAGGTTAGCCATGTTGCAAGTGGAAATTCGTAATTTCGTCCCCTGTTATTATAAATGTAAGTACTCTAGTAATGACTCCACGAGATAGGGTATTGTACTTGAACTGTTGTGACCTTAGTCCATTTATTGTAGCTCCTGAGTGAGGACACAATGAGGTGAGCTCCCTTTTATACTTGCTTACCTGCAGTGTGCAGGTGACCCTTCGGTCTCCACCAGTAGCACCCTCTGGTGGTACAGGTATGGTGTATACAGTGTGAAGATACATTCAGTGGTCTAGTGTTACAGTACATACATTATACATACACAACAGAAACCACGCCTGGAGTACTGTGCACAGTTTTGGTCTCCTTATCTGAGGAAGGATATACTTACCTTGGAGGCAGTGCAGCAAAGGTTCACCAGATTGGTCCCTGGGATGAGAGGGGTGTCCTATAATGAAAGATTGAGTAGAGTGGACCTATACTCTCTGGAGTTTAGAACAATGAGAGGTGATCTGATAGAAACATACAAGATGCTGAATGGAATTGACAGGGTCGATGCTGAGTGGCTGTTTACCCTGGCTGGTGTGTCTAGAACTAGGGTGCACAGTCTCAGGATAAGGGGTTGGCCATTTAAATCTGAGATGAAGAGGAAATTCTTCACTCAGAGCGGTAGAGAATTCCAAAATCATTTTGAGTATTTAGTCATTGAGTATATTCAGGGTTGAGATCGATAGATTTTTGGACTCTAGGGGAATCAAGGGATATGGGGATCGGGCGGGAAAGTGGAGATCCAATATCAGCCATGAGCTTATTGAATGGCGGAGCAGGCTCAAACAATAGTATGGCCTACTCCTGCTTCTAATGCTAATGTTTTTATGTTCTTATCTCAAAACTGTAGATCTTCTTACCCCCCTTAGTCTTCCAAACTTCCAACAATCTTCATTCTTTTCTAAAACTTCTCCGGTGGCACATGCAGTAACTGGAGCCATATCAACCAATGAAAAAGTTCAACATCCCCACTGACACCTGGGAGTTCCTGGCCAAAGACTGCCCTAAGTGGAGGAAGTGCATCCGGGAGGGCGCTGAGCATCTCGAGGCTCATCGCCGACAGCATGCAGAAACCAAGCACAAGCAGCAGAAGGAGAGTGCGGCAAACCAGTCCCACCCACCCTTTCCTCAACCACTGTCTGTCCCACCTGTGACAGGGACTGTGGTTCTCGTATTGCTCTGTTCAGTCATCTAAGAACTCATTTTTAGAGTGGAAGCAAGTCTTCCTCAATTATGAGGGACTGCCAATGATGATGATCAACCAATGAGATCCCTGGGCAGATCTATGTTGAGATCGCTGCAGGTGTCCTAATCCGCACCAACTCCTGTTCACCCATCACCCCTGTGCTCGCTGACCTGCATTGACTCCTGGTCCAGCAATGTCTCAATATTAAAATTCTCATTCTTGTGTTCAAATCCCTCCATGGCTTCGCCCCTCACGATGTCTGTAACATCCTCTAGTCCTACAACTCTCCGAGGACTCTGCGGTCTTTTAATTCTAATTACATACACTCCTTTCCACCACTCCACCATAGGCAGCGGTGCCTTCAGCCATCTAGGCCCTGAGCACTGGAACTCCCTAAAACTCTCCACCTCTCCACCTTCCTCTCCTCCTTTAAGATGCCCCTTAAAACCTACCTCTTTGAATAAGCTTCTGATTATCTGTCCGAAGATCCCCTTCTTGGGCACTGTGTCAATGTTTGTCTGAGTACATCTTTGTGAGCCCCTTGGGCTGTGTTACTATGATAAAGGCACTACATAAATGCAAGTTGTTGTTGGTGTAGCTGATCTCAGCCAAGGAAGCATTAGAGGAGTGACAATAGCCCTCAGTGCCCCTGGTTAAGGGAGGACTTAAATTGGGCAGGATCTCTGGACCTGATTGGTATCCAGTGACGTCTGTTAGAAATCACGATTGGAACTCAGTTGAAGTGAGGAATAGGCTCCCTGTGATTCCTTTCTGTGGGCACAGTGCCAAGCACCAGGTATTTGCTGACAATACAAAGATGGGAGGAAAAGCAATGTGTGAGGAGGACTCAAAAAATCTGCAAAAGAACATAGACTGGCAGACGGAGTATAATGTTGGAAAGTGTGAGCTTATGCACTTTGGCAGTAAAAATCGAAGAGCAAGTTACTATTTAAATGGAGAAAGATTGCAAAGTGCCACTGTACAGCAGGACCTTGTGCATGAAACACAAAAGGATAGTATGCAGATACAGCAAGTGATCTATTGCAAAAGGGATGGAGTACAAAAGCAGGGAAGTCTTGCTACAGTTATACAGGGTATTGGCGAGGCCACATCTGGAATATTGCATACAGTTTTGGTTTCCATATTTACGAAAGGATATACTTGCTTTGGACGCAGTTCAGAGAAGGTTCACGAGGTTGATTCCGGAGATGAGGGGTTGACTTATGAGGAAAGGTTGAGTAGATTGGGTCTCTACTCATTGGAATTCAGAAGAAGATGAGAGGTGATCTTATCTAAACGTATAAAATTATGAGGGGGCTTGACAAGGTGGACGCAGCGAGGATGTTTCCACTGATCGGGGAGACAAGAACTAGAGAGCATAATCTTAGAATAAGGGGCCACCCATTTAAAACTGAGATGAGGAGAAATTTCTTCTCTCAGAGGATTATAAACCCGTGGAATTCGCTGCTTCAGAGAGCTGTGGAAGCTGGGATATTGAATATATTTAAGACAGAAATAGACAATTTCTTAAACGATAAGGGATAAGGTGTTATAGGGAGCAGGCAGGGAAGTGGAGCTGAGTCCATGATCAGATCAGCCATGATCGTATTGAATGGCAGAGCAGGCTCGAGGGGCCGTATGGCCTACTCCTGCTCCTATTTCTTATGTCCTTATGTTCTTATGTATTGCCAAGGAACGCACATGAATAATGACCAGCTGGAGATCAGCTCCCATGGAAATGCACCTCAGCAAGGGATTGATGTCTTTAAGAAAGAAGGGTGAGGAGAAATTAAACAAGGGATAATAAACAAGCTTGTGTCAATATAGGAAGAAGAGAGGAGATCTAAAAATAGAATAAGAGAGGCAAAGATAGATGATGGGACTCAATTAGCGGATAAAGGGAGCCCAAAGTCTATATACACATTTCTAAACACAGAAATAGTAAAAGGATGGTCCAGGAAGGGAGGGGCCAATAAGGAACCAAAAGGGAGATCTGCTTCTCGAGGCTGAGAGCATGGCTGAGGTATTGAATGAGTACTTTGCATCTGTCTTCACTAGAGAAGGGGATACTGCCGATGTAACAGTAAAGGGGGAGATACTTTAAAGACTGGCAGCCCTCAAAGTAGAAAGTCACCCAGTCTGGATGAGATGCTGAGGGAAGTAAGGGTGGAAATTGCAAAGGCTCTGGCCGCAATCTTCCAATCCTCCTTGGTCATGGAGGTGGTGCCAGAGGACTGGAGGATAGCAAATGTTAGAGACCCCTGTTCAAAAAATGGGAGTTGGATAAACTCGGCCACTACAGGGCATTTAGCCTAACGTCGGTGGTGGGGAATCTTTTAGAGACAATAATCTGGGACAAAGTTCATTGGCATTTTGTAAAGTATGGGCTAATAACTGAGAGTCAGCAAGGATTTGTTAAAGGCAAGTCATGTTTGATTAACTTGGTGAAGTTCTTTGATGGAGTAATGAAGAGGGTTGCTGAGGGTAGTGTGCTTGATGTTGTGTATGGACTTTTAAAAGGTGTTTGATAAAGTACCACATAATGGACTTGCTAGTAGCAGTACGGAGACACAATTAGCCAAGGGAGAGGAAGCAGAGAGTACTGGTGCACGGTTGTTTGTCAGCTTGGAGGGAAGTATACAGTAGTCTTCTCCGCTGCTCTTTTTGATATATACTAATGACCCAGAATTGGAGATACAGGGGATCATTGCAAAGTTTACAGAAGACACAGTACTCAGAAATGTAGCAAACAATGAGGAGGATAGTAACAGGCTTCAAGAGGACATCGACAGACTGGTGACATGGGCAGACACATGGCAGATGAAATTTAATGCAGAGAAGTGTGAAATTATACATTTTGGTCTGCTCCCTCAGGTGGATGTAAAAAATCCCATGGCACTATTTCGAAGAAGTGCAGGGGGGTTATCCACGGTGTCCTGGGGCCAATATTTATCCCTCAAACAACATAACAAAAACAGATTATCTGGTCATTATCACATTGCTGTTTGTGGAAGCTTGCTGTGTGCAAATTGGCTGCTGTGTTTACTACATTATAACAGTGACTACACTCCAAACAGTTACTTACTTGGCTGTAAAAAGCACTTTAGGATGTCTGGTGTTCATGATAGGCGCTATATAAATGCAAGTCTTTCTTTTTCATTAGATAGGCCTCAGCTGGAGTATTGTGTTAAATTCTGGGCATCACATTTTAGGAAGGATGTCAAGACTGTGGAGCGAGTACAGAAGAGATTTACTGGAGTGGTCCCAGGGACGAGGGAATTCAGTTTGTGGAGAAGCTGGAGAAGCTGGCCTTCTCCTTAGAGCAGAGAAGGTTAATAGGGGAACGAGGTGATCAAATTCATGAATGATTTTGATAGAGTAAATAAGGAGAAAGTGTTCCCAGTAGCTGAAGGGTCGGTAACCAGAGGGTGGTTGGCAAAAGGACCCGAGGTGACTTAAGTAAAAACGTATTTACGCAACGAGTGGTTAGTATTTGGAATGCACTGCCTGATAGGGTGGTGGATACAGATTCAATAGTAGCCTTCAAAAGGGAATTGAATAAATATTTGAAGGAGAAATTGCAGGGATATGGGAAAAGAACGGGGATGTGGGACTAACAGGATTGTCCCTCGAAAGTGTCTGCGCAGACTCGATGGGCCGAGTGGTCTCCTTTTGTGCTGTACTGCTCCATGATTCTTTCATCCTATGAGTATTGAAGAAGCAAGCATTAATTAACTGCAACAGCATGCCGAGCTACGATAGTGTTTGTTGCAAACACTGACCATTGATCATTATAAATGTCATCAAGTCTTAACACAGCTTTATTAAAAATTGTGGGGGTTCTGGACACGAAGAACATTGCGAGCCCCCTCTTTACAACACCCACCACACAACGGCCCCGTACCCCCTCACACTGACCCCGTACCCCCTCACCCCGACCCTGTAACCCCCTCACCCTGACCCCGTAGCCCCCTCACCCTGACCCCGTACCCCCCTCATCCCGACCCCGTTCCCTCCTCACCCTGACCCCGTACCCCCTCACCCCGACCCCATAGCCCCTCACTCCTCCCCCTCCCCCTCACCCTGACCCCATATCCCCCTCACCCTGGCCCCGTACACCCTCATCCTGACCGTGTACCCCCTCATCCTGACCCTGTACCCCCTCACCCCGACCCTGTACCCCCCTCACCCCGACCCCGTACCCCCCTCACCCTAACCCCATACCCCCTCACCCTGACCCCGTACCCCCTCACCCCGACCCCGTACCCCCTCATCCTGACCCCGTAGCCCCTCACCCTGACCCCGTACCCCCTCGCCCCGATCCCGTACCCCCTCGCCCCGATCCCGTACCCCCCTCACCCTGACCCCGTACCCCCTCACCCCGACCCCATAACCCCTCACCCCGGCCCCGTACCCCCTCACCCTGATCTCGTACCCCCTCACCCCGACCCCGTACGTCCTCAACCCGACCCCGTACCCCCTCACCCCGACCCCGTACCCTCTCACCCCGACCCTGTACTCGCCTCACCCCGACCCTATAGCCCCTTACCCTGACCCCGTAACCCCCTCACCCCGACCCGGTAGCCCCCTCACACCGACCCCAACCCTCCTCACCCCGACGCTGTAACACCCTCCTCACCCCCAGCCCGTAACTCCCTCACACTGACCCCGTACACAAACGCTTCCCACACACTGACCCCTTACACCCCCCATTGAGGGAATTCTAGAGCTTAAGGCCTTGGCAGCCAATGGTTGAGAGTTGGGTATCGGAGATGCACAACAGGCCAGAGCTGGAGGAATGCAGAGATCTCTGAGGGTTGTGGGTCTGGAGGAGATTACATGGATAGGGAGGGGTGAGGAGGTTGCGGGATTTGAAAACAAGGACCAAAGTTAAGGACTAAGGCCTATACAACAGGACATATTGAAGGTAAGACGAGTAGAAGAGAGGATGAGGTCAAATCTAGAGGCAGTGATGAGATGATAGCAAGCTGGTAGATTGTCGGAGGAAGGTAGGACTGGAGTTCCACAGTGTTGAGACTCTGAGGCGCAATCAATTTGAATCAGAGATGCTGCAAGTCTTAATGTTAGCACCATGATGACTAAAGGTGAGGGAAGGGAAGGATTGCGAGGTTCTGTTGCTTTATTCATCTGTCCTTGCTGAAACCTCGCTGGTTATCGAGTGTGTGAATTTCAGCTTGTTACATGTTGCTGAGTTTCTGTGAAGAGTCCTTTTGTTTTAAACACCTGGAATTATGCAGACATTCTGGTGTAGTCCCAATGGTAAATTGGGGGGCTGTCTGGCGGTCGGGCCATAAATTGACCAGGACCCACCGATGCTCGAGTTTCCTGCGTCGTCTTCTGGTATGGAGCTCGAGCCATCCCTACAACAACAACAACAACAACGTGTATTTATATAGCGCCTTTAACGTAGTGAAACATCCCAAGGCACTTCACAGGAGCATTATGAGACAAGAAACTTGACACCAAGCCTCATAAGGAAAAATTGCGGCAGATAACCAAAAGCTTGGTCAAAGAGGTAGGTTTTAAGGAGCGTCTTGAAGGAGGAAAGAGAGGTAGAGAGGCGGAGAGGTTTAGGCAGGGAGTTCCAGAGCTTGGGGCCCAGACAGCTTAAGGCACGGCCACCAATGGTTGAGCGATTATAATCAGGGATGCTCAAGAGTTCAGAATTAGGGGAGTGCAGACATCTCCGGGAGTTGGAGGAGATTACAAATAGGGAGGGGTGAGGCCATGGAGGGATTTGAAAACAAGGATGAGAAATTTGACCAAGACCATCGATGTAAGGTGTGGGCAGGGTCTGGGCCCGGGGCAAAGGACTCGCTAATTCAGGAGTTCTCTCACATTGGCACTCACTCAGGACTAGTATCCAGGTGCAGGCAATTTGTGTGAAGAATCATTTTCTGATAGCGGTGCTAAAATTATCTTTCACTGGTTTTGAGCACAAATGCTTTAGTTTTACTTCCACAGTTTAATTTTAAATGATATTCCTGCTTAACATTTCGAATCATAGAATTATAGAATGATACAGCACAGAAGGAGGTCCTTTGGCCCTTCTTGCCAGTGCCAACTATTTGGTAGAGCTATCCAATTGGTCTCCTTTACAACAAAAGGTCATTGACCTGAAATGTCAACTCTGTTTCAATCTCCACAGATGCTGCCTGACCTGCTGAGTGTTTCCAGCATTTTCTGTTTTTATTTCAACATTCCTGTCATTTATTTTGGAGGCGCAGTCGCTTTAAGGGGCTGCAAGGGACCTTCAGACATTCAAAAGCTTTGCGAAAATCCATATACACTACATCATAAGCACTGCCCTCATCGACCCTCCTGGTTACCTCCACAAAAAATTCAATCAAGTTAGTCAGACACGACCGTCCCTTAACAAATCCATGCTGACTGTCCTTGAAACATCCGTGGCTTTCTAAATGAAGATTTATACTGGCCCTCAGAAATTTTTCCAATAATTTTCCCATCACCGAGGTTAGGCTGACAGGTCTGTAATTCCTCTGTCTATCTTTCTCCCTCTTTAAACAAAGTCACAGTGTTAGCAGTCCTCCAGTCCTCTGAAACCACACCTTTAGCCAGTGAGGACGGAAAATGATGGTATTTCCTCTCTTGCTTCTCTTACAGCCTGGGATACATTTCATCCAGGATCCACTTTCAAAGATGCTAAACCCCTTAATCCTTCCTGTCCTATTGTATATTTCATATCTTTCCTGATTACAATGTTTGCATCGTCAGAATAAATGGGTCATTTTCCGGTTGGCAAACAGTGACTCGTGGGGTGCCGCAGGGATCGGTGCTCGAGCCGCAACTATTTACAATCTATTTCAATGACTTGGATGAAGGGACCGAGTGTAATGTAGCCAAGTTTGCTGATGATACAAAGATGGGTGGGAAAGCAAATTGTGAGGAAGACACAAAAAATCTGCAAAGAGATATAGACAGGGTAAGTGAGTGGGCAAACATTTGGCAGATGGAGTATAATGTGGGAAAATGTGAGGTTATCCATTGTGGCAGAAAAAATAGAAATGCAAATTATAATTTAAATGGAGAAAATTGCAAAGTGCTGCAGAACAGAGGAACCTGGGGGTCCTTGTACATGAAAAAGTTAGTATGCAGGTACAGCAAGTAATCAGGAAGGCAAATGGAATATTGGTCTGTATTGAAAAGGGGATGGAGTATAAAAGCAGAGAAGTCCTGCTACAACTGTGCAGGGTATTGGTGAGGCCACACCTGGAGTACTGCATACTGTTTTGGTTTCCATATTTAAGGAAGGATATACTTGCGTTGGAGGCTGTTCAGAGAAGGTTCACTCGGTTGATTCTGGAGATGAGGGGTTGACTTATGAAGATAGGTTGGGTAGGTTGGGCCTATCCTCATTGGAGTTCAGAAGAATGAGAGGTGATCTTATTGAAACATATAAGATAATGAGGGGGCTCGACAAGATGGATGCAGAGAGGATATTTCCACTCATAGGGAAAACTAAAACTAGGGACATAGTCTCAGAATAAGGGGCCACCCATTTAAAACTGAGATGAGGAGGAATTTCTTCTTTCAGAGGGTTGTAAATCTGTGTAATTCTCTGCCCCAGAGAGCTGTGGAGGCTGGGTCATTGAATATAAGGCGGAGATAGACAGATTTTTGAGCGATAAGGGAGCAAAGGGTTATGGGGAGCGGGCAGGGAAGTGGAGCTGAGTCCATGATCAGATCAGCCGTGATCTTATTGAATGGCAGAGCAGGCTCGAGGGACCAAATGGCCTACTCTTGCTCCTATTTCTTATGCTGCTATGTCCCTCTCTTTTGTGAAAACAGGTGCAAAGTATTCATTAAGAACCATACCCACATCTCTTTCCACACACAGGTTACCTTTATGGTCCCTAATAGGCCCTAAACCTTCTTTATATATCCTCTTGACCTTAATGTATTTATAAAACGGAATAACTATTTGTACTGCATGTTTTCTGCGCATGCGTCTGTCAAGCTCCGCCCCCCGATGCCTCCCGCCCGAACAGGAAGTGCCGGAGCAGAAGTGTGGCCCCGCTCTCATTCCACGCGGCCGAGAACGGCTGGGTCCGAGAGCGGCGGCTGGGTCCGAGAGCGGCGGCGGACGGCCGAGAGAGACGGGGTCCGAGAACGGCTGGGTCCGAGAGCGGCGGCTGGGTCCGAGAGCGGCGGGGTCCGAGAACGACGGGGTCCGAGAATGGCTGGGTCCGAGAACGGTGGGGTCCGATAAAGGCTGGGTCCGATAACGGCTGGGTCCGAGAGGGGCGGGGTCCGTGAACGGCGGGGTCCGAGAACGGCTGGGTCCGAGAACGGTGGGGTCCGATAACGGCTGGGTCCGATAACGGCTGGGTCCGAGAGGGGCGGGGTCCGAGAACGGCGGGGTCCGAGAACGGTGGGGTCCGAAAGCGGCTGGGTCCGAGAGGGGCGGGGTCCGAGAACGGCAGGGTCTGAGAACGGCTGGGTCCGAGAGCGGCGGCTGGGTCCGAGAGCGGCGGGGTCCGAGAACGGCTGGGTCCGAGAGCGGCGGCTGGGTCCGAGAGGGCGGGGTCCGAGAGCGGCGGGGTCCGAGAGCGGCGGCTGGGTCCGAGAGCGGCGGGGTCCGAGAACGGCGGGGTCCGAGAGCGGCGGGGTCCGAGAACGACGGGGTCCGAGAACGGCTGGGTCCGAGAGCGGCGGGGTCCGAGAACGGTGGGGTCCGAGAACGGCTGGGTCCGAGAGCGGCGGCTGGGTCCGAGAGCGGCGGGGTCCGAGAACGGCGGGGTCCGAGAGCGGCGGGGTCCGAGAACGACGGGGTCCGAGAACGGCTGGGTCCGAGAGCGGCGGGGTCCGAGAACGGTGGGGTCCGAGAACGGCTGGGTCCGAGAGCGGCGGCTGGGTCCGAGAGCGGCGGGGTCCGAGAGCGGCGGGGTCCGAGAGCGGCGGGGTCCGAGAACGACGGGGTCCGAGAACGGCTGGGTCCGAGAGCGGCGGGGTCCGAGAACGGTGGGGTCCGAGAACGGCTGGGTCCGAGAGGGGCGGGGTCCGAGAACGGCGGGGTCTGAGAGCGGCGGGGTCCGAGAAAGGCGGGGTCCGAGAGGCGCGGGGTCCGAGAGCGGCGGGGTCCGAGAATGGCGGGGTCCGAGAACAGCTGGATCCGAGAATGGCGGGGTCCGAGAACGGCGGGGTCCGAGAATGGCTGGGTCCGAGAGCGGCGGGGTCCGAGAACGGCGGAGGGCGGCCGCGAGCAGCGGGGGGCAGCGAAGTAGAGAGGTTTAGGGAGGGAGTTCCAGAGCTTGGGGCCCAAACAGCTGAAGGCAGGGCCACCAATGGTTGAGCAGTTATAATGAGGGATGTTCAAGATGCCAGAATTTGAGGAGCGCAGACATCTTGTGGGGATGTGAGGCTGAAAAAAGATTACAGAGATAGGGAGGGCGAGGCCATGGAAGGATTTGTAAGCAAGGTGAGAATTTTGAAATCGAGGTGTTGTTTCACCGGGAGCCAATGTAGTTCAGCGAGCACAGGGGTGATGGGTGATCGTGACTTGGTGTGAGTTATGACACTGGCTACTGAGTTTTAGAGGACCTCAAGTTTACGTAGGGTAGAATGTGGCAGGCCAGCCAGGAGTGAGTTGGAGTAATCAAGTCTAGAGGTAAAAAAGGGAGGGATGAAGGATTCAGCAGAAGAAGAGCTGAGGCAGGGGTGGAGGCGGGCGATGTTACGGAGGTGGAAAAATGGGCTTTTAGTTCTGCCGCGGATATGTGGCTGGAAAATCATTACAGGGACAAATATGACACCTAGGTTGTGAACAGTCTGGTTCACCCTCAGATTGATGCTGGGGAGAGAGATGGAGTCGGTGGTTAGGGAACGCAGTTTGTGGCAGGGACCAAAGATAATGGCTTCGGTCTGCCCAATATTTAATTGGAGAAAACAGACAAACAATCTGACAATTTAGAAAGCAAGCAGGGAACAAGAGAAGTGGTGGTGAGGTAGAGCTGGGTATCATCAGCGTACATGTGGAAACTAACTCCGTGTTTTCAAATGATATCACAAGGAACAGCATGTCGATGAGATAGTCCATGAATCTGAGTTTGATTTGATCCAAGTGTTTCTGGTGAATGAGTCCAATTGAAGTTTGACCCGAAACACCCTGCTCCCCTCTTTGGCCATGACAGTGCCGGGAAGACACTTGGGACCTTGTCCATAATTTAATACAAATACAGGATCATTGATTTTAAACTCACGTGACACATTTGCGCTATCATGGTATGCACTTTGTTGAATCCGCTCTCTACCTGTTCATGTAGATCAGGGTGAACTAACGAGAGCCTTGTTTTAATTGCTCTTTTCATGAGCTGTTCAGCAGGTGGGATCCCAGTGAGTGAGTGGGGTCTCGTGCGGTAGCTTAGCAGGACTCCGGATCGGCGAGTCTGCAGTGAGCCTTCAGTTACCCTCTTCAAGCCCTGCTTGATGGTTTGCACTGCTCTCTCTGCCTGACCATTGGACAATGGTTTAAAGGGGGCAGATGTGAAATTTTTGATCCCGTTACGGGTCATGAATTATTTGAACTCAGCACTGGTAAAGCATGACCCTTTGTCACTAACCAGAACATCGGGTAGGCTGTGTGTGGCAAACATGGCCGCAGGCTTTCAGTCATGGCAGCGGATGTGCTAGCCGACATTATCTCACATTCAATCCACTTGGAGTATGCGTCTACAACCACAAGGAACATTTTACCCAAGAACGGGCCTGCATAGTCGATGTGTACCTTAGACCACGGTTTGGAGGGCCAAGACCATAAACTTAGCGGCGCCTCCCTGGGTATATTGTGTAAAGTCCTTACTCTACAATATGAAACCATCGAGGCACGTTCTGGGGACAAGGTCACTCTGTGACCTTAACTCTTTATTTACAGGACTCCAAAGACGATTATGCTGCGTGGGACCTCTCTTTTTATACCTGTGTGATCAGGTAAAGAGTGTCTCCCACAAGTGCACCCCTTGTGGTCAAGGTGTGCATCTAGGTTGAGTGTATACAGTAATACAGTGGTGTTACATTGTGGTTACATACATGACACATTGCTTAACTGTGAGCATGAATTACATCTGTGAACGCAGGACTCTAAGTCCACATCGATGCCGGACCACCACATGTGGGATTTGGCTATCGCTTTCATCATTACGATGCCTAGGTGGGTACTGTGGAGGTCATTGATGAAGGTGTCTCTGCCCTTCTTGGGGACCAATACTCGATTGCCCTACAGAAGGCAGTCTGCCTGTATGGACATTTCATCTTTGCACCACTGGAATGGCTTTATCTCTTCATGCATTTCCACTGGGACACTGGACCAGCTCCCATAAAGCACACAGCTTTTGACTAGAGGTCCTGGCTTGTCCAGGTTTTGATCTGCCGGGCAGTGACAGGTGATTGCTCACTCTCAAATGCTTCCATAACCATGGCTAGATCTGCGGGTTGCGCCATTTCCACCCCCGAGGTGGGCAATGGCAGCCTGCTGAGAGCATCGGCGCAGTTTTCTGTGCCTGGCCTGTCGCGGATGGCGTATTTGTATGCGGACAACATGAGCGCCCATCTCTGGATGCATGCCGATCGGTTGGTATTTATCCCTTTACTCTTGGAGAACAGGGATATAAGTAGCTTATGGTCAGTTCCCAATTCCAATTTAACCCAAACAGGTATTAATGCATTTTCTTTACCCCATAGACACATGCTAATGCTTCTTTCTCAATCATGCTGTAGGCTCTCTCAGCCTTAGACAGACTCCTGGATGGATAAGCAACCGGTTGCAGTTTCCCGAAATCATTAGCTTGTTGCAATACACACCCGACGCCATATGACGACGCATCACATGCTAGTACCAAATGCTTACATGGATCGTACCACACAAGCAATTTGTTTGAGCATAACAATTTTCTCGCTTTTACAAAGGCATTTTCTTGGCTTTTGCCCCAAACCCATTCGCCCCCTTTTCATAGTAAGACATGTAGTGGTTCTAGTAGGGTGCTGAGACCCGGTACGAAGTTACCAAAGTAGTTCAGGAGTCCTAGATACGACCACAGCACCGTCACGTTCTGCGCCTCAGTGTGTTCTTGATTGCCTCCGTCTTCACATTGGTGGGCCTGATGCCATCCACCGCAATCCTCCTTCCCAAGAACGGCACTTCAGGTGTCAGGAAAACGCACTTCGAGAGTTTTAACCTGAGCCCCACGCAGTTGAGTCGACTAAGAACCTCCTCCAGGTTCTGCAGATGCTCGACTGTGTTCCGACCTGTGACCAAGATGTTGTCCTGGAACACCATGGTGTGCAGGACCGACTTCAGTAAGCTTTCCATGTTTCTCTGGAATATCGCCATCGCTGATCCAATTCCAAACGGGCATCTGTTATAAACAAAAAGACCTTTGTGCGTGTTGATGCAGGTGAGGGCCTTCGATGATTCCTCCAGTTCCTGTGTCATGTAGGCTGAAGTCAGATCCAGCTTCATGAACATCTTTCCTCCCGCCAGCATTGCAAAGAGGTCGTCGGCCTTTGGTAGTGGGTATTGGTCCTGCAGTGAGAAACGATTGATAGTTACTTTGTAATCGCCCAGATTCTGATGGTGCCGTCAACCTTGAGGACTGGGACGATAGGACTGGCCCACTCATTGAACTCGATTGGGGAAATGATGCCCTCTCTTTGCAGCCGGTCTAACTCAATCTCTACCCTTTTCCTCATCATGTATGGTACTGCTCTCGCCTTGTGATGGATGGGTCGCGCCCCGGAATTAGGTGGATCTGCACTTTTGCTCCTTGGAATTTCCTGATGCCTGGTTCGAACAGCAAAGGAAATTTGTTTAAGACCTGGGCACACGAAGTGTCGTCAGCGGGCAATAGCGCTCGCATGTCGTCCCAGTTCCAATGTATCTTTCCCAGCCAGCTCTTGCTGAGCAACGTGCGACCATCGCCCGGTACCACCCAGAGTGGTAGCTTGTGCACTGCTCCATCGTAGGAGATCTTTAAGTAGCACTGCCGATTACAGGTGTCAGTTCTTTCATGTAAGTTCTTAGTTTCGTGCGAACTGGAGTTAAGACTGGCCTTGACGCCTTGTTGCACTGCAACCTTTCGAATGTCTTTTTGCCCATGAAGGATTTGCTCATGCCCATGTCCAGCTCCATTGACACCGGGAATCCATTTAGTTCAACATTCAGCATTATCGGTGGACAATTCGTGGTGAATGTGTGCACCCCATGTACCTCTGCCTCCTCGATCTGAGGCTCTAATTCGTCGTGATCCTCCGTGGATCTGTCCTCTTCTGCAACATAGTGGTTTGCAGGTTTAACAGGCTTTACAGCTTGCCTGCACACGCGTTGGAGGTGTCCCATTGTTCCACAGCCCTTGCAAACATGCACTTTGAATCGGCATGAATGAAAACGATGATCAACCCCGCAGCGCCAACAAGGTGTTAATGGCCTTGCATTCATCACCCTTGATGGTGGACTCTGAGACATCTGCGGACGTGTAGCTGTAGGTATGTGTGACCTACCCTGTATGTTATGATTCAAAAACAACATCACTTTGTTCACAGTACTTGTAGCAGCACTTGTGTGCAGAGAGATTTGCTTCGTATTGGCACTGGTGGCAATGAACGCCTGGGCTACCGCTATGGTGTCACTCAAGGTTGGGGTCTCTGTTAAGTCCTGACTCTAATGTATTGACTTACACGAGACACATGCTGAAGTCAAGGTCACTCAGAACCTGCACCTTTAATTCCAGCTCTCCAGTGCTGCACTTGCCTGAGACCTCACTTTATATACCTCAGTGGGACAGGTATGGAGTGTCTCCTGCAAGTGCACCCCTGGTGGTAAGGTATGCTTATTGTTACAGGTCATTTATAGTTACAGTCATGTGTAGCATGATAAGATACAGTTATATACAGTAATGTGAGATACATGGCACCACCCTCCCCCAAGGTCTTATTGCCTTTATAGATTCAGTCTCTCAGGTGGTCTGCGCTCTCGCATGGAGCGTCTTAGTTGTGGATCAGTTGTTTGCCTGGTGCCTGTTTTTCGTTCGGTGTGATTGCTGGTATCTCGCCTGGGCTGTCTGTTGAGACTGCCCTTTCCTCAGGTTGTTCCACCTGTCTGTCCACCAGGTGTGGTGTGAGTTCCACATTGTAGTCTGCCTCTGGTTCTTCAGTGTTATCAGTGAATCTACTTTTTACTTGGTCTACATGCCTCCGGCAGGTTTGACCATTGTCCATTTATACAACCAGTAGCCTGTTTCCCTCTTTGTCTGTTACTGTCCCTGCAAGCCATTTGGGACCCCGGCCATAGTTTAGCACAAACACTTTGTCCCCTATCTCATTGCACCTCCCCCTCGAATTTCGGGCATGGTACTCAGTTAGCTTTTGACGCTTAGCCTCAATAATTTCATGCATGTCTGGGAGGATTAACGACAGCCTTTAAAGTTTGTTTCATCAATAGTTGCGTGGGGGGAACCCCAGTCAACAAATGCGGACGAGATCTGTATGCCAGCAGCAGTCGCGACAGGCGGCTCTGCAGCGTGGGACCTTGGATTCTGAGCATGCCTTGTTTAATGATCTGCACTGCTCTCTCCGCCTGGCCATTGGAGGCCGGCTTGAAAGGTGCCGTCTTAACGTGATTTATACCGTGGTCAACTATAAAATCGTGAAATTCTGTGCTGGTGAAGCACGGACCATTATCACTGACCAATATGTCAGGAATGCCGTGCGTTGCAAACATGGTTCTAAGGCTCTCCACAGTGGTGGAGGTGGTGCTCGAGTTTAAAATGTTGCACTCGATCCATTTTGAAAATACATCAATGACTACGAGGAACATTTTGCCCATGAATGGGCCAGCATCGTCTACATGCACCCGCGACCATGGTTTGGTAGGCCAGGGCCAAGGGCTTAGGGGGGCCTCCCTGGGGGCATTACTGAGTTGGGCACAAATGGTGCACCGAAGGACGCAGAGCTCAATGTCCGCGTCAATGCCAGGCCACCAGGCATGAGATCTAGCTATGGCCTTCATAAGGACGATCCCCGGGTGCTCGAGTTGGAGCTCCCTGACAAACACCTCCCTGCCTCGTAAGGGCATAACTACTCAGCTGCCCCACATCAGGCTGTCTGCCTGTAGTGGGAGTTCATGCATGCACCTATGGAAGGGTTTGATGTCCTCGGGGCAGGCATCGCGAGCCTCTGCCCAGTCACCAGTTAAAACGCATCTTTTAACTAGAGATAACGTGGGGTCGCTGGTCGTCCAGGCTCTGATTTGGCGAGCCGTCATGGGCGAACCTGTGGATTCAAAGGCATTGATTGCCATGACCATCTCACAGTCCTGTTCGTCGGACCCTTCTGTGGTCGCCAGGGTTAGCCTGCTAAGCGTGTCGGCACAGTTGTCTGTGCCTGGTCTGTGCCTTATCGTGTGCCCACCGCTGAATGCGCGCCGAGGCGTTGGCGTTGATTGCCTTGCACTCGGATAGTAGGGAAGTAAGGGGTTTGTGGTCGGTTTCTAACGCATACTTGTCCCCGAAAAGGTATTGGTGCATCTTTTTGACACCATACACGCACGCGAGCGCCTCCTTCTCAACCATGCCGTACCCGCGCTCCGCCCGCGAAAGTGACCTGGAGGCATAAGCAACGGGCTGCAATTTACCCGCATCATTGACGTGCTGTAAAACGCACCCGACCCCGTACGCTGACGCATCACACGTAAGGGCTAACTTTTTACCTGGGTCAAAAAAGACTAAAACACACTTAGAACATAGAAGGCTGCGTGCCTTATTGAAGGCGCGTTCTTGGGTGTCCCCCCAAAACCAATCGCACCCCTTTCTGAGTAGAACGTGGAGAGGCTCCAGCAGCGTGCTCAAGTTCTGCATAAAGTTCCCAAAGTAATTGAGTAGCCTGAGAAAGGCGCACAGTTCCGAGACATTCCGGGGCCTGGGTGCCAGGCGAATTGCTTTGGTTTTGGATTCGGTTGGGCGGATTCCATCAGTGGCAATCCTTCTGCCCAAAAATTCAACCTCAGGCGCGAGAAACCGACACTTGGATTTCTTAACTCTTAGGCCTACCTGATCCAATCGACTTAATACTTCCTCAAGATTGCGGAGATGAGAGTCGGTGTCCCAGCCCGTGATGAGTATGTCACCTTGAAACACAACCGTCCCCGGGATGGACTTGAGCAGACTCTCCATGTTGCGCTGGAATATAGCAGCTGCCGACCCGATGCCGAATGGGCATCGATTGTACACAAAAAGGCCTTGATGTGTGTTGATGGTGGTGAGTAGCTTAGACTCTTTGGTCAGTTCTTGCATCATATATGCAGATGTGAGGTCAAGTTTCGAGAAAAGTTTTCCTCTGGCCAACGTGGCAAATAGGTCCTCCGCTCTGGGCAGCGGGTATTGGTCCTGTAGGGAGACTCTGTTTATGGTAGACTTGTAATCCCCACAGATACGCACAGATCCATCAGGCTTCATGACGGGGACGATGGGGATTGCCAAGATGCTGAATTCCATGGGAGAAATTATGCCTTCCCCCAGAAACCAGTCCAGTTCGTTTTCAGTCTTTTCCCTGATCACATAAGGCACAGCTCTAGCCTTGTGATGGACCGGTCTGGCATTCTGTGTGATGTAGATTCTAACTTTAGCCCCTTTGAAGATGCCCACACCTGGCTGAAAAAGATGTTCAAAATGGCTTAGAACTGTTGAGCAGGAGGCCCGTTCCTCTGACGACATGGCGTTAACATCATCCCATTTCCAATTAAGTTTTGCTAGCCAGCTTCTCCCCAACAGGGCTGGGAGATCCCCGGGGACAATCCACAGGGAAAGTCGGTGCACCATCCCTTTGTGTGTGATTGAGAGCATGGCGCTGTCAAGGACTGGGACGATTTTGTTTAGTATAGGTCCTTAGTTTGGTGTCGATCTTTGTGAGTTTTGGTCTGTTGCTTTTGTGCGGCCACAGCTGTTCAAATTGTTGAACGCTCATGAGGGATTGACTGGCCCCCATGTCCAGTTCCATGTTGACGGGTATCCCATTGAGTAGAACCCTCATCATAATTGGAGGCATCTTGGTGTAAGAACAGTGGACATTGATTGAGTTAACCCGCTGTACCTCATTGTCCCGTGCACTGTTCCAACCGTCTTCTGTTCCGCTTTCCGACCCTTCAGATTCGTATACCAGCTGAGCTGCTGTTTTTCTGCACATGCGAGCCAGATGCCCTGTGTAGTTGCAGGTTCTGCAAACGGCATGCTGAAATCGACACACCCTGGTTGAGTGCCTTCCCCCACATCTCCAACACTGACCGTTTCCATTGTTTCCGAAGGATGAGCTGCGTCTGGTTGACCTCACTTGAGCTTCTCTCAATCTGTTGTTGATTGCTCGCATTGTGGGTTGATGAGGTGTGATCGGCCGTTCATGTGGCCCTTGATTTTGATGGCTTCTGGCACCACTGTCTGCTGTTGAAGGCCTGCCCTCCTGCCTTTGACTGTGTGTGGGGGGTAGTAGTTTGTTTCACAAAGCGAACTCCTTGTTCCGATGCTTTATTGGTTGTCGTACCCAAAGTATAGATCAGCCCCGTTTCTTCTTCGCCTACCAAGAACATCTGTGCGACCAGTGCTGCTGCCTCTAGAGTCAAGTTCTTAGTCTCTATAAGCTTTCGGAATATGCCTGCATGGCCTATTCCTTCAATAAAAAAAGTCTCTCAGTACTTCTCTCCTTAGTTCATCGGGGAACTCACATGAACTAGCCAGCCTCCGAAGTTCCGCCACGAAGTCGAGTATGCTTTGGCCCACACAGCATCTGCAGTTGTAGAACCTATGTCTGGTCATGTGTAGGCTGCTCGCTGGCTTCAGCTGGTCTCTCACCAGTGTGCTCAACTCCTCAAATGCCTTGCTTGCTGGTTTCTCGGGTGCCAGCAGGTCTTTCATTAAAGCGTATGTTTTCGAGCCACAGCTGGTCAAGAGATGGGCTCTTCTCTTGTCTGCCTTATCGTCGCCCAGCCAGTCTTTGGTCACAAAGCTTTGCTGGAGCCTTTCTATAAAGTCCTCCCAATTGTTTCCAGCATTGTATTTCTTATCTGAGCTGTTGGTAGCCATTTTGTGGATTCTGTGATCCCGTAACTCATCGCCACTGTTACATCCTGACTCTAATGTACTGACTTACACGAGACACATGCTGAAATCAAGGTCACTCAGGACCTGCATCTTTAATTCCAGCTCTTCAGTGCTGCACTTGCGTGAGACCTCACTTTATATACCTCAGTGGGACAGGTATGGAGTGTCTCCTGCATGTGCACCCCTGGTGGTAAGGTATGCTTATTGTTACAGGTCATATATAGTTACAGTCATGTATAGCATGGTAAGATACAGTTATATACAGTAATGTGAGATACATGACAGTCTCTACATTCCAAAGTTTGCGAAGTATGGTTTCGTGGCCAATGCCGAGTACAAAAAAGTCTCTGAGCATATGCTCCAAATGTCCTTCAAATTTGCAATATCCTGCAAGGCGTCTTAGCTCGGTGACATCACTCGCCACTTCCTGGCCTTCAGACCTGTTGTAGGTGTAGAACCGATACCTCGCCATCAGAATGCTTTCCTTCAGGTTCAAATGCTCTCGGACCAGTGTGCACAAATCGTCGAACGATTTCTCCGTGGTTTTCACTGGTGTCATGTATTCAACTGTCATTGTAACCCATGTATAAGCTGACCTCAGTTGTACACCATGAGAACACTGACCACAGGGGCGAACTTGTGGGAGACACTCCTGGACTTTCCAGTATAAAAGGGGAAGCTCCACCCACCATCTGCCACTTGAGGTCTTGGTAATAAAGGTAACTGGTCACAGAGTGACCTTCTCTCAAGTATGGGCCTCGTGTGCTTTTATGCTGTATAGTAAGGACATATTATTGGCGACGAGAAACTGGGATTTAAACTACGCAAACATGGCCACAAGCAGCACAGACGAGAGGTACTGTGTTGGTGATGATTGGGAAGACTTTATTGAGAGACTACAGCAAAGTTTTGTCACTAAGGAATGGTTGGGACAGGATTCTGCTGACAAACGCAGGGCTCAACTCCTGATGGTTTGTGGATCCAGAATGTACTCTCTGATGAAGGACCTTCTAGCGCCAGAGAAGCTGGTGGACAAGACGTTCGAAGAGCTCAGTAAGTTGATCGGGGAACACCTTAAACCAGCAAGCAGCATGCACATGGTGAGACACGCACCGGCGGCGAGAAGGGCAAAGCGTTCCTGACTTCGTGGCAGACCTCCGGCGACTGGCGAGCCTATGTAAGTTCCCAGATGCATGCAGAGTGGAGATGCCGTGAGACTTTTTTATTGAGGGCATCGGACACGCTGGGGTTTTCAGGAAACTGATTGAGACCAAAGACTTGACCTTGGAAGCGGCGGTTCTGGTAGCCCAGACAATTATCTCAGGGGAGGAAGAGACCAGAATGATTTATGGCAAATATCTTGGCTCAAATGCGGCAAACGACCAGGGAGTCAACATTGTTAACACGGCACACAGTTCTCTAGGCAGGCAAGGGCAATCGGACATGCCCCAGCATGTAGTCGAACCCAAAGGTGGAATTCAACAGAGGCAATGGATGGCTGAACGGCGATTCATGCCTTCGCAATGGACAATGCGGCCAGTAATGGGGCCATCAACATCTGTTAATGGTGCGCTTAAGGACAGTTACAGAGACAGTCAAAGACGATCGACAGGTAATGGACCTTTTGTTTCCAACAATGGGGCCTTCAGCTCATGTTGGAGGTGTGGAGGCAAACACCCAGCCAGAGCTTGCAGGTATCAGCAATATACCTGCAGAAACTGCAGCATCAGCGGTCATTTGGCACTTATGTACAGGTAGCCTGCAGCCAGGTTGATGTATGAGGAAGACGGGCCCAATGTAAGCCCTACGAGGCCAAATAAATACTGGGGGAAATCACTGGAAGCTGAAGTTTAGCGAGTTCATGTGGAGCACATATACTTCTCATATACCAGGACGCCACTGATAATGATGAAAATGCTCCTCAATGGCATCCCAGTATTAATGGAGCTAGACACGGGGGCCAGCCAGTCCCTGATGAGTATCAAACAGTTCGAAAGGTTGTGGGTGTCCAAGGCCAGGATGCCAAAATTATTGCCGATTGACGCACAGCTACGGACATATACAAAGGAGATCATTCCGGTGCTAGGCAGCATCATGGTAGTCATGACCCACAAAGATTCGGAGAACAGATTGCCATTCTGGATTGTCCCGGGGGACGGTCCCGCACTACTGGGGAGGAGTTGGCTTCTGTCATGAACCGGAAATGGGGTGATGTCAATGCAATTTCTTCTGTGGAGCGAGAATCATGCTCACAGGTCCTGGACAAATTTGGCTTATTATTTCAACCCGGCATGGGGACCAACTTTCATGGGGACCAAGGTAGTGATTCACATAAACCCGGACGTCAGGCCAGTACACCACAAGGCCAGAGCGGTGCCGTACGTGATATGGGAAAAGATAGAATGTGAATTGGATCGCCTGCTGAGGGAAGGCATCACCTCGCCAGTCGAATTCAGTGACTGGGCGAGCCCGATCGTGCCGGTGCTCAAGGCGGATGGGTTGGTCAGGATATGTGGCGATTATAAGGCCACCATCAATCGGGTGTCACTCCAAGACCAGTACTTGCTACCGAGAGCGGAGGACCTATTTGCGACGCTATCCAACGGCAAACTTTTTTCACAATTGGACCTGACCTCAGCTTACATGACCCGGGAGCTGGCGAGTGAGTCGAAGAAGCTGACCACCATCATGACACACAAGCGGTTGTTTGAGTACAACAGATGTCTGTTCGGGATTCGTTCGGCTGCCGCGATCTTTCAGCGAAATATGGAAAGCCTCCTCAAGTCGATTCCAAGGACAGTGGTTTTTCAAGACGACATCCTCATCACGTGTTGTGATACTGAAGAACACCTCCACAACCTGGAGAAGGTGCTATGCAGACTGGACTGGGTAGGGCTGTGAATGAAAAAGGCGAAGTGCGTCTTCTTAGCTCCAGAGGTAGGCTTCCTGTGGAGGAGGGTAGCAACAGACAGGATCAGACCTACTGCGTCCAAAACGGAAGTGATCCAGAGAGCACCCAGACCCCGTAACACGACGGAGCTGCGTTCATTCCTGGGCCTCCTGAACTATTTTGGCAACTTTCTTCCCAAATTGAGCATGCTGTTGGAGCCGCTACATGTGTTCTGATGCAAAGGTCGCGAATGGGTCTGGGGGGACAGCCAGGAAAGGGCTTTTAATAAAGCACGCAATTTATTATGTTCCAACACTTTGTTAACACTATACGACCCATGTAAGAAACTTGTGTTAACGTGCGATGCGTCATCCTATGGTGTCGGGTATCTGTTGCAGCATGTTAATGCCAAGGGTCAGTTACAGCCGGTAGCTTATGCCTCCAGGAGTCTGTCCCAGGCAGAAAGGGGTTACGGGATGGTAGAAAAGGAAGCGCTAGCTTGTGTATATGCTGTAAAGAAAATGCACCAGTACCTGTTTGGCAGGAAATTTGAGCTGGAGACAGATCACAAACCCCTAACGTCCCTTTTGGCCGACAAGAAGATGCAAATGCATCGGCCTGCATACAGAGCTGGGCACTCACGTTAGCCGCCTATGACTATACAATTCGGCACAGACCGGGCACCGAAAACTGCGCCGATACACTCAGCAGGCTCCCACTAGCCACCACTGAAGGGGCTACCGAGCATACTGCTGAGATGGTCATGGCTGTTGAAGCTTTCGGAAGCGAAGGCTCACCCGTGACAGCCCGTCAGATTAAAGTCTGGACAAATAGAGACCCGTTATTGTCTCTAGTCAAGAAATGTGTCCTGAATGGGGACTGGGCAGCCACGTACAGGGCATGCCCTGAGGAATTTAAACCGTTTCACAGGCGCAGGGATGAACTCTCGATTCAGGCCGATTGCCTACTGTGGGGAAACCGCGTAATCATGCCCCAGATGGGCAGAGAGGTGTTCATCAGAGAACTCGACAATGAGCACCCGGGCATTGTCATGATGAAGGCAATTGCCAGGTCACACGTTTGGTGGCCAGGGATAGACGCAGATCTGGAACTTTGTGTTCGCAGGTGCAACACGTGTGCTTAGCTGGGCAATGCGCCCAGGGAAGCCCGCCTTAGCCCCTGGCCATGGCCCGCCAAACCTTGGTCACGCATCCATGTGGACTACGCAGGTCCTTTCATGGTAAAAATGTTTTTGGTTGTAGTAGACGCCTACTCCAAATGGATCGTGTGTGACATTTTAAATTCAAGCATATCCTCTGCCACGGTAGAAAGTCTAAGGGCAATGTTCGCCGCCCACGGTCTAGCGGACGTCTTGGTCAGTGACAATGGCCCGTGCTTCACAAGCACTGAATTCCAGGACTTCATGGCAGGCAATGGAATTAACCATGTCAGAACGGCACCGTTCAAGCCGGCCTCAAACAGCCAGGCAGAACGAGCAGTGCAGATAATCAAACAGGGGATGCTCAGAATCCAAGGGGGTTCCCTACAAAGACGCTTATCACGCCTCCTGTTGGCCTACAGATCCCGACCACACTCGCTCACAGGGGTTCCACCCGCAGAGCTGCTAATGAAAAGGACGCTCAAAACCCGGTTATCCCTTATACACCCCACCATGAAATAAATTGTCGAGAGCAGGCGCCAGCCACAATATGTCTACCATGACAGGAATGCGGGGGCGCGATGTATTGATGTAAATTATCCTGTTTTTGTCCTCAACTACGCTGCAGGGCCCAAATGACTCGCAGGCACTGTGATTGCCAAAGAGGGAAATAGGATTCTGGTAGTTAAACTTACCAATGGACAAATCTGCCGCAAACACGTGGATCAAACAAAAAGGAGGTTCAGCAACCCCATAGAAGAAGCAGAGGAAGAACACGGTGTAGAGTTCACTCCACCACAGGTGACCGAACACCGGAACCAAAGGGAGGAGAGCCAAATCACTGTGGGCAGTCTGGATAGGCCTGAGGCACCGCAAACAGCAGACACTCAGGCCAGTGCCCATCAACCAGAGCACCAACTCAGGTGCTCTACAAGGGACCGTAAACCACCAGAGAGACTCAACCTGTGATCCCAATAAGACTTTGGGGGGGAGGTGATGTCATGTATTCAACCAGCATTGTAACCCATGTATAATCTGACCTAAGTTGTACACTGTGAGAACAATGACCACTAGGTGGGAGACACTCCTAACCTGGACCTTCAGGTACAAAAGGGGAAGCTCCACCCACCTTCATCACTTGGAGTGCTAAGGAATAAAGGACAGGTCACAGACTGACCTTCTCTCAAGCATGGGCCTCGTGTGCATTTATACTGTGTAGTAAGGACCTATACAGGACATAGTAAGGATATAATAAGGAGCTGCCTGACCTGCTGAGATTTCCAGCATTCTGTTTTTATTTCAGATTCCAGCATCCGCAGGTTTTTGTTTTTGTATTAATGACTAAACACTTCATCTCCCGCCATCCACCCACCCGCTACCCCAGTACTCTCCTGTGAGAGGAAAAAACCACGAAAAAACAGCATTAATAAGGGGAAAAAATCCACTGGGAAATTGTACTCTGACCCCCTCACACGATGGAAATCAGTCGAGGAGGTGTGCAATGGAAATAGCATTTACAGTATGCCAAGAGCTTGATGTTACGCTGTTCTTAGCACTTAAACAATAACACTGAATATTTAAGTGCAAGCCATTGAATGTTGGTCTTCATATACCGCAAGGTGCGGCTGGATACGGACGAAGAGTGTGTGGGGAAGATCAAACGCAGGAAGAGACGTCATGCTGAGCACTTCTCAAAGGCATTCAGGAGAACTGATGCAGTGACCCTGAAACGCAATGTCTGAGCTTTCGAGAGCATATTTATAGTTTGGTGTAAGTCCTAAAGAAAAGGCTTTGTGTTGGGAAGAGTTGCATTAATAGTGTGTTAAGAGTTAAAGTGGTAAGTATAGCCGGAGTATGATGTCTGCCTAGCCTTGTGTGAAATCTATAGTTAGTCTGTCACATACTTAAACAGAATTAATTTGATCTGATTAGAGAGCAGGCTTCACAGACATAATTAGGGAGCAGTACTGGAACCAAACAGCAGGATGCACTTCTCATTTGCAGAATATGTGAGTGGATATTCTTCTGAAATACAGCCCATTAATAGCACCCCCACACCCACCCGCCCCAACAAAAAGAAAGCTGTAAGTTCTGAAATTTGGTTTCCAGAGCCACTAAAGCCCCAGAACATATTAACAGAAACAGAATGGAATCACTTTCAGGATAAATGTGGTCAGAAATTCCTTTTCTCCCGAGTCGAGGATTCTGCTAATTGTCAGAATGGTAGCTCATTAAGGTTGTGTTAATGAGGTGAAGTGGGCCCACACAAAGCTGATCACCTAGCCCAGCAGCAGAGAAGGTGGGCTTCAAGCCTGCTGTGTGGGCCATCATACTTTGAAGCTAATTAGGAAAAACGGTTGAAAGAGACAAAGGTTTGAATGGTGCTCGTAAGTTGGAATTTCTTTCTTCCAGGGATGGCAACGACTTTAGACCACCCACAAGTACACTGAGCAGCCCAAAGGAAAGCAACCAGTCAACGGGGAAGTAGAGGGTCCGCTGGGAGGAAGAGAGACAGTGACAGGCTCCAGCGGCGTCTCTTGTCTGGGTCTTGTGGACTCAGGCGATGAATAGTGAGCGAGTTGCTGCCTGGCCTGCCAAGTAACTCCCAGGCCGTTGCTTCTTGCCAAACTCCTTGGAAGGAAGCAGACATCCTGACACAGCAGATCAGTGAGGGTTCTGCCTCAAACACGAATTGGGGGCACAGAAAAACACATTGCAAAAGTGGTTACTGGTGACCTACATCTGGCACTTCTGAACACCTCTCTACATTAGCCCAACAAAATCACCTCAGTGTTGCGACTGACCACCTGAGTGGTAACACGCCATACTATCAAAGTGGTTCTGTCTTTCCCTTCATTCTGTACTAACTGCAATTGTACCTTTACCCTCCAAGAGATCATTTACCAGAATGAATGATCTAACTTCAATGTGCTAAACAGATCCTTTTTATGGCTAATAGTTGCATGTTGAGTTGCACATGGAGGTTACACGGGTGGAATAAATCCATCATTTAAACTTGGGGTTCAGATTACAGGGAATGACATCGAATGTAGAGCACAGAATCAGGCCATTCAGCTCAACTGGACCATGCCGGTGTTTATGCTCCACTCTAATTCATCTCACCCTATCAGAATAACCTTCTATTCCTTTCTCCCTCATGTACTTATCTGGCTTCCCCTTAATGGCATCGATGGACTTTAAATGCAGTCAGCCGAGGAGGCGGGAGCTCGGAGCAGCGCGAGTCCGGGGTCGGCGAGAGGCCTATAAAGGCCAGCGGGAGTCGAGCAGTTCGAGCTGTCAGTCGAGGAGGCGGGAGCTTGGAGCAGCGCGAGTCCGGGGTCTGCGAGAGGCCTATAAAGGCTAGCGGGAGTCGAGCAGTTCGAGCAGTCAGTCGAGGAGGCGGGAGCTCGGAGCAGCGCAAGTCCGGGGTCGGCGAGAGGCCTATAAAGGCCAACGGGAGTCGAGCAGTTCGAGCAGTCAGTCGAGGAGGCGGGAGCTCGGAGCAGCGCGAGTCCGGGGTCGGAGAGAGGCCTATAAAGGCCAGCGGGAGTCGAGCAGTTCGAGCAGTCAGTCGAGGAGGCGGGAGCTCGGAGCAGCGCGAGTCCGGGGTCGGCGAGAGGCCTATAAAGGCCAGCGGGAGTCGAGCAGTTCGAGCTGTCAGTCGAGGAGGCGGGAGCTTGGAACAGCGCGAGTCCGGGGTCGGCGAGAGGCCTATAAAGGCCAGCGGGAGTCGAGCAGTTCGAGCTGTCAGTCGAGGAGGCGGGAGCTTGGAACAGCGCGAGTCCGGGGTCGGCGAGAGGCCTATAAAGGCCAGCGGGAGTCGAGCAGTTCGAGCAGTCAGTCGAGGAGGCGGGAGCTCGGAGCAGCGCGAGTCCGGGGTCGGAGAGAGGCGTGCCAGTGCAGCGACAGGGAGAAGGCAAAGAAAGAAACAAAGGTGACGTCACAGCCTAGGGGGTAAGTGATTGGCTGGTGATTGGTGAGTAGTTTTTCTTTTTCTTCTTATATTAGTCAGTAACTTTTAACATTGTTGTTGCCAATTTAAGTGTATCTAAGGGTTAAGTCATGGCAGGAGAGCTCGGTCGGGTGTTATGCTCCTCCTGTACCATGTGGGAACTCAGGGACACTTCCGGTGTCCCTGACGACTATGTGTGCGGGAAGTGTGTCCACCTCAAGCTCCTGACTGTCCGCGTTGCGGAGTTGGAGCTGAGGGTGGATTCGCTCTGGAGTATCCACGATGCTGAGAATGACATGAGTATCACGTGTAGTGAGTTGGTCTTACCGCAGGGAAAGGGTCCACAGCCAGCTAGGGAATGGAAGACCAGCAGGAAGAGTAGTGCAAGGAAGGTAGTGCAGGGGTCCCCTGTGGTCACCCCCCTGCAAAACAGATACACTGTTTTTAGTACTGTTGAGGGGGATGACTCATCAGGGGAGGGCAGCAGCAGCCAAGTTCATGGCACCGTGGCTGGCTCTGCTGCACAGGAGGGCAAGAAAAAGAGTGGGACAGCAATAGTGATAGGAGATTCAATGGTGAGGGGAATAGATAGGCGTTTCTGCGGCCGCGACCGAAACTCCAGGATGGTATGTTGCCTCCCTGGTGCAAGGGTCAAGGATGTCTCGGAGCGGGTGCAGGACATTCTGAAATGGGAGGGAGAACAGCCAGTTGTCGTGGTGCACATTGGTACCAACGACATAGGTAAAAAAAGGGATGAGGTCCTACGAAACGAATTTAAGGAGCTAGGAGCTAAATTAAAAAGTAGGACCTCAAAAGTAGTAATCTCGGGATTGCTACCAGTGCCATGTGATAGTCAGAGTAGGAATCGCAGGATAGCGCAGATGAATACGTGGCTTGAGCAGTGGTGCAGCAGGGAGGGATTCAAATTCCTGGGGCATTGGGACCGGTTCTGGGGGAGGTGAGACCAGTACAAACCGGACGGTCTGCACCTGGGCAGGACCGGAACCAATGTCCAAGGGGGAGTGTTTGCTAGTGCTGTTGGGGAGGATTTAAACTAATATGGCAGGGGGATGGGAACCAATGCAGGGAGACAGAGGGAAACAAAAAGGAGGCAAAAGCAAAAGACAGAAAGGAGATGAGGAAAAGTGGAGGGCGGAGAAACCCAAGGCAAAGAACAAAAAGGGCCACTGTACAGCAAAATTCTAAAAGGACAAAGGGTGTTAAAAAAACAAGCCTGAAGGCTTTGTGTCTTAATGCAAGGAGTATCCGCAATAAGGTGGATGAATTAATTGTGCAAATAGATGTTAATAAATATGATGTGATTGGGATTACGGAGACGTGGCTCCAGGATGATCAGGGCTGGGAACTCAACATTCAGGGGTATTCAACATTCAGGAAGGATAGAATAAAAGGAAAAGGAGGTGGGGTAGCATTGTTGGTTAAAGAGGAGATTAATGCAATAGTTAGAAAAGACATTAGCTTAGATGATGTGGAATCTATATGGGTAGAGCTGCAGAACACCAAAGGGCAAAAAACGTTAGTAGGAGTTGTGTACAGACCTCCAAACAGTAATAGGGATGTTGGGGAGGGCATCAAACAGGAAATTAGGGGTGCATGCAATAAAGGTGTAGCAGTTATAATGGGTGACTTTAATATGCACATAGATTGGGCTAGCCAAACTGGAAGCAATACGGTGGAGGAGGATTTCCTGGAGTGCATAAGGGATGATTTTCTAGACCAATATGTTGAGGAACCAACTAGGGGGGAGGCCATCTTAGACTGGGTGTTGTGTAATGAGAGAGGATTCATTAGCAATCTCATTGTGCGAGGCCCCTTGGGGAAGAGTGACCATAATATGGTGGATTTCTGCATTAGGATGGAGAATGAAACAGTAAATTCAGAGACCATGGTCCAGAACTTAAAGAAGGGTAACTTTGAAGGTATGAGGCGTGAATTGGCTAAGATAGATTGGCGAATGATACTTAGGGGGTTGACTGTGGATGGGCAATGGCAAACATTTAGAGACCGCATGGATGAAGTACAACAATTGTACATTTCTGTCTGGCGTAAAAATAAAAAAGGGAAGGTGGCTCAACCGTGGCTATCTAGGGAAATCAGGGATAGTATTAAAGCCAAGGAAGTGGCATACAAATTGGCCAGAAATAGCAGCGAACCTGGGGACTGGGAGAAATTTAGAACTCAGCAGAGGAGGACAAAGGGTTTGATTAGGGCAGGGAAAATGGAGTACGAGAAGAAGCTTGCAGGGAACATTAAGGTGGATTGCAAAAGTTTCTATAGGTATGTAAAGAGAAAAAGGTTAGTAAAGACAAACGTAGGTCCCCTGCAGTCAGAATCAGGGGAAGTCATAACGGGGAACAAAGAAATGGCAGACCAATTGAACAAGTACTTTGGTTCGGTATTCACTAAGGAGGATACAAACAACCTTCCGGATATAAAAGGGGTCAGAGGGTCCAGTAAGGAGGAGGAACTGAGGGAAATCCTTATTAGTCGGGAAATTGTGTTGGGGAAATTGATGGGATTGAAGGCCGATAAATCCCCAGGGCCTGATGGACTGCATCCCAGAGTACTTAAGGAGGTGGCCTTGGAAATAGCGGATGCATTGACAGTCATTTTCCAACATTCCATTGACTCTGGATCAGTTCCTATGGAGTGGAGGGTAGCCAATGTAACCCCACTTTTTAAAAAAGGAGGGAGAGAGAAAACAGGCAATTATAGACCGGTCAGTTTGACCTCAGTAGTGGGTAAAATGATGGAATCAATTATTAAGGATATCATAGCAGTGCATCTGGAAAATGGTGACATGATAGGTCCAAGTCAGCATGGATTTGTGAAAGGGAAATCATGCTTGACAAATTTTCTGGAATTTTTTGAGGATGTTTCCAGTAAAGTGGACAAGGGAGAACCAGTTGATGTGGTATATTTGGACTTTCAGAAGGCTTTCGACAAGGTCCCACACAAGAGATTAATGTGCAAAGTTAAAGCACATGGGATTGGGGGTCGTGTGCTGACATGGATTGAGAACTGGTTGTCAGACAGGAAGCAAAGAGTAGGAGTAAACGGGTACTTTTCAGAATGGCAGGCAGTGACTAGTGGGGTGCCGCAAGGTTCTGTGCTGGGGCCCCAGCTGTTTACATTGTACATTAATGATTTTGACGAGGGGATTAAATGCAGTATCTCCAAATTTGCGGATGACACTAAGTTGGGTGGCAGTGTGAGCTGCGAGGAGGATGCTATTAGGCTGCAGAGTGACTTGGATAGGTTAGGTGAGTGGGCAAATGCATGGCAGATGAAGTATAATGTGGATAAATGTGAGGGTATCCACTTTGGTGGTAAAAACAGAGAGACAGACTATTATCTGAATGGTGACAGATTAGGAAAAGGGAAGGTGCAACGAGACCTGGGTGTCATGGTACATCAGTCATTGAAGGTTAGCATGCAGGTACAGCAGGCGGTTAAGAAAGCAAATGGCATGTTGGCCTTCATAGCGAGGGGATTTGAATACAGGGGCAGGGAGGTGTTGCTACAGTTGTACAGGGCCTTGGTGAGGCCACACGTGGAGTATTGTGTACAGTTTTGGTCTCCTAACTTGAGGAAGGACATTCTTGCTATTGAGGGAGTGCAGCGAAGATTCACCAGACTGATTCCCGGGATGGCGGGACTGACCTATCAAGAAAGACTGGATCAACTGGGCTTGTATTCACTGGAGTTCAGAAGAATGAGAGGGGACCTCATAGAAACGTTTAAAATTCTGACGGGTTTCGACAGGTTAGATGCAGGAAGAATGTTTCCAATGTTGGGGAAGTCCAGAACCAGGGGTCACAGTCTGAGGATAAGGGGTAAGCCATTTAGGACCGAGATGAGGAGAAACTTCTTCACCCAGAGAGTGGTGAACCTGTGGAATTCTCTACCACAGAAAGTAGTTGAGGCCAATTCACTAAATATATTCAAAAGGGAGTTAGATGAAGTCCTTACTACTAGGGGGATCAAGGGTTATGGCGAGAAAGCAGGAAGGGGGTACTGAAGTTTCATGTTCAGCCATGAACTCATTGAATGGCGGTGCAGGCTAGAAGGGCTGAATGGCCTGCTCCTGCACCTATTTTCTATGTTTCTATGTTTCTATCACAAAGTACAGCAGCAAGTCCCAAGATTAACTCTCGGGGTAGCATTGATGAGTTTGTCCATCCATTGCCAGCTCCCTCTGCTTGATGTGGAAGGATGCAGCAACTGTTAACAATGACCTTAAAAAGGAACGTTTCAACGCATTTCAAACCTCCAAAAATGGACATAGGGAAGCAAAGAAACAGAAGAACTTGGGCAAATCAAAAACGTTAAACTTGGAAATAAATATGGAGCAAGGTTAGTGCAACTGGGATAGGAATAAAACTTGGAGAGACAGCTGAACATGATCACCAAGCACTGAGATATCTCGTGGTTGAAAGTCATTGTTTGGTAAGTGGATCTCTTTGGATGAGATCTGTCAGATTGCAAGGCTATCAATTCTCTAGACAATAAGCCACTTATATGCAGACAGATTATTAAATATTACAACAGAATTCCAAGATCAATAGGTCTGTGCTTTATCGAGCCCTCCGTGATCCACACAGAGAGGGGAGATAGACAGTTGATAGATTCGGCACAGTGGTGTCAAGCAGAGTTATCAGGAAGCTGTGCATCATTCATTAACTATTCAGACAGGTAGGTTGAGCAGATCAATGAAAAGGTAGGCTTGTTGGGGCAAATGGCCTTGTCATGTTCTTGAAAATTCTCTAAAGTTTTCTTAATGTTGTGGGGAAGAAAAGGAACACAGACTCCAGATGATCACTAAAGCACAAAGGGGTCAATTTGAAGAATGTTTTCGCTCAAAGGGTGAGTAGAACATTTAAAAAAAAATTGTTCTCAGTATGTGGTTGATACGGCAAAAGACATTTGCCCTGAGAGGATCATGATGGTAGTCGGTTTTCTCCTCGTTAAGTGGCTTGCTAGGCCACTACAGAGAGAAACATAGAAACATAGAAACATAGAAAATAGGTGCAGAAGCAGGCCATTTGGCCCTTTGAGCCTGCACCACCATTCAATAAGATCATGGCTGATCATTCACCTCAGTACCCCTTTCCTGCTTTCTCTCCATATCCCTTGATCCCTTTAGCCATAAGGGCCATATCTAACTCCCTCTTGAATATATCCAATGAATTGGCATCAACAACTCTCTGCGGTAGGGAATTCCACAGGTTAACAACTTTCTGAGTGAAAAAGTTTCTCCTCATCTTAGTCCTAAATGGCTTACCCCTTATCTTTAGACTATGTCCCCTGGTTCTGGACTTCCCCAACATCGGGAACATTCTTCCTGCATCTAATCTGTCCAGGCCCATCAGAATTTTATGTTTCTATGAGATCCCCTCTCATCCTTCTAAACTCCAGTGAATGCAGGCCCAGTGAATCCAATCTCTTCTCATATGTCAGTCCTGCCATCCCGGGAACCAGTCTGGTGAACCTTCGCTGCACTCCCTCAATAGCAAGAATGTCTTTCTTCAGAATAGGAGACCAAAACTGAACACAATATTCCAGGTGAGGCCTCACTAAGACCCTGTACAACTGTAGAGGAGGTAGGGATGGTTCACTTTGCTGAAAGGACATCGTGACCCAGTTCGTTTTTTACAACAATCTGACACCTTTCTGTTCTGCAGTGCTGGTCCCCACCTTACCACAGTTATTCAATTCAATTTCACAACTTGAAATTGAAACTCAGCAAGTCTGGGTAACGAGTCCACTACCATAATTACAACACGACTATATACCCATTTAACATCGGAACATACGATTCACCCATTCACCCCTCGGGCACATTCTGCCATTCATTGAGATCATGGCTGATCTGTATCCTAACTCCATTCATCCGCTTTGGCTCTATATCCCCTATGAACCTTGAATAGCAAAATTTTATCAAACTTAGATTTAAAACTATTAACTGAGCAGGCATCGACTGCATATTGTGGGAGGGAGTTCTACATTTCTATCACCCTTTGTGTGAACAAGTGTTTCCTAACTTCACTCCTAAATGGCCTAGCTCTGATTTTATGGTTATGCCCCTTTGTCCCAGACACCCCAGGGATTTGTATAGCTGCAGCAAAACTTCCTGCTCTTTATATTCTAGCCTTCTAGATATAAAGACATTGGGCTGGATTTTTGGCTTTTTGCGATTACGCCCCTTTCAGGGCGCAAATCGCGGCGAGTTAGCGTTAGTGCTAGAGCACACAACTTTCGCCAAATGAAAGTCCACGATGGCTGTTAGCGTTAACCCTGGCGTTAGCCCACAGAATTTGTGTGTCAGAGCCAAAAGTTCCGACCCTAAAAAAAACGCCTGTTCTGCACATGCACCAAATTTTCTCCCCCTCCGCGCTTCTGGTCTGCTGTCCGGTCACAAACGCTAATGCAGGGCGCGGCGGCGAGCATGTGCAGTACACCCAGGGCTGAATCAGCCGTTTTATTGTTTGGTTTTGATGATGGAGGAGGAAGACAGCAGGCAGCGTGCCAGACGATTTTCACAGGAGGCTAACAAAGCTCTTGTGGGGGCTGTGGAGAGGAGATGGCAGGAACTACACAGGAGGGGTGGATCTAGACCCCCCAGTGATGGTTAACAGAATCTGGAGGGAGATTGCTGAGGGAGTCTCTGTCTCAGACATTGTGATAAGGGCTGACACATAGTGACTGAAAAAGTTCAATGATCTTTTGAAGGTCATTAGAGTAAGTATAATTTTTATTCATGCACTCCTTCATTACTTCAATGATAAATCTGACACACTATTTGTTCTCATGCTGTTGCTGTCTCTCAGCACTCTATGGTTTGCCTCCTAAAATGCATGACACATAGGTAGGCTTAATGTGGCACCCTATTTGCCATGAATGATCTTTACACATTATTAAGATTTCTTTCTGAGATCTCATAAGATGTCTCCACACTTCGATGTCGTCCTGATGAACTACGTGCAACTTCCAAGGCCATTAAACAGAGGACTATATTACATTCAGACAGTGTGGTATAAGTGCTTTGGTGGCTATGTGTGTGTGACCCTCTGGTAACCATTCTCATTGTCATCTTTGTAGGCAAAGAACTCCTATAACCGCTGCGAACGAGTGCGGACAGGCGGCGGTCCGCCTCAGACCCTGCCACTCACCGACCTGGAGAAGCAATTGGCAGGCCTCATCGGCATCTCAGGTCGGGCAACTGCCCATGGTGGCGCTGACCCCCACTTGGGTCCTGAGGGTAAGTCCTGCACACTGCCTGGGCTGAGTTGTGGCAATGTGATGCAGTGTCTGTGGATTAGGGATGGGGCAATGTGAGGCAGTGTCTGTGGACTAGGGTTGGGGCAATGTGAGGCAGTATTTGTGGGCTAGGGTTGGAACAATGGGAGGCAGTATTTGTGGGCTGGGGTTGGGACAGTGTGAGGCAGTGTCTGTGGACTAGGGTTGGGGCAATGTCAGGCAGTGTCTATGGGCCAGGGTTGGGGCAATGTGAGGCAGTATTTGTGGGCTAGGGTTGGGACAATGTCATGCAGTGTCTGTGGACTAGATATAATGGAATAGCGGCAGCCCTTCAAATGACCCTATGTGATCTTCATCATGTCACCCTGCCCCCTCCGCTGCTGCTAACCACTCATCTGTTGCTTTCTACTTCCAGATGACCAGGCACTGAATACCTTTGGCCATCATGTGGAGGAGGAGGAGGAAGAAGAGGAAGAGGAGTTGACAGAGCAGCCGGCCTCGGGGGGGGGCGGTGTGCAGATGCAGTCTACATTTCTTTTTGACACTGGCAAAAACTTCGTCCGAGGATGATGTTACATTCCCAGGCTTTGAGGCCTCTGAGGCTCCTGGGACTAGTGGCATGCAGCAACACAGTTCTTGGGTCGAATACCGCATGCCACCTTTCCAGAGGGTGAGTCGGCAAAGTTGGTCTGCTGACAGACAGGCCGACATGGAACTGGACATGGTGAAACTGTCCAGGGAGAGCATCCAGCTCACCCGTCAGCTCCTTGATGTCCTGGGTAGGATTCCCGTGACCATCGAGAATCTTAGTGTGACCATAACGGAGGTAGGATCGCAGATTGTCGGTGCAAGCCGCGAAACCTGCGAGGCCATCAGTGCCCACATGAGCTGGTGGCCGCCAGCAGTGACACTGGAGTCCCGGAGAGTGTGGGGAGCAGCCTTTCCCAGTTCCCCAGTGTGACACCCAGACACACCCCCACACCACCGGAGACTGGCGACGCTGATGAAGTGGCTCGCCAGTCAGAAGCTGGGCATTCCACATCACGAGCTGGTCCAGTGTCGTCCCAGGAGGCGTCTCCATTGTCTCTCCCCCCAACACAGCAGCACCATGGCAATGTTACTGCACGCCATCGTGGTGGCACTTTGGGGACGAGGAGCAGGCGAGGGAGGGGGATAAGGGTAAGGGGGAGAAACGCAGGTGGTAAAAGAGAGTGGGGCAGGGGTGTTGGTTATAATGTTGTTGTTGTTGTTGTTTCATCATAGTTTTATCACAATTTATGTTATTTTATTAAAGTTTCAAGTTTGCAAATTATGTTAACAAAGTTATAAAAGTTTACAATGTTTCATAAATTCTTTTGTTCACCTTTACCATTCCTGTATAGTGTCTAATTTGCAGAATAAGAGGCTGAATAGTCAACACGGAGGGATTGAGTGGCCAGGCAATGGTCAAACCTGCCGTTCACTCATCAAGCAAAGCGTTCAATTATGAACTGCTGACGTAAGGCTTTTGCAGCGGCGAAATCTCCACGATGCCTCCCCTGTGGTTGTGGTAGTGGTGGTGGCATGGGTTCCTCGCCAGGCTCCTCTTCCTCATCTTCCTCATCTTCCTCCTCCCGCACCCCCCACCCCCCCACCGCGTCACATCTCTCCTGAGGTGGTCCTGCAATCCCCTTTGGCAAATCCTGTCCCCTCATGATGGCTAAGTTGTGTAGCATGCAGTACACCACAATGAACTCAGAGCGCTGCTGAGGGGAGTATTGCAGGCAACCTCCAGAGTGGTCCAGGCATCGGAAACGCTGCTTCAGTACTCCAATTGTCTGTTCAACGATGTTGCTTGTGGCTGCATAGCTCTGGATGCTCAGCTTCTGTCTGGTGGCGATGGTGTAAACTTGGTCCCCGAGCTGCCATCTCTGGTCTTGTGGTTGAAGCTGGAACATGTGTGAGACACTGCTCTCATGCAAGATGCTCCTTGGACATTGGGCATTGACTGCCATGATGCGCTGAGTATGGTCGCAGACGATCTGTATGTTCATGGAGTGGAATGCATTTCGGTTTCGGTAAACCTCTGGATTCTGTAAAGATGCTCGCAGGGCAATGTGTGCACAGTCAAGGGCACCCTGAACCTTGGGGAAGCCAGCAAAATGTCCAAAACCTACAGCTCTCTCATTTTGGGCCTCCTTGGTCATTGGGAATTTTATGAAGTTCATCCTGCATGCTGCGAGATGGAGCATATGTCCCCCGCTCATGCCTGAAAGGAGCTGGAGGCATAGAAGGCAAGTGCCGCAGTCACCTTCACCTCGATGGGCAGTGCAGTCCTGTTGCCACTGGTAGGCTGTAGATCTGCCTGTATGAGCTGGCATATCCCTGTCAGCACTTCTTTTTGGAAGCGCAGCCTTTGAACATACTGTGCCTCAGAGAGCTGCAGGGATGAGCGATGTTCCCTGTAAAGTCGTGGGGTGGATAAGGCCTCCTCCCCATATGTCTGTGACCTCTTCGATTATGCTCAAAATGATCATCCATAAGCCTTCTTGCAGCTCAACACTGTATAAATAAAGCAGCCAGGAATAATGGGTGACATAATATAGACCCCATCTAAAAAAATGTCCTGAAATGTCCTTTAAAACAAACTATAAATTCAAATAAATTTCACAATGAAAAGTATGCAGTAATGCAGCATTCTTCTCTCAATGTTTTAATCGCTCAGAACTCAGACTTTCTTCTCCGTTTCCAAGATGGCGCCGTTAGCGCTCGGTGTGCCCAGGGTGCGACTGCTTTTTGCTGGCGGGTTCCTGGGTAGACGCTATATCGGGCGATATGGCTGAAAGTTCCGCCCGGGTCGTTAACACAGCGATGCACGATGATTTACGTCATCCAAACGGTGAAAACTGCGGGCGGGTGGTAAGTTTTAGCGCTGCCGCAAAACCATTGCCAAAAGTTCCGCCCAGGCGCAAAATCTTGCGTGCCACGTTTCGCGCCAAAAACATTGTTTTTGCATCCCGCCCAGGCGCTAAACAGGACACAAATTAGCCAAAAATCCAGCCCAATCCAGCAGTACAGCAGGACCTGGAGATACTGGTGCAGGAAACACAAAAGGATAGTATGCAGGTACAGCAAGTGATCAGGAAGGCCAATGGAATCTTGGCCTTTATTGCAAAGGGGATGGAGTATAACAGCAGGGAAGTCTTGCTACAGTTATACAGGGTATTGGTGAGGTCACACCTGGAATACTGCATGCAGTTTTGGTTTCCATATTTACGAAAGGATATACTTGCTTTGTAAACAGTTCAGAGAAGGTTCACTAGGTTGATTCCAGAGATGAGGTGGTTGACTTATAAGGAAAGGTTCAGTAAGTTGGGCCTCTACTCATTAGAGTTCAGAAGAATGAGAGGCGATCTTATCAAAACGTATAAGATTATGAGGGGGCTCGACAAGGTGGATGCAGAGAGGATGTTTCCACTGAAAGGGGAGACTAGAACTAGAGGGCATAATCTTAGAATAAGGGGCCGCCCATTTAAAACTGAGATGAGGAGAAATTTCTTCTCTCAGAGGGTTGTGGAATCTGTGGAATTTGCTGCCTCAGAGAGCTGTGGAAGCTGGGACATTGAATAAATTTAAGACAGAGATAGACAGATAGACAGTTTCTTAAACGATAAGGGAATACGGAGTTTTGGAGAGCGGGCAGGGAAGTGGACCTGAGTCCATGATCGGATCAGCCATAATCGTATTAAATGACGGAGCAGGCTCCAGGGACCGTATGGCCTACTCCTGCTCCTATTTCTTATGTTCTTATGCAATCATTCTTTAGCCTTTTTAATTATGTTTTGTACCTGACCGTTATATTTTAGGGATCTGTACATATGGACCCCTAAACTTATTTTAATCTCCACTGCTCTTTTATTAATACTCAGATCTATCCTGTTTTGGTCGAAAATGGAGCACCTCACCTGGGTTGAAATCCATCTGCCACAGGTTTGACCATGAACTTCATCTATCAATGCCTCTTGGTAATTTCATTTAACTGTCTCTTAAGTGGAGCCTTATTGACTGCCTTTTGGAAATCCATATAAACTACATCCACCAATATTCCCCTGTCTATTACTTCCTCAACAAATTCAATCAGATTCTTTAGACATGACCTACCCTTTACAAATCCATGTTGGCTCTCTTTAATCAGATCAAATTTCTCTCTCAATGTTCAGTTACTGTGTCTTTAATTATAGATCCCAATAACTTCCCCACAACAGATGTTGGACTAACATGTCTATAATTTCCTGTTTTTTCTCTCTCACCTTTCTTAAATAATGGAGTTACATTTGCAATTTTCCAATCTAAAGGGACAATTCCTGAATGGAGAGAGTATTGGGAGATTAGGGCTACGTCTGTTAAAACCCTGGAGTGGAAACCATCAGGCACTGGGGGTTGGTCTGTCTTTAGTGCCATTATCTTTTCTGATACTGTTTTCCTGCTTACATTAACTTTAGTGAGTTCAGTCCTTGATTCATTATTCATTTCGTTGGAATGCCAGGTATATTATCCTCTTCCTCCACTGTGAGGACTGACACTCAGTAATTGTTCAACAAGTCTGCCATTTCCTTATTTGTATTTGCAATATTACCTACATCTGTCCTTAACAGGCTCACATCACCCGTGACTATCCCTTGGAAGTTTAATGTTATGTTCCTTTGTGTAGCGCATGCTAAGTTTTTGTCTTCCTCTGCTGTTCTTTATGTCTCATTTTAAACCGGACTTTTGACCGTATGTTTGAAAAAGAACAGGAAAGAATAAGGGTGGGGAGGGTCAGGAAATATGATCACACGGACAGTCCCAATTGAATAGCGAGCACCAGCACAGGCACAATGGGCCAAACGGCCTCCTCTTGTGCTCTAAGTTCGATGATTTCATGCAGTGTTTAAGATAAGTCTAATAGGAAGCACACCAAACTATCCAATGATGCTCAGTTAACTTGCGATCTACTGATCATTAAAGGAAGTCTCCCAGGATGGAAAATGTGCCGCACAGTTGATGTTTGACCATCGGCAAGATTTGTTGCTCATATTAAGTTCTAACCATAGCGGGCAGCACGGATTCATTGGCACGCACTTTTAGCCTAATAAGATTAAAACAAGCAAGAAGTGAAACTACCTTCTGTACCAAGAAGGGAGCACTCCACCTAGAGGGGCAACTGCAGCATTTCATTCCACAAACAACGGCAACTGCTAGCAAGAAAGGTCTTAAAATGTACGTGAGAGCAAATTCCACTCAGTCCTCTGCATCCACCATTCAGGACGGGATACCACAATGTTGGAAAAGATCACAGAATAGGAATTGGAAGATGTCACACAAATCAGTCGAGTGTATATCATGCATATTAGATCGGCAAAGATTGTGTGAATGTAATTAGCGTCCTCAGCTTGGACTGTTGAGTGCACAATGAGAGGTCAAGTACAACATTAACAAGCCTTAAACAAGACAAATGATTAGAGAACTGTACTCCCCAGAAGAGGAGTGGATATATATAAAACACTTCTACAAAAACAAAATACTGTGAATGTTGGAAGCTGAAGTAAAAACAGAAAATGCTAGAAATACTCAGCAGGTCAGGCAGCCTCTGTGGAGAGAAAGAGAGTTAACGTTTCAGGTCTGTGGCACTTTGTCAGAACTGGAAAAGTTCAAGATGTAACAGATTCTTGAGGACAGTGAAAGGGGGAGGGGGAGAAAGAACAAAAGGGAAGGTCAGTGATAGGGTGGAAGGCAGGAGAGATTAAAGAGACAAAAGGGATGATGGGCAAACATGAGATGGTAATAAGAACATAAGAAATAGGAACAGGAGTCAGCCATATGGCCCCTCGAACCTGCTCCACCAGTCAATAAGATCACGACTGATCCGATCATGGACTCAGGTCCACTTCCTCTTATTCCTTTATTGGTTAAGAAACTGTCTATCTCTGTCTTAAATATAGTCAATGGCCCAGCTTCCACAGCACTCTGAGGCAGCGAATTCCACAGAATTGCAACCCTCTGAGAGAAGAAATTCCTCCTCATCTCAGTTTTAAATGACACAATTTAGGAAACAAAAGATGAGTCTAGATGGGGTGTGAATGGCAGAATCAGCACCAGCTGCCGTGGGGAACGGAAAAAGGGAGTTTGTAAAAAAACAGGTGGAAAGGGAAAAAAATTTGGGGAGAGGTTCTGGTCTGAAATTGTTGCCCTCGATGTTGAGTCCAGAAGGCTGTAAAGTGCCTAAACGAAAGATGAGGTGCTGTTCCTCAAGCTTGCGTTGAGCTTCATTGGAACAGTGTAGGAGGCCGAGGACAGAGAGGTCAGAGTGGGAGTGGAGCGGGGAATTAAAGTTACAGGCGACCGGAAGCTCAGGGTCACGCTTACGGACTGAATGGAGGTGTTCAACAAAGCGGTCACCCAATCTGCTGAAAGGGTGGTAGAGGCAGAA
Organism: Pristiophorus japonicus; assembly: GCF_044704955.1. Taxonomy (NCBI): domain Eukaryota; kingdom Metazoa; phylum Chordata; class Chondrichthyes; family Pristiophoridae; genus Pristiophorus; species Pristiophorus japonicus. The sequence continues at coordinate 135,819,250 of NC_091982.1, read as the reverse complement.
AGCCTCACCACATTTAAAAAATACTTGGATGTGCACTTGAAGTGCCGTAACCTACAAGGCTACGGACTAAGAGCTGGAAAGTGGGATTAGGCTAGATAGCTCTTGGTCGGTGCAATGCCTGTAAGCTTGTAATGTTTGCAGCTCCACACTGTGGATGTGGACGTATTGCGTGCTGCAAGTGCAGAGTTAATCACTAAACAGAACCAGGCAATTCCGGAGGCTTCGGAGAGAGCTGCCTGCCATGTTAGGAAGCTGTGTGTGCTGTGCTCTGTGTATATATCACATTTGGCGATGGAAGATGGGATTTTTCGGATGATTTAAAGCTTAATTTTTGTTGGTGAAGGATTCAGCCAGCCGACAGAGAGACTTTGGAAGTTTCTGTCTTTGAAAATCCGAGACAACAATCCGAGGTAAAATACAGCACACGGTGTGAACAGCTAGACATTAAAATGGCAGGTGTATTGGGACATTTGGGAGAATATAGACACGACCGGGAACGTTTTAAAGCGTATGTGGATCGGCTAGAAATGTATTTCACTGCAAATAACATAATCGAAATCCAGACAATGCAGTCCAGAACCGGGCTGTTTTGGAACATAAGAGAGCAATCTTCTTATCGGACGTTCTTGTAAATCTGCTTGTGCCTGACGAGCTAAAGGACACAATGCTTAAAGAGATTTTAACGAAGCTGGAGCAGCACTATAACCCCAAACCGTTAGAAATTGATGAAAGCTATTGTTTCGGGATTCGGAATCAAAAGACTGATAAATATATCAGTGATTACATCGTTGCATTAAAAAAACTATCGATGCACTGTAATTTTGGAAACTTTCAAAACCGAGCATTACGGGATCGTTTTGTTTGTGGGGTGAAAAATGATGCGATCAGAAGGAAGTTATTGACGACGGATGACTTGATTTTAGAGATTGCTTGTCAGACAGCAAGGTCTATGGGCATGGCCGAACAATATTCCCGATAATTAAATAATGATTACGGTCGTCAGTCAACCGAGGTAAATCACCTGCAGGTTCAAAGTAAAAGATGATGGGGGCCCAAAGTCTCAGAAACTGGAAGTTCAAACAGAACGTCAAAGTCATGCTATAGGTGCCTGGCACAACACATTGCTCAAAGTTGTCCATAAGTGAAGGCAGAGTGGTTTTCCTGCAGAAGGACTGGGCACCTTGCGAAGGCATGCCGACTGAAGGATAAACCAGCTATTAAAGCTATGAGTCCAGCGTTCAAAGCTATGAGTAAAAATCCAAAGAGACTACATAACATGGAAGAACAACAACAGGACGAGGAGATGTTAGAGTTACACGTCAATAGGAGCACGAGGTTAATGGACAGCGATTCGGAAAGCATCAAAATCCACATAGATGTTGCGGGATTCAAGATACCAATGGAAATTGACACGGGTGCATCCGTGAGTGTAGTACCGGAGTCACTATATCACGACAAATTGCGTGATTTTCAACTGGAGAAATCCAAGATAGAGCTGCGGGGCTACTCGGGAGAGAAAATTCCTGTCGTAGGTCATATCACCGTACCAGTGAAATATAAAGATCAATTTCAGAACTTGCCTCTAATAGTAGTGAAAGGAGACAAGTCTGCCTTACTAGGAAGAAATTGGTTGAGCTCACTGAAGCTGGATTGGAGTAAGATTTTCTGTGAGGTAGTGAGATTTTCATCAACGGATGAGGTTATCAAGAAGTATCCGAAGGTGTTCTGTGAAACGGGCATTCCGATCCAAGGCTTCAAGGTGAGTGTCAGGGTACAGAAGGACGCTAGATCGGTTTACGACAAGCCATGTTCCATACCATATGCACTCAAGGAGAAAGTTGAGCAAGAACTCAAAAGACTAGAGACTGAGAACATTATTTGTAAGATAGATCGATGTAATTGGGCTACACCCATTGTTGTTCTACCTAAGTTTGATGGTAAGGTAAGATTGTGTGGTGATTATAAAGTAACCGTAAACCAGGTTCTAGAGGGTAATGTCCCCAATACATTGCCGAATGTAGAAGATTTGTTCACAACACTGACAGGTGGTCAGATCTTCTCAAAACTGGATCTTACGAATGCCTATTTACAGCTTGAACTAGATGAGGAGTCCAAGTCATGTTTGACTATAAATACTCATCTAGGCCTATATCAATTTAATAGACTATCGTTTGGAGTATCTTCTTCCCCTGCCATATTCCAAGGGGTGATGAACCAGATTTTGCAAGGTATTGAAGGGGTAGTATGTTATTTGGGTGACATACTAATTTCGGCACCAAATAGGCAAATTCATAATAACATTTTGAATGAAGTCCTCAAACGGCTAGAGAAGCACAAAGTACGAGTGTCTGCTCATAAGTGTGAGTTATTTGAACACTCAGTGGAGTACTTAGGGTACAGAGTAGACCAAAATGGTTTACATCCAACCATGGAAAAATTGGATGCAATTAGAAATGCACCCACTCCCAGGAATGTCACTGAACTTCGTTCATTCTTGGGTCTTTTGAACTATTATGGGCAAGTTCCCACCAAATTTGGCCACAGTATTACATCCACTGAATGAACTTTTGAAAAAACAGGTCGATTGGAAGTGGTCAAAAGAATGCGATACAGCATTCAAGGAGTGTAAAAGCAAATTGGTAGAGAGCACCATGTTAGTTCACTATGACATATCTAAGGAGATTAAACTCGCATGTGATGTCTCTCCATATGGAGTTGGGGCCGTAATCACTCATGTATTAAGTAGCGGGGAGGAGAGACTAATTGTTTTTGCTTCACGCACTCTCAGTGCCAGTGAGAGTAATTATGCGCAAATTGAAAGGGAAGCTTTGGCATTAATTTTTGGGGCAAGAAGTTTCACAAATACTTGTATGGTTGTAAGTTTACCATTGTTACGGACCATAAGCCCCTAACAGCAATCCTCCATCCATAGTCCCCAGTTCTAACATTAGCTGCAGCCCAAATGCTGAGATGGGCTTTGATTTTATCAGCATACATATATGATATTGAATATAGATGCTCAGCTGATCACAATAATACTGATGCAACATCTAGATTACCTTCCCCATCACAAGTTACACCCGAAAGGGAAGAAGTGTTTTATTTTTCATACATTGATAAACTGCCAGTCACAGCTGAAGAGATTTGTAGAGCAACCAAACGTGACCCAGTGATGTCAAAGGTGTATGAGTATATTGCAAATGGATGGCCAAACCAGGTAACAGACAAAGATACACATCCATTCTTCATTCAAAGGAATGAATTATCAGTCAATAAAGATTGTATCATGTGGGGTGCAAGAGTGGTTATACCAAATAAATTCAGGTCCAAATTATTAGGAGACCTCCATGACCAGTGTAAATTCCTTACTCTACAGCATGAAACCACACGAGGCACATTCCAGGGACAAGACCACTCAGTGACCTTAACGCTTTATTACAGCACTCCAGAAGTGATGACCCTGCGTGGGACCTCCTCTTATGTACCTGAGTGATCAGGTAAGGAGTGTGTCGCACAAGTTCACCACCTGTGGTCAAGGTGTGCATCTGTGTTGAATGTGTACAGTAATGCAGTGGTGTTACATTGTAGTTACAAACATGACATCATAATTACAAACATGACATCATCTTCCCCCCCCCCCAAAGTCTTATTGGGATCATAGGTTCAGTCTTTCAGGTGGTCTGCGCTTCAACGCCACAGTTAGGGCTCTGCTTGTTGGAACTGACGTGAGTGTCTGTCACCTGTGGTGATTCCGGCCTGTCCGGGCTGACCTCAGGGACTGTGCATTCTTCTGATTGCTCTTGTTGCACGTTCGCTGGCGGTAGTGTGAGCTCCATCTCATGGTCTTCTTCAGGTTCCTCCGTGTCCATGCTGAACCTTTTTTTTTAATTGGTCCAGATGCTTACAACATATCTGGCCATTGCTGAGTTTCACCACAATGACCCAATTCCCTTCTTTGTCAATTACAGTACCCTCGAGCCATTTGGGCCCCATGGTGTGATTGGGGACGAATACAGGATCATTTATTTCTATACATCTCCCCCTCGAATTACAGTTATGGTACTCATTTTGTGCCTTACGCTTGCCCTCAACTATGTTGGTTAGGACTGGGTGAATGAGGGACAACTGAGTTTTGAGTGTCCGTTTCATGAGTAGCTTTGCGGGCGGAACCCCCGTGAGTGAGTGTGGGCGGGACATATAGGCCAGCAGGAGGCGTGATAGTTGGCATTGTAGGGCGGGCCCTTGAATCCTAAGCATCCCTTGCTGAACGATTTGGACCGCACGTTCCGCCTGGCCATTGGAGGCCGGCTGAATGCGCAGCCCTGACGTGGTTGATCCCATTGCCCGACATGAACTCCCGGAATTCATAGCTCGTGAAACGTGGGCCATTATCACCAACCAGGATGTCCGGCAAGCCATGGGTTGTGAAGATCGCACATCGGCTTTCCACGGTGGTGGATGACGTGCATGAATTCAGGATGATGCACTCGATCCATTTTGAATACGCATCTACAACGATAAGGAACATCTTCCCCATGAATGGACCCGCGTAGTCAACGTAAATGCCTGACCATGGCTTGGTGGGCCAGGGCCACGGGCTGAGCGGGGCCTCCCTGGGGGCATTGCCCAGCTGGGCACATGTCGTGCACCTGCGAACACAGTGTTCCAGGGCTGAGTCAATTCCGGGCCACCAAACTTGTGACCGGGCAATGGCCTTCATCATCACAATGCCTGGGTGCTTGCTGTGGAGTTCCCTGATGAACACCTCCCTGCCCTTCTGGGGCATGACTACCCGGCTGCCCCATAGTAGGCAGTCAGCCTGTGGAATGGTCTGACCTACTCAGGGCATGCTCCGTGTGCGGGCGCCCAATCCCCAGTCAGGACACATTTGTTAATCAGGGATAGGAGGGGATCCCTGTTTGTCCAGATTTTGATCTGGTGGGCTGTGATAGGGGAGCCTGCACTGTCGAAGGCATCGACAGCCATGACCATCTCAGCTCTTTGCTCAGCTGCCCCCTCGGTGGTGGCAAGTGGGAGCCTGCTGAGCGCGTCAGCGCAATTTTCAGTGCCGTGCCGGTGCCGGATGGAGTAGTCATAGGCCGCTAGCGTGAGAGCCCATTGCTGTATGCAAGCTGATGTGTTGGCATTGACAGCCTTGCTGTAGGACAACAGGGATGTGAGTGGCTTATGGTCCGTCTCTAATTCAAACTTCCTACCAAAGAGGTACTGATGCATTTTCTTTACACCATAGCCATCCTTCTCAACCATCCCTTAGCCATGTTCTGCTTGGGAAAGCACCTGGAGGCATAAGCCACAGGTTGTAGCTGACCCTCAGCATTACCCTGCTGCAATCCGCACCCAGCCCCATAGGATGATGCATTACATGTCAGACTAAACTTTTGCAAGGGTCGTACAGGGTCAACAGCTTGTTTGAACACAGTAGGTTTAGCGCCCGATCAAAAGCCCATTCCTGACAGTCCCCCCAAAACCAATCGCAACCCTTACACAGGAGCATGTGTAGCGGCTCCAACAAAGCGCTCAAGTTCGGCAGAAAGTTCCCGAAATAGTTCAACAGTCCCAGAAATGAACACAGCTCCGATGTGTTGCAGGGCCTGGGTGCTCGTCGAATCGCCTCTGTTTTGGATTCGGTGGGCTGAATCCCATCTGCAGCAACCCTCCTGCCCAGAAACTCAACCTCAGTAGCTAAGAACATGCATTTAGACATCTTGAGTCGCAGGCCTACCCAGTCCAGTCGGCGCAGCACCTCCTCCAGGTTGTGGAGATGTTCCTTGGTGTCTCGACCCGTGATGAGGATGTCGTCCTGGAATAAGATCATTCCAGGGATGGATTTGAGCAGGCTTTCCATGTTGCGTTGAAAAATCGCAGCCACTGATCGAATGCCAAACAGGCACCTGTTATATGCAAACAGTCCCTTGTGCATGGTGATTGTGGTCAGTAGTTTAGATTCGTCGGCCAGTTCCTGGGTCATATAGGCTGAAGTGAGGTCCAATCTGGTGAACAGCTTGCCGCCTGCCAGCCTGGCGAAGAGGTCCTGCGCTCTTGGGAGCAGGTATTGGTCTTGCAAGGACACCCGATTAATGGTGGCCTTGTTGTCGCCACAGATCCTGACAGAGCCATCCGCTTTAAGAACGGGGACGATGGAGCTCGCCCAGTCATTGAATTCAACAGGCGAGATGATTCCCTCTCGCAATAGCCGGTCCAATTCGCTCTCAATTTTCTCCAGCATCACAAAAGGCACCGCTCTGGCTTTGTGGTGCATTGGCCTGGTGTTCGGGGTGATGTGTATTACTACATTAGTACCTTTGAAAGTCCCAACGCCCGGTTGGAAAAGTGAATCGAATTGTTGTAGGACTTGTGAGCATGAACTTCGCTCCACCGAGGACATTGCGTGAACACCCCTCCATTTCCAGTTCATCTCGGCTAACCAGCTCCTCCCCAACAGTGCGGGACCATTGCCCGGGACAATCCAGAGTGGCAGCCGGTTCACTAACCCATCGTGCGTAACAGCCAACATTGCACTGCCGAGCACCAGAATGATTTCTTTGGTGTAAGTCCTTAATTGTGTCTCGATACGTTCTCATTTTGGTCTACTGGCTTTGAGTGGCCATAGCTTCTCGAACTGTTGAATGCCCATGAGTGACTGGCTGGCCACCATCTCCAGCTCCATGTGTACTGGGATACCATTCAATAAAACCCTCATCATTATTGGTGGTGTTTTGGTGTATGAACTGTGAATAGTTGCCGCATGGACCCGCCGAACCTCGGCATCCATCGATTTGCCCCCAAAATCATCTTGCCTCACAGAACCCTCTTCTGGTCCATATGCCTCATATATCAGTCTGGTTGCAGGCTTTCTGCACATACGATCTAAATGGACACTGAGGTTGCAGTTTCTGCAGAAAAACTGTTGGAATCTGCAAGATCTGGCTGAGTGTTTTCTCCCACACCTCCAGCACGAGTTAAAGTTTCCATTGTTGGGGACCAAAGGGCAGGAATTCCGCACTGACTGTCCCTTTGACTGCTCTTAAGTACCCTATTAGTAGGTGCCAATGGCACCATCCCGTGCTGCATTGTCCACTGTGATGTCTGTTCAGCCTGCCATTGTCTCTGTTGAGGTCCTACTCTGGGGTCTATTACTGCCTGATGAATGTCAGACTGCCCCTGCCTGCCCGCAGGGCTCTGAGTAGCATTGAGGATGATGACTCCCTGATCCATCGCCGCATTGGAGGCAGAATTGCACGCATAAATCATTTTCGTCTCTTCCTCCCCCGCCATGAAAGTCTGAGCCAACAACGCCGCCGGCTCCAAGGTCAAGTCCTTGGTCTCAATTAACTTGCGAAAAATTCCCGCATGACCGATACCCTCGATAAAGAAGTCCCTTAGCATCTCCCCCCTGCAGGCGTCTGTGAACTGACAGAGGCTGGCCAAGCGCCTGATGTCCGCTACAATGTCCGGTATGTTCTGTCCTTCATGACGTCGGTGGGTGTAGAATCTGTGTCGAGCCATGTGTATGCTGCTCGCCGGCTTGAGGTGCTCCCCAATCAACTTGCTAAGCTCTTCAAAGATTTTGTCCGACGGCTTTTCGGGTGCCAGTAAATCCTTCATGAGCGCATAAGTCTTTGACCCGCAGCTGGTCAAAAGATGAGCCTGTCGCTTTTCAGCCGCCGTATCCCCCAGCCAGTCTTTCATGACAAAGCTCTGCTGAAGCCTCTCAACAAAATCGTCTCAGTCTTCTCCAACACAGTACCGTTCATCTGTGCTACCGGTGGCCATTCTCGTGGGTCGTGAATTCCCGTTTCCCGTCGCCAATGTAAAGTCCTTATTCTACAGCATGAAACCACACGAGGCACATTCCAGTAACAAGGCCACTCAGTGACCTTAAACTCTTTATTACAGTACTCTAGAAGTGATGACCCTTTATGGGACCTCCCCTTATATACCTGAGTGATCAGGTAAGGAGCGTCTCCCACAAGTTCACTCCCTGTGGTCAAGGTGTGCATCTGTGTTGAGTGTATACAGTAATGCAGTGGTGTTACATTATAGTTACAAACATGACAACCAGCACCTGGGAATATGCTTGATCAAGAGCTTTGCACGCAGTTATTTATGGTGGCCAGGTCTTGATAAAGATATAGAGTACATCGTGAGTCTGTGTATGACATGTCAATCGGTAAGCAAGCAACCATCACCTGTACCATTACAGCCATGGAAATGGCCTCCCAGGGTGTGGAAAAGACTACATATTGATTTTGCTGAGTTAGAAGGACAACAATTGTTCATTGTGATTGATAGCCATTCGAAATGGGTTGAGGTGTTTCCAATGTGGAAAATAACAACAAGTAAAACATTGGACATTTTACGGAAATTATTTTCTGCATTTGGCCTCCCTGAAGAAATTGTTTCGGATAATGGACCACAATTTCATTCAGAAGAATTTGCACAATTCACGAGCAAAAATGGGATGAAACGTACCAAGGTTCCACCATATCACCCTGCTTCGAATGGTGCAGCAGAGCGCACTGTACAAATTGTAAAACGTGCCCTCATAAAACAAATGTTGATCCAAATCCAAGGAAACGACAGTGGTCATTGGATCACAAATTGGCTAATTTTTTCATTACATATCAAAATATTCCTCATACAACTACTGATAGAACACCAGCAGAGTTGTTTCTCAAATAACAGCCATGAACCAGATTCTCGTTGTTAAAGCCAAATTTGGCACAGTCCGTAGAAGAGACACAATTAAGACAGAAATAGAATCAGGATAGAGGTAGAGTAAAAGAGAGAAATGTGAAATTAAACCAGAAGGTGAGAGTGAAGAACCATCACCACAAATGGTTAAAGTGGTTACTAGGAAGAGTGGTGAAGATATGTGGTCCTCGCATATATTTGGTAAAGATGTTTGAAAATGGACAGGTTAGGTTTGTTCATATTGATCATATTTTACCTACAGACATGGAAGGAGTTGAAGGTGGGAATGATTCAATTATTTCTGACTCATCAGACAGTTTTTTGCAAATCCTTAATCCAATGTACTGGAAACAAATCCAGGAAAGAATCAGAATGAAAGTCTGAGTGCACGTCAGGGAAACAAATAGCCTGAAGTTAGAGTGAGTTCAAATGAAAATCAAGGAAATTCCGTGGAGGAAAACTTTCCTCAGGATGAGCCTCGAATGAGTTTAGATTCAACACCATGTTTGGAAGGTTCTGTTCGAGAGCAAAGGTATCCTCTTTGAAACAGAAAACAAGTCGTAAAGTTAAATTTGTAAATATGGAAAAAAAAAGTTTATATCCTGTGTTATGTATAAACATGAAAGTTGTGTATGATGGTTGTTATGATGGCTTCTTCATTAAGGAGGGAGAAGTATAATGTCTGTAAGCTTGTAATGTTTGTAGCTCCATACTGTGGATGTGGACGTATTGTGTACTGCAATTGCATAGTTAATAATAAACAGAAACAGGTAGATTTCCGGAGGCTTCCGAGAGAGCTGCCTGCCATGTTAGGAAGCTGTGTGTGCTGTGCTCTGTGAATATATCACAGTCGGCCATAGCAGACAAAATGGGCCGAAATGGCCTTCTTCTGTGCTATAACTTTCTGTGATTCTATGATTCTAATCTGCATTTAGTCTCCCCAGTGTTGAGGAGACCACATCGTGAGCAGCAAATGCAGTATACTACATTGAAAAATGTACAAGTAAATAGCTGTTTCACCTGGAAGGAGTATTTGGGGCCCTGGACATTGGGAAGGGAGGGGGTAAAAGGGCAGGTGTTGCATCTCCTGCGCTTGCACGGGAAGGTGCCATGGTAAGGGGAGGCGCTGCTGGGGGAAGGGGAGGGGCTGGTGGGGGTTACTGCAGAATGGACCAGGGTGGCGCGGAGGGAGCAGCCCCTTTGGAATGCTGAGAGGGGAGGGGAAGATGTGATTGGTGGTGGGATCATGCTGGAGGTGGCGGAAATGGCGGAGGATGATCCGTTGAATGTGGAGGCTGGTGGGGTGAAAGGTGAAGACAAGGGGAACCCTGTCATAGTTCTGAGAGGGAGGGGAAGGGGTGAGAGCAGAGGTGCGGGAAATAGAATGGACATGGTCAAGGGCCATGTTAACCACGGTGGAGGGGAATCCTCGGTTGAGGAAAAAGGAAGACATGTCAGAGGCACTAGTGTGAAAGGTGCATCGCCAGAGCAGATGCGACAGAGATGGAGAAACTGGGAGAGCGGAATGGAGTCCTTACAGGATGCGGGGTGAGAGGAAGTGTAGTCCAGGTAGCTGTGGGAGTCAGTGGGCTTATAGTGGATACTGGTTGAAAGCCTATCCCTAGAGATGAGATGGAGAAGTCGAGGAAGGGAAGGGAAGAGTCAGAGATGGACCATGTGAAGATGAGGGAAGGGTGAAAATTGGATGCAAAGTGAATGAAATATTCTACTTCAGGGTGAGAGCAGGAAACGGCACCAATACAGTCATCAATGTACCGGAAAAAGAGGTGAGGGAGGGGACCCGAGTAGGACTGGAACAAAGAATGTTCCACATATCCCACGAAAAGGCAGGCATAGCTAGGAGCCATGCGGGTTCCCATAGCAACACCTTTAATTTGGAGGATGTGAGTGGAGTTAAAGGAGAAGTTGTTCAACGTGAGAACAAGTTCAGCCAGGCGGAGGAGGGTGGTGGTGGATGGGGACTGGTTGGGCCTCTGCTCGAGGAAGAAGCGGAGCACCCTCAGGCCATCCTGGTGGGAGATGGAAGTGTAGAGGGATTGGGAAAAGGAGACGGTTGTGGCCGGGAAATTGGAAATTGTTAAAGTGACAGAGGGCGTCGGAGGAGTCGCGGATGTAGGTGGGAAGAGAGTGGCAAGGGGAGAAAAAATAGAGTTGAGATAGGAAGAAATAAGTTCCATGGGGCAAGAACAGGCTGAAACGATGGGTCTACCGGGGCAGTCCTGTTTGTGGATCTTGGGAAGGAGGTAGAAGCGGGCTGTGGGGGGTTGGGGAACTATGAGGCTGGTGGCTGTGGAGGGAAGATCTCCAGAGGAGATGAGGTAGTGACGGTCTGGGAAATGATGGCTTGATGTTCAGTAGTGGGGTCATGGTCCAGGGGGAGGTAGGAGGAGGTGTCAGAGAGTTGGCGATCAGCCTCTGCAAGGTAGAGGTCGATTCGTCAAACAACAGCGCCACCCTTGTCAGCAGGTTTGATGACCAGGTTGGGGTTGGATCTGAGCGAGCGGTGTGCTGCAAGTTCAGAGGGAGATAAAACACTCTTGGGAAAACTAACCAAAGGTTTGTCAGCTAACTCCTTTTAAAAAAACCTGCTGGCTAAATAGCTGGATGGGAATTGAACTGAATTCATAGGAAATACAGAGGTGACCAGATGTGGGCCACGCTGCAGACAACAAGCGGCCAGGTTTGAGTGGTGTTGATCTGAGGATGGCCAGATCCTTAGCAGTTTCTCTTCGTTACATTTGAGATTAGCGATAAATTATGCAAAATTTTCCATCAAGAAAATAACTTGTTTCGGTCGAGTCCATAAAAGGATAGATAGTACATGGTCTGGATTTAATGGGCCGAATGTTGGTAACTTGGTCCGTATCTGGTGATCTACTCCCAGCATACTTAACCATGACTAATTTCATCATAAATGACACATAGAGCTGGAAATTATACCGAAGATGTAACAGTATTCTGCAATCGTCAACAATCCGGACCAAAAGGCCCTGGCTATTCCTCTATTAAAATGCAAATATTAATAACTCTTCAAGTAATTACTTGTCGGGTCACCTACAGCCCATTTATATGACCCATCAGTAAACCAGATTCAAAAGAAAGACTTTCATTTCTATAGCACCTTTCATGACCTCAGGATGTCCAAAAGCACTTTCCAGCCAATAAAGTACTTGTGAAGTGCAGCCACTGTTGTAATTAGGAAACATAACAGCATTTATATGCACAGGTAAGGTCCCACACAGTGCAATGAAATAAATGACCTGATTATCTGTTTTGAGGATGCTGATTGGTGGATAAATATGGGCCAGGACACCGGGGAGAACTCCCTGCTTTTCTTCAGAAAAGTGCCATGGGATCTTTTACATCCACCTGAGGAGCAGACGGGGCCTCGGTTTAACGTCTCATCCGAAAGACGGCACCTCCGACAGTGCAGCACTCCCTCAGCACTGCACTGGAGTGCCAGCCTAGATTATGGGCTTTAGTCCCAGAAGTTTGATATTAAGCCAATGACTTTCTCACTCATCAGAGATTGTGCTATCCAATCAACAATGGTTAGTATCTAAAAGATTATCAAATGGGCCAGTGTCTGAATGTTCGAACTGCATGTTAATGAATGTGCATCTCTGCACCAACTGCATCAGATCCAAATACATTATTAATATTTGATGTTTATCCCATGAACTCCCATCTTTTCATCTCACTGCAACCTGTATGGATCCATTGATCACAGTGTGGAGCCTGAATCTGTGGATTACCCTCTGAGCACCAGAAGAATACGTAATGGCTTCACTTCAGTGTCACATTGAAGTCTGGAGATAGAGTAGTCTTAGTTCATTCTCCTGCGCTCTACCCCGATGCATTCACCTAGTCCTGCAGAGGCAGTTGTTGCTGCAATGACCCCAGTAATTCGGGAGGTGTCAAGGTTGGATCTCTTGGAGAGGTGGACGTTCTGTTCTGCTTGATCTTCCCCCGGGAGGTATGTACAAACAAGTGTCAAGACAAACTGGAGCTGGAAACTGCAGGAGAAAGGCAATAAGCCCAAACACCCGAACAGGGGTGACAGTCCGATAGCCATGGAATGCCGATCTTATCTGTCACTGACTTTGTTTGAACTGTTTCTACTGAGACTGTTGGATCTTAGAATGGATGAAGTCTTCTTGTTCAAAGCTTTATTTCCTTTTCAAGATAGAAATGCAGCAATCTTCTTTTATTTTCTACCCACAGACAGCGGTTCCGTGAATCTTTGTTTCACCCGCAGCGATTATAACTCTTGAGAACATTTGTTTTTTGCTTCCATTTTTGCATATTTTGCTTTGCGTGTTCTCTGGTTTTCCTCTCACAGTGTTTCTGGGAGCTGCAATTGTAGTTGTGGAAATGCGAAATGGTGAGGATGGCCATTCCTCTGAGCATTACACTCGCATTGTGATATTGGAGGCATGGGAGTAATGGAGGAGAGACAGAGAGAGGTGTGATGGCTGCTCCTTACCCAGGGGTTCCGGGGACTGGTGCCCAAGCTAACTTTGTCCCCTGCCTTGGCTGCAGCCCACTCGTGCCCGGTGTTTCACCACGTGCAGATCCCGTCTCTAACCTACCCTGTAAAGCGCACAGTATCTGAGCTGGTGTCTACGAGTGTGAGATCGAGTGACACTGCTGTGTCTTCACTATCAGTACCGTGGAGCTCTCCTACTTCCTGCTCCTCCACCAGTGCCGGGCCAGGGGGCAATTCTTGCCTATCTGAAAGGAGAAAGGCACAAGAAAGTTGTGGTGATGGGAGGGGGTCCGCATGAGGTGCAGGCTTACACCGTGTGCAGCTTGTAAATCAGGAGCGATTGTGGGATGAGGGGGAGGTGGGAAGTGAGCAAGATGATTACAATGAGGATATCATCAGCTTGTATTTTTGGAGCTTCATGGCTGGCCACCAGCTCAGTGATGGCCCTCCCTATAATGGCCAACATCATCGGGGTCAGGTTATGCAGGCATATTGGTCCCCTGACCGTTAGCTGCTACTGTCTGCGGTTGTGGCCCACCTTGTCCTGCAATGTGGTTGGGTGATGTGCCTGTCATGGCTGAATATCTGGTAGTTTGTGCAACATATGAGATGTGGGTGTGAGGGTTACAGCAGTGCTAAGTGTATGAGGGTCAGATGAAGCTATGAATTTGAGGTTTGGACCGTGATAGCTAGAGATTGTTGGTAGGGGAGTGATGGGGACGCGATGCACTGAGCAGTGTGTGAGGCTAGTGATGCAGATGGTGGGATATGAAGTTTGAAGATTGGCTTGGAGGTAGGAAGCAAAGGGTAATGACTGATGGATGTTTTTGTGACTGGAAGGATGATTCCAGTGGGGTTCCGCAGGGCTCAGTACTGGGACCCTTGCTTTTTGTGGTATATATCAACGATTTAGATTTAAATACAGGGAGTATGATTAAGAAGTTTGCAGATGACACTAAAATTGGCTGTGTGGTTGATAATGAAGAGAACAGTCAAGGGCTGCAGGAGGATATCAATCTACTGGTCAGGTGGGCAGAGCAGTGGCAAATGGAATTTAATACAGAGAAGTGTGAATTGATGCACTTTGGGAGGGCTAATAAGGAAAGGATATACACATTAAGCGGTAGAACACTTAATAGTGGAGATGAACAAAGGGACCTTGGAGTGCTTGTCCACAGATCCCTGAAAGTAGCAGGCCAGGTGGATAAGGTGGTTAAGAAGGCATACGGAATGCTTGCCTTTATTGGCCGAGGCATAGAATATAAGAGCAGGGAGATTATGCTTAAATTGTATAATACTTTGGTTAGGCCACAGCTGGAATATTGCGTGCAGTTCTGGTCCCCGTATTATAGGGAGGATGTGATTGCACTAAAGAGGATACAGAGGAGATTTACTAGGATGCTGCCTGGAATGGGGAATCTTAGTTATGAGGACAGATTGGAAAAGCTGAGTTTGTTCTCATTGGAACAGAGGAGGTTGAGAGCAGACCTCATACAAAATATAGAACGGCCTGGACATAGTGGATAGTAAGGGTCTATTTCTATTGGTGGAGGTGTCTATTATGAGGGGGCATAGTTTTAAAGTGATTGCTGGAAGATTTAGAGGAGATTTGAGGGGGGCTTCTTTAAGCAGAGGGTTGTGGAGATCTGGAACCTGCTGCCTGGAAGAGTGGTGGATGCAGACACCCTCACCACTTTTAAGAGATGGTTGGATGGGCACTTAAAGTGTCGTAACCTGCAGGGTTACGGACCTAGAGCTGGTAATTGGGATTAGACTGGATGACCTTTTGTTGAACGGCGCGGATATAATGGTAAGTACTGCAGGGAATAGAATACATCCAGGGTGATCTCATGGGCTAGTTTCAATTGCCTGGATGGGTCGGAGAGGAATTTTCCCAGATTTTTTCTCCCTATCAGTGCCACGTGCTTGTCAGAGTAGAAATAGCAGGATAGTTAAGATGAATACATGGCTTGAGGAGTGGTGCAGCAGAGAGATTCAAATTCCTGGGACATTGGAACTGGTTCTGCGGGAGGTGGGACCAGTACAGACCGGACGGTCTGCACCTGGGCAGGACCAGAACCGATGTCCTAGGGGGAGTGTTTGCTAGTGCTGTTGGGGAGGGTTTAAACTAATAGGGCAGGGGGATGGGAAGCTATGCAGGGAGGCAGAGGGAAGTAAAATGGGGGCAGAAGCAAAAGGTAGAAAGGAGATAAGGAAAAGTAGAGGGCAGAGAAATCAAGGGCAAAAATCATTAAGTGCCACATTACAACATAATTCTAAAAGGACAAAGAGTGTTAAAAAAACAAGCCTGAAGGCTCTGTGTCTCAATGTGAGGAGCATTCGTAATAATGTGGATGAATTGACTGTGCCGATAGCTGTTAATGGAAATGATGTAATTGGGATTACGGAGACATGGCTCCAGGGTGACCAAGGCTGGGAACTCAACATCCAGGGGTATTCAATATTCAAGAAGGATAAACAGAAAGGAAAAGGAGGTGGGGTAACGTTACTGGTTAAAGAGGAGATTAACGCAATAGTAAGGAAGAACATGAGCTTGGATGATGTGGAATCAGTATGGGTAGAGCTGTGGAACACCAAAGGGCAGAAAACGCTCGTGGAAGTTGTGTACAGTAGTAGTGAGGTTGGGGATGGCATCAAACAGGAAATTAGGGATGCGTGCATTAAAGGTACAGCAATTATCATGGGTGGCTTTAATCTACATATAGATTGAGCTAACCGAACTGGTAGCAATACGGTGAAGGAGGATTTCCTGAAGTGTACAAGGTATGGTTTTCTGGACCAATATGTTGAGGAACCAACTGGAGAGCTGGCCATCCTAGACTGGGTATTGTGTAATGAGAGAGGATTAATTAGCAATCTTGTTGTGCGAGGCTCCTTGGGTGACCATAATATGGTAGAATTCTTCATCAAGATGGAGAGTGATACAATTAAATCAGAGACTAGGGTCCTCAACTTAAAGAAAGGTAACTTCGATGGTATGAGACGTGAATTGGCTAGGATAGACTGGCGAATGATACTGAAAAGGTTGATGGTGGATAGGCAATGGCAGACATTTAAAGATCACATGGATGAACTTCAACAATTGTACATCCCTGTCTGGCGTAAAAATAAAACAGGGAAAGTGGCTCAACTGTAGCTAACAAGGGAAATTAGGGATAGTGTTAAATCCAAGGAAGAGGTATATAAATTGGCGAAAAAAAGCAGCAAACCTGAGGACTGGGAGAAATTTAGACTTCAGCAGAGGAGGTCAAAGGGTTTAATTGAAGGGGGAAAATAGAGAATGAGAGGAAGCTTGTTGGGAACATAAAAACTGACTGCAAAAGCGTCTATAGATATGTGAAGAGAAAAAGATTAGTGAAGACAAACATAGGTCCCTTGCAGTCAGAATCAGGGGCAACAAAGAAATGGCAGAACAATTGAACAAATACTTTGGTTCTGTCTTCACGAAGGAAGACACAAATAACCTTCCGGAAATACTAGGGGACCGAGGGATAGCGAGAAGGAGGAACTGAAGGAAATCCTTATTAATCAGTAAATTGTGTTAGGGAAATTGATGGGATTGAAAGCTGATAAATCCCCTGATAGTCTGCATCCCAGAGTACTTAAGGAAGTGGCCCTAGAAATAGTGGATGCATTGGTGGTCTTTTTCCAACGTTCTATAGACTCTGGATCAGTTCCTTTGGAATGGAGGGTAACTAATGTAACCCCACTTTTTAAAAAAGGAGGGAGAGAGAAAACAGGGAATTATAGAGCAGTTAGCCTGACATTGGTAGTGGGGAAAATGTTGGAATCAATTATTAAAGATATAATAGCAGAGCATTTGGAAAGAAATGACAGGATCGGTCCAAGTCAGCATGGATTTATGAAAGGGAAATCATGTTTGACAAATCTTCTAGAATTTTTTGAGGATGTAACTAATAGAGTGGACAAGGGAGAACCAGTGGATGTGGTGTCTTTGGACTCTCAAAAGGCTTTTGACAAGGTCCCACACAAGAGATTATTGTTCAAAATTAAAGCACATGGTATTGGGGGTAATGTATTAACGTGGATAGAGAACTGGTTCGCAAACAGGAAGCAAAGAGGAGGAACAAACGGGTCCATTTCAGAATGGCAGGCAGTGACTAGTGGGGTACCGCAGGGCTCAGTGCTGCGACCCCAGCTATTTACAATATACATTCATGATTTAGACAAAGGAATTGAATGTAATATCACCAAGTTTACAGACGACACTAAGCTGGGTGGCAGTGTGAGCTGTGAGGAGGATGCATTTGAGGGAGCAGCGTGCGGCGGCCCAGCCCGGAAACTGGCGCATTCCTGGCCTGCAAGACCATCAGCAGGCCGGGGCCATCTGAGGGAGCAGCTTGCAGCGGCCCGGCCGGAAAGACCATCAGCAGGCCGGGGCCAGTGGAGGGAGCAGTGTGCGGCGGCATACCGCTGCAGGGAGCAGTGTGCTACTGCAGGAGGGGATGGCGATGAAGCCAGGTTACTGATTGCAGTGCAGGCAGGCACAGCAGGAGGGGCGAAGGAGGCAAGAGTTTGTAGAGGGATGTGACCGGGGCCGAGGAGAGGCGTGAGTCTGGGGCCCAGAAGAGGCGAGGGCCCAGGGGCAGCACGGGCCAGCCCACACTGCGGCATGTGTGTGCGCGCTAGGTCTGTGCAGCAGAGCTGGTCTCCAGTTAGTCTTGGGTAATCCTTGCCACTGGACCATGCTCTAGCTCTGTCAAACCCATGTGGTGGCTGGTGTGCAATGGCCACCACACATTAAAAAAAAACTAAGCACAGGCATCTTCCACCCTTCACGATGTAGTTCGGGACCTGGAATATTAGGTCCTTCATTGAAACATCTGTGAACTCATCCCTTTTTGGTGTGGAAGCAAGTCATCCTCACTTCGCGGGACTGCTTATGATGATGCTAAGAGGCTGCAGGGTGACTTGGACCAGTTAGGTGAGTGGGCAAATGCATGCAGATGCAGTATAATGTAGATAAATGTGAGGTTATCCACTTTGATGGCAAAAACAGGAAGGCAGAATATTATCTGAATGGTGACAGATTAGGAAAAGGGGAGGTGCAACGAGACCTGGGTGTCATGGTACATCAGTCATTGAAGTTTGGCATACAGATACAGCAGGTGGTGAAGAAGGCAAATGGCATGTTGGCCTTCATAGACAGAGGATTTGAGTATAGGAGCAGGGAGGTCTTACTGCTGTTGTACAGTGCCTTGGTGAGGCCACACCTTGAATACTGTGCACAGTTTTGGTCTCCTAATCTGAGGAAGGACATTCTTGCTGTTGAGGGAGTGCAGCGAAGATTCCCCAGACTGATTCCCGGGATGGCAGGACTGACATATCAAGAAAGACTGGATCAACGAGGCTCATATTCACTGGAATTTAGAAGAATGAGAGGGGATCTCATAGAAACATTTAAAATTCTGACGGGACTGGACAAGTTAGATGCAGGAAGAATGTTCCCAATGTTGGGGAAGTCCAGAACCAGGGGTCACAGTCTAAGGATAAGGGGTAAGCCATTTAGGACCGAGATGAGGAGAAACTTCTTCACTCAGAGAGTTGTGAACCTGGGAATTCTTAACCACAGAAAGTTGTTCAGGCCAGTTTGTTAGATATATTCAAAAGGGAGTTAGATGTGGCCCTTACAGCTAAAGGGATCAAGAGGTATGGAGAGAAAGCAGGAGTGGGGTACTGAAGTTGCGTGATGAGCCATGATCAAATTGAATGGAGTTGCAGGCTTGAAGGGCCGAATGGCCTAATCCTGCATCTATTTTCTATGTTTCTATGTTCCTATGTAAATTGGCCTGGGTTTTTATCTGGTTTTTGCCTCTCCCAGGAGATCATATGGCTCCGGTTGGGGTTGTGTATCGAATGTTTCAGTATATGGGGTGTCGCATTTGTGGTGAGGCAGATTGCTTAGGCTGGGTGCTCTTTGCCTTTCCGTCATTGTTCATAGGTTTATATATAACCTTTAAGGTTACTGACCAAGGGCTGTGCGGCTTTTGTCGGCTGGCGCAGACACGATGGGCCAGAATGGCCTCCTTGAGTGCTGTAAATTTCTATGTTTCTATGTTTCTAAGATGAATTTACTGACATTTACCACACATGTGATGTCCTTAAAAGTCTTCCTGCACGGCATCCAGTTCCTCGGGGCTACACTGCAGGCATTCACCATGACGATTGTCTGCCCTCTTTGGCTTTTTCGCATTTGGCTGGAGGCCCTCCTGGCCCCCTGTGGAAACAGGACCCCCCCGCCAAGAAAAACAGGTCCTTTCTATCCACTCTATCCAGGCCCCTCATAATTTTATACACCTCAATCATGTCTCCCCTCAGCCTCCTCTGTTCCAAAGAAAACAGACCCAGCAACTCCAATTTTTCCTCATCGCCAAAATTCTCCAGTCCAGGCAACATTCTTGTAAATCTCTTCTGTACTATTTCTAGTGCAATCACATCTTTCCTGTAATGTGGTGACCAGAACTGCACACAGTACTCCAGCTGTGGCCTAACCGTGTTTTATACAGTTCAAGCATAACCTCCCTGCTCTTGTATTTCAAGCCTCAGCTAATAAAGGCAAGTATTCCGTATGCCTTCTTAACCACCTAATCTACCTGACCTGCTACCTTCAGGGATCTGTGGACATGCATTACAAGTTTTCTTTGTTCCTCTACACTTCTCAGTGTCATACCATTTAATGTGTATTCCCTTACCTTATTAGCCCTCCCCAAATGCATTACCTCACACTTCTCCAGATTGAATTCCATTTGCCACTGTTCTGCCCACCTGACCAGTTCATTGATATCTTCCTACAATCCACAGCCGCCTTCTTCGTTATCAACCTCACGGCTGATTTTAGTTTAATCTGTAAACTTTTTAATCATACCCCCAACATTCAAGTCCAATTCATTGATATATACCACAAAAAGCAAGGGACCCAGTACTGAGCCCTGTGGAACTCCACTGGATACAGCCTTCCAGTCACAAAAACACCCATCGACCACTACCCTTTGCTCCCTGCCTCTGAGCCAACTTGCCACTTTGCCCTGGATCCCTTGGGCTATTACTTTTATGACCAGTCTGCCATGTGGGACTTTATCAAAAGCTTTGCTAAAATCCATATACACTACATCATAAGCACTACCCGCATCGATCCTCCTGGTTACCTCCTCGAAAAATTTAATCAGGTTAATCAGACATGACCTTCCTTTAACAAATCCATGCTGACTGTCCTTGATTAATCCATGTCTTTCCAAATGAAGATTTGCTCTATGCCTCAGGAGTTTTTTCAATAATCTTCCCTTCACTGAGATTAGACTGACTGGCCTGTAATTACTCGGTCAATCCCTTTCTCACTTTTTAAGCAAAGGAACCACATTAGCCTCCAGTCCTCTGACACAACACCTGTAGCCAGAGAGGATTGGAAAATGGTCAAAGCCTCTGCTATTTCCTCCTTTGCTTCTCAACAGCCTGGGATACATTTCTTCTGGGCCTGGGGATTTATCTACTTTCAAAGCTGCTAAGCCCCTTAATACTTTCTCTCTCACTATGTTTATCTTATCTAATATTTCACACTCCTCCTTCCTGATTGTAAAGTCTGCATCGTCCCTCTCTTTTGTTAAAACAGTACTCATTAAGAATCATACCCACGTCTTCTGCCTCCACACACAGATTTCCTTCATGGTCTCTTTGGCCCCACTCTTTCTCTTACTCTTAATGTATTTATAAAACATCTTTGGATTTTCCCTGATTTTACTTGCCAACATTCTCTCATACTTTCTCTTTGCTTTCCTGATATCTTTTTTAATTTTACCCCTGCACTTTTTATACTCCTCTAGGGTTTCTGCAGTATTGAGTTTTCGGTATCCGTCATGCGCTTCCCTTTTTTTCCTTAGCTTACCCTGTATGTCCCTTGACTCTAGATTTGATAGCCCCACTGTACCCTCAGGATCTCCTCCTTGAATACCTCCGACTGCTCTGACACTGATTTACCATCAAGTTGCCGTTTCCAGTCCACTTTGGCTAAATCCCATCTCAGCTCAGCAAAATAAGCTTTATCCCAATTGGAAACTTTTTTTCCTGGTCTATCTTTGTCCTTTTCCATAACTACCCTAAAGCTTACTGAATTTTGATCACTAGCACCAAAATACTCTCCCACTGATACCCCTTCCACCTGCCCTCTTCATTCCCCAAAACCAAGTCCAGAACCGCCCACTCCCTTGTTGCCTGTCAGTCTGCCAGGCCAGACTGCCGTCGCCCAGGGCGAGGTGGTGCAGTTTGCAGCTGGGCCTTCTAGGCCTAGAGCTTCTCACGGTATCCTGCAAGGCCATCTGCAGTGTCCCCCACTGCCTTCCAGCAGCCTTGCTGCAGCCACTGGGGGAACATTGGAATTCACAGAAGACAGGCGCTAAGGGAATGCATGAGGGCGATTAGTTTACTTTGTTATGTAATGTTTGATTGATGTATGAAGTTGATTTGGAATATTTCTTTTGCGGTGACTTTTACTTCAGCATTGTGGTCAAGAGGACACTGTGATGGTCAGTAACAAATGGACAGTACAGTGCGTGACTGTTGTATGATGGGGATTTGGGGGTGTGTTCAGTGGAACCGTAGTCGAATGAGGCAATCACGGAAAGCCTGACCGGAGACGGGATGTGCTGCTTTACTCCTCCCATTCATCCTCCTTCTCGTCCTCCTCCTCCTCTTCCTTCCCCTCCTCTTCCTCCACATCCTGCTTTTCCTCTTCCTCCTCTTCCTCCTCCTCCTCCTTCCTGTCCTGCTCCATTCTCCTTCACTTCCTTCTCTCACAGGGGGTTAGCTCCAGCTGTGTGAGAGTAACCCCGGGCAATGGCTCCAGCTGTGTGAGAGTAACCCAGGGCAATGGCTCCAGCTGTGTGAGAGTAACCCAGGGCAATGGCTCCAGCTGTGTGAGAGTAACACAGGGAAATGGCTCCAACGGTGTGAGAGTAACCCAGGGCAATGGCTCCAGCTGTGTGAGGGTAACCCAGGGAAATGGCTCCAACGGTGTGAGAGTAACCCAGGGCAATGGTTCCAACTGTGTGAGAGTAACCCAGGGAAATGGCTCCAACTGTGTGAGAGTAACCCAGGGCAATGGCTCCAACTGTGTGAGAGTAACCCCGGGCAATGGCTCCAGCTGTGTGAGAGTAACCCCGGGCAATGGCTCCAGCTGTGTGAGAGTAACCCAGGGCAATGGCTCCAGCTGTGTGAGGGTAACCCAGGGCAATGGCTCCAGCTGTGTGAGAGTAACCCAGGGCAATGGCTCCAGCTGTGTGAGGGTAACCCAGGGCAATGGCTCCAGCTGTGTGAGAGTAACCCAGGGCAATGGCTCCAGCTGTTTGAGGGTAACCCAGGGCAATGGCCCCAGCTGTGTGAGGGTAACCCAGGGCAATGGCTCCAGCTGTGTGAGAGTAACTCAGGGCAATGGCTCCAGCTGTGTGAGGGAACCCAGGGCAATGGCCCCAGCTGTGTGAGAGTAACCCAGGGCAATGGCTCCAGCTGTGTGAGAGTAACCCCGGGCAATGGCCCCAGCTGTGTGAGAGTAACCCAGGGCAATGGCTCCAGCTGTGTGAGGGTAACCCAGGGCAATGGCTCCAGCTGTGTGAGAGTAACCCAGGGCAATGGCTCCAGCTGTGTGAGAGTAACCCAGGGCAATGGCTCCAGCTGTGTGAGGGAACCCAGGGCAATGGCTCCAGCTGTGTGAGGGAACCCAGGGCAATGGCTCCAGCTGTGTGAGGGAACCCAGGGCAATGGCTCCAGCTGTGTGAGAGTAACTCAGGGCAATGGCTCCAGCTGTGTGAGGGAACCCAGGGCAATGGCCCCAGCTGTGTGAGGGTAACCCAGGGCAATGCCTCCAGCGATGATGGTGAAAATGGCAGCGCTGACATTAAACCAGCATTGCGCGCTGCTTGACATTGTGATCTGCCCATTCTACATACTCCCGGTGAACGCTCCTAACACCCGCCCTATAGCCTGTGGCAAAATGGAGTCCGGCGCGGCCCACACCGGACGTGAGCACACGCAGCGCAGATGCCATTTTCATCGAGCCACGCCGGAGTCAAATTTCTCGCCGCTGCAAACTCAGCCTTGAAAATGTCAGTTTCCCCAGCATTCAGAGAGTGTGGGAGAGAGCCAGATTGCCTCGCCGTCTGTGTGAATATGTGCTTCCTGTTCTCACTCCAAAATCGCTCTCATTTCAAGATTATGCCCCCTTGTTCTGGAATTCCCCCACCAGAGGAAATAGTTTCTCTGTATCCGCCCTCTCTGATCCCTTTATCATTTTGAACATCTCAGTTAGATCTCCCCTCAGGAGAAAATGCACCGTTTATGCAACCTGTGCTCATGATTGAACCCTTCAAATTCCAGGGTGGTTCTGGTGAACCTGTGCTGCACCCTCTCAAAGGCCAATGAATCCTTCCTGAGGGGCACTCATTCCACAACGGGTCTGATCAAAGCTATGGACATCTGATGGGCAGCACTTGATCAGCTCCGCTGGGCAGGCCACATCATTCACATGTCAGACACGAGACTCCCAAAGTAAGCGCTCTACTCGGAACACCTTCACGGCAAATGAGCCAAAGGTGGGCAAGGATACCCTCAAAGCCTCCCTGATGAAGTGCAACATCCCCATTGACACCTGGGAGTCCCTGGCCAAAGACCGCCCTACATGGAGGAAATGCATCCGGGAGGGCACTGAGCACTTCGAGTCTCATCACCGAGAGAATGCAGAAACCAAGCACAGGCAGCAGAGAGCATGCGGCAAACCTGTCCCACGCACCCTGACCCTCAACAACTATCTGTCCCACCTGTGACAAGGACTGTGGCTCTCGTATTGGACTGTTCAGCCACATAGGGACACATTTTTGGAGTAGAAGCAAGTCTTCCTTGACTCGGAGGGACTGCCTATGCTACTGATGATGATGAAGGTAGGGTGATCAGGGTATGCTTCACGAGGGAAGCAGTCACTGAGCCATCGCCTTGCGCCAGATCTTCAGACAGGGAATGCCCTGCTGGTGACTGTGGAGGTGATGATAACCTTCACCTTCTATGGCACTGGATGATCCCAAGCTACCTGGGGTGATGTTGGCCAAGTAGTTCAGCCCGCAGTGCACCAATGCATCATATGAGTGCACCAGGTGTCAGTGGGGATGTTGCACTTTATCAGGGAGGCTTTGAGGGTGTCCTTGCCCACCTTTGGCTCATTTGCCATGAAGTGGGTAGCACCGCCGCCTCTGAGCTAGAATGTTGTGGGTTCAGATCCTGTCATGTATGTAACCTTTATGTAACAACACTGCATTACTGTATATACGTAAGAAATGCCACAGGGGGTGAGCTTATGGGAGACGCTCCTCACCTGGTCATCCAGGTATATAAAGGGAGGTCCCACGCAGGGTCATCACTTCTTGGTCCTGTGAATAAAGGTACAAGTCAGAGTGACCTTGTCCATAGAATGTGCCTCGTGTGGATTTGTAGTATTGTGTAAGGACTTTACAAATCCCACTACGGAAACTTAAGCACAAAATCTAGGCTGGCACTCCAGTGCAATGCTGAGGGAGTGCTGTATTGTCAGATGGATGAATGTCTTTCGAATGAGACAGTAAACCGAGGTCCTGTCTGCTTTCTCAGGTGGATGGAAAAGATCCCATGGCACTATTTTGAAGATGAGCAGGGGAGTTATCGCCGGTGTACTGGACAATATTAATCCCTCAATCAACATCACTAAAAAAGATTATCTGGTCATTTATTACATTGCTGTTTGTGGGAGCTTGCTGTGCACAAATTGGTTGCTGTGTTTTCGACATTACAAGAGTGACTACACTGCAACAGGAACTTCATTGGCTGTAAAGTGCTTTGGGATGTGCTGAGGTTGTGAAAGGCACTATATAAATGCAAGTTCATTCTTTCTCTTTAAAAGCACTAAATGGTACGTTATTAGTTGATTGCTGGTGTGTGTCACATACTCACTCCCTAGAGTATGTGTATTTCTGCTGGTGCTCATTCCAGGTATGACAGGCTGTCCACCTTCATTCACATTAGAAGCTTCTTCATCATCTTGGGAGACGGAGAGAAACAGAACAGAAATATATGCTGAAAGCGACATATTCCTTCTAATAGTACTGACATCCCAATATAGTGCACGTCATTCTGTAGTAGTGCAGTGCTTGTCTGTATTAGTGTGAGTGAGTGAGTGAGTGAGTGAAGGGGTGAGTGAGTGAAGGGGGGAGAGAGTGAGTGAGAGGGTGAAGGATTGAGAGGGAGAGAGTGAGTCCGTGAGTGAGTGAGTGAGTGAGTGAAGGGGGAAAGAATGAGTGAGAGGGTGAAGGAGTGAGAGGGGAGAGAGTGAGTGAGTGAAGGAGTGAGAGGGCGAGTAAGTGAGCTAGTGATTGAGGGAGTGAGTGAGTATGAGCAATGGAGATATAGGCATATCTGTCAAACCTCGTTGTCCCAGCCCCTTTGTGGCCTCCAGGCTGCCGATTAGCAGAGGGAGCCGCTGAGCGCGGTTTCAAGCCCCACAGCGGTGGGCACAGTGTCGGAATGCTGCAGATCTGTCCTGTCCTGACTGTCCATTGATGATGAGCAGTCACTGAGGCCGGGATTGGCCTCCATGATCCCAGCTGTAACTGGATGGGATTGTGCTGGGGAATCAGGCAGTGAGACGCACCTCAGCCTCACCCTCCGGCCTGGGATTGCCCTCCCTGCACCCTTGCCTAGACCCAAACTGACCACTGCTTACTTGCCTGTAACTTGTCCACCGATAGAATGATGCGGTGCGGTGCGGAGGGGAATCTTGGCTGAGTCTCAAAATGTTAAAAAGAGCATAGATGTTTACATCCAATTGGTCAGCCCACATCTTGCTTGTGAGTTCTTTGTGATCTCCTGGACTGCCTTTGGTTCCCTCAGGGGGTTGGAGAGGAATTTTCCAGACTATTCACCCCCCTTATTGGCCCTGAGTTTTTCACTGGTGTCTTGCTTCTGGCCGGGGATTACACGGCTGTGTGTCGGGCGGCTGGGGGGTGGAAAGAGATGTCTACCCATGAAGCTTCAGCCACCATGAGTGTGGGGCAGACTTGATGGAGCAGCTGCTCTGTTCCTGCCCGGTATTTCTCTCTGTGCGGTTCAGATAATTCAGTCAGGTCTCTCTCCCAGCGCTGAAATAAATCAGCACGTTGAATGTCTGCGGGAGTGCCCCGATCCACAGCCAGCTCTTTGATGAAGATGGCAGACACTACGCAGAAGTAGCATACCTGGGATTCACACCTTGTCACCAGGGATGCTGGTTCCATTTGTTGGGCTGGATGATCAGGACAGCACTTGGGAAAATTTAACCCTGGGCTCTTTAACACCACGGGTAATGTAGATGTGAGCAAGCTATTGAACGTAGACACAGTGGGGACGCTGAAGCAGGCATGCAGAAATTAAACAACACTCAACTTAGATTACACATCAAGGGGATCACCTCTCCAACATGGGGATACACAACATATTCTCAGTTAAATGCTAAGATGTACTTATTAACTCCTTCAAAAAGATCTCGATAAATATCTGGATCCAACAGGATTGGTTGGTTATAAAACAACAAGCATTTATAGCGTGCCTTTAACAAGTTTCACGGGAGCTTTATCCGACAAAATCTAACACTGAGCCACATAGAGGTTTTTAGGACAAGTGACCAAAAGCTTAGTCAAAGAAGTAGGTTTTAAGGAGCATCTTAAAGGAGGAGAGAGATGGAGAGGCGGAGAGGTTAAGGGAGGGAGGCCCAGAGCTTAGGGCCCAGGCAGAAGGCACGGCCTCCGATGGTGGGTCGAAAGAAGTGGAGGATGCACAAAGGCCAGAATTGGAGGAACGGAGATATCTCGGGAGATTGGGGGCTGGAGGAGATTACAGAGATAGGGAGGGGTGAGACCATGGAGGGATTTGAAAACAAGGGGAGAATGTTAAATCTGTGCTGCTGCATCGGGAGCCAGTGTTGTTGTGGATGATCTTGATTTTGAAGTTGTTGTGGATGATCATGTTGAGGTTGTTGAGCTACTCTTGCTGTGGGTGTCAGTTCAGGCTCACTCCAGAGATTTCGGGGCCGAATTCAGACCCGATGGAAATGGGTCGCACCCAGCGTTTTTCCTGGGCTTTGGCCACCGCGGTGGATGCAGCGGCCATTCCTGCGCAATTCAGCTCCTCACCATTTATTTAAAGCGAGGCGGAAGTCAATCATAATGGGGGCGGAGGTGGGGGCGGGCCCGGGCCGGAGTGACCATCACTAGCGGGCGGGCCCGAGCCGGAGTGACCATCACTAGCGGGGGGGGGGAACAGAGTGACCATCACTAGCGGGGAGTGGGGGGTGGGGGAACAGAGTGACCATCACTAGCGGGGGGGGGAACAGAGTGACCATCACTAGCGGGGAGTGGGGGGTGGGGGAACAGAGTGACCATCACTAGCGGGGAGTGGGGGGTGGGGGAACAGAGTGACCATCACTAGCGGGGGGGGGGGGGGGTGGGGGAACAGAGTGACCATCACTAGTGGGGGGGGGGAACAGAGTGACCATCACTAGCGGGGGGGGGGTGGGGGAACAGAGTGACCATCACTAGCGGGGAGTGGGGGGTGGGGGAACAGAGTGACCATCACTAGCGGGGGGGGGGGGGGGTGGGGGAACAGAGTGACCATCACTAGTGGGGGGGGGGAACAGAGTGACCACCACTAGCGGGGTGGGGGAACAGAGTGACCATCACTAGTGGGGGGGGGGAACAGAGTGACCATCACTAGCGGGGGGGGGGTGGGGGAACAGAGTGACCATCACTAGCGGGGAGTGGGGGCGGGACGGATTCTCCGCCACTGATGATGTCATCGCACTGGCCCGTCACCCCATCTCTCAACTTCAGTTAAAGGGGAGAGCCGCTGAGAACTCTGCATCTTTTTAAGTTCGGCCCACTGGGCCACCAGAGGGTTTTGGCCGGGCCAGCGGCCTGGCTCCCAAGAGGGGTTCCAGGCTGCCTGGTGGTGGCCGGGTCGAACCCGGGGGCATAATAGTCCGGCTGACATGAAAGTCAGCCAGCAAATAAAATGCCGTTGCCGGCAGAACCACCCACCTCCCCTTTAAGAGCGGTTGCGCTGCCGGCCAGCAAGGTGCACACCGACACAATAAGCTGCTGGGGGGACCGATCAGTGGCCGCAAGACATTTTGAGGTGACTTTCCCTCCCGGGGTGTCTCCATAGCAGTGCTCGGTCTGGTAATCAGCATCAGCAGGAGCGGGGCAGGAGTGGGGGGAGTAAGGGAAGCGAGGGGGGCAGGGGGAAGTGCGGGGAGTGGAGCAGGAGTAGAGGGAGTGGGGCAGGAGTGGGGGGAGTGAGGAGGGCTGGGGGAGTGGGCAGAGCGGGGGGAGCAGGGCGGGAGAGTGGGGGGAGCGGGGGGAATGGGGGGAGTTGGGGGGGAGCGGGGGAAATGGAGGGAGCGTGGGAGGAGAGCGGGGGGAGCAGGGCAGGAGTGGAGGGAGTGGGGGGGGCAGGGGTGGGGGAGTGGGGGGAGCAGGGCAGGAATGGAGGGTGTGGGGGGGAGCCGGGCGGGGCTGGGGGGGTGGGAGAGTGGGGGGTGTGGGAGGAGCAGGGCAGGAGTGGAGGGTGTGGGGGTGTGTGGGGGGAGGGGGAGTGGAAGGTGTGGGGGGAATGGGTGGGTGTGGGAGTGGAGGGGTGTGAGTGGAGGGGGCGAGAGTGGGGGGAACGGGGGGAGTGGGGATAGCTAATGGCGGCCATTCCACACCGCGCCATGAGCACCATATTCCAGCGGCCAGAGCCTTTATCGGGAGGCGGAATCTCAGCACCGTAAGCATGAAACTCTAACCCGAGGACAAAGGGTTTGATTAGGGCAGGGAAAATGGAGTACGAGAAGAAGCTTGCAGGGAACATTAAGATGGATTGCAAAAGTTTCGATAGATATGTAAAGAGAAAAAGGTTAGCAAAGACAAACGTAGGTCCCCTGCAGTCAGAATCAGGGGAAGTCATAATGGGGAACAAAGAAATGGCAGACCAATTGAACAAGTACTTTGGTTCGGTATTCACTAAGGAGGACACAAACAACCTTCCGGATATAAAAGGGGTCGGAGGGTCTAGTAAGAAGGAGGAACTGAGGGAAATCCTTATTAGTCGGGAAATTATGTTGGGGAAATTGATGGGATTGAAGGCCGATAAATTCCCAGGGCCTGATGGACTGCATCCCAGAGTACTTAAGGAGGTAGCCTTGGAAATAGTGGATGAATTGACAGTCATTTTCCAACATTCCATTGACTCTGGATCAGTTCCTATCGAGTGGAGGGTAGCCAATGAAACCCCACTTTTTAAAAAAGGAGGGAGAGAGAAAACAGGGAATTATAGACCGGTCAGCCTGACCTCAGTAGTGGGTAAAATGATGGAATCAATTATTAAGGATGACATCGCAGCGCATTTGGAAAGAGGTGACATGATAGGTCCAAGTCAGCATGGATTTGTGAAAGGGAAAACATGCTTGACAAATCTTCTGGAATTTTTTGAGGATGTTTCCAGTAGAGTGGACAAGGGAGAACCAGTTGATGTGATATATTTGGACTTTCAGAAGGCTTTCAACAAGGTACCACACAAGAGATTAGTGTGCAAAGTTAAAGCACATTGATTGGGGGTAGTGTGCTGGCATGGATTGAGAACTGGTTGTCAGACAGGAAGCAAAGAGTAGGAGTAAATGGGTATTTTTCAGAATGGCAGGCAGTGACTAGTGGGATACCGCAAGGTTCTGTGCTGGGGCCCCAGCTGTTTACACTGTATATTAATGATTTAGACGAGGGGATTAAATGTAGTATCTCCAAATTTGCGGATGACACTAATTTGGGTGGCAGTGTGAGCTGCGAGGAGGATGCTGTGAGGCTGCAGAGTGACTTGGATAGGTTAGTGGGCAAATGCATGGCAGATGAAGTATAATGTGGATAAATGTGAGGTTATCTACTTTGGTGGTAAAAACAGAGAGACAGACTATTATCTGAATGGTGACAGATTAGGAAAAGGGAAGGTGCAACGAGACCTGGGTGTCATGGTACATCAGTCATTGAAGGTTGGCATGCAGGTCCAGCAGGCGGTTAAGAAAGCAAATGGCATGTTGGCCTTCATAGCGAGGGGATTTGAGTACAGGGGCAGGGAGGTGTTACTACAGTTGTACAGGGCCTTGGTGAGGCCACACCTGGAGTATTGTGTACAGTTTTGGTCTCCTAACTTGAGGAAGGACATTCTTGCTATTGAGGGAGTACAGCGAAGGTTCACCAGACTGATTCCCGGGATGGCGGGACTGACCTATCAAGAAAGACTGGATCAACTGGGCTTGTATTCACTGGAGTTCAGAAGAATGAGAGGGGACCTCATAGAAACGTTTAAAATTCTGATGGGTTCAGACAGGTCAGATGCAGGAAGAATGTTCCCAATGTTGGGAAGTCCAGAACCAAGGGTCCCAGTCTAAGGATAAGGGGTAAGCCATTTAGGACCAAGATGAGGAGAAACTTCTTCATCCAGAAAGTGGTGAACCTGTGGAATTCTCTACCACAGAAAGTTGTTGAGGCCAATTCACTAAATATATTCAAAAAGGAGTTAGATGAAGTCCTTACTACTAGGGGGAATCAAGGGGTATGGCGAGAAAGCAGGAATGAGGTACTGAAGTTGCATGTTCAGCCATGAACTCATTGAATGGCGGTGCAGGCTTGAAGGGCCGAATGGCCTACTCCTGCACCTATTTTCTATATTTCTATGTTTCTATGATACTCCAGCGCTGCACTGTCAGAGACACCTGCTTTCAGATGAGATGCTGAAACGAGGATCCGTCTGCTCTCTCAGGCGGACATAAAGATCTCACGCCACTATTTGAAAAAGAACAGGGGAGTTATCCCCGGTGTCCTGGCCAATATTTATCCCTCAATCAACATCACAAAAAGATTATCTGGTTATTATCTAACTTCTGTTTGTGGGACCTTGCTTTGGGCAATTTGTTTGCCGTGTTTCCTACATTACAACAGGGACTACACTTCAAAAGTACTTCATTGGCTGTGAAGCGCTTTGGGACATCCTGAATTTGCAAAAGGCGTTATGTAAATGTAAGTTCTCCTGTTGTTGCTGCTTCTGTTGATGTAGGGGAGCGAGTGAGGGGGACTGGATTGTGGACACGAGCCGTGTCGAGGAGCTTCCAGATTGCTCCTTGTTAAGGATAAATACTGGTCCCAAGTTGAGCGGAACTGGTCCTGTTTCAAACATTGAATCCTGAGGATGTGTCCACGACTCTGATACTGTCATGGTGATGTACGATATCTGTAAAGTCCTTACTCTACAGTATGAAACTACACGAGGCACATTCTGGGGACAAGGTCACTCTGTGACCATAACTCTTTATTCACAGGACTCCAAAGATGATGAGCCTGCGTGGGACCTCCCTTTTTATACCTGTGTGATCAGGGAAGGAGTGCCTCCCACAAGTTCACCCCTTGTGGTCAACGTGTGCATCTAGGTTGAGTGTATACAGTAATACAGTGGTGTTACATTGTGGTTACATACAGACAATATCTTTTCCTCATCAGTGGAAACGCTCTGCCACATGCACTGAGTTCCTCAATTAGTTCACTGAAACATCGAGGAATAAATAAACAGGCTTAACTGTCACAGGGCTGTATATTTTGTGTGTGAGGAGTCTGGTTTGTAGCTGCAGTAGGTGAGGTACTGTGCCAGGGGATAGTGCCAGCTTTCTCCTGTCTCTGTTCCCCATTCCACAAGTGCAGCAGTAATGAGGCCGAGAGCTGGTGTTCTGCCTGAAGGGGCTGGCACCAATTCCCGACTCCATCTGGTGATATCTGGAGAGTCCACTCCGGGGGGCAACTTAACATGTGCGGCTTTATGGTCAGGGGCCAAAGCAATGCATCAAAAGCAGCTCCATCACATCGTCTTCTCCAAAACCTTTCAGTAATCTTACCCTTTTTACACAAAGCTGGGAATAGCAGCGATATCTGCCAGCGGCCAGGAGATATTTCTGACACGGTTGAACCATCTGGATTACTGTAAACTTAGTCTGTGCCTCACACACTCCCTCCGCTCAGCACAGATTCTACAGTTCCATCGGTGGTTGGAAGACAGGGGCGCTGGGGGTGAAATTCGGTTACGCCGTGCCCCAGACGTGAAATTCCGGTTACTGCCCCTCACAGGAAGTCGGGACGGGATAGGGGGCGCTGCACGGCCTCTCCACGTAGCCTAACGTGTTTCATCGCCTCGCCCCTTCTGTTAAAGGGCAGCGGCGCTGTGAGCTCTGCAGGCCCTCTGAAGGCCACTGGGGCTAAGGGGTGCCGTGGCCCCAGCCGGGCACCGAGACGGACTGCCGGGCTGTAGGATCGCGGCCCGGACCCCCCGAAAGGAGCGGCGAACGGCCCGACCCGTAAGGGGGGGAAATGAAAGATGGCGGCACGGGGCGCAGCACACCTCCCCGTTAGGTTTTGCCCCGCGATGAGTGTCCGGCCCGGCTCGCGGCCCGCGGGGCTCGTGATGATGTTATTGCCGGGGGCGCCGCGGCGGGGGCGGGAGTGTCGGGAGCGAGGTGTCGCTGCGTTCATGCCTCTGCTAACTCCCCGAGGTGTTGACCGGAGGCACACAGCAGGGGAACTTCAGCCCCCTGGTGTCAGAATGTGACTGCACTGCTACGGCTCAGTGATCGTTATCCCACCTCGAGTCAGAAGGTGAAGGGTTGGACCCCTACTCCAGCCATTCCCAGAGAACGCAGACCAGAGACCAGAGCTCCAGTTCTGAATACTGGGAATCCGGAGGGGTGCTTGTGTCGGTCGGTGGGTCGGGGCAGGGGTGCTCTTCAGCCTTGGTTACAGCCCACCGAGGAAAAGCTACTCTGGGTAAAAACAGTGAGGTAGGCAATGGGAAAACACTTCAGCTACCCTTCCCTAGTCTTCATCACAGGCAGTCCCTCGAAACAAGGATAACTTGTTTCCATGCCAAAAAGGATGAGTTCACAGGTGTTTCAATGAAGGACCTAATATTCCGGATCCCGAACTATATGTTGAAGGGTGGAAGATGCCTGTGCGTGGATTTTTTTAACGTGTGGTGTGGTTGCACATCAGCCACCATATGGGCTTGTCAGAGCTAGGTCTTGGTCCAGTCGCAAGGATTAACCAAGACGGCTGGAGACCAACTCTGCTGCACGGACCTAGTGTGCACACATATGGCAGTGTGGGCTGGCTCGTGCTGCCCCTGGGCCCTCGCCACTTCTGGGCCCTGAACTCACGCCTCTCCTGGACCCCGATCACATTCTTCTACAGTCTCTCACCGCTCCTTCGCTCCGAACTCGCCGCTCCTGCTGTACCTGCCCACTCTCCAATCACCGACCTGGACATTGATGACGTCACTCTTCGTTGTCGTTGCCCTCCTGCACCAGCTCGCGCTGCCGCTGGACTGGTACACTGCCACGCTGCCCATGGCCGCCGTTCGCCGCTTCTTTTATGGCCGCTGATGGTCTCTCGCAAGTCGGGGCCACCACCTAGTAAGTGGCTCAGGAATCTCGAGTGTGAGATTAGGTTAGGACCTGCCCTGGGCCAGAACACAATGCACGGAAGGATTGATTTGATATTAATTATACCTGCAGTGTAGTGTGTTTTGTTACCCAAAGGAATAAATATGACCTTTTCCATACTAACCCCAAATGTGCTCACCATCCTCATGTAAAAGAATTTCATTTATAAAATTAAATATAAAATGAGTCAATTAACCTGTAAAGTAAAGTTCTTTTGGTTCCTGGGATGTGGGCATCGCTGGAAGGGCCGGCATTTATTGCCCATCCCTAATTACCCTTGAGAAGGTGGTGGTGAGCCGCCTTCTTGAACAGCTGCAGTCCGTGTGGTGAAGGTGCTCCTACAGTGCTGTTAGGGAGGGAATTCCAGGATTGTGACCCAGCAATGATGAAGGAATGGCGATATATTTTCCAGTCAGGATGGTGTGTGATTTGAAGTGTTCTAAAGTGATCCAGGAGGTAAACTGCTCCAACATTCACACGGGCGGCCATTTTGAAAGAATGTTCCACTTTTCCCTGGGGGTGGAGAAGCATTTCTCTGGAACCCGCTCGGAATGGCTGTGCTCACAGAGACGGGGATGAGTGTGACCTTTGACAGCGATGTCTGCAATTTTCCGTTTGTTGCTCATACCCCTGGCACGGGAGATAGAAACCAATAACAGAGCTCAGTGGGAACAGCTACTATGTGGCCTGAAATGAAAATCTCAAGTTTCCTCTCTTGCTCCTTGCCCCAAAGTCCACGATGAGGCCCGTACAGCCAGGCCAGCTGCTGGTTGTGATCTGAGCCTCCCAATCTCTGGCTTTGTCTCTGTCTTTCTCTCAATGTAACAGAGCTGCATGAAGTCTGCTCTGACAGAATACTTGAGAATGTTTATAAAATGCTGTGTGATACAGCGCCTGCTTGCCTCGTCTGACTCTCTCTTTGCTCTTATGCTATACAAGAAGATAAAAGGAGAGAATTTGCATCTGAGCAGTTTTGGACTGTGAGGGAGCTAGCAATCCATCTGGGAGCACTGTAGTGAAGAGGAAGGCTGCATAGTTAAAGAATCTCTTCATTAAAATAGGTTAAGGAGTTTGTTTATTAACTTGCTATTTTTAAGGTCCCTTCCTTCAGGTTGAGGTATGATGCACGTGTGGAGTGATGGTCCCTTCACTTCCCGCTCCGTGTCCTACGGGCCCAAGCAGCATCCTCTCCAGTCCCCTGGTGACATGGGCGAGTGGGTTTAATGTTTCCGGCTGTGTACAGTGCCAACTCTCAGTCAGGTGGGGACCATCTGTTTCACATGTATAACAGCAGGAAATGCTGGGAGTACGCAGCAGGTCAGTGAACGAGAAACAGACTGAGGGGCAGTGTTTTCACTTTGGGCACAATCAGGAACTTGCCCCAAATGTGCTTGAAATTGTTCTGGTTAGGTTTCATGTCCAGCTTACACTAAAATTCATTTGCAGAATCTCAAACTTCAAAACTTCCACGATACAGCGCAGTGTTACAGAACATAATCCTTTCTGTAAAAGTGTTTGTTGATATATTTAATGGTGGTAACCTGGAGCAGTTTGACTAACAGCTGATACTGCCCGGATTGTGCCGATATTACTGGAGGGAACTTCGACCCCTCACACTATCGCTGGGACCGGGCTGAATCAAGCTGGCTTATGATTGGTCCAGTTCTGATGAAAACGTTCCAACAAAAATGTCAACCAACCTTGCTTTATAAATACAAAAGCAAAATACTGCGGATGCTGGAATCTGAAATAAAATCAGAAAATGCTGGAAATACTCAGCGGGTCGGGCAGCGTCTGTGGAAAGAAACAGAGTTAATGTTTCAGATCGATGACCCTTCGTCAGAACTGGAGAGTGCTAGAGATGTAGCAGGTTTTTAAGCAAGTGCAGGGGCCGGGAAAGGGGGATGGGCTGGGAAAGGGGGAGGGGCTGGCAAAGGGGGAGAGGAGGGAAGAACAAGAGGGAAGGTCTGTGATTGGTGTAATGTCTGTAAGCATGTAATGTAGCTCCACACTGTGGATGTGGACATATTGTGTTACTGCAACTAAAGGTGAATAAATGAGTCAGCTGACCAGAAGCTTCTGGAACTTCTGAGATGCTGCCTGCCATTATAGAAAGCTGTGTGTGCTGTGCTCTGTCAATATATCACATTTGGCGACGCGATGGGATTTTTCAGATGATAAAAAGCTGAAATTTTGTTGGTGAAGGACTCAGCCAGCTGACAGAGAGACTTTGGAAGCTTCTATGTCTTTGGAAATAGCTACAAAATCCGAGGTAAAAAAAATGAGCGCACTGTCTGCACTGCAGAGACAAAATGGCAGCACCCAGAGCAGTAATGGGACATTTAGGTGAATAAAAACGCGACCAGGAAAGGTTTAAGGCTTATGTGGACTGGCTAGAAATGTATTTCACTGCAAATAATATAATCGAAGTTCCAGAGAATGCAGATCAGAACCGGGCTGTGTTGGAACGTAAGAGAGCGAGTTTCTTATCTGAAGCGCATCCGGAATTTTAAGAAATGCTGATGAATTTGCTTGTGCCTGACTAGCCAAAGGACACAACGCTGAAAGAGATTTTAATGAAGCTGGAGCAGCACGACAAACCCAAACTGTTAGAAATTGCTGAAAGCTATCGTTTTGGGATTCAGAATCAAAAGGCTGATGAAAATATCAGTGAGTACATTACACCATTAAAAAAGTTATCTATTCACTGTAATTTCAGAACTTTTCAAAACCAAGCATTGCAGGACCGTTTTGTTTGTGGGATGAAAAATGGTGCGATCAGAAGAAAGTTATTCACAATGCCTGACTTGACTTTTGATATCGCTTGTCAGACACGAGGTCGATGGGCATGGCTGAACAATATTCCCGAGATTTTCATAATAATTACAGTAATCAGACAACCGAGGTAAATTGGCTGCAGATTCAAAGTAAAAGGCGGTGGGGGCCCAAAGTCTCAGAAACTGGAAATTCTAACAGAGCGTCGAAGTCATGCTACAGGTGCCTGGGACAACACATTGCTCAAAGTTGTCCATATGTGAAGGCATACTGTTTCTTCTGCAGAAAGACGGGGCATCTTGCGAAGGCATGCCGACTGAAGGGTAAACCAGCTTTCAAAGCTATGAGTCCAGTGTTCAAAGCTATGAGTAGAAATCCCCAGAGACTACATAACATGGAAGAACAACAACAGGACGAGGAGATGTTAGAGTTACACGTCATCAGGAGCACGAGGTTAACAGACAGCGATTCAAAAAGTATCAAAATCCACATAGATGTTGCGGGATTCAAGATATCAATGGAAATTGACACAGGTGCATCTGTGAGTGTAGTACCAGAGTCACTGTGCCTTGACAAATTGCGTGATTTCCAACTGGAGAAATCCAAGATAGAGCTGCAAGGCAACTCCAGAGAGAAAATTCCTGTGGTAGGTCGTATCACCATACCGGTGAAATACAAAGATCAATTTCAGAACTTGCCTCTAATAGTAGTGAAAGGAGACAAGCCTGCCTTACTAGGAAGAAATTGGTTGAGCTCACTGACGCTGGATTGGAGTGAGATGTTCTGTGTGGAAGCGAGATTTTCATCAACGGAGGTGTTCTGTGAAACAGGCAGTCCGATCCAAGGCTTCAAGGCGAGTGTCAGAGTGCAGAAGAACGCTAGATAGGTTTACTACAAGCCACGTTCCGTACCATATGCACTCAAGGAGAAAGTTGAGCAAGAACTCAAAAGACTAGAGACTGAGAACATTATTTGTAAGATAGATCGATGTAATTGGGCTACACCCATTGTTGTTGTACCTAAGTCTGATGATAAGGTAAGATTGTGTGGTGATTATAAAGTAAACCAGGTTCTAGAGGTTAATGTCCCCAATACATTGCCAAATGTAGAAGATTTGTTCACAACTTTGAGAAGATTTGACAGGTGGTCAGATCTTCTCAAAGTTGGATCTAACGAATGCCTACTTACAGCTTGAAATAGATGAGGAGTCCAAGTCATGTTTGATTATAAATACTCATCTAGGCCTATATCAATTTAATTGGCTACCGTTTGGAGTGGCTTCCGCCCCTGCCATATTCCAAGAGGTGATGAGCCAGATTTTGCAAGGTATTGAAGGGGTAGTATGTTATTTAGATGACATATTAATTTCAGCGCCAAATAGGCAAATTCATAATAACATATTGAATGAAGTGCTCAAACGGCTAGAGAAGCACAGAGTACGAATGTCTGCTCATCAGTGTGAGTTATTTCAAAACTTAGTGGAGTACTTAGGGTACAGAGTAGACAAAGATGGTTTACATCCAACCAAGAGAAAGCTGAATGCAATCAGAAATGCACCCACTCCCAAGAATTTCATTGAACTTCGATCATTTTTGGGTCTTTTGAACTGTTATGGGAAGTTCCGACCAAATTTGGCTACTATATTACATCCACTGAAAGAACTATTGAAAAAACAGGTCCATTGGAAGTGGTCAAAAAAATGTGATACAGCATTCAAGGAGTGTAAAAGCAAATTGGTAGAGAGCACCATGTTAGTTCACTATGACATATCTAAGGAGATTAAGCTAGCATGTGATTCCTCTCCATGTGGATTTGGGGCAGCGATCTCTCATGTATTGCGTAGTGGGGAGGAGAGACCAATTGCTTTTGCTTCACGCACTCTCAGTGCCAGTGAGAGTAATTATATGCAAATTGAAAGGGAAGCTTTGGCATTAATTTTTGGGGTCAAGAAGTTGCACAAATACTTATATGGTCGTAAGTTTACTCTCGTTATGGACCATAAGCCCCTGACAGCAATCCTCCATCCAAAGTTCCCAGTTCCAAGATTAGCTGCAGCCCGAATGTAGAGATGGGCTTTGATTTTGTCAGCATATACATATGATATTGAATACAGATGATCATCTGATCACAGTAATGCTGGTGCAATGTCTAGATTGCCTTGCCCATCACCAGTTACACCCGATAGGCTTTATTTTTCATACATTGATGAACTGCCAGTCACAGCTGAAGAGATTGGTAGAGCAACCAAACTTGACCCAGTGATGTCAAAAGTGTATGAGTATATTGCAAATGGATGGCCAAACCAGGTAACAGACGAAGATATTTATCCATTCTTCATTCGTAGGAATAGATTGGCAGCCGATAAAGATTGTATCATGTAGGGTACAAGAGTGGTTATACCAAATAAATTCAGGTCCAAATTATTAGGAGACCTCCATGACCAGCATCTGGGAATGGGCTTGACCAAGAGTTTTGCATGCAGTTATTTATGGTGGTCAGGTCTTGATAAAGATATAGAGTACATCATGAGTCAGTGCACGACATGTCAATCGGTAAGCAAGCAACCACCACCAGTACCATTACAGCCATGGAAATGGCCTCCCAGGGGGTGGCAAAGGCTACATATTGATTTTGCTGAGCTAGAAGGACAACAATTGTTCATTGTGATTGATAGCCATTCGAAATGGGTCGAGGTGTTTCCAATGTGGAAAATAACAACAAGTAAAACATTGGACATTTTGCGAAGTCTATTTTCTTCATTTGGCCTCCCAGAAGAAATTGTTTTGGATAATGGACCAGAATTCCATTCAAAAGAATTTGCACAATTCACGAGAAAAAATGGTGTGAAACATATAAGGTCCCACTGCACCACCCTGCTTCAAATGGTGCAGCAGAGAGCAATGTACAAATTGTAAAACGTGCCCTCATAAAACAAATGTTAGATGCAAATCCAAAGATACGACAGATGTCATTGGATCACAAATTGGCTAATTTTCTAATTACGTATTGTAATACTCCTCTCACAACTATTGGTAGAACACCAGCAGAGTTGTTTCTCAAACGACAGCCATGAACCAGATTCTCGTTATTGAAACCAAATTTGGCACAGTCGGTAGAAGAGACACAATTAAGACAGAAAGAGAATCATGATAGAGGAAGAGTAAAAGAGAGAAGTGTGAAATTAAACCAGAATGTGAGAATGAAGAATCATCACCATAAATGGTTAAAGTGGTTACTAGGAAGAGTGGTGAAGATATGTGGTCCTCGCACAGATTTGGTCAAGATGTTTGACAATGGACAGGTTAGGTTTGTTCATATTGATCATATTTTACCTACAGACATAGAAGGAGTTGATTGTGGGAATGATTCAATTATTTCTGAATCATCAGAGAGTTTTGATACACCAGTAGCAAATCCTACTTTGAGTGTACTGGAAACAAATGCAAGAGAAAATCAAAATTTAAGTCTGAGTCCGAGTCAGGAAAACAAAGAGTCTGAAGTTAGAGTGAGTTCAAATGAAAATCAAGGAAATCCCATGGTGGAAAACGGTCCACAGGATCAGCCTCAAGTGAGTTTAGATTTAGATGTTTGGAAGGTTCTGTTCGAGAGCGAAGGTATCCTCTTCAAAACAAAGTGGTTAAGCTAAATTTGCAAATATGGCAAAATAAATTCATATCCTTTGTTATGTATAAACATGCAAGTTGTGTATGATGTTCATTATAATAATTTCTTCATTAAGGAGGGAGAAGTGTAATGTCTGTAAGCTTGTAATGTTGTAGCTCCACACTGTGGATGTGGACATATTGTGTACTGCAACTAAAGGTGAATAAATGAGTCAGCTGACCAGAAGCTTCCGGAACTTCTGAGATGCTGCCTGCCATAATAGAAAGCTGTGTGTGCTGTGCTCTGTGAATATATCACAATAGGGTCGAAGGCAGCAGAGATTAGCGATGATGTTGCAAGGCAAATGACTGCCGCCTCACTTACGCTGGATGACAGCTGATCCCGCTGTGGCCGCTATGTTTGACAGCACTGTCGATGTCTGCACTAGTCGCAAGTATTGTAATTAGTAGAAGTGTGACATCAATCAGCGTGCAACGCCAAATTGGTGCCCTCTCGGCCATTTTGGAGATGGCCGCTTCTCTTACCGCCCTCTCCAACGTACTCCCGTGCATGTAGCTACCGACAGCGCTTCATCATCGTACACAGTAACTTCCGGGGGAGGCTGCAAGTGACACGTGTAAGACAGCCAGAAAGTAAAGATAGAATGATCTCCCTGTAGCTAATGCAGCGTTTATATTAATCACAAGCCTGGGTCTTGTTAGCTCACCTTTGGGATTTGTGGGTAAAGTTTAATTTTTTTCAGGTAGTTTGCTGATTTGAAACTGTGCTGCCTGAGATTGCAATACTGAATGTAGCAAATGGGAAAGTGCAGAACATTGCAAGCGATTACGTCTGAGTGACTGTAAGAGTAAGCTTCAGCTTTGGATCAGGAATCACTTTATAAATGTTCAGTTTTTCGATCTCTGAAATCTAAAGTGTGAATTCCAATTCAAACTCCCCACGAATTAATAAACAAGTTGCCGAACCCTTTTCCATCTATAGAACTTTTGCGAGCTGAAGCCTGAGCTGATTTAAAAGATGACTACCACAGATATGTCCAGAGTGTTGCTGATGTCACTTTAATGTTCTTTAAATGACCAGAGCTTTCTCCACCGCAGCTGAATGCAATACTGTGCCACTGACGGACTGCTGAGTGGGTGGCAGCTAAATTGCTGCAGTAAATGTGGCAACTGTTCCGTACATGGAATACAGGTTGAGTCGTTTGATCCTCTGTCTCCTTAAACCCAAGCAGTAACAGACGCGACCTTTGGCCTCCTGCTCAGTTTCAGGCACCGCGGAAACAGCGCGTTGCACCACAGATTCCCCGTTCCGCTGGTGTACATTAGTAGGCAGCACCAAAATACCGTTCTGCCTGCGCTCTTTCTGCAGATGGCCATTTGCCTTGGCCAGCTCTGTTAACGGCAGGTTTCCGGCCTACTCAAATTTCTAGGCCCTTATGTCATAGAATCTCACAGCACAGAAGAAGGCCATTCAGCCCACTGTGCCCGTGCTGGCTCTCTGAAAGAGCTCCCCAATTAGTCCCCGCTCTTTCCCCATAGCCCTGCAGATTTATCCCCTTCAAGTATTTATCTAATTCCCCTTTAAAAGCTATTATTGAATTCCAAATCATAACAACTCACTGCACAGAAAGCGTTCTCCTCGCT
Source organism: Pristiophorus japonicus (assembly GCF_044704955.1). Classification (NCBI taxonomy): domain Eukaryota; kingdom Metazoa; phylum Chordata; class Chondrichthyes; family Pristiophoridae; genus Pristiophorus; species Pristiophorus japonicus. The sequence goes on along the minus strand of NC_091982.1, from coordinate 135,777,390 downwards.
CCCACCTGGTTCTTGTGCTAATCACCGTAAACCTGTGCCTCCGTTTATTCACCCTCCTGCCACTGGAGAAAGTTTTACTCTGCTTACACTTTCAAAACCCATCGTGATAGAACACTTCTATTAAATCTCCCCTTAATCTTCTCTGCTCTAAGGAGAATAATTCCAGCTTCTCCAGTCTTGCCACATAATTGAGGTCCCTTATCACATCCCAGTTTATTCTCTCATTTCCCAATCAGTTCAGGAAGCAGTGACCATAACGATATGAATTATCCGACCTGGGTTATGTTTTTTATTCATTCTCGGGATGTTTGCATCACTGGCAAGGCCGGCATTTATTGCACATCCCTAATCACCCTCGAGAAGGTGGTGGTGAGCCGCCTTCTTGAACCACTGCAGTCCGTGTGGTGAAGGTGGTCCCACAGTGCTGTTAGGGAGGGAGTTCCAGAATTTTGACCCAATGACGATGAAGGAACGGCGATATATTTCCAAGACAGGATGGTGTGTGACTTGGAGGGGAACATGGAGGTGGTGGTGTTCCCATGAACCTGCTGCTCTTGTCCTTCTAGGTGGTAGAGGTTGGTTTGAGTGGTGCTGACGAAGAAGCCTTGGCAAGTTGCTGCAGTGCATCTTGTAGATGGTACATACTGCAGCCACGGTGCGCCGGTGGTGGAAGGAGTGAATGTTTAAGGTGGTGGATGAGGTGCCGATCAAGCAGACTGTGGCCAATGGACCTTTATTCTACAAAGTGATTATCTGCATGATGATTTTTGTGCCCATGCCTGTGGAGGACCCGCCCCAGGTGCACACGTCCCTCGATCCGGTGCCCGGGCACAGTGCGATATACGAAGGAGCCAGACATGGGGCTGGACCACCTTGCCCAGCCTGGGGCTGATGCCATTGATACTCGAGCCTGAACCGGGGCTGGGGCTCCAGGGTTAGCTTTCCATGGTCAGTGGTCAGTAAAGCAGCCTCCAGGACTATCGCCGAGAACATCGCTGTGATTATCTACACACACAATTTCACAACCTTCTGAGAGAGAGGGAATCGGAGTGGGGAGAGAGATTTGGATGTGGGGGTCGGGGGTGGCGGGCAGAGTGAAGCAGTGAGAGAGAGACTGGGGATAGAGAGAGATGGGAAGAAAGAGAGAGAGGAGAGAGAGGGAGAGAGAGACTGGGGGAGAGAGGGGATGTGAGGCGAGAGAGAGGGGAGTGGAGGTCAGGAACTCAGGAACTCAGGGAGAGGTGGTTAAGAACTCACTGTGGAGGTAGGGGGAGGGGGGGAACGAGCACAGAGAACACTGTGGGGCTGATGGAAGAACGTGATCCAGATATAAAGGGGGGGGGGGTTGAGAGTGAGAACGTGATCCAGATGATAAGACGGATCACGTTCTTCCAGCCCCACCCCCTTTACACCGCTCCACATTCTCTCTCCCCTCCCCCCACACCTGGGTGATTTCTCGGAAAGCGTGGCATGTGTGACAAGGGACATCATTGGAGTGAATAAAATACGGAAGTAGTGATGAAGTCACTATTCACTTCATACCCAATAAACCTGTGAACAATCCGTGGCCCCCACACAATGCCCCAACTAGGGAGAGGGAGGGGGAGAGGAACGTCGGGGATTTGTTAGGGGAAGAAGGTCCTGAATCTGTGGGGGAGGAACCTGGGCAGGGGGCGGGGGCCGAATGTCAGGAACTTGGGCGGGGGGGAGGAGGTCAAGAACTTGGACAGTGAGGGGTGGGGGCAGGAACCTCTTTGGGGGCGTGGGAGAAGTTATTATCCCATGAGAGTGAGCCCTGTGTGTTCCAACTGAGCCATGTTGTGTCTGGAGTCTACAGTCAGAATGGCTGGAATTACACTTTGCACAGAGGGACTGCTGGGTGGGCCTTCTCCTCCAAGGGGACCAATCAGCAATCAGGACTTGTCATCAAGGAGGCCAATCAGAGCTTTAGCTGTTGCAAATGAACGCACCCTTCATTGTAACACCAGCTCTCCCACACCCTTTGTGGAGGAGTACAGCCCCTGCCTGCCTGATCTGTTTGGGACAAGGGTGGACAATATATCACCAGATCTATGTTCGCTTCTTGTTCAAACGTGAGTAGCAGAAAGTTACCTTCAGGAGTAGAAGACAAGAGCTTTTTTATTTCATTCTCGGGTTGTGGGCATCACTGACAAGGTCTTAATTGGCTGTGAAGCACATTGGAACATCCTGATATGGTGAAAGGTGGTAAATTATTTCTTTTGAGCACATAATCCAGGCCAACACTTCAGTGTAATACTGAGGGAATGCTGCACTCTCACAATTGCTGTCCTTCAGATCACGTGTTAATCATCATCATAGGCAGACCCTCGGAGTTGAGGAAGACTTGCTTCCACTCTTAACATGAATTCTTAGGCAGCTGAACAGTCCAATACGAGAGCCACAGTCTCTGTCACAGGTGGGGCAGCTAGTCGTTGAGGGAAGGGTTGGGTGGGACTGGTTTGCCGCACGCTCTTTCTGCTGCCTGCGCTTGATTTCTGCATGCTCTTAGCGACGAGACTCGAGGAGCTCAGCGCCCTCCCGGATGCACTTCCTCCACTTAGGGCGGTCTTTCGCCAGGGACTCCCAGATGTCAGGGGGGATGTTGCACTTTATCAGGAAGGCTTTGAGGGTGTCCTTTTAATATTTCCGCTGCCCACCTTTGGCTTGTTTGTCATGAAGGAGTTCCGAGTAGAGCGCTTGCTTTGGGAGTCTTGTGCCTGCCATGCGGACAATGTGGCCTGCCCAGCGGAGCTGATCAAGTGTAATCAGTGCTTCAATGCTGAGGATGTTGGCCTGGTTGAGGACGCTAACGTTGGTGCGTCTGCCCTCCCAGGGGATTTGTAGGATCTTGCGGAGACATCGTTGGTGGTATTTCTCCAGCGACTTGAGGTGTCTACTGTACATGGTCCATGTTTCTGAGCCATACAGGAGAGTGGGTATTACTACAACCCTGTACACCATGAGCTTGGTGGTGGATTTGAGAGCCTGGTCTTCAAACACTCTTTTACTCAGGCGGCCAAAGGCTGCACTGGCGCACTGGAAGCGGTGTAGGATCTCGTCGTCAATGCCTGCTCTTGTTGATAGGAGGCTCCTGGGGTATGGGAAATGGTCCACGTTGTCCAGGGCCACGCCTGTGCCGGAAGGACAGGCTGATGGAGGACCTTTGTCTTATGGATGTTTAGCATAAGGCCCATGCTTTCGTACGCCTCAGTAAATACGTTGACTATATCCTGGAGTTCAGCCTCCGTATGTGCGCAGACGCAGGCTGACCACATTTGATCAGCTCCGCTGGGCAGGCCACATAGTTCGCATGCCAAACACGAGACTCCCAAAGCAAGCGCTCTACTCGGAACTCTTCTTAAGCCGAGACCCTGTCTGCTTGTTCAGGATGTAAAAGTTCCCATGCCACTATTTCAAACAAGTTATCCCTGGTGTCCTGGCCAATATTTATCACTCAACCAAAATCACTTAAAACAGATTATTTGGTCATTTATGGGAGCTTACTGTGCAATAATTGGCTGCCACAGTTCCAGCATTACAACAGTGACTACACTGCAAATGTACTTCATTGGCTTCATCCTGAGGCATGTGAAAGGCGCTATATAAATGCAAGATATCTCTTTCTTACATACACTGTTGTTCCTTTTGATTTCCAATTATGTCGAGTTGTCACAGAGTTAATTTTATAAGTTTGTACAACCTGTCTTTTCTTATCCTAATACCACTTAAAAGACAGGCATTATTACAGTGTACGATACACTTGCTGCTGGGGAAGAGTGACCATAATATGGTAGAATTCTTTATTAAGATGGAGAGTGACAAAGTTAATTCAGAGACTAGGATCCTGAACTAAAGGAACGGTAACTTCGATGGTACGAGACGTGAATTGGCTAGAATAGACTGCAAAATGAAATTTAAAGGGTTGACGGTGGATAGGCAATGGCAAACATTTAAAGATCACATGAATGAACTTCAACAATTGTACATCCCTGTCAGGAGCAAAAAATAAAACGGGGAAGGTGGCTCAACCGTAGCTAACAAGGGAAATTAGGGATAGTGTTAAATCCAAGGAAGAGGCATATAAATTGGCCAGAAACAGCATCAAACCTAAGGACTGGGAGTAATTTAGAATTCAGCAGAGGAGGACAAAGGGTTTAATTAGGAGGGTGAAAATAGAGTGTGAGAGGAATCTTGCTGGGAATATAAAAACTGACTGCAAAAGCTTCTGTAGATATGTGAAGAGAAAAAGATTTGTGAAGACAAACATAGGTCCGTTGCAGTCAGAATCAGGTGAATTTATAATGGGGAACAAAGAAATGAAGACCAATTGAACAAATATTTTGGTTCTGTCTTCACGAAGGAAGACACAAATAACCTTCCGGAAATACTAAGGGACCGAGGGTTTGTCGAGAAGGAGGAACTGAAGGAAATCCTTATTGGTCCAGAAATTGTTTAAGGGAAATTGATGGGATTGAAGGCCGATAAATCCCTAGGGCCTGAGAGTCTGCATCCCAGAGAACTTAAGGAAGTGGCCCTAGAAATAGTGGATGCATTGGTGATCATTTTCCAATAGTCTATCGACTCTGGATCAATTCCTATGGACTGGAGGGTAGCTAATGTAACATCACTTTTTTAAAAAGGAGGGAGAGAGAAAATGAGGAATTATAGACCAGGTAGCCTGACATCAGTAGTGGGAAAAATGTTGGAATCAATTATTAAAGATGAAATAGCAGCGCATTTGGAAAGCAGTGACAGGATCGGTCCAAGTCAGCATGGATTTATGAAAGGGAAATCAGGCTTGAAAAATCTTCGAGAATTTTTTGAGTATGTAACTAGTAGAGTGGACAAGAAGAAACAGTTGATGTGGTGTATTTGGACTTTCAAAAGGCTTTTGACAAGGTCCCACACAGGAGATTGGTGTGCAAAATTAAAGCACATGGTATTGGGGGTAATGTATTGACATGGATAGAGAACTGGTTGGCAGACAGGAAGCAGAGAGTCGGGATAAACAAGTCCTTTTCAGAATGGCAGGCAGTGACTAGTGGGGTGCCGCAGGGCTCAGTGTTGGGACCCCAGCTCTTTACAATATACATTAATGATTTAGATGAAGGAATTGAGAATAATACTAAGTTGGATGGCGGTGTGAGCTGTGAGCAGGATGCTAAGAAGCTGCAAGGTGATTTGGACAGGTGACTTGGACAGGTTAGGTGAGTGGGCAAATGCATGGCAGATGCAGTATAATGTGGATAAATGTGAGGTTATCCACTTTGGTGGCAAAAACATGAAGGCAGAATATTATCTGAATGGCGGCAGATTAGGAAAAGGGGAGGTGCAACGAGACCTGGGTGTCATGGTACATCATGGCATGCAGGTGCATAAGGCGGTGAAGAAGACAAATGGCATGTTGGCCTTCATAGCTAAGGGATTTGAGTATAGGAGCAGGGAGGTCTTGCTGCAGCTGTACATGGCCTTGGTGAGGCCTCACCTGGAATATTGTGTTCAGTTTTGGTCTCCTAATCTGAGGAAGGACGTTCTTGCTATTGAGGGAGTGCAGCGAAGATTCACCAGACTGATTCCCGGAATGGCAGGACTGACATATGAGGAGAGACTGGAGCGAGTGGGCCTGTATTCACTGGAGGTTCGAAGAATGAGAGGGGATCTCATAGAAACATATAAAATTCTGATGGGACTGAACAGGTTAGATGTTGGAAAATTAGAAACATTCCAGTGTAGGACTGAGGGAACATAGAAACATAGAAACATAGAAAATAGTTGCAGGAGTAGGCCATTCGGCCCTTTGAGCCTGCACCACCATTCAATAAGGTCATGGCTGATCATTCCCTCAGTCGCCCTTTCCTGCTTTCTCTCCATACCCTTTGATCCCCTTAGCTGTAAAGGCCATATCTAACTCCGTCTTGAATACATGCAATGAACTGGCATCAACATCTCTCTGCAGCAGGGAATTCCACAGGTTAACAACTCGCTGAGTGAAGAAGTTTCTCCTCATCTCAGTCCTAAATGGCCTACCCCTTATCCTAAGACTGTGTCCCCTGGTTCTGGACTTCCGCAAGATCGGCAACATTCTACCCGCATCTAACCTGTCCCGTCCCGTCCGAATTTTATATGTTTCTATGAGATCCCCTCTCATCCTTCTAAACTCCAATGTATAAATGCCCAGTTGATCCAGTCTCTCCACATATGTCAGTCCAGCCATCCCGGGAGTCAGTCTGGTGAACCTTCGCTGCACTCCCTCAATAGCAAGAATGTCCTTTCTCAGATTAGGAGACGAAAACTGAACACAATATTCCAGGTGAGGCCTCACCAAGGTCCTGTACAACTGCAGTAAGACCTCCCTGCTCCTATACTCAAATCCCCTAGCTATGAAGGCCAACATACCATTTGCCTTCTTCACTGCCTGCTGTACCTGCATGCCAACTTTCAATGATTGATGAACCATGACACCCAGGTCTCGTTGCACCTCCCCTTTTCCTAATCTGCTGCCATTCAGACAATATTCTTTCTTCGCGTTTGTGCCCCCAAAGTGGATAACCTCACATTTATCCACATTATACTGCATCTGCCATGCATTTGCCCACTCACCTAACCTGTCCAAGTCACCCTGCAGCCTCTTAACGTCCCCCACACAGCTCACATCGCCACCCAGTTTAGTGTCATCTGCAAACTTGGAGATATTACACTCAATTCCTTCATCTAAATCATTGATGTATATTGTAAAGAGCTGGGGTCCCAGCACTGAGCCCTGCGGCACCCCACTAGTCACTGCCTGTTATTCTGAAAATGACCCATTTATCCCGACTCTCTGCTTCCTCTCTGCCAAAAAGTTCTCTATCCACATCAGTATATTAATCCAATTCCATGTGCTTTGATTTTGCATACCAATCTCTTGTGTGGGACCTTGTCAAAAGCCTTTTGAAAGTCCAAATACATCACATCCACTGGTTCTCCCTTGTCCACTCTACTAATTACATCCTCAAAAAATTCCACAAGAATGTTCCTTATGTTGGGAAATTCCGGGGTCACAGTCTAAGAATAAGGGGTAAGCCATTTCGGACTGAAATGAGGAGAAACTTCTTCACTCAGAGTGTTGTTAACCTGTGGAATTTTCTTCTGCAGAGAGTTGTTGATGCCAGTTCATTAGATATATTCAAGAGGGAGTTAGATATGACCCTTACGGCTAAAGGGATCAAGGAGTATGGAGAGAAAGCAGGAAAGGGATACTGAGGTGAATGATCAGGCTCGAACGGCCGAATGACCTACTCCTACACCTATTTTCTATGTTTCTATGTTTCTATGTTTCTGAGATAGATCGATTTTTGGACTCGAGGGGAATCAAGGGATATGGCGATTGGGCGGGAAAGTTGAGTTGAGGTTGCTGATCTTATTGAATGGGGGAGCAGGCTCGGGGGGCCGAGTGGCCGACTTCTGCTCCTAATTCTTATGTTCTTATTTTCAAGCCTGAATGCTCAAAGTCCAGATCACAGCCCTTCCAACCGCTCAGCGGTAGTATACATTGCAAAGGGTGAAATGTGACTTACAAACACATGGCACAAATTGAATCTTGAGGATCTGGTGACATGAGAAACATTTCAATCTTGTTTAACTGGTCATTATCGTATCATGATTGTTGGACTCCTGCTATGCATAATTTGGCTGCTTCATTTCCCACAATGCACAGCGACTACACGTCACACATACTTGATTGGTTGGTAAGCACCTCTCGATGTCCTGAGATTGTGAAAAGCATTATATCACTACAAGAGCTCTCCTCTTTCTCTCACAATGCAGAGTCAGACATGTGACTCACTGCTAGCCATGCATTTCCATTCTCATTTGCCTTAAATCCTAGACGCAGCATTGCCTTCCTATGTCACCTGTATTCTTTGTTGGGGTTAGGTGTTGGGGTTGTGTGTTGGAGTTGGGTTGGGGTTACATAAAAACACAAGGAATAGGAGCAAGAGTCTGCCATTTGACCCCTCAAGCCTGCTCTGCCATTCAATACGATCATGGTTGATCTGATCATGGCCTCAACTCCACTTCGCTGCCCGCTCTCCATAACCCTTGACTCCCTTGGGGATTGGCGGTGGGGTTGGGGGTTGGGTTGGGGGTTGGGTTGGGGTGAGGGTGGGGTTGGTGTGGGTGTGGTTCTCGGAACCAATGTCCCACAGTCATCAGTGCATACGCCCCTGCACTCGATGCAATGGATCAGGCTAAAGAGGGTTTTTATTCCAACCTCAAGACATACCCACAGATGACAAATTGATCCTACTGGGTGACTTTAATGCCAGGGTCAGCAAAGACACAGCCCTCTGGGGAGGTGTGATTGGCAGAGAGGGGGGAGGGAAAGCCAACTCCAGTTGTACTCTACTCCTGACAAAATGTCTAGAACATGAATTTGTCATCACGAACACCTTGTTCCGCCAGAGGGACAAATACAAGGCATTGTGGCAACACCCTCGCTCCAAATACTGGCATCTACTCGACTATGTCATCGTCCGAGCCAGGGATCGCAAAGATGTGCGCATCTCCCACACCATGACAGGAGCTGATGACTGCTGGACAGACCACCGCCTAATCCGATACATCATCAACATTAGCATAGCCCCAAAGCAGAGGGGACAGCAGAAGCAGTACCGCAAGAAAGTTAATGCCGGGGCACTGAGAGATCCAGCTAAGAGAGCCCTATACAGCCAGCGCCAGACAGCCTATCTGGCATGCCTTGATGATGCTGAATACCCACAGCGTTTGGTCTGCCCTCCAGGCCTCTATAACCAGTGCCTGTGAGGAGACACTTGGTCACTCAACCAGAAAACATCAGGACTGGTTTGATGAAAATGATCAGGAAATCGAAGAACTAATAGATCGCAAGAGCAAAGCATTTCTGAGCCTCAAGCAACAACCCAACTCGAGAACTGCAAAACAACATTATAGACGGCTCAAAGCTCAGGTCCAACAAAAAACCCGGGACCTAAATAACAGGTGGTGGATGGAGAAAACACAGGAGATACAACAACTGGCCGGCAGCCATGATGTGTGAGGATTCTTCATTGCAGTCAAGGCCACCTACGGTCCAAACTCCCAAGTCCCCACCCCACACTCCTGGCTAAGAATGGGGAAACACTCATCAAGGACACTGAGGCTGTCAGGGCCCGATGGAAGGAGTACTTTGAAGATCTCCTCAACCGAGACTCTGCCTTTGACTTGAGTACTTGAGTGCTCTTGACTGCATCCCACAGCATGCGACCCACCACCAACTCAATGAAACTCCAATGTTGCACGAGGTAGGCAAAGCCAGAAAACAGCTGAAGAATAACAAGGCTACGGGTGCGGATGGAATCCCTGCTGAGGCGCTAAAGTGTGGCGGAGATGCGCTCTTGGCGTGGATACGTGACATCATCTCTCTCATCTGGAGGGAAGAGAGCATGTCGGGAGATCTCAGAAATGCAGTGATTGTGACCATTTTTTAAAAAGGGGACAATTCGACTGCGGCAACTACAGGGGAATCTCCCTGTTATCAGCCACTGGGAAAGTTGTCGCTAGAATCCTCCTCAACTGTCTTCTCCCTGTGGTCGAGGAGCTCCTCCCGAATCACAGTGTGGATTTTGTCCCCTACGGGGCACAACGGACATGATTTTGCAGCGCGAAATCTGCAGGAAAAATGCAGGGAGCAGCGCCAGCCCTTATATATGGCCTTCTTTGATCTTACAAAGGCCTTTGACACTGTCAACCGTGAGGGTCTATGGAGCGTCCTCCTCCGTTTGTGATGCCCCAAAAAGTTTGTCAACATCCTTCGCCTGCTTCACGACGACATGCAGGCCGTGATCCTTACCAACGGATCCATTACAGACCCAATCCACGTCTGGACCGGGGTCAAATTGGGCTGCGTCATCGCTCCAACCCTCTTCTCAATCTTCCTCGTCGCCATGATCCACCTTACAGTCAACAAGCTCCCGGCTGGAGTGGAACTAAACTACAGAACCAGTGGGAAGCTGTTTAACCTGCGCCGCCTCCAGGCCAGGTCCAAGATCACCCCAACCTCTGTCATTGAGCTGCAGTACGCGGACGATGCCTGTGTCTGCGCACATTCTGAGGCTGAATTCCAGGATATAGTCAATGTATTCACTGAGGCATATGAAAGCAGGGCCTTACTGTAAAGTCCTGTCCCCTCAGTACAGATTCACACGAGGCATGTAGTGAAGTCAAGGTCACTCTGGAGTTGCACCTTTATTTCACAGCTCTGGAATGCTGCACTTGCCTGGGACCTGTCCTTATATACCTGTCTCTTGCAAGTGCACCCCTGGTGGTAAGGTATGCTGGTGGTTACAGGTCATATCTTATTACAGTCATGTATAGCTTGTTAGGATACAGTTATATATAATAATGTAAGATACATGACATCACCTTCCCCCAAGGTCTTATTGTCTTTATAGGTTCAGTCTCTCAGGTGGTTTACGCTCTCGCGTGGAGCGTCTGAGTTGTGGTTCAGTTATTTGCCTTGGTGTCTATTTTTCTTTGGATGTGGTTGCTGGTATCTCGCCTGGGCTGTCTGTTTCGATTGGTGTGATTGTTGGTGACTCGCCTGGGCTGTCTGTTGGGATTGCCCTTTCCTCAGGTTGTTCCTTCTGTCTGTCCACCAGGTGTGGTGCGAGTTCCACATTGTAGTCTGCCTCTGGTTCCGCAGTGCTGTTGGTAAATCTGTTTTTGACTTGGTCTACATGCCTCCGGCAGGTTTTGCTATTGTCTATTTGTACTACCAGTAGCCTGTTTCCTTCCTTGCCCGTTACTGTCCCTGCAAGCCAGTTGGGACCCCTGCCATAGTTTAGTACAAACACTCTGTCCCCTATCTCATTCCATCTCCCCCTCGAATTTCTGTCATGGTACTCAGTCAGCTTACGGCGCTTTGCCTCAACGATTTCGTGCATGTCTGGGAGGATTAATGAGAGCCTTGTTTTTAAAGTAATTTTCATCAACAGTTGCGCGGGGGGAGATCCCAGGCAGTGAGTGTGGACAAGATCTGTATGCCAGCAGCAGTCGCGACAGGCGACCCTGCAGCGTGGGACCTTGGATTTTAAGCATGCCTTGTTTAATGATTTGCACTGCTCTCTCCGCCTGGCCGTTGGAGGCCGGCTTGAACGGTGCCGTCTTGACGTGATTTATGCCATGGTCAATTATAAAGTCTTGGAATTCTGCGCTGGTGAAGCACGGACCATTGTTACTGACCAATATGTCAGGGATTCCGTGCGTTGCAAACATGGTTGCGAGGCTCTCCACAGTGGTGGAGGTTGTGCTCGAGTTTAAAATGGTGCATTCGATCCACTTTGAAAATGCATCTACAACTACGAGGAACATTTTGCCCATGAATGGGCCCGCATAGTCTACGTGCACCCGCAACCACGGTTTGGTAGGCCAGAGCCAGGGGCTCAGTGGAGCCTCCCTGGAGGCATTGCTGAGTTGGGCACAAATGGTGCACCTTCGGATGCAGAGCTCCAAGTATGCGTCAATATCAGGCCACCAGACGTGGGATCTAGCTATGGCCTTCATGAGAACGATCTCCGGGTGCTCGCGGTGGAGCTCCCGGACAAATGCCTCTCTGCCTCACAGAGGCATGACTACTCGGCTGCCCCATATCAGGCAGTCTGCTTGTATTGATAGCTCATGCATGCACCTATGAAAGAGTTTTAATTCCTCGGGGCAGGCATCGCGAGCCTCTGCCCAATCACCGGTTAGGACACATCTTTTTACTAAGGATAACGTGGGGTTGCTGGCCGTCCAGGCTCTGATTTGGCGAGCCGTCATGGGCGAACCTGTGGATTCAAAGGCATTGATTGCCATGACGATCTCACAGTCCTGTTCGTCAGACCCTTCCATGGTCGCCAGGGTAGCCTGCTGAGTGCGTCGGCACAGTTGTCTGTGCCTGGTCTGTGCCTTATGGTATAGTCGTAGGACGCCAGCATGAATGCCCACCGTTGAATTCGCGCCGAGGCATGGCGTTTATTGCCTTGCTCTCGGATAGGAGGGACGTGAGGGGCTTGTGGTCGGTGTCTAACGCGAACTTGGCCCCGAAAAGGTATTGGTGCATCTTTTTGACACTGTACACGCACGCGAGCGCCTCCTTCTCTATCATTCCATACCCGCGCTCTGCCCGCGAAAGTGACCTGGAGGCATCAGTTATGGGTTGTAATTTGCCCACACTATTGACATGTTGCAAAACGCACCCGACCCCATACGCTGACGCATCGCATGTGAGAACTAGCTTTTTACCTGGGTCAAAGAAAGCCAAAACACTGTTGGAACACAGAAGGTTGCGTGCCTTATTGAAGGCGTGTTCCTGGGCATCCCCCCAAAACCAATCGCACCCCTTCCTGAGTAGCACGTGGAGAGGCTCCAGCAGCATGCTTAAGTTCTGCATAAAGTTCCCAAAGTAATTGAGTAGCCCGAGAAAGGCGCGCAGTTCTGAGACATTCCAGGGCCTAGGTGCCAGGCGAATTGCTTCTGTATTGGACTCTGTTGGGTGGATTCCATCAGCGGCAATCCTTCTGCCCAAAAATTCAACCTCGGGTGCGAGAAACAGGCACTTGGATTTCTTGACTCGTAGGCCTACCTGATCCAATCGCTTTAGTACTTCCTCCAAATTGCGGAGCTGTTCAACAACAACTTGCCCTTATTTGGTATGTTTAATGCAGGAAATCTTCCCCTGGTGCTACACAGAGTTGTGGGTAAAACGAGATGGATGCGGAGCCAGACAAGGAGATCTCCGGAGAACCTTAGTGGAGACGAGGGAGGTGGAGGCCTGCTCTGTGCGACTTTTAAATTGTGAAACCAAAGTCAAAGATATTTGGCAAAAATTCATATTCAAGCAGTTTTGTAGCTTTAAATGAAATGTTAATGTAGAAAAATTGTTTATATTGAGTTCAAAACTTTTCACTTTTGATTTTCTGATTTGGAGAGAACGCGGAATTGTTTGGGCCAATAACTGAAGCAGTGCTGTCTGGCACTGCACTGAATGTACTAGGTTTGATTTAAATCCTGATATATACATTGTATGTTGACCAGCAGTTGAATGCAGCCTGATCCATCAGAGGAAGAGTAAAGGCATTTCGGAAATGGTCACGGAGCAGAATCGCAGAGAGCACAAGTGCCCTTCTGTTGTGTCTACAATAACTGTTAGACTGAGTACTGTTTAACTCCAAGAGGTATAACCTTGGCTCTGCTTTATTAAGGCCCAAAGTGACTAATATACAAAATGGCTGGCCTTTTATACTTGGGCTGCACACACGTGTGTGCAGCCCAATGGCCTCCAACAGTGATGCCATCTAGTGGCTAGTGATCCCAAAAGTACATACATGACAATACTCTCCTCTGAGATATACACAGTCTTATACAAATTGAAACGGTCTGGTGTTTTACGCTACCGGGCTGACCGTCTCAGTTCAACTCCAGCCTTGGGTGAGTGTTCAGTGTCTGTTGTGACTGGTGGCTGGGTGGCTGACCTGGTGGGAGTGGCATTGGCCATGTCAGGGATTGAAAGTCCATTTTCATTGAACATGTCAGTGATTGAAAGTCCCGATTCATTGATGACCACTGGGTCCTCTGATGACTGGGGGTAGGTTCGTTGGTCGTCGATTGTCTCTTCCTCTGACTGTTCCAGTTTGTTTGTGTGCCGCAGCTTTGTCTGATCCATATGTTTCCCGCATGTTTGCCCATTTTCGAGCTTGACAATAAATACTCTGTTGCCCTCCTTAGTCATGACAGTACCAGTGGTCCACTTGGGACCCTGACCATAACTCAGAACATAGACAGGATAATTTACAGAAATATCGCATGACACAGCTGCACGATCGTGATACCCTTCATGACTTTGTCTTCTATATTCAACATGATTATTCAAGTCAGGGTGTACAAGAGATAGCTTGGTCTTAAGACCTCTCTTCATCATTAGTTCAGCAGGCGAGAGCCCGGTAAGTGTGTGTGGTCTTGTCCTGTAACTAAACCGTATGCATGACAGGTGGGTCTGCAGTGACCCTTGGGTTACTCGCTTCATACTCTGCTTTATGATTTGGACAGCACGCTCTGCTTGCCCATTGAATGCAGGTTTGAACGGTGCTAACCTTACATGTTTGATACCATTGAGTTTCATGAACTCTTGAAACTCCTGACTGGTGAAGCACGATCTGTTGTCGCTGACAACGATATCAGGCAGACCATGTGTCGTGAACATGACACAGATTCTCAGTGGTAGATGTGGATGTGCTGGATGACATGATTATACACTCTATCCACTTTGAATATGCATCTACCACAACGAAAAACATTTTCCCCAGGAAGGGACCTGCAAAGTCTATGTGGATCCTGTACCATGGTTTGGACGGCCACGACCACAGACTCAGCGCCGATTCCGCTGGTGCTTTGCTGAACTGCATGCAAGTGTTGCACTGATGCACACATGATTCCAGCTCAGCGTCAATTCCCGGCCACCATACATGAGAGCTGGCGATGGCTTTCATCATTACAATGCCGGGATGTGTGCTATGTAACTCACGTAAAAATTTATCTCTCCCTTTCTTGGGCATAACAACACGATTGCCCCACAGTATACAATCCGATTGAATAGACATTTCGTCTTTGCGATCAATGTAAGGTTTGGTCTCCTCGCACAATTGCTTGGGTATGGCAGACCAATTACCTTTGAGGAAGCAACTCTTCACCACCGATAAAATTGGGTCCTGGCTGGTCCAGGTCTTAACTTGTTGAGCCGTCACAGGGGATCCTTCACACTCAAAAGCATCCATAACTAACAATAGGTCCGCCGGTTGTGGCGTTTCCACCTCCGGTGTGGGCAACGACAGACAGCCCAAAGCTTCGGCACAATTCTCGGTGCCAAGTCTCTGGCGAATTATATAATCATAGGCAGATAATGTCAATGCCCACCTCTGGATGCGAGATAAAGCATTGGTATTGATACCTTTTTTTTCAGAGAACAGTGAAATGAGTAGCTTGTGATCTGTCTCCAGTTCAAACCGAAGAGCAAGCAGGTACTGATGCATCTTTTTAACCCCATACACACAGGCTAGTGCTTCTTTCTCTACCATGCTGTAGGCTCTTTCCACTTTAGAAAAACTTTTTGAAGCATACGCGCCTGGTTGAAGTTTACCCGACTCATTAGTTTGTTGGAGTACGCAACCGATTCCATATGACGAAGCACCACAGGCCAATACTAAACGTTTACATGGGTCATAATGTACCAGCAGCTTGTTGGAGCAAAGCAGATTAGTGGCTTTCTCAAAAGCTCTGTCTTGAGATGCACCCCACACCCAGTTGTTGCCTTTTCTTAGCCGCATGTGCAGTGGTTCTAATAAGGTGCCCAATTTAGGTAGGAAGTTATCGAAGTAGTTGAGTAGACTCAGGAACGAACGCAGCTCCTTCTCATTCTGCGGCTTGGGTGCATTCTTGATGGCCTTGGTTTTTGCGTCCGTGGCCCTGATGCAGTCAGCAGCAATTTTCCTCCCCAGGAATTCGACCTCTGGTGCCATGTAGACGCACTTCAAGCGTTTCAGTCTGAGTCCCACTTTGTCCAGACAATGCAGAACCTCGTCCAGGTTGTTCAGATGTTCCTCGGAGTCACGACTTGTGATCAGGATATCATCTTGGAACATGACGGTTCTGGGAACGGACTTCAGTAGACTCTCCATGTTCCTCTGAAATATTGCTGCAGCCGAGCGAATTCCAAATGGGCACCTGTGATAAATAAACAGTCCTTTATGCGTGTTAATGCACGTAAGTCACTTCGATGTTTCGACCAGCTCCTGTGTCATGTAGGCCGACGTCAAATCCAGGTTGGTGAACGACTTCCCCCCAGCTAGTGTTGCAAACAAGTCATCAGCCTTCGGTAACGGATAATGATCCTGTTTCGAAACCCTGTTGATAGTAGCCTTGTAGTCTCCACAGATTCTGACTGTGCTATCACTTTTTAGCACAGGAACAATGGGGCTGGCCCATTCATTAAATTCAACAGGTGATTTGATCCCTTCACGCTGGAATCTGTCCAGTTCGATTTCTCCCGCATCATTTACGGAACTGCCCGAGCTTTATGATGGACAGGTCTTGCATCCGAGTCCACGTGGATCTGTACCTTGGCTCTCCTGAAGTTGACGATACCTGGTTCGTACAGTGATGGGAATTTGCTCAGTACTTCGGCACATGTATCTTTCTCCGACGACAACGCCTTGATGTCATTCCAATCGCATCTGATTTTTCCAAGCCAGTTCCTGCCGAACAGCATTGAGCCATTGCCTGAGACAATCCATAGTGGTAATTCGTGAACCGCACCGTCATACGACACTTTAATTGTGGCATTGCCAATCACTGTTATGAGTTCTTTGATGTACATGGGCAACTTGGCATTGACTGGACTCAGCCTGGGCCTCACAGCCTTAGTATCCCACAGCTTGTCGAATGCCCTCTGGCTAATTATCGATTGACTCGTTCCATCGATACCGGCACCCCATTAAATTTCACGTTGATCATTATCGGTTTGCTCTTAAGAATGAGAACAGCCCATACACTTCCTCCTCTGGTATCTCGGATTGCGTATACGGATCTGCACTAGTCTGACCATCATCCTCCACGTGGTGTGTTGCAGAACGCTTGCTCATCTGCGGACACTTGCGCTGCAGATGCCCCACTCTCAGACAGCCTTTGCAACTATATTGCTTAATCGGCACTGCTGGTGCCGGTGATTTCCCCCACAATGCCAACATGCAGAAATCCGATGCATTCCTGCTGGCAGACTTTGGGAAGCCACAGGTTTCGCGTACACAGTCGGGTCGGCCCTGCCATGTGCCGCTCTGCCGAATGCCGAATCAATCATATTTACAGTACTTGTCGCGTTTCGATTTTTCACTGATATCTGCTTTAGACTTCTATCCGTTGTCATGCATGACTGAGTGATCGTGATGGCCCTGTTCAAGTTCAACGTCTCCACTGCCAATAGTTTACGCAGGATCATCTCGTGGTTGATGCCGATTACAAAGAAGTCCCGCAGCATGTCTGCCAACACAGCCCCAAACCTACACGGTCGCGCTAGACGTCTCAGGTTGGCAACGAATTTCGCTGCATTCTGGCTCTCTGAGTGAACGTGCGTGTAAAATCTGTATCTCGAGATGACGATGCCTTCGTCTGGCTTAAGGTGGTCCTGTACCAGTGTACACAATTTTTCATATGTCTTCTCTGTTGGACTCACAGGCAGGAGTAGATTCTTTAGCAGACCCTAAATTTTTGGACCGCAAACAGTGAGGAACACCGCCTGGTGCCGATTTGCGTCGCTGACCTCCTCCATTTTGTTGGCCATGAAGAACTGGCTCAAACGGCTCACAAAGTCTGCCCTATCTTCTCCTTCCACAAATCACTCCAACAATCCATTTGTGCTCATTTTTGCGTGCAAAGGTTCTTGTTGCCTCGTCACCAAATAACTGTTGGACTGAGTACTGTTTAACTCCAAGAGGTATAACCTTGGCACTGCTTTATTAAGGCCCCAAGTGACTAATATACAAAATGGCTGGCTTTTTATACTTGGGCTGCACTCACATGAATGCAGCCCAATGGCCTCCAACAGTGATGCCATCTAGTAGCTAGTGATCCCAAAAGTACATACATGACACCTTCATTATACCATCACACAGCAGCTGCTAGCACTACTGTCTCAGCAAGGTCACGGGAAGGGAGTCAAAACTTTTTGACTCAAATGTATTCGGAAGGGATTAAAATCTCGTAATGCTTCAAAGACATTTTCATTATTTTTCAGCAGTGTTTAAACAGGCTATGATAAGCACTGCTAATCCAGAAAGCTGGAGATAGCATGATCCATCCGACAAGGTAAACATGCTGTGAAGTCAACAATCACTCAATTATTTTTCCTCACCAATCAATTTTATAATTAGGACTAAGGATTCTGTCTTCAGTTGCCCTTAACCACCAATGGTTAGTGATACTTCAATCCACAAAATCATTTCCATCACACATCACTCAAAATAACTCAACACTGCATGGTTTTAATTGTTCAAACCATGTTCATACTTCTGCAACAAGCCTTTAACATTCTCCCAAGGACTTCACCAACAAGACCTTCCAAATGACCCCAAATACTCCTTTAACTAGACCTTCAACATGCCCCCGCTACTCTCTGAAAAGCGAATGGAATGTTGGCCTTCATTGCGAGAGGGATGGAGTACAAAAGCAGGGAGGTCCTGCTGCAACTGTATAGGGTATTGGTGAGGCCGCACCTGGAGTACTGAGTGCAGTTTTGATCACCTTTCTTAAGGAAGGATATACTGGCTTTGGAGGGGGTACAGAGTCGATTCACTCGGCTGATTCCGGAAATGATGGGTTACCTTATGATGATAGATTGAGTAGACTGGGTCTTTACTCGTCGGAGTTCAGAAGGATGAGGGGTGATCTTATAGAAACATTTAAAATAATGAAAGGGATAGACAAGATAGAGGCAGAGAGGTTGTTACCACTGGTCGGGGAGACTAGAACTAGGGGGCACAGCCTCAAAATACGGGGGAGCCAAATTAAAACCGAGTTGAAAAGGAATTTCTTCTGCCAGAGGGTTGTGAATCTGTGGAATTCTCTGCCCAAGGAAGCAGTTGAGGCTAGCTCATTGAATGTATTCAAATCACAGATAGATAGATTTTTAACCAATAAGGGAATCAAGGGTTACGAGGAGCGGGCGGGTAAGTGGAGCTGAGTCCACGACCAGATCAGCCATGATCTTGTTGAATGGGGCTAGATAGCCTACTCCTGTTCCTAATTCTTATGTTCTTATGTTCTTATGTTCTTAAATACCAATAGCCACAGCTCATTAAGGACCCTAATCCCATGGAACAAGCTTTGATGTTTCATTGGCATAGCATCCCGTCTGCAAAATGGTGCCATGAAGTAGCAGCCTTTGTGGTTGTATTGGTAGAGATCAGTATGGTTGCAAAGGTTAGGCCCTTCTCCCACCCCACCCCACCCCACCCCCCCACTCTCAGTCACCTCTTGCACAGACTGTGGCCCAGAAATCCCTGTTTCCTCTTCCCGCGAGCGTTCGACTAACAATAGAAAAGATGGGCACTTACCTTTTAGTCGAATGCCCGCCAGAGATCCCGGACTCGAGGCCTCCTCTTCTTGTGCAACGGAGCGCATTCACGTCGGGAAGTCTGCAGGAGTCACGTGGGCCTGGACACCCAATCACGGGTCAGTATTTTCTCATTCATAGCAATAGGAGTTTCGTCAATCCGAAACACCCCAAACACCCAAACACTGCATAAAACATTCAAAAAACCTCACATAAATACACTATAGAAATTAAAGTTGATAGAAATGTTTTGTAAAGAAAAAAATTTGCCGATTTAAAATAAAAAGTTTTAATTATGGTTCAAAATAAATGTAATGTAGTGGGCAGGGTTTTTAAGAATAATATGTGTTTTTTAAATTAAATTAAATTATATTTGTGTATGTTTTTAAACTCTTACGCCTGTAACATTAGGCTATATTCCTGCTTTTATCAGACGCAAGAGTTTTGAGGGCATTTGCCGGGTATGATATGGATAAATCCCGCAATCTTGCCCGTGCAAATATCCTCGCTCCCGAGATACAGAGGATCTGTCAAGCCAGAAACTTGACAGATCAGAAAAGCCGGTTTTCAGGGCATGCGCATTGCGCGCTGAAAACGGGCTTTTCCGAGGCCTTCCCGGGTCCGGAGACACTCCACATCGACCCGGGGAGGCCGGGATT
This sequence comes from Pristiophorus japonicus, assembly GCF_044704955.1. Classification (NCBI taxonomy): domain Eukaryota; kingdom Metazoa; phylum Chordata; class Chondrichthyes; family Pristiophoridae; genus Pristiophorus; species Pristiophorus japonicus. Next base: position 135,757,575 of record NC_091982.1, on the reverse strand, counting down.
TCTGGGCCTGTATGCTTGGCTCTCGAAACATCGATACATTCTTGCATCTGAGGCCATGCAAGCTTTTCTGGGCTGCCAATACCAATACCCCAGCTCCCCTGTCCCAACTACACTTTGAGACAGTGGGGGTCATTTTCACTTTGGGCATGAGTGGAAAGCTTGTGCTGGTGAATGGGCCTCTCAGTGTAAACCCCTCCCAACATTTCCTTCAATGGAACGGATACCCAGCTGGGAGTGGTCCGAGAGAGTTGGAGCTACCTCTCATTCTTCATGTAACTTCTTTTAACTGTTCCTAGCTGACCATTTTTATGATGGTCATTTGCTGTTCTTACATGAAGAATCTTGCATCCTTTATAAAGCACTAACCTGACTGGCCAGGCCACAGTTAAAAGCAGCAACTGAGGCTATCAATTTCTCAATTTCCAGAATATTGATGCAGTATTTTGTTCCCATGAAAGAGGAACACTTGTCACTGGATTAGTTCCCTGGCCTGCCGCCAGCATCTCACAAGTTGTTTATATGGAACGACTAATGCAACAGGCACACAGATCAGTGAGCTTTCTGTTTGCTTCAAATAAAGACACATTTGACTCTGCTATTGCAAACACATCAATAGCAGAGGTTCCAGTGCCCCGTGACTGCAAGGTGAGGGACAAATAAGCAGCACACATATGTTAGTGGGAGTGTGATTCACCCTCACTGGTGCCCTGGTTATTGAAAACACTTTGCACTTAGGTTTAAATGCACAGTTAGAGGAAGTGCAGGCAAGAAGTGAAACGGGAAGGAATGTCGTGAGCTACAAATGACCAATCAGTTTCAAACCCAGCAACCCCTTCACAGGAAAGTGTAGTAGGAGGTTATCCAATCAACTGGGCGACTCGCACATCATCAAGTTGTGCAGCAGGAAGTTTGGGTTGCAGTCCACAGCTTTGTTGGATGGTTAATGTTTATGCCTTGATTGTTTCAAATTCATATCACAGAGACTACAAGAGGGAAAATGAGCGGGCAGTGAATGATGGGGACAGAGGGGTAATGGCTCTGTAGTTACTGTTGTTTCTGCCAAGACTCTCCGCATGGCCACCTGGGGTCTGACACTTTGTGCAGCGAGATGTTATTACTGCTGGTAAGCCAGTCCGCTGGTCTTTCCCAAATCAGCTTTCTGCCTTCCTTCCTATCTCTCGCCCTTCCGAGAGTGTAAACATGGACTTACAGCAGGCAGTGGGACAGGCAGCAAAGTGATTCCCTGTAACTGCTTGTGTTTCTGTCACTTTCCAACAGCACAACAGGTCTGGGCACTCAGTCATGGGGAAATGATGGCTGGAGGTTGTTTGTCTTTCTCATAGTACTTCCTGTGGCCCCGGTAACAGTGAGTGAGAGTGAACACAAAAATGGGAAAAGGCCGTTCAGCCCCTCGAGCCCACAGGCTTACTGTCGGCAAGCGGATGTCAGGCAAGTCCGACATCGCGGGGTGGGGGGCACAATATCAGTATTGGGGGATCGAGCGTCAGACGGGGAATTGGACATCTGGCGGGGGGGTTCGGCCAATGAAAGGGCAAGCCGGGGAAATCATTCCTACTCAACGTGTTTCAGTGGTGTTGGGTGTGCGATAAATATTGACCCTGACACTGGGGAGCACTCCCCTGCTCTTTGAAATAGAGCCATGGGATCTTTTACATGAGAGAGCAGACGGGGCCTCAGTTTAACGTCTCATCCAAAAGACGGCACCTCTGACAGTGCAGCACTCCCTCAGCACTGCACTGGAGTGTCAGCCTAGATTTTGGGGTTCAAGTCTCTGGAGTGGGACTTGACCCCACGGGTTCAGAGGTGAGAGTGCGACCCACTGAGCCATGGCTGACACGGCAGGATGTGGAGGTCACTCTGCCCAGGTGGGTAAAGTGAGAAAACCACCAGGTCAAAACTGCTCAGGATTCTTTCAATTCCGACATCAAAGAATTGTGGGCTCAAAGTTCTTGCTGCAGCTTCTTGATTTTTATTGTGTTTTCAGGCCTCTGAGTTCAGATGAAAAACTCCATATGCGAGTGTCTTACATACTTCACGTGAACCTCAGTGCACAAGGCCTTTGTTTGAACCGTTAATCTAAAGCTGATGAATCAGTACGCCTCCATGTTGAACACCACTTGGAGTAGCAAGGGCACAGAATGTACTCTGGGTGGGGGACTTCAATGTCCATCACCAAGAGTGGCTCGGTAGCACCACTACTGACCGAGCTGGCCGAGTCCCGAAGGACATAGCTGCCAGACCCGGCCTGCGGCAGGTGGTGAGAGAACCAACACAAGGGAAAATCCTACTTGACCTCATCATCACCAATCTACCTGTCGCAGATGCATCTGTCCATGACAGCATTGGTAGCACAGTCATTATGGAGGTGAAGCCACATCTTCACACTGAGGACACCCTCCATCGTGTTGTGTGGCACTAGCACCGTGTTAAATGGGATAAATTCAGAACAGATCTAGCTGCTCAAAACTGGGCATCCATGGGGTGCGTTGGGCCATCATCAGCAGCAGAATTGTATTCCACCACAATCTGTAACCTCATGGCCCGGCATATCCCTCACTCTACCATTACCACAAGCCAGGGGAGCAACCCTGGTTCAATGAGGAGTACCAAAGAGCATGCCAGGACCAGAACCAGGCGTACCTAAAAAAGAGGTGTCAGCCTGGGGAAGCTACAACACAGGACTGCCTCGACATTGCTGCAGGAGTTCCTCAGGGCAGTGTCCGAGGCCCAACCCTATTCAGTTGCTTCATCAATGACCTTCCCTCCATCATAAGGTCAGAAGTGGGGATGTTCACTGATGATTGCAGTGTTCAGTGCCATTCACAACACTTCAGATAATGGAGCAGTCCGTGCCTGCATGCAGCTAGACCTGGATGACATTCAGGCTTGGGCTGATAAGTGACAAGTAACATTCGTGCCACACAAGTGCCAGGTAATGACCATCTCCAACAAGCGAGAGTCTAACCACCTCCCTGTAACATTCAATGGCATTACCATCGTCAAATACCCATCCGCCACCCCACCATCAATATCCTGGGTTCGCCATTGACCAGATACTTAACTGGACCAGCCACATAAATACTGTGGGTACAAGAGCGGGTCAGAGGCTGGGTATTGTGCAGCGAGTGACTCACCTCCTGACTCCCCAATGCCTACAAGGCACAAGTCAGGAGTGTGATGGAACACTCTCCACTTGCCTGGGTGAATGCAGCTCCAACACTCGAGAAGCTCAACATCATCCAGGACAAAGCAGCCCGCTTGATTGACACCCCATCCACCACCTTAAACATTCACTCTCTCCACCACTGCGCACAGTGGCTGCAGTGTGTACCATCTACAAGATGCATGCAGCAACTCGCCAAGGCTTCTTCGACAGCACCTCCCAAACCTGCGATCTCTACCACCTAGAAGGACAAGGGCAGGAGGTGCATGGGAACACCACCACCTCCATGTTCCCCTCCAAGTCACACACCGCCCTAACTTGCAAACATATCGCTGTTCTTTCATCGTCACTGGGTCACAATCCTAGAACTCGCTCCCTAACAGCGCTGTGGAAGCACCTTCACCACACGGACTGCAGCGGTTCAAGAAGGTGGCTCACCACCACCTCCTCAAGGGCAATCAGGGATGGGCAATAAATGCCGGCCTTGCCTGCAATGTCCACATCCAGTGAATTAACAAAAAAGCACTCATTGGATAAGTTGCTGAATTTCATAGTGGTCAATTTTAATGCTTTCTCCTGCTGTTAACGGGGCAGTAATGGCTTCAAAATAGGGTCGGTCGCCTTACCGACCCATTAACAGCCGCAATACGGGGGTCACATGTTGAGATGGGCCCAGTGCCGAGTGTTTAAAGGGCCCGCCGGTTTCAGGTGATGGGGATTTTTTACTTTAGAGATTGGGGTCATGTGACTTAAATAGGACATCATGAGGTTGTTAAATGCACTATATGAATGCAAGTACCTTTAGCCAAACCTTATCAGCTTACACTCTGACCCGTTCCACAGACAATGGTAGAGAGGCATTCCAGCAAAGGTAAGTGTCGAATTATTATTGTGGGCCCGGGAGGTGAAGGAGTGCATCTCTCGGGCCCACAGAAATAATCTGAGCATTATCACCCCTGCCCCCTGCCCTCCACCATCCCCGGGACCCCCGGGACCCACGCCCTCTACCATTTCCGGGACCCCCCGGACCCCTGACCTCCACGATCCCATCGACCCCTGCCTTCCGCGATCCCCCTGATCGCCCCGACCCCAGGGACCCCCGCCCTCCACCATCTCTGGGACCCCCCCGACCCCTGCCCTCCACAATCCCATCGACCCCTGCCGTCCACGATCCCCCCGACCCCCGGGATCCCCGGGACCCCCGCCCTCCACCATCTCCGGGACCCCCGGGACCCACGTCCTCCACCATCTCCGGGACACCTCTGACCCCTGCCCTCCACGGTGCCATCGACCCCTGTCCTCCACCATTCCCAGGACACCTCCCCTCCGCCATCCCCGGGACCCCTGGGACCCCTGCCCTCTGCCATCCCTGCGACCCCTGCCCTCCGCGATCCCCCTGACCCCTGCTCTCCGCCATCTCCGCGACCCCTGCCCTCCACGATCCCACCATCCCCTGCCCTCCGCGATCCCCCCGATCGCCCCGTCTCCCGGGACCCCCGTGTCCCCCGCCCTCCACCATCCCCGGGACCCCTGCCCTGTACGATCCCCCCGACCCCTGCCCTCTGTGATCCCCCCGACCCCTGCCCTCTGCGATCCCCTGAGCCCTTCCCTCTGTGATCCCCCCGACCTCTGCCCTCCGTGATCCCCCCGACCCCTGCCCTCCGCGATCCCCTTGACCCCTGCACTCCGTGATCCCCCCGGCCCCTGCCCTCCGCGATGCCCAGCCTGACCCTGCCTCACCTTGCTTCAGGCCTCATTCCGACAGGTGCAGGGGGAGGCCTGTGTGGCGGGGATTGCCTGCTAAATTTAAATGAGAGCCAGCCCTCAGAAATGTGTTCAGGGGGGGTGGGGCTCCTCAGCGCTGGGCGAGTGGCCGAACAGTGCCTTCCCCAGGTGGGCCATCCAATGTCCAAATCCACCCCATTATCATCAGAACTCTAAAATGGAGACTTCCTGAGACACGACAACCAATATTTCTCCTCACAGATGCTGACTAACCTGCTCGATATTTCCTGCGTTTTCTGTTTTTATCTCGATGTCAAGTTCAAAGAGTTTCTATTACATGTCTGCTGGCGAGAAGTAAGGGAACATTTCAGGAGAAGCTTCTTTACCCAGAGAGCGGTGAGAATGGGGAACTCGCTGCCACAGGGAGGGGTTGACGCGAATAGCACAGATACATTTAAGGGGAAGATCGATAAACACATGAGGGAGAAAGGGATGGAAGGGGATGCTGATGGGGTGAGATGGAGAGGGGGGAGTAGACGAGTGTGGAGCATAAACCCCGGCAAGGACCCGGTGGGCCCAATGGCCTGGCGAGTGTGGAGCATAAACCCTGGCACAGACCCGGTGGGCCCAATGGCCTGGCGAGTGTGGAGAATAAACCCCGGAAAGGACCCGGTGGGCCCAATGGCCTGGCGAGTGTGGAGCATAAACCCTGGCACAGACCCGGTGGGCCCAATGGCCTGGCAAGTGTGGAGAATAAACCCTGGCATGGACCCGGTGGGCCCAATGGCCTGGCGAGTGTGGAGCATAAACACCGGCACGGACCTGGTGGGCCCAATGGCCTGGTTCTGGGCTGTACATTCTGTGTCATTCTATGCCACAATCTGCTTCCTGATGGACTTTCCATCTGCAGAGGAAAATTGTCCTTTTCTTTCTGATATCAGCTAGCTCTGTTTTGTTTCAAAATTTGTAAATAAATAATCAATACTTTAGCCTGTTCAATTCTGGTCCTGCATTTGTTTTTTTCCATCTCCTGAGGTAAATTGATAACTTAGAATGAGTTTATATAATGTCCAATGTGAACGTGACTATAATTGGGGTAATAGCACAGGCGTTGATCCAACGAGTTAGATATTAAGGGGTGGGGGGAGGGGTCAAAGAGATGGGTTTTAAGGGATTTGGCAGATAGTTTGGGTACAGACTAAACACATTCTTCTGAGGGGGAAAGGAAGGACATTCAAAGCTAGAGCTCCCTGGGCGACTAAAGATATTGTGGTTCAACAAACAGAAAAAGGAGACTTATGGCAAATATCAGATTCATTATACAGTAGCGAGCCAATCACACTGGGAAAGTACTTTGCATCAATCTTCACTGGAGTAGAGGACGCTGCCAATGTAGCAATAAAGGAAGAGGCAATAACGATATTGGATAGGATAAAAACAGATAAAGAGGAGAGAATTAACAGGTTGGCATTGTTCAAAGTAGAAAGTCACACGGTTTGGATGGGATGCATCCTAGGTTGCTGAGGGAAGTAAGAGTGGAAATGGCAGAGGCTCTGGCCACAATCTTCCAATCCTCCTTGGATATTGGAGTGGTGCCAGAGAATTGGGGGATTGCAAATGTTGCAGCCCTGTTTAACAAAGGGGAGAGGGATAAACCCGGTAACTCCAGGCCAGTCAGCCTCATGTCAGTGGTGGGGAAACTGTTACAGAGCATAATCCTGGACAACATTAAATGTCACTTGGGAAAACATGGGTTAATAACTGACAGCCAGCATGGATTTGTTATTTGCAATCGTGTCTGACAAACTTGACTGGGTTCTGAGATGAAGTACCGGAGAGGGTTAATGAGCATGGTGTGGTTGATGCTGTGTATATGGACATTCAAAAGGCATTTTATAAAGTGCCACATAATAAAAACGATCGTGCTGCAAAAATATTACATTTCAGTTTATAAAGTTGTTATCTAAAGTGGTATTGAAGATCAGTAACCAAGGAGATCGCAGTGGGAGAGGAAGCCCAGGTACGATAAGGGGAGTCCTGGGCACAGGATGCAATCCATTAGCAACATGGGCACCAGTCAGGGCAGGAGCATATGAGTCCGAGGAGCAGGGGCTCTATGGAGGGGTTGAAGCTCCGGAGATTAGCCAGTGGGGGCTGGAGGCTGTAATCTGATGGAGGCAGGACTCTGGGCAGAAGCAGAAATCGTAGGATCATAGAAATATACAGCATAGAAGGAGGCCATTTCGGCCCATCGTGTCCGCGCCGGCCGACAAAGAGCTATTCAGCCTAATCCCACTTTCCAGCTCTTGGTCCATAGCCCTGTAGGTTACTGCACTTCAAGTGCACATCCATGTAATTTTAAATGTGGTGAGGGTTTCTGCCTCTACCACCCTTTCAGGCAGTGAGTTCCAGACCCCTACCACCCTTTGGGTGAAGACATTTCCCTAAAATCCCCTCTAAACCTCCAACCAATTACTTTAAATCTATGCCCCCTGGTTGTTGACCCCTTTGCCAAAGGAAACAAGTCCTTCCTATCCACTCTATCCAGGCCCCTCATAATTTTATACATCTCAGTAAGGTCTACCCTCAGCCTCCTCTGTTCCAAAGAAAACAATCCCAGCCGATCCAATCTTTCCTCATAGCTAAAATTCCTCAGTCCAGGCTACATCCTCGTAAATCTCCCCTGTACCCTCGCTAAGGAAGAAGGTAGCCAGCAGCAAATTAAAATGCAATAAGTAGTTTTAAATTTAAAATGCAGTGTTAAATTTAACTGTAACTGCAACTTACGGTGGTGTGTCATTTTTCCAGTGCAGACATCAGGATTGGGAGAGGTGACTGTGAGGGGCACCAGTGTCCCCTAGTGTTGAGAGGACTGAAAGCCAAGTATCGAGCTCACCGTCAGTGCTCTGATTAGACTGTACGGTGAGCACTGTGCACAGCTTCTGGTTACCAAGGCACCAAGAAGAAGTTGAAGCAGGGAGACAGTATAGAGAATGAGCCACAAGGCTGGTCCTGATGCTGCCAGGCAGGAGCAAATGGAAATACAAAGGAAGACCTGAAAAGATGGGTCTTGTTTCATCGAAGCAACGCAGAACATGGGGCAATATGATAGAAGTGTTAAAATTATTAAAAAAGTGGGACAGGGCAGACAGAAGCAGTTCCCAGTAACTGAGAGATCCAGAATAAATGTAAGAGATTTCGAACAGAGGGCGGGAGAAACGCCTTCACACAGAGGGACCTGAGGGAGAAACTGCCAATAATAACAACAACAACTTGTGTTTATATAGCGCCTTTAACATAGTGAAACATCCCAAGGCGCGTCATGGGATGTTATCAGAAAAATATTTGACACCGAGCCACATAAGGAAAAATGAGAGAGAAAACTTGGTCAAAGAGGTAAGTTTTAAGGAACGTCTTGAAAGAGGAAAGTGAGGTAGAGAGGCGGAGGGGTTTAGGGAGGGAGTTCCAGAACTTGGGGCCCAGGCAACAGAAGGCACGGCCACCAATGGTTGAGCGATTATAATCAGGGATGCTCAGGAGGGCAGAGTTAGAGGAGGGCAGACATCTCGGGGGGTTGTGGGGCTGAAGGAGATTACAGAGATAGAGAGGGGCGAGGGCCATGGAGGAATTTAAAAACAAGCATGAGAATTTGGAAATCGAGGCGTTGCTTAACCGGGAGCCAATGTAGGTCAGTGAGCACAGAGGATGATGGGTGAGTGGGACTTGGTGCGAGTTAGGACATGGGCAGCTGAATTTTGGATCACCTCTAGTTTACATAGGGTAGAATGTGGGAGGCCAGCCAGGAGGACATTGGAATAGTCAAGTCTAGAGATAACAATGGCATGGATGAGGGCTTCAGCAACTGAGGCAAGGGCGGAGACGGGCGATGTTTCAGAGCTGAAAATAGGTAATCTTATTTATGCTGCGGATATGTGGACGAAAGCTCATTTCAGGGTCAAATATGACAGCAAGGTTGCAGACAGTGTGGTTCAGCCTCAGACAGGAGTTGGGGAGTGGGATGGAGTCAGCGTCTAGGGAACGGGGTTTGTGATGGGGACCGAAAACAATGACTTCGGTCTTCCCAATATTCAATTGTAGAAAATTTCTGCTCATCCAGAACCGGATGTCAGACAAGCAGTCTGACAATTGAGAGACCGTGGAGGCGTCGAGAGAAGTGGTGGAGAGGTAGAGCTGGGTGACGTTAGCGTACATGTGGAAACTGACTCCGTGTTTTCGGATGATATCGCCAAGGGGCAACATATAGATGAGAAATAGGAGGGGGCCAAGGACAGATCCTTGGGGGACACCAGAGGTAACGATGCGGGAGCGGGAAGAGAAATCATTGCAGGTGATTCTCTGGCTACGATTAGATAGATAACATCATCATCATCATCATCATAGGCAGTCCCTTGGAATCGAGGAAGACTTGCTTCCACTCTTGAAATGAGTCCTTAAATGGCTGAACAGTCCAGTATGAGAGCCACAGTCCCTGTCACAGGTGAGACAGATAGTCATTGAGGGAAGGAATGGATGGCACTGGTTTGCTGCACGCTCTTTCTGCTGCCTGTGCTGGATTTCTGCATGCCCTCAGCGATGAGACTCGAGGTGCTCAGTGCCCTCCCGGATACTCTTCCTCCACTTAGCGGGAGTTGGGCGAGTGCAGTCTCACCCAGCTGGACGACGGTGGAGTGGCGTTGGAGGAGGATGGAGTGGTCAACCGTGTCAAAGGCTACAGACAGGTCAAGAAGGGCGAGGAGGGATAGTTTACCTTTGTCACACTCACAAAGGATGTCATTTATGAATTTGATAAGACTTGTTTCGATACTGTGGCATGTGCGGAAACGAGATTGAAGGGATTCAAACATGGAGTTCCAGGAAAGATGGGTAGGGATTTAAGATGCAAAGACTTTGGAGAGGAAAGTGAGGTTGGAGATGAGGCGATAGTTTGCAAGAACAGAGGGGTCAAGTGTTGTGTTTTGAGGAATGGGGTGATGATGGCAGATTTGAGGAAGGGGGGACAATACCTGAGGAGAGAGAACCGTTAACAATGTCAGCTAACATGGGAGCCAGAAAAGGAAGTTGGGTGACCATCAGTTTGGTGGGAATAGAGTCGAGGGAGCAGGAAGTGGGTCTCATGGACAGGATGAGCTCGGAGAGATCAAGAGGGAGATTGGAGAGAAACTGGAGGAAGCTGTGAGGTGAGGGCGAGAGCAGGGTTGAGGGCAGGGGGGAACCTCAGTGGAAGGTTGGCCGGTGGGCTAGGGGATGGAAGGGAAGTGGCAGAGGCGGCCGAACGGATGGTCTTAATCTTAGAGACAAAGAAGTCCATGAACTCCTCACACTTATTGTCGAGGTGAGGGTGGAGACTGGGGAGAGGGCTTTAAGAAGACGGTTAACAGTGGAGAATAGAAGCCGGGGTTTATCTTTGCATTCCAGAATGATTTCGGAATAGTGAGCGATTTTGACAGACGAGAGAGGACCCGATAATGCTTTGGGGCCGAAATAGGTGGGAGTTACACCCACAGCCACCGAGGTCCCGCTGGAAATGTCGTTTTTCTGGCCGATTCCTCCAGTATCGCCTATCTGCCGTCCAGGTTCGGCCCGGCGGGAGATTGGTCATGGAGGGATCTGCCGGCGTGAGGTCATGCCGGATGCTGCCAATCGTCCAGTTCGGTGAGGGATGCTGGCCTCAGATCGACCTGCTGCCCGCCAGAAGGAGCGCTGGCAAAAAGCTGGAGTGAGCTGGCCATCAGTCAGGCGGCAGGGAGAAGGGCTCCGAGTGCTGCAGCGCTGCACATCGCGGGGATTGGGCAGATACTCGACCGTCAGGAGTGGGACTGCTGGGAAAAGTTAGGTGGATGTTGCTTGACTTTTTTGCTGTTGGTCAGGTTTCATTTGGATGTGATAAAAGCGACTGAAATGTGTCTAGGCTGATGGAAACTTTTTTCTTTGACCTTGTTGAAAGACCTTCGTTGAGAAGCCCAATGGCGAAGGAAAGTAATTATGAAAGTGAAAACTGCTCAGCGTCTCACATTTTGTCCATCCAAGCTGATTCATTGATTCTGTGACACAGTCCTTCAAGAAGTTCTCAGGAAAGCACTACATATCACATAGAGGGTGAGAGGATTAGGGTTAGAATGATCCATTGTAAGCCTGAGACAGCTACAGGCTCTGACAACATTAGTCTGGGAGGAAAAGGGTATAAAGTTACAGCTATTCGACTTTAGGGGCAGTGCAATTACAGAGCAAACTGAGGAAGGCCTACGGTCAATAGAACACAGCAAGAGACAAGTGTCGCGGTGACTCAGTGGCCGACCGCTGAGGTTTCAACGACTAGACTGTCACTATCGCCCTGTTAATGTGTCTTTCTTTGCACTGCAAGGAAACTACTTCATAAAATCTGTTCAGAATCTTCACAAAAGACCAGTACCCAGCGTGCCTTGTTGTGGTGACGGACATAAGTCTATTCTGAGAGATGTAATAAATCTGACAGATGGAATACCCCTCACAGCACATAAAGAGTAATGTGATGGGCCTTAACCCACACAGAAAGAATTGGATTCTGTTTCTCCAAATGACTCCGTTGAAGGGAAGGTGTGGTAGGCGAAGCGGCAATGAGTGGCGGAAGATGGGAAAGGCTCAGTGGAGATGCCCTCCAAGAATTATGAGAGCATTTAATGCAGAACATATTTCGGGACATGTTGTGACTGTGCAGAGGGTATGGGATTATGTCAGGCTGAGTAAGCGAGAGGCCGAAGATATAAAGAAATGGTGCATGGCTGCAACTGATAGTCAGAACAGCATTACATGAGGTCTGGAACACTGGAAAAGACATGTAATGTACTGCAATGTAACTGATGACCATGTCAGCTCAGGGGTGGCACTCCGCCATGTTTGGCCTCGCAAAATGTGGGTTGAAGTGCAAGACTTAAGGTCTGCCCTGCAAGTAGGTAAAGTGAGAGTCACTGAATGGCAGGCTTCCTGCATTGGTGACCCTTGTCGTGTTGTGATGGCCTAATGATAGGACCCATTATACAGTGCAGCCATATGTGCAACTGAAGATATTCCTGATAAAGTGATTACATAAGAACATAAGAACATAAGAAATAGGAGCAGGAGTAGGCCATACGGCCCCTCGAGCCTGCTCCACCATTTAATAAGATCATGACTGATCTGATCATGGACTCAGGTCCACTTCCCCGCCCGCTCCCCATAACCCGTTATCCCCTTATCGGTTAAGAAACTGTCTATTTCCGTCTTAAATATATTCAATGTCCCAGCTTTCACAGCTCTCTGAGGCAGCGAATTCCACAGATGTACAACCCTCTGAGAGAAGAAATTTCTTCTCATCTCAGTTTTAAATGAGCAGCCCCTTATTCTAAGATTGTGCCCTCTAGCTCTAGTCTTCCCCCATCAATGGAAACATTCTCTCTGCATCCACCTTGTCAAGCCCCCTCATAATCTTCCACGTTTCGATAAGAACACCTCTCATTCTTCTGAATTGCAATGAGTAGAGGCCCAACCTACTCAACCTTTCTTCATAAGTCAACCCCCTCATCCCCGGAATCAACCTAGTGAACCTTCTCTGAACTGCCTCCAAAGAAAGTATATTCTTTTGTAAATATGGAAACCAAAACTGCACGCAGTACTCCAGGTGTGGCCTCACAATACCCTGTATAACTGCACGCAGTATTCCAGAAGTAGCCTCACCAATACCCTGTATAAATGCACGCAGTATTCCAGATGTAGCCTCACAATACCCTGTATAACTGTACGCAGTACTCCAGGTGTGGTCTCACCAATACCCTGTATAACTGTACGCAGTACTCCAGGTGTGGGTGCACCAATACCCTGTATAACTGTAGCAGGACCTCTCTGAGAGACTGATGTGTGTTTTTCATAAGGCACCACACATGATGTTAAAATGACACATGCACCAAGAGAGGGTCAACAATGTGAGTGTATTTACAAGTGCACAATAACAAAGGTTACATAACATTATTACATTTACAAACATTTAAACCACCAACACCCACCCCTCTACCTGGTACCACCCCCTCTATTCCACCCTTGCAGCAATGCCCAAGCTTCTCTTCCTCGCCCCGCCTACACCACAACGTCAGGCTCCCCTGCCCCTCACTGCCTCTGGTTGAGGAGGTTGTGCAGGAGGGCAGCGGGATCTCTGTAGATGTGTGCGTCTTGGTGAGAAGGCAGGGGGTGCGGCCGAAGGCGCCGGGATCTCCTGCTCCTCCGGATCTGTCTGCCTTGAGGGTGTGGGCTCGGGGGCTTGCACTATACGTCCAGAAGACATTTCTTGCCTCATCGCCTCAATGGTCTCGGTTGTGCGCTCCCACACAGTAATGAGCCGGTCCATCCTGTCATCGTGCTGCTGGGTGAAGGTGGCCATGCTGCCAGCTACCTCAGCCATGGTCTGGAGCATATCACGACCTATCTCCAAACTTGTCCATGATAGCTGCACCATCTCCAGAAGTGCAGAGAGCCGTGGTGAATTCGCAGCTGGTTGCTCGCCCCTGGTGGGTTCTGGCGCCTTGCTTCCCTTCGCTCCACGGCCTCTGCACTTGGTAGAGCTTGCCATTGTGGAGTCCGTTCCAAACCCCAGGAACTCGGAGCCCAAAGCCGAGGTTCTGCGGACAATTGGCTCGCATGGCAGGAGGCAGCTGTCATCCTCTTCCTGCTTCTGGAGCTCAAGATGCTCAAACACTCAAAACTCAAGCTCTTCCCTCCTCTCTCTCCTCATCTTCGTGGCTTAGGGTGGCGGAGGTGGGAGGGGTGGAAATGGGTGATCTGGGAGGTGGGGGGGGGGGGGGTGCGAGAGGCGGTGAAGGGTGTGGAGGAGCCGCTATCTTGGGCTGGGGACAATGTCAGGATGGGACACTTTGGGGTCTGACGGCTTCTCTGAAGGCCAGAGGAGGATGGTGTGCCTTGATCCGTGCTGTCTGACTCACCATCTGCAAGTAGAGGACGACATTTCTGACTGTGGGGGATGGGGGGGGGTGTAGGGTGGCGTGCTGGTCAAACTGAGATGTGAGCCATGCCATCTCACATTCTGCCACCAAGGAGTTCCATCTCTACATGGGCACACCAATACTGGGTAACAAAGGGTGCGGCAAACCGCGAGTGCCTTACCATTGCATGACCTTTCATGCTATGAGTGTGACTCAGACCGCAGATTGGTATAACCTTACCATGCTGTGGCACCAGATCGGCATCACCCTTTGTGGTTGCATGGCGACGGTCACCCACCAATGCCAATGCACGCTCCTCCAGCCTGCTCAATTCCACCACTTCTGCTGGTCCCCCTCCCATCGCACGCACACCCACACACACTCCCACACACACTCCCACACACACACCCACACACACCCCCACACACACTCGCACACACACTCCCACACACACTCGCACACACACTCCCACACACACTCCCACAAACAAATGCACACACACACACACACACACATCTGGCGCAGAATGTTTTGGGCGTTAGACAGAAGGGGCCGAATAGTCACTCTTGCTGCTGCCACCAAATCATTCCAACGTTTCCGGCATTGGTCCCTATCCCGCTCAACGTTGCCCATTGCGGACACGATCTCAGCGATCTCCCAACAAATGGGTCGGTATTGTGATGGTGGAGGTTTGCCACGAGTGAGGTCCTGGTACCTGTGCTCCACCTCCGTTACTCACTCCTCCAATTCCTCCTCATTAAACCAGGGAGCTCTGGGCTTGGTTTTGAAAGTCTTCATGGACGATTTCTGGCCACTCATCGTCAATGATGAAATGATTGCCTGCGCAAGAGTTTGTAGGTCTCATTTTCTCAGACTGTACCCTCTCCAACTCAGACTGTGCCCCCTCCAACTCAGACTGCACCCCCTCCAACTCAAACTATACCCTCTCCAACTCAGACTGTACCCCCTCCAACTCAGACTGCACCCCCTCCAACTCAGACTGCACCCCCTCCAACTCAGACTGTACCCCCTCCAACTCAGACTGTACCTCCTCCAACTCAGACTGTACTCCCTCCAACTCAGTCTGTACCCCCTCCAACTCAGACTGTACCCCCTCCAACTCAGACTGCACCCCCTCCAACTCAGACTGCACCCTCTCCAACTCAGACTGTACCCCCTCCAACTCAGACTGCACCCCCTCCAACTCAGACTGTACCCCCTCCAACTCAGACTGTACCTCCTCCAACTCAGACTGTACTCCCTCCAACTCAGTCTGTACCCCCTCCAACTCAGACTGTACCCCCTCCAACTCAGACTGTACCCCCTCCAACTCAGACTGTACCCCCTCCAACTTCAGACTGTACTCCCTCCAACTCAGACTGTACCCACTCCAACCTCCAGGTCTGTCCTCTTCAATGCAAACTCTCCCCTCTCCAATCTCCAACTCTTCCCTGTTCAATCTCCACCTCAAACTCTCCGCTCTCACACTCACAGCTGGAAGAAAGTAATGTGCCTTTATGCACAAGCGCAGCAGACCCAGCAGCCTCAAACGCGGCCGAAATTATATGATGTAGGATAAAAAAACGACACAAAAAGAAAATCGCAAAGTCTCGCACATGCGCATTGGAGGCCCTCCGAAGATCCCCGAGTGGAGAGGCTTGCAACTGCCACACACTGATGACTCCACCCACACCCATTCCTGCCCATTCCCGCTCTGGCCCGCTCCCGCCCATTCCTGCTCCCGCCCGCTCCCACCCATTCCCGCTCTGGCCTGCTCCTGCCCATTCCTGCTCCCGCCCATTCCCGCTCTGGCCTGCTCCCGCCCATTCCTGCTCCTGCCCGCTCCCACCAATTCCCACTATGGCCCACACCCGCCCATTCCTGCTCCCGCCCGCTCCCGCCCATTCCCGCTCTGGCCCACTCCCGCCCATTCCTGCTCCCTCCCATTCCCGCTGCCGCCCGCTCCCGCCCCTTCCCACTCCCGCCCGCTGCCACCCGCTTCCGCCCGCTGCTGCCCATTGCTACCTGCTCCCGCCCGCTCCCACTCACACAATGGAGCCGAAAGTGACTCCCGATGGCACCCGGCAGCAATAGGCAGCAAAAAGGTAGGTGCCACCCAGGGGCCGCCGATAAATGGGTGGGCCTTACCAGCGACCAATTTCAGCCCCTTTATGTGGTCCAGTCAGATCTGACGGTGAATGGCTAAACCAGTTGTCTGCCATATCTGTTTAAGACTGTGTCATGTATGTATGCTTGGGGTTACTAGCCACCAGGTAGTGCCACTGTCGGAGGTCATTGGGCTGTGCGTACATGTGTGCGGCCCAGGTATAAAAGGCAAGCCATCATGTAATGTAATCACTTTTGGCCCGAATAAAGCAGAGCCAGGTTTGTAACTGTGTTAGTTTACAGTATTCAGTCTATCAAGTTATTACATACATAACATTTGGCGACGAGGTAACTTAAGAACCTTTGCATGCAAAAATGCCCACAATTGGAATTCTGTTGAGATTCATGGAGGGAGAGGACTGGGCAGATTTTGTAGCTTGCCTGGACCAGTACTTTGTGGCCAACAAAATGGTGGAACCCACTAACTCAGTCAAACACATGGCTCAAAGACTGGTGTGGAAGAAATGGGTTTTGGTTCCTGGGGCACTGGCACCAGTACTGGGGTAAGAGGGAGCTGTTCCATTGGGACAGGCTCCAGTTGGAACGTGCTGGGACTAGGGTCCTGGTGAACCGAATAACTAGCGCTGCGGAGAGAGCTTTAAACTAATTAGTGGGGGGGAGGGTCCAGGTGAGCAGAAACCTAAAAGCTCAAAGAACACGGTGAAGGTAATAGAGCTGGGTAGCATTGGGGGAAAGGAAAACCAGAGAGTGATAGGAAGGGACAGAAAATATAAACATAAGTGTATCAGAAACTGGGGCCATAGCAGGAGAAAATAGCAAGAAAACACATTTAAAAGCTCTCTATCCGAATGCACGCAGCACTTGTAACGAATTAGATGAGCTGTCAGCACAAATAGTTACAAATGGGTATGATCTGGTAGCCATTATCGAGACGTGGATGCAAGGTGACCAAAACTGGGAATTAAATATCAGGGTTGTTTGACAATCCAGAAGGACAGACAGAAAGGAAAAGGAGGTGGGATAGCTCTACTGATAAAGGATGGAATCACTGCAATAGTGAGAAATGATATTGGCTCAAATGATCAGGATGTTGAAACAGTTTGGGTGGAGATAAGGAATAATAAAGGGAAAAAGTCACTGGTGGGCGTAGTATATAGGCCCCCTAACAGTAGCAACTCTGTCGGTCGTATCATAAACCAGGAAATAGTGGGGGCCTTGAGGAAGAGTTCATAGAGTGCATAAGGGACGGGTTCCTTGAGCAGTATGTAACGGAACCAACCAGGAGGCAGACTATCTTAGATCTGGTCCTGTGTAATGAGACAGGTTTAATAAACAATCTCCTAGTAAAGAATCCCCTTGGAATGAGTGATCGTAGCATGGTTGAATTTCAAATTCAGATGGAGGATGAGAAAGTTGGATCTCAAACCAGCTTAAATAAAGGAGGGCAGAGTTGGCTGAAGTAGACTGGGAAAATAGATTAAAGTGTAGGACGGTTGATGAACAGTGGCGTACATTTAGGGAGATATTTCATAACTCCCAAGAAAAATATATTCCAGTGAGGAGGAAAGGGTGTAAATGAAACGATAGCCATCCATGGTTAACTAAAGAAATAAAGTTTGGTATCCAATTAAAAACAAGGGCATACAAAGTGGTCAAAACTAGTGGGAGGACAGAAGATTGGGAAGTGTTTAAAAGCCAGCAAAGAATGACTAAAAAAATGATTAAGAAAGGGAAGATAGATTATGAAAGTAAACTAGCACGAAAACTAGTAAACTAGTATGAGATAGCAAGAGTTTCTACAGGTATATAAAAAGAAAAAGAGTGGCTAAAGTAAATGTTGGTTGATTACTTAATGTGAGCTTCCCAGCCTGTATCTTTTGCTATCATCGTCAAATTTGAAAAGAAATGTATGGTACTCAAAGCATGAAATATAATAAAGGTTTTTATTTGTAAAATAGTTAAGTTATGAAATATAAAACAGTAAATGAAGGCTTTTATTTGTTAAACAGAGTAAAAATAAACAGTTAGAGTTACAATTGACTGGAGGTTGTGCCTGGGGTACAGGGCTCAGCTATGATGACGTCTGGGGCTGGGGGTTGTGCTTGGGGTAGAGGGCCCAGCTCTGATGTCTGGGGCTGGGGGTTGTGCCTGGGGTAGAGGGCCCAGCTCTGATGTTTGGGGCTGGGGGTTGTGCCTGGGGTAGAGGGCCCAGCTCTGATACCTGGGACTGGAGGTTGTGCCTGGGGTAGAGGGCCCAGCTCTGATACCTGGGACTGGAGGTTGTGCCTGGGGTAGAGGGCCCAGCTCTGATGTTTGGGGCTGGGGGTTGTGCCTGGGGTAGAGGGCCCTGCTCTGATACCTGGGACTGGAGGTTGTGCCTGGGGTAGAGGGCCCAGCTCTGATGCCTGGGGCTGGGGGTTGTGCCTGGGGTAGAGGGCCCAGCTCTGATGTCTGGGGCTGGGGGTTGTGCCTGGGGTAGAGGGCCCAGCTCTGATGTCTGGGGCTGGGGGTTGTGCCTGGGGTAGAGGGCCCAGCTCTGATACCTGGGGCTGGGGGTTGTGCCTGGGGTAGAGGGCCCAGCTCTGATACCTGGGGCTGGGGGTTGTGCCTGGGGTAGAGGACCCAGCTCTGATACCTGGGGCTGGGGGTTGTGCCTGGGGTAGAGGACCCAGCTCTGATGCCTGGGGCTGGGGGTTGTGCCTGGGGTAGAGGACCCAGCTCTGATGCCTGGGGCTGGGGGTTGTGCCTGGGGTAGAGGACCCAGCTCTGATACCTGGGGCTGGGGGTTGTGCCTGGGGTAGAGGACCCAGCTCTGATGCCTGGGGCTGGGGGTTGTGCCTGGGGTAGAGGGCCCAGCTCTGATGTTTGGGGCTGGGGGTTGTGCCTGGGGTAGAGGGCCCAGCTCTGATGCCTGGGGCTGGGGGTTGTGCCTGGGGTAGAGGGCCCAGCTCTGATACCTGGGACTGGAGGTTGTGCCTGGGGTAGAGGGCCCAGCTCTGATGCCTGGGGCTGATGATGGGCCAGCAATTGGGTTATCAAACGTGGAAATTACTGGTGTAGTTGCACGCTGTAGGTCATGGGCCTTCTGTTGCGACATCTTTTGAAAGAAATTTAATAATAATTATTTCAATAATTTGTGCTTTTCTTTTACTAATCCTTCCCGAATTCTGTAGACCGGCAGTATTTCTTCTTCATTTATGAAGCTTCATTGCTCTAAGGCGTTAATTAATTGTTGACAAAGATTGATTGCTTTGTCAATCGGCACTTTTTCGACTTGATCACAGGCATCATCAACCTCATTGCTTTCATCCTTTTCTTCTGGATGCAAAACACTCTGCATGATTTCTTCATCTGTCACTGCATGCACAATGGGAGCATCATTGTCGATGTCCATGACCTCTGCGACATCGTCCTCATTCAATTCCTGCGCAGATTCGCAAGTCAGCCCTCTTGCATAATCTAAAAGTTGAGCAATCATTGCTTTCTCCTTGGACACACCAAAGCCTTGAAAGTCCTGAGGAGCATCAATGGCATTATCTTCAGCAAACATAGTTGCTGGCCAGATATTATGCCAAGCATTTTCCAAGGTCTCTGCAGTTACAAAGTTCCATGCATCCGCAGCTGCCCATATGGTGTCCTTGATAGAGAAAGCTTTTGAGAAGGCTTTTATTCCCATACTTGTATTCACAGCATTAAGCAAACTCCTCATAAACTCATTTTTGTACAGACATTCATTGATCTCAAAATTCCTTGGTTCACTGGCTGTATCACTGATGTAACATTTGGAGGCAAGTAGATTCCATGGACATTATCCTTTACCAGAAGCTCAGCATCGGGATGTGCTGAGCATAGAAACATAGAAACATAGAAATTAGGTGCAGGAGCAGGCCATTCGGCCCTTCGAGCTGCATCGCCATTCACTAAGATCATGGCTGATCATTCAACCTCAGTACCCCTTTCCTGCTTTCTCTCCATACCCCTTGATCCCTTTGGCCATACAGACCATATCTAACCCCCTTTTGAATATATCTAATGAACTGGCCTCAACAACTTTCTGCGGTTGGGAATTCCACAGGTTAACCACTCTCAGAGTAAAGAAGTTTCTCCTCATCTCGGTCCTAAATGGCTTACCCCTTATTCTTAGACTGTGATCCCTGGTTCTGAAACTCCCCAGCAACGGGAACATTCTTCCTGACTCTAACCTGTTCAGTTCCGTCAGAATTGTATATGTTTCTATGAGATCCCCTCTCATTCTTCTAAACTCCAGTGGATACAAGCCCAGTTGATCCAGTTTTTCCTCATATCTGCCATCCTGCCATCCCGGGAATCAATCTGGTGAACCTTCGCTGTACTCCCTCAATAGCAAGAAGGTGAGTAGTTTTTCTTTTATCTCTTCGATATCAGGAAGTAACCTTTAGCACTGTCGTTGTCAATTTAAGTTAATCTAAGGATCAAGTCATGGCAGGAGAGCTCAGACACATGTTGTGCTCCTCCTGTACTATGTGGTAAATCAGGGACGCCTCCGGTGTCCCTGACGATTACGTGTGCGGGAAGTGTATCCGCCTCCAGCACCTGACGGACCGCGTTGCGGAATTGGAGCTAAAGGTGGATTCACTCTGGAGCATCCACGATGCTGAGAATGACATGAATAGCACATTTAGTGAGTTGGTCTTACCACAGGTAAAGGGTCCACAGTCAGATATGGAATGGAAGACCAACAGGAAGAGCAGTGCAAGGAAGGTAGTGCAAGGAACCCCTGCAGTCATCGCCCTGCAAAACAGATACACCGCTTTGAGTACTGTTGAGGGGGATGACTCATCAGGGGGAGCAGCAGCAGCGAAGTTCATGGCACCGTGGCTGGCTCTGCTGCACAGGAGGGCAGGAAAAAGAGTGGGAGAGCGATAGTGATAGGGGATTCAATTGTAAGGGGAATAGATAGGCGTTTCTGCGGCCGCAACCGAGACTCCAGGATGGTATGTTGCCTCCCTGGTGCAAGGGTCAAGGATGTCTCGGAGCGGGTGCAGGACATTCTGAAAAGGGAGGGTGAACAGCCAGTTGTCGTGGTGCACATTGGTACCAACGATATAGGTAAAAAACGGGATGAGGTCCTACGAGATGAATTTAAAGAGCTAGGAGCTAAATTAAAAAGTAGGACCTCAAAAGTAGTAATCTCGGGATTACTACCAGTGCCACGTGCTAGTCAGAGTAGGAATCACAGGAGAGCTCAGATGAATACGTGGCTTGAGCAGTGGTGCAGCAGGGAGGGATTCAAATTCCTGGGGCATTGGAACCGGTTCTGGGGGAGGTGGGACCAGTACAAACCGGACGGTCTGCACCAAGGCAGGACTGGAACCAATGTCCTCGGAGGAGTGTTTGCTAGTGCTGTTGGGGAGGAGTTAAACTAATATGGCAGGGGGGTGGGAACCAAAGCAGGGAGACAGAGGGAAACAAAATGGAGACAGAAGCAAAAGACAGAAAGGAGATGAATAAAAGTGGAGGGCAGAGAAACCCAAGGCAAAAAACAAAAAGGGCCACTTCACAGCAAAATTCCAAAGGCTCTAAGTGTGTTAAAAAGGCAAGCCTGAAGGCTCTGTGCCTCAATGCAAGGAGTATTCGGAATAAGGTGGACGAATTAACTGAGCAGATAGCAGTAAATGGATACATGCGGTTGGCATCATGGAGACATGGCTTCAGGGTGACCAAGGCTGGGAACTCAATATCCAGGGGTATTCAACATTTAGGAAGGATAGACAGAAAGGAAAAGGAGGCGGGGTGGCGTTGCTGGTTAAAGAGGAAATTAATGCAATTGTAAGAAAAGACATTAGCTTGGATGATGTGGAATCGGTATAAGTGGAGCTACGGAATAACAAGGGGCAGAAAACGCTAGTGGGAGTTGTGTACAGACCTCCAAACAGTAGTAGTGATGTTGGGGAGGGCATCAAACAGGAAATTAGGGGTGCATGCAATAAAGGTGCAGCAGTTATCATGGGTGACTTTAATATGCATATAGATTGGGCTAACCAAACTGGAAACAATACGGTGGAGGAGGATTTCCTGGAGTGCATAAGTGATGGTTTTCTAGACCAATATGTCGAAGAACCAACTAGGGGGGAGGCCATCTTAGACTGGGTATTGTGTAATGAGAGAGGATTGATTTGCAATCTCGTTGTGTGAGGCCCCTTGGGGAAGAGTGACCATAATATGGTGGAATTCTACATTAGGATGGAGAATGAAACAGTTAATTCAGAAACCATGGTCCAAAACTTAAAGAAGGGTGACTTTGAAGGTAGGAGGCGTGAACTGGCTAGGATAGATTGGCGAGTGATACTGAAGGGGTTGACTGTGGATGGGCAATTTAGAGACCGCATGGATGAACTACAACAATTGTACATCCCTGTCTGGCGTAAACATAAAAAAGGGAAGGTGGCTCAACCGTGGCTATCAAGGGAAATCAGGGATAGTATTAAAGCCAAGGAAATGGCATACAGATTGGCCAGAAATAGCGGCGAACCCGGGGACTGGGAGAAATTTAGAACTCAGCAAAGGAGGACAAAGGGTTTGATTAGGGCAGGTAAAATAGAGTACGAGAGGAAGCTTGCAGGGAACATTAAAATGGACTGTAAAAGCTTCTATAGATATGTAAAGAGAAAAAGGTTAGTAAAGACAAACGTAGGTCCCCTGCAGTCAGAATCAGGGGAAGTCATAACTGGGAACAAAGAAATGGCAGACCAATTGAACAAGTACTTTGGTTCGGTATTCACTAAGGAGGACACAAACAATCTTCCGGATATAAAAGGGGTCAGAGGGTCTAATAAGAAGGAGGAACTGAGTGAAATCCTTATTAGTCAGGACATTGTGTTGGGGAAATTGATGGGATTGAAGGCCGATAAATCTCCAGGGCCTGATGGTCTGCATCCCAGAGTACTTAAGGAGATGGCCTTGGAAATTGCGGATGCATTGACAGTCATTTTCCAACATTCCACAGACTCTGGATCAGTTCCTATGGAGTGGAGGGTAACCAATGTAACCCCACTTTTTAAAAAAGAAGGAAGAGAGAAAACAGGGAATTTTTGACCGGTCAGCCTGACATCGGTAGTGGATAAAATGATGGAATCAATTATTAAGGATGTCATAGCAGCGCATTTGGAAAGAGGTGACATGATGGGTCCACGTCAGCATGGATTTGTGAAAGGGAAATCATGCTTGACAAATCTTCTGGAATTTTTTGAGGATGTTTCCAGTAAAGTGGACAAGGGAGAATCAGTTGATGTGGTGTATTTGGACTTTCAGAAGGCTTTCGACAAGGTCCCACACAAGAGATTAGTGTGCAAAGTTAAAGCACATGGGATTGGGGGTAGTGTGCTGACGTGGATTGAGAACTGGTTGGCAGACAGGAAGCAAAGAGTAGGAGTAAATGGGTACTTTTCAGAATGGCAGGCAGTGACTAGTGGGGTACCGCAGGTTCTGTGCTGGGGCCCCAGTTGTTTACATTGTACATTAATGATTTAGACGAGGGGATTAAATGTAGTATCTCCAAATTTGCGGATGACACTAAGTTGGATGGCAGTGTCAGCTGCGAGGAGGATGCTATGAGGCTGCAGAGTGACTTGGATAGGTTAGGTGAGTGGGCAAATGCATGGCAGATGAAGTATAATGTGGATAAATGTGAGGTTATCCAGTCTGGTGGTAAAAACAGAGAGACAGACTATTATCTGAATGGTGACAGATTAGGAAAAGGGGAGGTGCAACGAGACCTGGGTGTCATGGTACATCAGTCATTGAAGGTTGGCATGCAGGTCCAGCAGGCAGTTAAGAAAGCAAATGGCATGTTGGCCTTCATAGCGAGGGGATTTGAGTACAGGGGCAGGGAAGTGTTACTACAGTTGTACAGGGCCTTGGTGAGGCCACACCTGGAGTATTGTGTACAGTTTTGGTCTCCTAACTTGGTCTCCTAACTTGGCGGGACTGACATATCAAGAAAGACTGGATCAACTGGGCTTGTATTCACTGGAGTTCAGAAGAATGAGAGGGAATCTTATCAAAACATTTAAAATTACGACGGGTTTAGACAGGTTAGATGCAGGAAGAATGTTCCCAATGTTGGGGAAGTCCAGAACCAGGGGTCACAGTCTAAGGATAAGGGGTAAGCCATTTAGGACCGAGATGAGAAGAAACTTCTTCACCCAGAGAGTGGTGAACCTCTGGAATTCTCTACTTCAGAAAGTTGTTGAGGCCAATTCACTAAATATATTCAAAATGGACTTAGATGTAGTCCTTACTACTCGGGGGATCAAGGGGTATGGCGAGAAAGCAGGAATGGGGTACTGAAGTTGCATGTTCAGCCATGAACTCATTGAATAGCAGTGCAGGCTCGAAGGGCCGAATGGCCTACTCCTGCACCTTTTCTATGTTTCTATGTTTCTATGTCCTTCCTCAGATTATGAGACCAAAACTGAACACAATATTCCATGTGTGGCCTCACAAGGCTTAGTACAATTGCAGTAAGACCTCCCTGCTCCTATACTCAAATCCTCTAACTGTGAAGGCCAACATGCCATTTGCCTTCTTCACCGCCTGCTGTACTTGTGTGCCAAACTTCAGTGACTGATGAACCATGACACCCAGGTCTCGTTGCATCTCCCCTTTTCCTAATCTGTCACCATTCAGATAATATTCTGTCTCCCTGTTTTTGCCCCCAAAGTAGATAACCTCACATTGATCCACATTATACTGCATCTGCCATGCATTTGCCCACTCACCTAACCTGTCCAAGTCACCCTGCAGCCTCCTAGCATCCTCCTCACAGCTCAAACCGCCACCCAGCTTAGTGTCATCTGTAAACTTGGAGATATTACATTCAATTCCTTCATCTAAACCATTGATGTATATTGTATATTGGTAGCAGCAAGTATATTTTGCAGTTTTCCTTAAGGCCAGCTTCCGTGCAATGAGCACGCGCCTGAGGGGCAAAATTCTTCTCAAACTGTTCAGAACGATTACCCTGGTTACCCATGCTTTCTTATTGGTATAATAATGCAATGCCAATACTCTCAAACCCTTGATACATCTTGGACGCTGGCTTCTCCCAATGACCATAAGCTTACACTGACGTGTCCCAGCTGCATTTGCAGCAGCAAGCACAGTCAACCTATCCTTGGCGTCTTTTACACTGACTGGCTGCGCTTCTTCTGCTGCTGCTTAAGTCTTTCACGGTACGTAGCGCCAAAACAGTGCTGTCTCGTCGGCATTGTACATTTGCTCAGGTGAAAGGTTTTCATCAGCAATTAGTTTGATGAACTCATCAATATAATGTTCAGCTGCCTTATGATCTGCTGAGGCTTTCTCACCACATACTTTCAGTTGCCTGATGTCATGACGCCTTTTATATTTGGCGAGCCAACCAGAAGAGTACTTGCATGGAGTTTCAATCCCCAGTTGTGCATGGAATATTTAATTTGTTACACCACCATTGGGCCAGACAAAGGAACCTTTTCACTTCTCCTCTGTCGCCACCACTCCATCACTGCTCGATCCAAATCATCACATCTCGGCTTTTGCATACTTTTTCTCTTATTCATTTCCTTATGAACATCACTTTCCGCATAAAACTTCATGAGCTGTTCTTTTTATTTTCCGATAAGAGATGGTGGTGAGTCCTACACCGTACTCCTCACTCAATCTTCTCACTGAAGAACTATCTAATCTCTGGAGTAACTCAAATTTCTTGGCAATTGAAAGTGAGCTTTCCTTCCTCTTTCCTTTATCTGAAATCATTGGGGTATCTGTTGGCCTTTTTGACATGTTTGCAATGACACAACACAAATTCACAATTTTACCTGTGCACATCTTTAAATCGGGAAAAACACCACAGCGATTGAGTCAGGTTGGGTGGGGTCTGATCATGGGGTGTAGGGTCAGTGGGGTATCCCGACAATGTTTAATGGCACTCATTTTTTTTAAGTGCTGAATTTAAAAGTGCATGTACAGTGCAGGTGCACGGAGTATTTTTTATTACATGTACATGTGTGCAAACTTAAAATGGCAATCTGGTCGGGTCAGCTCCGCTCGGAGTCATGGAGCGTGGTTATCTGATCGTGCGGTTGCTACTTTGGGTGCTGCAGTGTGCTGTGCAGAGTGTGATTCTGGGGAAAGGGACGGTGTGCTGTGCAGAGTGTGATTCTGGTCGAGGACTGTGTGCTGTGCAGATATACTGCAGACCCAGGAGCAGCGGTGACTGTGAAGACCTGGCCTGTGTGTGGGGTCAGGTTCACCTCTGACCTTCTGAGCGGTTTTAATTGCTCCCACTCCCTGGGTTCCAGACTCTGGATTTATTTAATAAAGTGCAAGAGACAACTGGTTCGGTGCAAAAGAACTTTGTTTTTTATTAAAGGCAAGAAAATACAATGTCAAACTTATAATCACTCAATTAAAGAACAGTACATCACACATTCAAAGGGCTTACAGTGAATAATATGCCTCCCACCTCCCAATGCCGAACACTGAGTGGGTTAAACTCCAGGGCAAACAGTGACTATGCTCACCGATCCTTTACTGGTAGTTGGCGGTGGTTCGCGATTTCGGGGTTTGCTGGATTCTGTAGGTTCTGCTTGCCATATTCCGAACTTCATAGAAGACTTCTTACTGTGCAATCTTCAGTTGGGTGTTGTCCGCTGATGTGGTAGTTCACGTTTTGGACTTATGGGGTCAGTACCCGTTTTCTTTTGTTCGAAATAGGTTCAAAGTCTCTTCAGGTAATGTTTTCACCTGTTGATAGTCAGGCCTAGGTTGTAGAGTGGAACCTTTTGATTCTTCGGTTTCTTCCTGGCGGAGTTTTGTTTCGAAGTTGGTCGATCTTGATGTTTTTGGTGGTACCACGTTGGCTGTGGTCGGTTGCTGCCGCGATGGTGATGTTCTTCCTTCCTTTTCTGTTGCAGGATGTCAAGGCTGGAGAAGTTAGTTACAACTGCTGCATTGATCTCTCTCCCTTCTGGATCCTCTATGATGCTAGGCTGCTGTGTGCATACCTTCTGTTAAACATGGCATACCCTCAGTTAAAGCAGGGCCCAGTTATACCTTTGGAGCTGTTCTAATCTTCGCGGCAAATCAGACCGGATTCTTTGTTTAATTTTGGCGGGCTTGATATTTCTTTGTCATATTTTGGCGGGCCCATTAAATGTTAACCTGTCTCAGGTGTGTCGATCTTCTAAATCTGTTTCTTGATGGAAATATTAGCTCTGGTATTAATAATGTCTGTCTGTGCTCGGGTTTTCCATGCGGGCTGGATGTGCCATTGTTATTATGTATGTGTTGGAATGGTTTCCCAGATCAAGGATGATGGTTAGCTATCTCTGGGTTAATTGTTGCTATGTTAATGTCTCCTGGGGAGAAGGGTTTTCAAGTATCCACAATTCTCCAGATAATTTGCTATAAGCTTCAATACCCCAGACAGCTTCAATACTCAAATTGGCTTCTTTGAAGGATAGTTCCTTTTAGTTCTTAGCCCTGCCCACACAGACCCAACCTGCCTTGTAAAATCCCAAATTCGATTAAAGTTTGTAGTTTCTTCCATGTGCACTTTAGGATCTCAAACTTTCTGGCAGATAGTTCCAAATTAAATTTCCTTTCCAATGAATCCAAACACTGGGGGGGTTTTCCCACAAATTTTGCAACCCTTTACCTGGAACCAGTAGGATTGGCTGGATGACCCTGCCACAATCGTCTCGGATTCCGGAACATTCCGGATTCAGGAACTCCGGATTTTGGACTCTGCACCTATATCAGTCTTTACGGTAAAGAACACTAAAAATATCCCAACAGTGGATAGTAAAGGGGCTATAGGGGAGAAGGAACTTAACACAATCACTATCACTCAGTAAGATAATGGGACTAATGGATGATAAATCTCCTGGACATGATGGCTTGCATCCTAGGGTCTTAAGAGAAGTAACGGCAGAAATAGTGGATGCATTGGTTGTAATTTACCAATATTCCCTGCAATCTGGGGAGGTTCCAGCAGATTGGAAAACTGAAAATGTAATACCCCTATTTAAAAAAGGAGGCAGACAAAAAGCAGGAAAATATATTCCAATTAGCCTCACATCTGTGGTTGGGAAAATGTTGGAGTCCATTATTAAAGAAGCAGTAGCAGGACATTTGGAAAAGCATAATTCAGTCAGGCAGCGTCAGCATGGATTTATGAAGGGGAAATCATGTTTGACAAATTTGCTGGAATTCTTTGAGGATGCAACGAACAGGGTGGATAAAGGGGAACGAGTGGATGTGGTGTGTTTGGATTTACAGAAGGCATTTGATAAGGTGCGACATAAAAGGTTACTGCACAAGATAAAGGTTCATGAGGTTGGGGGTAATATATTAGCATGGATAGAGGATTGGCTAACTAATAGAAAACAGAGAGTCGGGATAAATGGTTCATTCTTGGGTTGGCAATCAGTAACTAGTGGGGTGTCGCAGGGATCAGTGCTGGGACCCCAACTATTTACAATCTATATTAACGACTTGGATGAAGGGACCGAGTGTAGCATAGCCAAATTTGCTGACAATACAAAGATCGGAGGAAATGCAATGTGTGAGGAGGGCATAAAAATCTTGCAAAAGGACATAGACAGGCTAAGTGAGTGAGCAAAAATTTGGCATATGGAGTATAATTTTGGAAAGTGTGAGGGTATGCACTTTGGCAGAAACAAATCGAAGAGCAAATTATTACTTAAATGCAGAAAGATTGCAACGTGCCTCAGTACAGCGGGACCTGGGGGTCCTGGTGCATGAAACACAAAAGGTTAGTATGCAGGTACATAGAAACAGAAACATAGAAATTAGATGCAGGAGCAGGCCATTCGGCCCTTGGAGCCTGCACCGCCATTCAATAAGATCTGGCTGATCATTCAAGTGATCAGGAAGGCCAATGAAATCTTGGCCTTTATTGCAAAGGGGATGGAGTATAAAAGCAGTGAAGTTTTGCTACAGTTATACAGGGTATTGGTGAAGCCACACCTGGAATACTACGTGCAGTTTTGGTTTCCATATTTAAGGAAGGACTTGCTCTGGACACTTCAGAGAAAGTTCACTAGGTTGATTCTGGAGATAAGGGGGTTGACTTATGAGAAAAGGTTGAGTAGGTTGGGCCTCTACTCATTAGAATTCAGAAGAATAAGAGGTGATCTTATCGAAACGTTAAGATTATGAGGGGGCTTAACAAGGTGGATGCAGAGAGGATGTTTCCATTGATAGGGGAGACTAGAACTAGAGGGCATGATCTTAGAATTTAGGGGCCGCCCATTTAAAACTGAGATGAGGAGGAATTTCTTCTCTCAGAGTGTTGTAAGTCTTTGGAATTCGCTGCCTCAGAGAGCTGTGGAAGCTGGGACATTGAATAAATTTAAGACAGAGTTAGACAGTTTCGTAACCGGTAAGGGAATAAGTGGTTATAGGAGTGGGCAGGGAAATGGACCTGAGTCCATGATCGGATCAGCCATGATTGTATTAAATGGCGGAACAGACTCGAGAGGCTGTATGGCCTACTCCCACTCCTATTTCTTATGTTCTTATATTCTTACAAGTGCTGGAGAAGTAGGGGGACAGACCACGGTGTGATTTGGTGATGAGGCTCACATCCACCACGGTGGTCTGGGCGGGGCAAATGGTGGAAGGGATAGCTGGGCAGGGAGGCTTCATTTAAAGGTAATGTGTCATCATCCCACAGCCAAGTATCTGTCAGGACCATGATGTCGATGCTACCATCCACGATAAGCTCATGAATGGGAAGGGCTTTGTTCGTAAGTGAACGGACATTCTGGAGTGAGATGGGGAGCAGATCGGTGATGGCTGATCCACTGCCAGCGTCCACAGGGCCAGCGCTGTGTAAGATTGCAAAATTTGTGGAAACCCCACCCCCACCCAGTGTTTGGACTCATTGGAAAGGAAATTCGCTTTGGGACTATCAGCCAGAAAGTTTGGGATCCTAAGATGCATGTAGAAGAAACTACGAGT
This sequence comes from Pristiophorus japonicus, assembly GCF_044704955.1. Lineage (NCBI taxonomy): Eukaryota > Metazoa > Chordata > Chondrichthyes > Pristiophoridae > Pristiophorus > Pristiophorus japonicus. The sequence continues at coordinate 135,727,566 of NC_091982.1, read as the reverse complement.
TTTAACCAGTTTGGGGTTTTGAAAGGCATTGGGTCTGTGTGGAAAAGTATTGCAAAACTGAGGAACAACTAGCCTCTATAGAAGCCAGTCTTTGGGTATTGAAACCGTCTGGTGTATTGAAGCTAAACAAATTGTCTGATGAATTGTGTAAACTCGAAAACCCTTCTCTGCAGGAGACATTAACATAGCAACAATCGACCCAGCCATCACTCTGAGCAGGAAACCCATCCAGCGCATACATAATGTTAATAGCCCATCCAGCCCGCATGGAAAACCCAGGCCTAGGCAGACAAACGCAAATACAAAACTAATTTTCCCAATTGAGAAACGAATTCAACAGATCGACAGATCCGAAATGAGTTATCATTAATGAGCCACCAAAGTATGACAACGAAATATCAAGCCCACCAAAATTAAGACAAAGGATCGGGGCTGATTTGGCACGCAGATTAGAACGACTTCCAAAGTATAACTGGGGCCCTGTTTTACGGGTTGGGGAGGAGCAGCCTTAAGGAGCCTTCCGGAGAGCTTGCGACACAGCCTTCTATGCAGCTCTCCGAACATCAACATCTTCAGCCTCGACGACACTCCTGGGCCACACTGCTCTGCTACTAAAGAAGAAGGAAGAACATCATCAAACCGGCAGAGAAAAGCAGTTCCCGGTAACTTTGGACATTGCCATCGCGGCAACAACTGACCACAGCCAACGTGGTAACCTTGAACCACCGCAATCGATAAATTCTAAGAACAAAACTCCTCAAGGAGAAACTGAAGATGCAAAAGTTTCCATTCTACAATCTGTTCCAAGCTACCAACAGGTGAAACATTACCTAAAAGAATTTTAAAACCCACTGCTGATGGAAGGAAGTGGGTACTCACCCCATAAAATCCAATATCTGCCCTACCGCCTCAGCGGACACCACCCAACTGAAGACTATGCAGTAAGAAGTCTTCCACGACATTTGGGGTACGGCAAGCAGAACCTACAGAGTCCAGCGAACCTTGAAACTGTGAACCACCGCTAACTGACCATAAGAGGATTGGTGAGCATAATCCCTGTTTGCCCTGGAGTTCAACCTAGTCAGAGTTAGGCATTGGGGGAGTGGGAGGTGTATTATTTTCTGTAACCCCTTTGAACATGTGATAAAGTGTTCCTTATTCTAGTGATTGAATGTTTTGACATTGTATTTTCTTTTCCTTAATAAAATTAAAGTTCTTTGCAGCAAAACCAGTTGTCTCTTGCACTTTGTCACATCCCCAAATAATTCCAAAGTCGAGAACTCAGGGAGTGGGAGCAATTTGAACTGCTCAGAAGGTCAGAGGTGAACCTGACCCCTGAGATCACCCCCTCCAGCTTGCGGGGGGGGGGGGGGGGGCGGGGTGGGCGGCGGGGGAGAGTTGGACGGGGAAGAGATTTGCAAGGTCAGCCCCCCCCCCCCCGGGCATGCTGGGCAGGAAAGTCGGTGAGAGAGTAGGATGGGACAGTTGGGGTTGCTGCTTGTGAGGAGACAGCGACGAGTGCCTCGATGGGCCCTTCAGAGGATGCCAAGAGAGGCAGAGGGAAGCTGTCGGCTTGTCTAGGAGGGTGGTCACGCCTGGGACAACGGCAGGAGAATAGGAAGGTCAGAGAGTAATGGAGGGTTGGGGTCGGGATTTGGGAGGGCAGAGTGTCCGAGAGAGGAGATGAAAGGCGGCATGACAACAGGAGAGAGGGATAGAGAGAAAACGAAAGAGGGGTACAAAGTGTGAAAGTATTGAATGACTCGGGTCCGGAGCTGCAGTCAAAGTGCGCATGGGAATGGACAGGGAAAAGCCCAGGTTATGTAAGCCTGTTTAAATCAAGTAGTTAATGGGATACAATATCAGGGAGACCAGGGTCAGTCAGAGGTCCCATGGAAGGACAAAGCCGAATTAGTCATGGGGAACGTGGAGATGGCAGAAACACTGAACAAATATTTTGTATCAATCTTTACGGTAGAGGACATGAACAATATTCGAACAGTGGATAGTCAAGGGGCTATAGGGGGGGAGGAACTTAACACAATCACAATCACTAACGAGGTGGTACTCAGTAAGGTAATGGGACTAAAGGCAGATAAATCCTCTGGAACTGATTGCATCCAAGGGTCTTAAGAGAAGTAGCAGCAGGGATAGTGGATGCATCGGTTGTAATTTACCAAAATTTTCTGGATTCTGCGGAGGTCCCAGCAGATTGGAAAACTGCAAATGTAACGCCCCTATTTAAAAAAGGAGGCAGACAAAAAGCAGGAAACTATAGACCAGTTAGCCCAAACATCTGTGGTTGGGAAAATGTTGGAGTCCATTATTAAATAAGCAGTAGCAGGATATTTGGATCAGCAAAATTCGATCAGGCAGAGTGAGCATGGATTTATGAAGGGGAAGTCTTGTTTGACAAATTTGCTGGAATTCTTTGAGGATGTAATGAACAGAGTGGATAAAGGGGAACCAGTGAGTATGGTGTATTTGGACTTCCAGAAGGCATTTGACAAGGTGCCGCATAAAAGGTTACTGCATAAGATAAAAGTTCACAGGGTTGAGGGTAATATATTAGCATGGGTAGAGGATTGGCTAACGAACAGAAAACAGAGAGTCGGGCTGAATGGTTCATTCTCTAGTTGGCAATCAGTAACTAGTGGGGTGCCACGGGGATCAGTGCTGGGACCCCAAATATTTACAATCTATATTAACGACTTGGAAGAAGGGACTGAGTGTAATATAGCCAAGTTTGCTGAAGATACAAAGAGGGAGGAAAAGCAAAGTGTGAGGATGACACAGGAAATCTGCAAAAGGACATGGACAGGCTAAGTGAGTGGGCAAAAATTTGGCAGATGGAGTATAATGTTGGAAAGTGTAAGGTAAGTGGCAGAAAAAGTCAAAGAGCAAGTTATTATTTAAATGGAGAAAGATTGCAAAGTGCTGCATTACAGCGGGACCTGGGGGTACTTGTGCATGAAACACAAAAGGATAGTACTCAGGTACAGCAAGTGATCAGGAAGGCCAATGGAATCTTGGTCTTTATTGCAAAGGGGATGGAGTATCAAAGCAGGGAAGTCTTACTACAGCTATACAGCGTATTGGTGAGGCCACATCTGGAATACTGCATGCAGTTTTGGTTTCCAGATTTACGAAAGGATATACTTGCTTTGGAGGCAGTTCAGAGAAGGTTCACAAGGTTGATTCTGGAGTTGAGGGGGTTGACATATGAAGGAAGATTGAGTAGGTTGGGCCTCTACTCATTGGAGTTCAGAAGAATGAGCGATGATCTTATCGAAATGTATAAGATTATGAGGGGGCTTGACAAGGTGGATGCAGAGAAGATGTTCCCACTGATGGGGAAGACTCAAACTAGCGGACATAATCTTAGAATAAGGGGCCGCCCATTTAAAACTGAGATGAGGAGGAATTTCTTCTCTCAGAGGGTTGTAAATCTGTGGAATTCGCAGCCTCAGAGAGTTGTGGAAGCTGGAACTTTGAATAAATTGAAGACAGAAATGACAGTTTCTTAAACGATATGGGGATAAGGGGAGCGGGCAGGGAAGTGGAGTTGAGCCCATGATCAGATCAGCCATGATCGTATTGAATGGCGGAGCAGGCTCGAGGGTCCGTATGGCCTATTCCTGTTCCTATTTCTTATGATCAGGATGGGCCGGCACGGAGCAGCGGCTGCTGTCCAAAGCAGGCGAGTGAAGCCCTGAAGCTGTTTGAAGTGCGGAGACATGGAGGATGTGCTGTAGGAAGGAGAGTCGGTAGTGGTGCAGAAAGATGCTGGAGAAGTTTGTCGGTCACCGTACATCAAAGTAGCGGAGAAAAAGTAAGACCACAGCCAGCGACCATCAATGTTGTGAATCGGTAGAACGAGTGAAGCAGCAGCTATTGGCGAGAAGCATATGTTTTGTGAAAGAAATGTAATTGCTCCAACCACTAATCCAGCTCGGTGCTGAGTGAGCTGGTAGGAGCAGAGATTGTTGTAAGCGTATCTGCAATTGGCTGCAGTGCCACTGGGCTGGTGAGGGGTAAAATCACCAAGGCTCCCACATTGACGCCATTCAATAAGATCATGGCTGATCCGATCTTGGACTCAGCTCCACTTCCCTGACCGCTCCCCATAACCCTTTATTTGCTTATTGTTCAAAAATCTGTGTCTCTCCACCTTAAATATATTCAATGACCCAGCCTCCACAGCTGTCTGGGGCAGAGAATTCCACAGATTCACAACCCTCTGAGAGAAGAAATTCCTCCTCATCTCAGTTTTAAATGGGCGACCCCTTATTCTGAAACTATGGCCCCTAGTTCTAGGTTTCCCCATGAGGGGAAACATCCTCTCTGCATCTACCCTGTCGAACCCCCCCAGAATGTTATATGTTTCAATAAGATCACCTCTCATTCTTCTAAACTCCAATGAGTACAGGCCCAGCCTGCTCAACCTTTCTTCATAAGACAACCCCTTCATCTCCGGAATCAACCCCATGAACCTTCTCTGAACTGCCTCTAATGCAAGTATATCCTTCCTTAAATAAGGAGACCAAATCTGTACGCAGTACTCCAGGTGTGGCCTCACCAACACCTGCAATTCCTGGGGGTCCGATATTTGGTACAAGTGTGGCAGAGCACGGGACTTGCCAGCCTTAGTCAGAAGGCAAAGACCCCATATCCCGGGGATGGAGTCGTTGGATGGTCAAGGTGGGCACTTCACCCCGACAAGTGCCCATCGTCCGTTCCCACCCCAAACCAGCAGCAAACCAATCGGAGCACTGCCTCAAAGCTCTGGCAGCAGGAAGCAGGGTTCAACAGATCCCAGAGGAAGCCCTCTTCTCTTAAATCTTCGATTTCCAATGGAGCAAACATATCTCTCTGAGAAGGTGAGCAGATCCTTGCTCTCTCCCATCACAGTACAGGAGGGGCGGCCTTGGCTGACGTGAATGCTGCTGAGACACAACAAGGAGGAAATTGACGGAATTCCCTGGGATAGTCTGGGAACTCACCAGGTATGCCCCTTAATGTCCGGGGGGAGGGCAGGGTGGCGACAGATAAATGCTTGCCCTCCCCCCTCACTGCAATTTAAAGAACCAATCAAAATAGGGTGTAATCCCTCAAGTGCCTGTCCCCGGCAGAGACAGGGGCTCTGCCTGTTCTGACTCTAGGAATATCAATATCGTGCTGAATAACATCACATGTGAAGAAAGACTTGCATCTGTGCAGCACCTTTCATCATCTCAGGATGTCCCAAACCACTTTACCACCAATGAAGTAATTTAGAAGTGTAGTCACTGTTGTAAAGCAAGAAACGCAGCAGCCAATTTGCTGGTCCCACAAACACTAATGATATATTGACCGGATAATCTCTTGTAGTGATGTTGTTTGAGGGATAAAATATTGGCAAGGACAACGGGGAGTTCTCTCTGTTCTTCTTTGAATGATGCCATGAGATCTTTTCCATCTACCTGGGAGAGCCGACGGGATCTCAGTTTAACGTCTTGTCTGAAAGATGGGCCCTCAGTACAGCACTGGGAGTGTCAGCCTGGCCCCTCCGCCAGTGCGGCACTCCCTCAGTACAGCACTGGGAGTGTCAGGGTGGGCCCTCTGCCAGTGCGGCACTCCCTCAGTACAGCACTGGGAGTGTCAGCCTGGCCCCTCCGCCAGTGCGGCACTCCCTCAGTACAGCACTGGGAGTGTCAGTCTGGCCCCTCCGCCAGTGCGGCACTCCCTCAGTACAGAACTGGGAGTGTCAGGGTGGGCCCTCCGTCAGTGCGGCACTCCCTCAGTACAGCACTGTGAGTGTCAGCCTGGCCCCTCCGCCAGTGCGGCACTCCCTCAGTACAGCACTGGGAGTGTCAGTCTGGCCCCTCCGCCAGTGCGGCACTCCCTCAGTACAGCACTGGGAGTGTCAGCCTGGCCCCTCCGCCAGTGCGGCACTCCCTCAGTACAGCACTGGGAGTGTCAGCCTGGCCCCTCCGCCAGTGCGGCACTCCCTCAGTACAGCACTGGGAGTGTCAGGGTGGGCCCTCCGCCAGTGCAGCACTCCCTCAGTACAGCACTGGAAGTGTCAGGGTGGGCCCTCCACCAGTGCGGCACTCCCTCAGTACAGCACTGTGAGTGTCAGCCTGGCCCCTCCGCCAGTGCGGCACTCCCTCAGTACAGCACTGGGAGTGTCAGCCTGGCCCATCCGCCAGTGCGGCACTCCCTCAGTACAGCACTGGGAGTGTCAGCCTGGCCCCTCCGCCAGTGCGGCACTCCCTCAGTACAGCACTGGGAGTGTCAGTCTGGCCCCTCCGCCAGTGCGGCACTCCCTCAGTACAGCACTGGGAGTGTCAGCCTGGCCCCTCCGCCAGTGCGGCACTCCCTCAGTACAGCACTGGGAGTGTCAGCCTGGCCCCTCCGCCAGTGCGGCACTCCCTCAGTACAGCACTGGGAGTGTCAGTCTGGCCCCTCCGCCAGTGCGGCACTCCCTCAGTACAGCACTGGGAGTGTCCGCCTGGATTTTACGCTCAAATCTCTGGAGTGGGAGTTCAATGCACAACCTTGAGAATCAAAGGCGAGAGTGTTGTCACTGAGCCAGGGCTGATCCCGAAGACCAGTAACTCGCGCAATAACAAGCAACAGTTACTTTTCTCCAGAAAGCCATGTGGAAAATGTCGACCAGCTGCTTCCAGGAAATGCAGCATAACAATGGGAGACCGTGCATGTATTTTATTTTAAGCTGTAGCCATGGAAATCAATATTTATAATGTGTGGGCTTTGAGTGACTCCAATTTTCATTGGATTGTATTGCCAATGGTTTACAGGACTTGCAAAACCCTACGGAACACAGCAACTATACAGAGCAGATTGGGAAGGAGATACTCAGCTGTGATATTCAAGTGTTTGTTAGTCGCTGGGCAAACAAATTGCTGCAGGACTGCTGGGCAGATGGTTCGACAAAATGTAGATAAAACCATAATTGAAGTGAGATGATACAAGACACTCGACATGAAAAGCTTTGAACATTTCCCGATTGGAATATTCGAGCTCTGCTGAATCTCAGTCAGTTCATCCATTGTCTATCTGACCCATTCCAATCAGGAAAATTCCAGGCTTAGTCCCCAGTCTGTTTTATTTAAATTCATTCTCGGGATGTGGGCATCGCTGGCAAGGCCAGCATTTATTGCCCATCCCTAATTGCCCTCGAGAAGGGTGAGCCACCTTCTTGAATCGCTGCAGTCCGTGTGGTGAAGGTGCTCCCACAGTGCTGTTAGAGAAGGAGTTCCAGGGTTTTGACCCAGCGACGATGAAGGATCAGACGATATATTTCCAAGTTAAGATGGTGTGTAACTTGGAGGGGAACTTGGAGGTGGTGGTATTCCCATGCCCCTGCTACCCTTGTCCTTCTCGGTGGTGGAGGTCACGGGTTTGGGAGGTGCTGCTGAATAAGTCTTGGCGAGTTGCTGCAGTGCATCTTGTAGATGGTGCACACTGCGATCTCAACTGTGGTGACTGTAGGAACGTTACAATGGGGTGCAGTGTCTGGATTACAGAAGGCAAGTTCAGCAAAAGCTCGCTCTCCCCCTGGGAGAGTGCACGTTGGCTGGGGTAGCATTGGCCTCAGCCGCGATTCCTGCTGTGGTCAAATAGCCGAATATTCATTGCTGAGCCTCAAACACGTAAACAGGGTGAAGCACCAGAAAGCCCTGAAATATCCAGAAACCGCAGCCAGCAATTAGATAACACCTTCCAAAAAGGGGACGGTGGGAGTGGAGAGAAATTTGTCCAAAAAAAACTACAATGGAAGGTTTGTCTAGATTAAAATAAATGACAGACTGCGGGAGTGGGAACAGACAACGAGAAAGATTAAAGTTGCCACAAAGGATTAAAAAACATAAAATACAGGCTGGATATGAAGAAAGGAAGGACACATCGCCAGAGGATGTTGGCCCTTGCTGAGACGGAAGTCGGGAGCAGGTTGCCAACCCACCAGGATTGGGCTGGAGTTTTCAGAAATTGACGATTAACGGTAATGCAGACTCCACCATCTCGTAAATCACCAGACAAACTCTGAAAAATCATCAGATTTGGAAAGACATCAAGAATTGGCAATTTATAAGTTATAAACCTTTCTAGTGGCTTTATTTAATCTTTAACAGGTCACAGCTGTTTAAAAAACTATATTGCTGTCTCGGAAAATGCTTCACAAAAAACTTTTTAAAAATCTTACCTGTTATCACCACCCTTAGCGAGTTGGGTAAATGTTCATTAGAAATCACATATAAGATCAGAACATAAGAAATAGGAGCAGGAGAAGGCCATACGGCCCCTCGAGCCTGCTCCGCCATTCAATCAGATCATGGCTGATCTGACCATGGACTCAGCTCCACTTCCCTGCCCGCTCTCCATAACCCTTCACTCCCTTATCGCTCAAAAATCTGTCTATCTCCACCTTGAATATATTCAATGACCCAACCTCCATAGCTCTCTGGGGCAGAGAATTCCACAGATTTATAACCCTCTGAGACTCTGAATTATGATTAATTCACAGGAGTTGTATATTCTATGTAATAACCAGCTGCAATTATTGGGATTTGACCTTTTAGAACAGACACAGACCATGTTTGCAGCTAAACAACAGAAATGTGCTCCAGATCTGACACTCAGTGCAAATAAAACCACTGGAGGTGTGCCCGCTGCTGATTTAAACATTTCAATCATTGACATGATTCTCATGATAAAACACCTTCCATATCTTCAAATGGGCGTGCAATCCTTCACTACCTTTTGATTAAAAACCTCATGCTTAACATTTCCTGATGGTGACAGCCCTGTAATGTTTACATAGCAAAACAACACTTTAACAAATGACCAAAATCCAGCACTTCCCCAGGAGAGCCACAGCTCCCTTTGTGATTTCGATGCATCCACTACCATTGACTGAGAGTGAGGGGCCTGTTCCTGTGGGTGTACGATGAGCCATTGACTGAGAGTGAGGGGTCTGTTCTTGTGGGTGTACAATGAGCAATTGACTGAGAGTGAGGGGTCTGTTCCTGTGGGTGTACGATGAGCCATTGACTGAGAGTGAGGGGCTGTTCCTGTGGGTGTGTGGATGAGCCATTGACTGAGAGTGAGGGGTCTGTTCCTGTGGGTGTACAATGAGCCATTGACTGAGAGTGAGGGGCCTGTTCCTGTGGGTGTACGATGAGCCATTGACTGAGAGTGAGGGGTCTGTTCCTGTGGGTGTGTGGATGAGCCATTGACTGAGAGTGAGGGGTCTGTTCCTGTGGGTGTACAATGAGCCATTGACTGAGAGTGAGGGGCTGTTCCTGTGGATGTACGATGAGCCATTGACTGAGAGTGAGGGGCCTGTTCCTGTGGGTGTGTGGATGAGCCATTGACTGAGAGTAAGGGGCCTGTTGTTGTGGGTGTCTGGATGAGCAAAAGTGCATTATGCAGGGCAGCAAAGTGCTCCACACAGCAACAAAGCTGGGACTGATGGATGAAGTACAGTAACAAATGGCAGATGCTCCAGGGTCTTGTCAGTGGCCTCACTGGGCGGTTACAGGAGGAAACACGTGGGTCGGTATTGTTTGGAACGCACTTTTTGCGTTTCACACCTCTAGATAAATGTAAGTATTGTTTCAGGATCATACGGCGTAAGAGGAGGCCATTCGGCCCATTGTGCCTGTGCCGGCTCTGAGAAAGAGCGATCCGATTAGTCCCCCTCCCCCCCGCTCTTTCCCCATAGCCCGGCATTATTTGTTCCCTTTAAGGATCGATCCAATTCCCTTCTGAAAGTTAAAAGACATTTTCTGCACACTTTTTAAATTCCATGTATTTTACACCTGTTCCCAGGCTATTCAATAATACCACCCTGTGTCCCAGACACCTCTTTACTGACTAATTTATAAAGGCTGCTGGAACCTTCTAACCACCTGCGCTGTCAGTCTGCAGCCCTGTCTGGGGTTTGGTGATAAAAGAAATGTTAATAATAAACCCACACACCAAGCTCCAACTGCGAGGGGGGCGAGAGAGAGAGAGAGAGAGAGAGGGGGTGTCTGCACGCATATTAATTCCACACTCTGAGAACCAGCGCTCTGAGTCTTTGAGCTAATTCCATGGGGGGAGAGAGAGGAGAAACAGACACCATGGTACTTGCAGCACCTTGCGCTTCATGTGCGGAGCGGAGAGAGACTCCATGCCGGACGGATTGGTTGTGCAGAGAGAGTGAGGGACAGTTATCAAGCCGGGCCAGCACCAGGCACGTGCTCCCTCGCTCCAGTGTCACATTCAGGTCTGTGCTTGGCCCGGTAAAGAGGAAGCTTCACTGGTACGGTTACAAGTGCCGCCTTCTGCTCCAATGGGACGGCAGGCAGGTGACCAAAACACTTCCCGAAACCATCAGCCAAAGCACAGCACTGTGAGCGCCGAGACCTGGGAGTGTGGGGCGGGGGCGGGCGGGTTATCTCCGAGGCAGTCGGGAGAATGGAATTCCCGCAGGCCCTGCCACAGAGCCTGATTTACATTGGAAGCCTCTGTTTCACCCGCAGCCAGCCAGATAGAGAGGGCTGGGGGGCAGGCCTGTGGCACTAGGCCGCAGAGAGAAGGGAGGGATCGAGTGGGGGCTGCGGGGGCGCAGAGAGGGAGGGAGGGATCGAGTGGGGGCTGGGGTGGCCGCAGAGAGGAGGGAAGGTTAGAGTGGGGGTTGGGGGGGGCGCAGAGACGGAGGGATCGAGTGGGTGCTGGGGGAGGGGTGCAGAAACGGAGGGAGGGATCGAGTGGGGGCTGGGAGCAGGGATCGAGTGGGGGCTGGGTGGGGGCGCAGGAGTGGTTTTGGGGAGGGGGCAGATAAGGATTGTGGCCGGAGAAACAATGGGTGTGCCTGGACCAGGGTGGGGGAGGGGGGGTGTCGTTAAGGATTGGGGCGGTGGGGGGAGGTGGGGTGCTGTGCGAGGTGGTTCTGTGCCTGGGAGCAGCATGGTGGGGTGGGGTTGGTCCGGAGGAGCCGTGGGAGGGGTGGGGGGGGCGATGGGTCAAAGGCCGGGGTGGGAGGGGAAGGGTCAGAGGCCGGGGTGGGAGGGGAAGGGTCAGAGGCCGGGGTGGGGGGGGGTGGAAGGTTCAGAGGCCGGGTGGGAGGGGAAGGGTCAGAGGCTGGGGTGGGAGGGGGAGCGTCAGAGGCCGGAGTGGTGGGGGGGAGGGTCAAAGGCCAGGGTCGGGGAGGGGGACGGTCAGAGGCCGGGGTGGGGGAGGGGAAGGGTCAGAGGCCGGTGTGGAGGGGGGAGGGTCAGAGGGCGGGGTGGGAAGGGAAGGGTCAGAGGCCGGGGTGGGAGGGGAAGGGTCAGAGGCCGGGGTGGGAAGGGAAGGGTCAGAGGCCGGTGTATTGTAGGCCTGGGTGGGGGTGCTGGGAGGCTGTGTGGGGGCAGGTCTCTGAGCGTGCGAGGGTGGATTCGGGAGGGCCGTTGGATCCAGCAGATAGATGTCAAGGTGTGTGAAACCCAACCAGCTAAAGTTAAATTCAAAATGGAAGTTAAAGCAGTTGTTGCAGCCTCGGTATATTATTTAAATAGACGGCCCAAGATCACAAGCTGGAGCACATTGCGTATTTAACCAACTTGATCGAGATTTTTGATGAGGTAACAGAGGGCTGCTTCTTAGGCAGTTGACGTGGTGTACATGGATTTCCTAAAGGTGTTTGACAAAGTGCCACATAATCGGCTTGCAGCAAAGTTGAAGCCCAGGGAATAAAAGGGACAGTGGCAGCATGGATACGGAATTGGCTCAGTGACAGAAACAGAGAGTAGTGGTGAACGGTTGTTTCTCGGACTGTAGGAAGGTATACAGTGGTGTTCCCCAGGGGTCGGTACTGGGACCACGGCTTTTCCTGATATATATTAATGACTTGGACTTGGGTGTACAGGGCACAATTTCAAAATTTACAGATGACACAAAACGTGGAAGTATAGTGAACAGTGAGGAGGAGAGGGATAGACTTCAGGAGGACACAGACAAACTGGGGGAATGGGCAGACATGTGGCAGATAAAATTTAATATAGAAAAGTGTGAAGTGGTGCATTTTTGTAGAAAGAATGAGGAGAGAAAACATAAACTAAAGGGTACAATCCTAGAGGGGGTGCACGAACAGAGAGCCTGGGGGGTATATGGGCATAAATCATTGAAGATGGCAGGACAGGTTGGGAAAGCAATTTAAAAAGGCTTACTGGATCCAGGGCTTCATAAATAGAGGTACAGAGGCTGACCTTGGTGGCTGTAGCACCCACAGCTACCAAGGTTCCGCAGGAAATGTCGTTTTTTTGGCCGATCTCTCCGGAACCGCCCACATGCCGTCCAGGTTCTGCCTGGCGGGAGATTGGTGGGGAAGAGTTCCGCCGGCGTGAGGCCGTGCCGGAGGCTCCAAATGGCCCATTGGTCAGTTATGCTGGTCTCCGGTCAACCTGCCACCCGCCAGAAGGACCGCTCGGGAAAGCAGGTCTGACCTGGACGGCAGTCGGGCAGCAGGGAGAACGGGTGGGTGGGAGAGCTGGAGGCCACAGTCGGGCAGCAGGGAGAACGGGTGGGAGGGAGAGCTGGAGGCCACAGTCAGAGAGCACGGAGGGAGAATAGGTGGGTGGGAGAGCTGGAGGACACAGTCAGGGAGCACGGAGGGAGAATGGGTGGGAGGGAGAGCTGGAGTGTATCGTCAGGGAGCACGGAGGGAGAATGGATGGGAGGGAGAGCTGGAGGTTACAGTCAGGGAGCACGGAGGGAGAATGGGTGGGAGGGAGAGCTGGAGGACACAGTCAGGGAGCACGGAGGGAGAATGGGTGGGAGGGAGAGCTGGAGGACACAGTCGGGGAGCACGGAGGGAGAATGGGTGGGAGGGAGAGCTGGAGGGTACAGACGGGGAGCACGGAGGGAGAATGGGTGGGAGGGAGAGCTGGAGGGTACAGACGGGGAGCACGGAGGGAGAATGGGTGGGAGGGAGTGCTGGAGGCAACATAGGGAGCACAGAGGGAGAATGGGTGGGAGGGAGAGCTGGAGACCATCACAGGACGGCAGTCGGGCAGATGCTGCACTCTATGAGTGGGATTACTGGATAAAGGTTAGGTGCATGTTGCATGACTTTATTGCTGATGGTGATGTTTAAATTGGATGTTATAAAAGCGAGTGAAATGTGTCTCAGTAATGGAGGATTTTTTATTGGACCTTGCTGAAAGTCCTTCATTGAGAAGCTCAATGGCGAAGGGACAATTATTATGAATAAGTGAAAAATATTCAGCATGTCACATTTTGTACATCCAAGCTGATTCATTAATTGTGTCACACAATGTAACCGATGACCATCCCGTCTCAGGAGTAACACGCCTCCATTTTGGCCTCGCAAAAAGAGGGTTGAAGTGCAAGCCTTAAAGTCTGCCTTGCAAGTAGGTAAAGTGAGAGTCATTGAATGGCAGGCTTCCTGCATTGGTGGCCCTTCCTTATCGTCTTGCGATGGCCTGATGACAGGACCCATTATACACTGCAGTCGGATGTGGATGGGAAGATATTCCTGATGACAGGACCCATCATACATTGCAGTTGGATGTGGATGGGAAGATATTCCCGATGACCGGACCCATTATACACTGCAGTGGGATGTGGATTGGAAGATATTCCTGATGACATGACCCATTATACATTGCAGTTGGATGTGGATGGGAAGATATTACCGATGACCGGACCCATTATACACTGCAGTGGGATGTGGATGGGAAGATATTCCCGATGAAGCAGATGACCTGAGGGACCGATATGTGTTTCACACAATGCACCACACATGATGTTAAAATGACACACGCACCAACAGAGGGTCAGTAATGTGAGTGTAGTTACAAGTGCACAATAACACAGGTTACAAAAGATTATTACATTTACCTAAATTTACAGGAGCAACACCCACCCCTCTACCTGGCACCACCTCTCTCACACCCCCACCCTTGCAGCGATGTCCAAGTTCCTCCTCCTCACCCCGCCTACACCATGGTGTGGTGCTCCCCTGCCCCTCACTGCCTCTGGTTGACGAGGTTGGGCAGGAGGGCAGCGGGATATCTGCAGACGTGTGCGTCTCGGTGAAAAGGCAGGGGGTGTGACCAAAGGCGCTGGGATCTCCTGCTCCTCTGGATCTGTCTGCCTTGAGGGTTTGGGGTCGGTGGCTTGCACTACATGGCCAGAAGCCATCTCTTGCCTCATGGCCTCATGCTCTCCGCTGTGCGCTCCCACACTGTAATGAGCCGGTCCATCCTCTGATCACACTGCTGGATGAAGGAGGCAATGCTGCCAGCTATCCCAGCCATGGCCTGCAGCATGTCGCGACCTATCTCCACGCCGGTGTGTGATAGCTGCACCATCTGGTTGAGTACAGAGAGCCGTGATGTATCCGCAGGTGGTTGCTCACTGCTGCTGGGTGCTGGCGCCTTGCTTCCCTTCGAGCCACGGCCTCTGCGCTTGGTTCAGCTTGCATCTGTGGAGTCCGTTGGAAAGCCCAGGAATTCGGAGCCCGACACCGAGGTTTTGTGGACACATGGCTCACATGGCAGGAGGCTGATATCAGCTGCCACCGGCTCCTCCAGGTTAAGGGGCAGAAAGTCCGGACCTTCTCCCTCCTCTTTCTCCTGTTCTTCCTGGTCCTGGGCGGTGCAGGAGGGAGCGGTGGACATGGGTGATTGGGTGATCTGGGGTGGGGGCGGGGGTGGGGGGGGGCTGGATGAAGAATCTGCTGTCTTCAGGTGTGGAGAACATCGGGGAAACATAGAAACATAGAAACATAGAAAAAAGGTGCAGGAGTAGGCCATTCGGCCCTTCTAGCCTGCACCGCCATTCAATGAGTTCATGGCTGAACATGCAACTTCAGTACCCCATTCCTGCTTTCTCGCCATACCCCTTGACCCCCCTAAGGACTACAACTAACTCCTTTTTGAATATATTTAGTGAATTGGCCTCAACAACTTTCTGTGGTAGAGAATTTCACAGGTTCACCACTCTCTGGGTGAAGAAGTTTCTCCTCATCTCGGTCCTAAATGGCTTACCCCTTATCCTTAGACTGTGTCCCCTGGTTTTGGACTTCCCCAACATTGGGAACTGTCTTCCTGCATCTAACCTATCTAAACCCGTCAGAATTTTAAACGTTTCTATGAGGCCCCCTCTCATTCTTCTGAACTCTAGTGAATACAAGCCCAGTTGATCCAGTCTTTCTTGATATGTCAGTCCCGCCATCCCGGGAATCAGTCTGGTGAACCTTCGCTGCACTCCCTCAATAGCAAGAATGTCCTTCCTCAAGTTAGGAGACCAAAATTGTACACAATACTCCAGGTGTGGCCTCACCAAGGCCCTGTACAACTGTAGCAACATGTCCCTGCCCCTGTACTCAAATCCCCTCGCTATGAAGGCCAACATGTCATTTGCTTTCTTAACCGCCTGCTGGACCTGCATGCCAACCTTCAATGACTGATGTACCATGACACCCAAGTCTCGTTGCACCTCCCCTTTTCCTAATCTGTCACCATTCAGATAATAGTCTGTCTCTCTGTTTTTACCACCAAAGTGGATAACCTCACATTTATCCACATTATACTTCATCTGCCATGCATTTGCCCACTCATCTAACCGATCCAAGTCACTCTGCAGCCTCATAGCATCCTCCTTGCAGCTGACACTGCCACCCAACTTAGTGTCATCTGCAAATTTGGAGATACTACATTTAATCCCCTCGTCTAAATCATTAATGTACAATGTAAACAGCTGGGGCCCCAGCACAGAACCTTGCGGTATCCCACTAGTCACTGCCTGCCATTCTGAAAAATACCCATTTGCTCCTACTCTTTGATTCCTGTCTGACAACCGGTTCTCAATCGATGTCAGCACACTACCCTCAATCCCATGTGCTTTAAATTTGCACATTAATCTCTGGTGTGGGACCTTGTCGAAAGCCTTCTGAAAGTCCAAATATACCACATCAACTGGTTCTCCCTTGTCTACTCTACTGGAAACATCCTCAAAAAATTCCAGAAGATTTGTCAAGCATGGTTTCCCTTTCACAAATCCATGCTGACTTGGACCTATCATGTCACCTCTTTCCAAATGCGCTGCTATGACATCCTTAATAATTGATTCCATCATTTTACCCACTACTGATGTCAGGCTGACCGGTCTATAATTCCCTGTTTTCTCTCTCCCTCCTTTTTTAAAAAGTGGGGTTACATTGGCTACCCTCCACTCGATAGAAACTGATCCAGAGTCTATGGAATGTTGGAAAATGACTGTCAATGCATCCGCTATTTCCAAGGCCACCTCCTTAAGTACTCTGGGATGCAGTCCATCAGGCCCTGGGGATTTATCGGCCATCAATCCCATCAATTTCCCCAATACAATTTCCCGACAAATAAGGATTTCCCTCAAATCCTCCTTCTTACTAGACACTCTGACCCCTTTTATATCCGGAAGGTTGTTTGTGTCCTCCTTAGTGAATACCGAACCAAAGTACTTGATAAATTGGTCTGCCATTTCTTTGTTCCCCGTTATGACTTCCCTGATTCTGACTGCAGGGGACCTACGTTTGTCTTTACTAATCTTTTTCTCTTGACATATCTATAGAAACTTTTGCAGTCCGTCTTAATGTTCCCTGCAAGCTTCCTCTCATACTCTATTTTCCCTGTCCTAATCAAACCCTTTGTCCTCCTCCGCTGAGTTCTAAATTTCTCCCAGTCCCAGGTTCACTGCTATTTCTGGCCAATTTGTATGCCACTTCCTTGGTTTTAATACTATCCCTGATTTCCCTTGGTAGCCACGGTTGAGCCACCTTCCCTTTTTTATTTTACGCCAGACAGGGATGTACAATTGTTGTAGTTCATCCATGCAGTCTCTAAATGTCTGCCATTGCCCATCCACTGTCAACCCCTTAAGTATCATTTGCCAATCTATCCTAGCCAATTCACGCCTCATACCTTCAAAGTTACCCTTCTTTAAGTTTGGGACCATGGTCTCTGAATTAACTGTTTCATTCTCCATCCTAATGTAAAATTCCACCATATTATGGTCACTCTTCCCCAAGAGGACTTGCACAACGAGATTGCTAATTAATCCTCTCTCATTACACAACACCCAGTCTAAGATAGCCTCCTTCCTAGTTGGTTCCTCGACATATTGGTCTAGAATACAATCCCTTATGCACTCCAATAAATCCTCCTCCACTGTATTGCTTCCAGTTTGGTTAGCCCAATCTATATGCATATTAAAGTCACCCATGATAACTGCTGCCCCTTTATTGCATGCACTTCTAATTTCCTGTTTGATGCCCTCCCCAACATCACTACTACTGTTTGGAGGTCTGTACACAACTCCCACTAACGTTTTTTGCCCTTTGGTGTTCTGCAGCTCTACCCATATAGATTCCACATCATCCAAGCTCATGTCCTTATTGCATTAATCTCCTCGTTAACCTGCAATGCTACCCCACCTCCTTTTCCTTTTATTCTATCCTTCCTGAATGTTGAATACCCTTGGATGCTGAGTTCCCAGCCCTGATCATCCTGGAGCCACATATCTGTAATCCCAATCACATCATATCCGTTAACATCTATTTGCACAGTTAATTCATCCACTTTATTACGGATACTCCTTGCATTAAGACACAAAGCCTTCAGACTTGTTTTTTTAACACCCTTTGTCCTTTTAGAATTATGATGTAGTGTGGTCCTTTTTGTTTCTTGCCTTTGTTTACTCAGCCTTCCACTATTGCTTTTTACCTTTCTACCATGTTTCTGACTCCATATTACTTCGCCCTATCTCGCTGCATAGGTTCCCATCCCCCTGCCATATTAGTTTAAACACTCCCGAACTGCATTAGCAAATGTTACCCCTAGGACATCAGTTCCAGTCCTGCCCAAGTGCAGACCGTCCCTTTTGTACAGGTCCCCCTTCCCCCAGAACTGGTTCCAATGTCCCAGGAATTTGAATCCCTCCCTCTTGCACCACTGCTCAAGCCACGTATTTATTCTAACTATCCTGCTCCCTCTACTCTGATTAGCACGTGGCATTGGTAGCAATCCATAGATTACTACCTTTGAGGTCCTACTTTTTAATTTAACTCCTAGCTCTCTAAATTCAACTTGTAGGACCTCTTCCCGCTTCTTACCTGGGGCCTGATGGATTCTCTGAAGGCCAGAGGTCGATGGTCGGTCTCCCTAGATCCCTTCTGTCCAAGCCATCATCTGCAAGTAGAGGACAACATTTCAGTCTGTAGGCTGTTGGGGTGGGGGGGCAGGGGGAGGCTGAGACATGAGCTGTTCCATCTCACATTGTGCCAGCAAGAGGTTCCATCTCTGCATGTCCACACCAATAACGGACGACAAAGTCTGCATTCAACCGCGAGTGCCTAAACATTGCATGTACTTTCATGCCATGAGCACCGCTGACACCAGAGATGAGTGTAACCTTACCACGTGGTAGCATTGGATCTGCATCAATGTGTGGTTGCACGGCAGCCACCAATGTGAATGCATGCTCCTCCAGCCTGCTCAATTCCACCACCTCTTCTGGGCCCCCTCCCGTCGCACGCAGGCTCGCCTCTTTGGCTGCTTGTATCTCTGCACAAAGAAACGTTGCAGCCTTTACCCGCTTTGCTCACATCCCCCACGCACACTGCCACACACACTCCCACACACACTCCCACACACACTCCCACACGCACTCCCACACGCACTCCCACACGCACTCCCACACGCACTCTCACACGCCCCCCACACACACCACACACACTCCCACGCACACCCCCACACACCCTCACATACACTCCACACACACCCTCACACACACCCCCACACACACACTCACACACACACCCAGACAAACTCCCACACACACCCCCACACACACCCCCACACAAACTCCCACACAAACTCCCACACACACACTCCCACAAACACATCCTCACACAAACTCCCACACACATCCTCACACACACCCCCACACAAACTCCCACACACACCCCCACACACACATTCACACACACTCCCACACACAACCCCACACACAACCCCACGCACAACCCCACACACCCTCACACACACCCTCACACACACACTCCCCCACACACCCTCACATACATGGCCACACACACTCCCACACACACCCCCACACACACATCCCACACACACCCCCACACACACTCCCACACACCCTTACATACACCCCCCCACACACACTCCCACACACACCTCACACCCTCTCACACACGCAAACACACACCCACACACACTCCCACACACACTCCCACACACACACCCCACACACCCGCACACACACACACATATACATACTCCCACACCCAAACACACTCCCACACATACACCCACACACACTCCCACACACACAGCCACACACACTCACACACACACTCCCACACACAACCATCTCGTGGACAACCTTTTTGGCCTTGGACAGGAGGGGGCGACTAAATCTGTACTCACTCTAGCTGACGCCAGAAAATCGTTCCAACATTTGTGGCATTGTTCCCCATCCTGCTCAACGTTGCCCATCGCGGTCAGCATCTCACCGATGTCCATCCAAAGACATCACTATTGGGCTGTTGGAGGCTTGCCACGATCATCCCGGGTGAGTTCGTTGCATCTGCGTTCCACCTCCGTCAATAGCTCCTCCAACTCCTCTTCAGTGAACCACGGAGCTCTGGGCTTGGTTCTGGCAGTCTTCATAGAAGATTTCTGGCCACTCATCATCAATTATGAGAGGAATGGCTGCTGAAGAGTTTGTGGGTTTAAATTTCTCCCAGTGCCCCCTCTCCAATGCCACCTCCCTGCTCTCTAACCTCCAACTCTGTCCTCTCCCCTCTCACACTCACAGGTGGAATAAAGTGGTCTGCTTTGATGCACATGCACCGTTCCCCAATCAGCCTCCAACGGCCATGAGATGACACCACGTCGGCAGAATAAAACTACAAAAAAATGCATGAAGCCTCGCACATGCGCAGTGGAGACCCTCCGAAGATCCCCGACTGAGGTCTCCAACTGACGCACAATAATGATGCCGGTCGGACACTCCTGCTCCCGCCTGCTCTTGCCCGCCGACTCCCGCTGCCTGCCTCTCCCGCTGCCTGTCTCTCCCGCTGCCTGTCTCTACCGCTGCCTGCCTCTCCCGCCCGCTGACTCCCGCTGCCTGCCTCTCCCGCTGCCTGCCTCTCCCGCCCACTGACTCCCGCTGCCTGCCTCTTCCGCCCACCGACTCCCGCTGCCTGTCTCTCCCGCTGCCTGCCTCTTCCGCCCGCCGACTCCCGCTGCCTACCTCTCCCGCTGCCTGTCTCGCCCGCTGCCTGCCTCTCCCGCTGCCTGCCGCTCCCGCTGCCTGCCGTCTCCCGCTGACTGCCACTCCCGCTGCCGCTCACACAACAAAGCTGAAAGTGGCTCCCGAAGAGACCCGGTGGCAGCCAGCTGCAAAAATGGAGCTCCCGCCCGGGGACCGCCAACAAATGGGCGGCAACCAAATTCGGCCCCATAGAGTATAAAAGTGTGGAGATGCTCATGAAACTGTATAAAACACTGGTTTGGCCCCAAGTGGAGTATTGTGTCCGATTCTGGGCACCACACTTTAGGAAGGAAGTGAAGGCCTTAGAGAGGGTGCAGAAAAGATTTGCGAGAATGGTTCCAGGGATGAGGGACTTCAGTTCCGTAGATAGACTGGAGAAACTGGGGTTGTTCTCCTTGGAGCAGAGAAGGTTGAAAGGAGATTTGATCGAGGCGTTCAAAATCATGAGGGGTCTGGTTCGAGTAGATAGAGAGAAAGTGTTCCCATTGGTGGAAGGGTCGAGAACCAGAGGACACAGATTGAAGGCGATTTGCAGATGAATCTAAAGGTGACATAAGAAGAAACGTTTTTACGCAGCGAGCGGTCAGGATCAGGAATGCACGGCCTGAGAGGGTGGTGGAGGCAGACTCAATCACTGCTTTCCAAAGGGAGTTGGATAAGTACCAGATGGTAAACAATGTGCGGGCCCCGGGGAAAGGGCGGGAGAGGGGGATTGGCTGAGTGTCGGCACGGGCTCAATGGGCCGAATGGCCTTCCTCCCTGCTGTAACCATTTGTGATTCGAATGTGATTACATTCCCAAAGAGCCTGGCTCCTGCTTTCCCCTCCATCGGCATTTCTCTAGTGAAAAGGAATTCATTGATTAATACACTTGGTTAATTAAACAGAGTGATATTTGCTGGAAATCCGGAATCATCATATTGAAAGGAATAAGATCGATCTAAAGGGATAAAATGAAGGCACCTGAGCTATTCTGGGAGTTTATTGTTCATTGTCTTTAATTACATCCTTAAATGTGTAACTGGCTTTCTAATTACAGCGACCAAATCGCTGTTTTGTAAAAGGTAATAGATGGGGTTTAGCTTAGCGGCTGGAAAATCATTATTATTCTTTAATAGAGTGTCATTTGCAGCAGGTATGAATTATTTATTGCTATGATTAGTGCAAAAACTGTTATTAGGAGTTGTCACAATAAGGTTCCTTGTCTGCACTCTTGTTTAATTGAGTCCCATTATGAAGTTTCTACATTAAGACTCTGTAATTTAAATTTTAACTGAACCATTGTCTTGAAGGTGTGTGTGAACAAACTGTAAATGAGGCAGCCCTGGAAGACTCGCATCGTGGCTAATGATTAGCAGGATTCAATTACCAAAGGTGACTGCTGAAAATTATTTCTCTTTCATCGACCTTTGCAGCGAGAAAGCTAAAGGTTTATTACATGTTTAAAGGAAATGTTATCTCGCGATTGTACCTTATTTAATCTGATTCGAAATACATTACTTGAAAGAATCTGACACATGCCAGATGTTGCTGCTACATGGCTGATAGACTGGAGGATATGATTTCCCAATAGTTAAAGAAATAATGGAAGGGCTTGAGGCATGTTTCAGTGGTATTTGAGGAATAGCAACCCTCAAAGGCTTCCGTGATGGTTAGTTACCGACAGGGAACATTATTGCCTGACTAGTAGAGGTCAATCAGTTTTGAGAACATGGATGGTAAGTCATCATTAAATGCAGTCCCTCGAAATCCAGGAAGACTTGCTTCCACTCTAAAAGTGAGTTCTCAGGTGACTGAACAGTCCAATATGGGAATTACAGTCTCTGTCACAGGTGGGACAGATAGTCGTTGAGGGAAGGGGTGGGTGGGACTGGTTTGCCACACACTCCTTCTGCTGTCTGCACTTGATTTCTGCATGCTCTCGATGATGAGACTCGGGATACTCAACGCCCTCCCCGATGCTCTTCCTCCACTTAGGGCGATCTTTGGCCAGGGACACCCATATGTCGGTGGGGATGGTGCATTTTACCAAGGAGTCTTTGAGGGTATCCTTGAAATGTTTCCTCTACCCACCTTTGGCTCATTTGCATGAAGGAGTTCCAAGAAGAGCGCTTGCTTTGGGAGTCTCGTGTCGGGCATGCGGACAATGTGGCCTGCCCAGCGGAGCTGATCAAATGTGGTCAGTGCTTCGATACTGGGGATGTTGGTGCGTCTATCCTCCCAGGAGATTTGTGGGATTTTGCGGAGACATCTTTGGTGGTATTTCTGCAGTGATTTGAGGTGTCTACTGTACATGGTCCATGTCTCTGAGCCATACAGGAGGGCGGTAAGTAACCCACAGACATTGCCGATTCTCCTAGCTCGATCATGCTGTGTTATCCCAAGACTCGGCTTCTGACAGAAATGAGATGATGACCAATGACAATAGGAAGAGAGGACACGTGATCAAGACGAAGTAAATATAAAGGCAAATCATATGTTGATTTTGGTGGGAAATTGGGAGGAGACCATCATGGGACCCAGCCATCATCTAAAGAAGGCCACTGGAGGAGAGCATGGACAAGGGAAGCTCTTTGACCCAGAAATTCCTGGTCACCACGAAAGCTGCCAGTTAATGGCCGCCAAAAATGGCCACAACGCTAAGGACAATAACTTTGTTTGGGGAGCTGGAGATTGATGGTGCAGCGCTCACCTCTGGCTGGTGTTAGTGAGGCCTCGGAGGGCAAGTTCCTGTCCTGAATTGGAGTTTGAGCTTCACACAGCCCCTGGGAGCGAGGCTGTGGAGCTCGCAAGGAATTGTGGGCAATCAAAAGGGCAATGAATTAAAGGGGCAATGTACTGAGAACTAACACAAATTAAAATGCAGTGAAACAAATGCAGTATTCTGCCCTTACTGGCTTTCAAAAATAATTTTACATTAAAAGGAAGTGCTAAATATGGTGATTCAGCTCTTGAAGCTGAATTCCCTTCCAAACCTCAACAAATGGATAAACTGCTTCAGCACTAACACAGATGTCTCAGCAAGCCAGGGAAGGGGCACCCAGGGTCTTGCTCTGGGCACTCCAGCTTTGTGCAGGGCCCCAACACTGCCAGACTGACCCTCTCCCCCCTGTAGAAAGAGCAATGTGGGTTCACATCACCGAGGCCTTCACTGCCAGCAGTGTCACCCCTATCCCCCGGCTCCAGTGCCCAAAGAAGCTTCATAACCTCAGACCACTGGTCAAGGTCAGTGAATGCATCTTCAAAAGCCATCTGCTACCAACTGAACCACCAACCTCACACATTGCTCAATGTACAACACCCAATCACTCACTGACCAACAATCTGCACCAATCACGAGTCTTCGAGGAGACTCTGCAGGTCATTCTTGGCCAGCGCCGGGGCTGAAAGGATACAAGATGCGGGTATCCTCACACATTATCCTCCTTCTGGAATACACATCTTGTTTCCCGCCCTCCCTTCACCACAACTCCACCCTTGTGCCTTCCTCACCACACACTCGAGAAATGTAGCCTGC
Source organism: Pristiophorus japonicus (assembly GCF_044704955.1). NCBI lineage: Eukaryota > Metazoa > Chordata > Chondrichthyes > Pristiophoridae > Pristiophorus > Pristiophorus japonicus. The sequence continues at coordinate 135,703,719 of NC_091982.1, read as the reverse complement.
TCAGCCAGTGGGGAAGGAGGGGGGAGGGGAAAGAGGAGGAGGGGAAGGAAGAGGGTGAGGTGAGGAGGAGGGGAGGGGAGGAGAAGGAGGGAGAGGAGGGGGATGGGGAGGGGAGGAAGATGAGGGAAGGGGAGGAGGAGGGGAGGGGAGGAGGAGGGGCAGAGGAAAAGGGGGAGCAGGAGGACGGGAGGGGAGGAGGAGGGAGAGGATGAGGAAGGGAGGGAGGGAGAGGAGGAAGAGGTGGAGGAGGAGGAGGGAGAGGAGGAGGAGGGGAGGGAGAGGGGGAGGGGAGGAGGAGGAGGAGGGGGAGGAGGTGGTGGAGGAGGAGGAGAGAGAGGGGGAGGGGAGGAGGAAGAGGGAGAGGAAGAGGAGGAGAAGAAGGAGGAGAAGGGGAGGAGGGGGAGGGGAGGAGGGGGAGGGAGAGGGGGAGGGGAGGAGGAGGGGGAGAGGAGGAGGAGGGGTAGCGAGGAGGGAGATGGGGAGGAGGGAAAGGGAGAAAGGAGGAAGAGGAGGCGGAGGAGGAGGATTTGACACTCCCAGTCACCAGCTCCTCGAGGTCGACCTGCAAGGCCATCTGCAGCCTCCCCCACTGAGAGTCAGCAGCCTTCCAGCAGCCTTGCTGCAGCCACTGGGGGAGCACTGTGTGACATCAGTAGGACAGGTAAAGTCACACATGTCAATCACTAGGAGAATGCATAAGGGCGATGACGCTGTTATGGTCAGTAACAGAGGGAAGGGAAGGTGTGAGACCAATGTTGAACAGGGAATTGGGGGTGTGATTCCTGGGACCGCAGATGGATGTTTCCATCCCGGATATCCCAGCCACAAAGGGACTGTCTGATTTGCATTCTTCCTTTTGCTTCATCCTCCTTTGTGTCTTCCACTTCCCTCTGCAAGAGGATGCTTTAAATCTAAAATGACAGCATAAAATGGTGGAAATACTCAGCAGGTCAGGCAACATCTCGACCTGAGACATGAACTCTGTTTCTCTATCCACAGATGTTGCCAGACCTGCTGAGTATTTACAACAATTTGTTTTCTCGGAGGCCTTGCAAACAGCCAGCAGTGCTCCCTACACACTTAGAAAACTTTTACCAGCTATTGCAGCAAGTCACCACTTCAATAAAATTAAAAAAAAATGCCCAAAAGCTTAAATGCAAACTTATCTAACGATGTGTGCGTCCCCTTAAGAGGCGCAGACATCGTCACTATCAGCCTGTTTTCACGCTCGATTAACCTGACATGCTTTGGACCCAGTGCTGAGTTCAGGACTAGGGTCGAATGTGGACAATGTGGACCATTTTCCATGCCTTGGGAGCCTACTGTCCACAAGGGCAGACATCGATGATAATGTCCAACACCGCCTTCAGTGTGCCAGGGCAACCTTCAGCCACCTGAGGAAGAAAGAGTTCGAAGTCCAGGATCTTAAACCCGGCACCAAGCCCATGAGCAGTGGTGATATCCACCCTCATTAATGCTTCAGAGACATGGACTATGTACAGCAGGCACCTCAAAGCACTGGAGAAATACCACCAACACTGCCTCTGGAAAATCCTACAAATCCATTGGCAGGATAGACGCACCAATGTCAGCGTTTTCTCTCAGGCCAACATCCCCACATCGAGGCATTGACCACAGTCTATCAGCTTCGATGGGCGGGCTGCATTGTTCACATGTCCGACACTAGACCCCCAAAACACGCGCTCTACTCAGAGCTCTGACACGGCAAGCGAGCCCCAGGAGGCCAGAGAGAATGTTTCAAGGCACCTTCAACGCCTTCTTGATAAAGTGTAACAACCCACCGCCTCTTGGGAATCCCTGGCCCAAGACCGCTCAATGCGGAGGAGAAGCATCCGAGAAGGAACCGAACACCTCGAGTCTCTTCACCGAGAACACGCAGAAGCCGAGTACAAACAGCGGAAGGAGCGCACGAGAAATCAAGCACCCCACCCGTCCGTCTGTCTGCCCCACCTGTGACAGAGACAGTAGGTCCCACATTGGGCTCATCAGTCACCTGAGAACTAATGTTAGTATGGAGGGGGACGGCCTAAGAAGAAAAAGAAGACTAGGTTCGAAGTTCGACGTGGTGACGGTAAGTCGGTGTTGCACGCCAATTGACATCACCACGCCGCCATTTTTTCTTTCAGGGTGTGACCGGCAACATAAAGGCGTCTGCCGTGGGACCCATCCCCAGCCGCCGAAGGACTAGTGACTGCCATTTTATTGGTATTTCATGGTGCTTCGGAGTAGCGCTCAGCAGATGAATTTCTAGCCCCATATCTATCATCATCCCAGGAGCTCGAGCTTTGGATCGTCTTCCGTTCCTCCTCATGGGAATGTGTCTTGTCTGTTCCCAAACTATCTCCCATCTCCGATTTGATGGCCTCCCATTGCTCAGTTACTCCTGTCCCTAATCTTCCTAATTCACTCCCCCCTCCTAAATAAACCCCCAAACTTGTTATTGTTATGTGTATAAAGCTACCTTAGGCTTTATAAACAGAGGCCTAGGCGACAGAAGCAAGGTAGTTATACTAAACCATTGTAAAACACGGGCTCGGCCCAGCTGGAGGATTGTGTCCAATTCTGGGCACCACACCTGTTGGAAGGATGTCCAGGGCTTGGCGAGGGAGTGGAGGAGATTTTCAGGAGTGGTCCCGGGGTAAGGATCCTCCATGATGTGGAGAGACTGGAGAAGCTGAGATTGTTCTCCTTACAGTAAAGAAGGTTAGGGGGAGATTTACTCGAGGTGCTGAAAACCATGAAGGGGTTTGATGCAGGAACCAAGGAGCGACACTTTCCCCGGGTGGGTGGGTGGGTAAACAGAGGACACAAGTTTACAATAATTGGTTAAAAAGACAGGAGAATATTTTATGATCTGGAATGCCCTAACTGAAACGCTGGTGGAAGCAGATTCAATAGTAACTTTCAAAAGGGAATTTAATAAATACTTGAATGGAAACAAATCCAGAGCTATGGGGGAAGTGCAACTTATTGGGAAACCCTTTAAAAGAGCTGCCACAGGCACGGTGGGCCGAATTGTCTCCTGTGCTTATCATCTATGGCCTCCCCTGGCCCACCAGATTCAGGCATTCGAAGTCCTGGCCCCTCAGGTGCCCTGTGTCCAGTGCCCAAGTGCAAGGGCCCCCAGAAAAATCATTTCTTCCTACTATTACATTTAAAAATGTGGCTTTGTGTTATATTGACATTGGCCCAGAAATCGTGGCGTCCCCGGGTCGGTACGGAGTGTGCACTGACCCGGGAAGGCTTCGGAAAAGCCAGTTTTCGGCGCGCAATGCACATGCATTGAAAACCAGCTTTTCCGATCTGTCAATTTCTGGCTTGTCAGGTGGCCGTATCTCAGGAGGGAGGACATTCCCACGGCAGGGATTGGAATATTTGCCCATCTTGCGCCCTGCGAATGTCCTTAAAACTCTTGCGCCTGGTGAAAGCAGGCACATAACCTACTTTTACCAGCGTAAGAGTTTAAAAACATATCAAAATCATATTAAAATAAAATGTAAAAATACATATTTATGTTAAAACCCTGCCATTCAGGTAGTTATTTTAAACCATAATTAAAACGTTTTTTAAAAATCGGCAAATATTTTTTTTTCAAAAACATTTCAATCAACTTTAATTTCTACAGTGTATTTATGTGAGGTGTTTTTTTAAATGTTTTGTGTAGTGTTTGGGTGTGTGGGGGTGTTTCTCAGTCATAGTAATCGGAGTTTCGGATTTACAAAACTCCTATTACTATGAATGAGAAAATACTGACCCGTGATTGCACAAGAAGAGGAAGCTTCGAGTCCGGGATCTCTGGCGGGCGTTCGACCAAAAGGTAAGTGCACATCTGTTGTCCTATTTTCAGTCGAACGCCCGCGGGAAGAAGAAACCGGGATTTCAGGACCAATAAATGGCAACGATATATTGTAATAAGCAATTTTATTGGGGGGGAAAAATCACAATCATCGAATCCTGCGGAGATCTGCACTCCTGGTGTAGTGTGCAACAGGGACACATGTACAGTTGTAATACAATCCACTTACTACACATGGCGAGAACAGACATTCCTTTGTTGGAATGTTGCATCTGAAGCCACTTCCTGCTAATTGGAAAGTCACTTTGCTCAAATTATCATAATTTTCTTGAAAACATGCCCCTCAGATCATTCCCAAAGTAATATGATTGCTGACTGCTTTCATCTCATCAATTCACGGCAGTCTTATGCATCATTACACTGTTTCAGTCAGAATTCCCATTCTCACTCATTAGTGATCCTGTCCCTGTCCAACAACAGGACTATGGAACTCGCCAATCTTCATCTGTCATTCTGTGGCACGTGCTGGCTAGTGATTGCGAGGAAATATTTTATATTAGCTGTCAAACAGTCGCACATGACGCAGAACTGGGAAATGATAGTAGCTGGGGCTCTCTGCCAGTCACTTTGCCTGTTACCATCAGACTCGACTGTTCCAACGCTCGCCTGGCCAGCCTCCCATCTTCCATAAACCTGTGCTCATCCTAACTCGCACCAAGTCCCATTCACCCATCACCCCTGGGCTTGCTGACCTATATTGGCTATCGGTCCACCAATGCCTTGATTTTGAAATTCTCATTCTTGTGTTCAAATCCCTTCATGGTCTCTCCCCTCCCGATTTCTATAATCTCCTCCAGCTCCACATTCCTCCGAGATCTCTGCATTTCTCCAACTATGCCCTTTTGTGGATCCCTGACTTCATTTGCACCACCAGTAGCGGCCGTGCCTTCAATCATCTGGGTGCAAAGCTCTGGAATTTCCTCCTTAAACCTTTGCCTCTCCATCTCGCTCTCTTTTAAGACACTACGTAAAGCCTATCTCTTTTGCCAAGCTTTTCACCAACTGTCCTACTATCTCTTTCACTGGCTCGGTGCCATTCCAGTCCTGTGAAGCATCTAGAGACAGTTCACTCTGTTAATGGCATTATATAAATGCAACTTGTTGTTGCAGTTGTGAGGAATGTTGGTGGAATGAAGGTCCCTCTGCACCTTTCCCAAAGGTGCTACCTGTTGTTGGGATAATTCCCCAGGGCTAAGTTCCCCAGTGCCATGTTTTGCCGTATTTGAAGAGTTCCGCCCATTTTTTGGGGGCCCAAATACGCCAAAAACAAAGATTGAAAGTTTCCCGGTTTTAACTTGTGAATGTAGCCCGACGCACATTGTCCTTAAGCATTGGGGGGGTGAAGCCTAAGATCTGCGCCAGAAAGATCGGGTTGCCAGGATAACGAGGACACACATCGGGCTGAGGTTGCAAGTGAAACATACAACACATTCTGGCCGCTCACAGCAACCTGCACAAGCACCTCGCACATTGCAGCTTACCAACAGGAAAATATTAAAGAGTCTTTGTGCCAAAAGTAAACTGAATTGGACTCCTCCCCATGTTGCCCAGTGCTGCTCCGAGCCCCGGCTGAAAGGCCTCCCTACCCCTCCCCCCAGTGCCCAGTGCCACTCCGAGCCCCGGCCGAAAGGCCCCCCTCCCCCCGGTGCCCGGTGCCGCTCCGAGCCCTGGCAGAGCCACGACGCCGACTGGACAGAAGAGACCAAAGTAATTTTTTTTAACACCTATCAGAACTCCTGCTCAGGAGGAGAAGGAATGCTTCCCTAAGTTCTGTAAGGGGTCCTTGGGTCTCCCGTGGTTGTGCCAGTACCACTCCTATCCCGGGCCAAAAGGTTTCGCTCCCCGTCCCCCCAGAGCCGATGGCCGACAGGGTGGACAGACCAGACCAAAAGCCCCAGATTAAAGTTAATTCAAGATTAAGGACAAAAAGGAGATTGTTACAGTACTACAGAACCGTTCAGTAACAAAGGTTATAATTACCCCCTCTCCCCCTCTCCCCTCTTGTCCCACTCTCCCCCCTCTCCCCCCCTCCTCAACCTGCCAACCTGAAAAAGACCCGTTTATTCCTACTCTCTGTTTTCTATCCGTTAACCAATCCTCTATCCCTGCTAATACATTACCTACAATCCCATGAGCCCTTATCTTGTGTAATAACCTTTTATGAGGCACTTTACCGAATGTCTTTTGGAAATCCAAATACACTGGTTCCCCTTTATCTACCCAGCTAGTTACATCCTCAAAAAACTCTAATCAATTTGTCAAACACGATTTCCCTTTCATAAAACCATGCTGACTCTGCCCAATTATGTTACGATTAACTAAGTGCCCTGATGCCACTTCCTTAACAATGGATTCCAGCATTTTCCCGACGACTGATGCCAGGCTAACTGGCCTGTGGTTCCGTTTTCTCTCTCCCACATTTTTGAATAGTCCCACATTTGCTACCTTCCAATCCGCTGGGACCATTTTAGAATCCAGGGAATTTTGAAAGATTACTACCAATGCATCCACAATCTCTGTAGCCGCTTCTTTTAGAACCCTAGGATGTAGGCCGTCAGGTACTTCATTGGCTTTAAATGCCAAGGAAGGACACTATAGAAATGCAAGTATTTCATCCTGCTGTTGGGCTGGTGAATGTGAACATCGGATGAGTTCACAGTCAATTGTGATGCTTTTCCCAGTTGAACAGCCCACCACCACTCAGTGCCGAGGCTCACAAAAAAAGAAAGAGGCTGGCTGAGCGAGGTTCTGGGGAATCCAGTGGCAATGGGATTGGAGCTGGAGAAATGTACCATGGGTCAATCAGCAGCTAATGGACCCTCTCTAAAACATTCACCTTTCCTTCTCATTCACATGCTCACTAACCTGCCCCACATCTTCTAACTCCAAAGTAAAAAGTACACTCCTTACACTGCATGGTGCTCCTTGTGGTCTGTCACACCAGTGTACATCGTGTATTAATCTCAGGGTAGTCCTGCCTTTCAAACTGCGGCACGGAACCTGTGATGTAGCATGCTCCACATGGAGAAGGAAGTGTTAGCGTGCACCACACAGCTGGAGCCAAAGATTGAGTGGGGTGAATGCACGCTCAAAGAGAAAGGGCTCTTTGTTAGGAGGTAAGGAGAAGGTGGCCAGGCTGAGGCGACTGGGAGGGAGTTCTACATCGAATTACATCGTATTTACAGCACAGAAACAGACCACCTGACCCAACTGGTCCATGCCAGTGTTTATACTCCACAGGAACCTCCTTCCACCCTACTTCATCGATCAATGTATCTTTCTTTTCCTTTCTCCCTCATTACCAGGTTACTGCCGGTGCCACGTGCTAATGAGTATAACAGAAGGATAGAGAGGATGAACACCTGGCTGGAAAGTTGGTGTAGGAGGGAAGGTTTTAAATTCTTGAGGCATTGGAACCGTTCCTGGGGGAGATGGGACCTGTACAAACCGACGAGTTGCACCTCAACAGTGCCGGGACCAATATTCTCGCGGGGAGTTTTGCTGGTGCTGTTGGGGAGAGTTTAAACTAGCTTGGCAGGGGGATGGGAACCTGAGAACGAATTCAAAAGGGAAGGAAGTAAAGCAGAAATTGGATAGCAAGAATCTAGAAAGTGAATCTGTTAGACAGAGGAACAAGGTTTAGTATGTAGTAAGCAAGGATGTGCTGAATGGTATATACTTTAATGCAAGGAGTATAGTGAATAAGGCGGATGAGCTAAGAGCACAGGTAGAGACTTGGGAGTATGACATTATAGCCATTACAGAAACATGGCTGAATGAGGGGATGGTTTGGCAGATCAATATTCCTGGCTACAGGATTTTTAGACAAGATAGAGAGGAGGGTAAAAAGGAGGGGGTGGGGGCGGTCGCGGTTCTGATTAGAGAAACTGTCATAGCGGTGAGGAGGGATGATATGTTAGAGGGATCATCAAATGAGGCCATATGGGTCGAATTGAAAAATACAAAAAGGAGAGATCACTCTACCGGGTGTATATTATAGACCCCCAAACAGTTGGAGGGAGATAGAGGAGCAAATATGTGGGTAAATTGCTGTGAAGTCCAAAAACCATAGGGTAGTAATAGTAGGGGATTTTAACATTCCAAATATTGATTGGGACAAATTTAGTGTGAAGGGTATAGAGGGTGCGGAATTCTTGAAATGCATTCAAGAGAACTTTTTTAGTCAGTACGTAACAAGCCCAACACAAGAGGGGACAGTCTTGGATTTAGTTTTGGGGAATGAAGCTGGGCAGGTTGAAGGGACATTAGTGGGAGGGCACTTGGGTGCCAGTGACCATAATTCAGTCAGATTCAAGTTGGTTATGGATAAGGACAAGACTAGTCTTGGAATAAAAGTTCTGAATTGGGGAAAAGCTAATTTTACTAAGTTGAGGAGTGATTTGACCACAGTGGACTGGAAACAGATACTTGTGGGTAAATCAGTGTCGGAACAGCGGGAGGCATTCAAGGAGGAGATCCGGAAGGCTCAGGCCAAACATGTGTCCTTAAAGAAAAAAGCTGTGAATAATTATTCTAGAGCCCCCTGGATGTTTAGGGACTTACAGGGGAGGATTAAGAAAAAAAGGGACGCTTATGTCATATACCTACGGCTAAATACTTTAGAATCTTTAGAGGAATATGGGGATGATAGAAAGTTAAGAGGCAAAATTAAAAAGTGTATCAGGAATGCTAAGAGAGAGCACGAAACATTCTTGGCCGGTAAAATTAAGGAAAACCTTAAGATGTTCTATAAATATATTAAGAGTAAGAAGGTAACTAAAGAAAGGGTAGGGTCTATTGGAGACCATGAGGGTAATCTTTGTGTGGAGGCAGAAGATGTTGGTCGAGTTCTTAACGAATACTTTGCATCTGTTTTCACAAAGGAAAGGGGCAATGCAGATACTGCTATCGAGGAGGAGTGTGATATTCTGGATGAAATAAATATAGTGAGAGAGGAAGTATTAAGGGGTTTAGCAGCTTTGAAAGTCGATAAGTCCCCAGGCCCAGATGAAATGCATCCCAGGCTGTTGAGCAAAGTAAAAGAGGAACTAGCAGAGGCCTTGACTATCATTTGCAAGTCCTCTTTGGATCTGGGCATGGTGCCACAGGATTGGAGAACTGCTAATGTAGTACCCTTGTTTAAGAAGAGAGAAAGAGATAGGCCGAGTAATTAATGATCCTGTGTTTGTGCTCAATTATGGACATGGTCCCAAATGACTCGCTGGCATGGTCACAGCCAAAGAGGGGAGTAGGTTATTTCAGGTCAAACTGACCAATGGATAAATGCACAGAAAACACTTGGACCAAATTAAACTGCGATTCACCAACAGCTAAGTACAACCGGAAGAGGACACCACCAAATTTGACCTTCCATCACACACACAAGTGACAACTGACATCACAGTTGACCACGAAACAGAACTCATCATCCCCAGCAGCTCAGCAAGGCCGGCTGCCCAACAGCCCAATGAAGAACTAACCAACCCAACCACACCAGCATTTGTACCGATACGATCGACAAGGGAGTGCAAAGCCCCAGATCGGCTCACGTTGTAAATAAGTGTATTGTTGACTTCATGCGGGAGTGAGGTTATGTATTTAACCCCTTGTAACCTGCATCACACCTGTGCACCAGAGGGCCTACTTGTACAGTATATAAATAGGCCACCCATGAGGTACCTGCACTCTGGAACTACAATAAAGGAGCTAAGGTCACACTTGCTCATTACACACCATACTTAGTGTAAGCATTTATTATAACAGGACTGACCTAATTGACCTGACACTCCCGCCTCCCGTCACTGCTGGGTTTCCGGAGTTCTAGAAAACCCGCAGAGTAGCAATTAATTTTTAATTGGACTCCCAATAGCAGCTCGATTTAAATGAAGAAAAACTTACATTTATATCGCGCCTTTCACAATCACCGGACCTTTCAAAGCGCTTTGCAGCCATTGAAGTACTTTTGGAGTGTAGTCACTGCTGTAATGTGGGAAACGCAGCAACTAATTTTGCGCACAGCAAGCTCCCACAAACAGCAATGTGATAATGAGCAGATAATCTGTTTTTGTTTGGTTAAATATGTTAATGACGGGCACCTCTCTAAGGTGTGGCTCTCAGACACACCCTTATCTGCCACTGTAACAAAGGTGGTGGGTGCATGTGTGGCTGGGTTGTGTTCCTGTATTTAAGTAAACTGGCCCTCTACTACCTGTCGTGGAGGCGGGGGGGGGGTTAAAATTAAGACCATGGTCCTGGATACACACTAGAGATTTATTACCTTCATGACCTGAGCTGCTTTTGCATCTCCCAGTGTGAAGATTATAGTCTCTCATTATACCTGCTTTGTCTTTGCTACATGCTTCTCTTATCTGTGCATTGATGCATCCTGCTGCTATATCACTGCTGTCAGGAGCTCTGTCGCCAACTCCCAGCACAGTCTAGCATCCTGGACTGACCCTTCATTCTACCCACAGAGTTTCTGCTGCTTGCTCACCCTGATTGATATCCTTCTTTCACTTATTGCAGTGTTGTCCTTTACCTATATTGCTACCCCTCCTTATTTCCCAATGTTTCTGTACGTTTGGGGGCCATATAGCCTGGAATACTGAGCTCCTCTTCATGCCCAGCTTGAGCAAGGTCTGTGTAATGGCTGCTACATGTGCCCTTTGCATTGAGCCTGTGCTCCTGATTCTCTCGGTTTACTCTTTATGCTGCGTGTATTTTGCAGAGAGCTCAGATTTGGTTAACAACCTGCCCATGTGTGCTGGCGGTATTTTTCTCACAGAATTTGCCTGATCATACTTTTTTCTATTTTTCAATGTTCCTGCTTTATTTATATCTGGTATATCACTAATTCTTATACTATTATCTGAACTTGGAAATATATTTAAGCCTATTTTTGCTTTCATCCCTTCTCTTGTTCACCTTTAGGTTGTTATGAGTTTTACCGTTATTGCGAGCTGAACTTCCTGCCTCCCTCCTTTATTAGTTGAAAGTTTTTTCTGCAGCTCTATTTACCCATTGCGCTCGGCCCTCGGTCCCAGTCCAGGTACAGCCCACCCTAGTGGGACAGCTCCTTCCTGTCCCAGTACTGTGCTGGTGTCCCATGTAATGGGGCTGTGCAGTTGTGAGATGAGTGGATGTGGAGTGTGATTGTAAAACCATTGTTAATAAACCAACTACTTCTTACAGCAATGTGTTGCTGGGAATTCTTAAGCAAAGAACCTATGAAGCAACACACTCCACCTTCAGTTTCAATCACCGAGCATCTTCTTCACCCTCTGCACTCAGTTGGTACCAAATTCCCGTTTTAAAGGCTTCACTCAGACAGCAGGTCACCCAGCTTATGGTCTATGTTTGAGCTCCGTGCTCTTACAGCTATGCACCATGATGAGAAATGCTGATAGGGTGAGATACGTAGGGGGGAAGGAGATAGAGTGGACCATAAACATTGGTACGGACCAGTGGGTGAATGGCCCGTTTCTGTGCTGTAACATTCTATATCATTCTATGGAAAACATTTTGTGGATCTGCCAGTTTCTATCACATCCTCGGTAACGCTCGCCTTCAAACAACTTGTGGAATATCACAGTTGCTGATAGTGTTTGAAAGCTGAAACCGTGTCAGTGCAGAGTTAATGAAGCAGGAAAGGAATCCAGGAATTCAGTCAGTGAGCTCCTGGTACTTGACTAAATGCTTCAGAAAGGTGTTCCACAAAAATACCTCTGTTTAGTTTGTATGGAGATCAGAGAAGCTTGTTGCAAAAGCAGAGTGGTTATAATCAATTCCAGTCAGAGGCTCCCCGTGGGCAATTGCCTCCGACCTGAAACATTTCTACCAAAGTACCTGGTGGTCCAGGAGGAGCGTGGGATTCCGGTGGGGAGGCCTTCTCTTCCCGCACTGTGGAGCGCCCTCACGTCCTCCAGGTTCCCACGGAGACGGTGCAGTCACGTGTGACTGCTCAGCCAATCAGTGCAGTATTCCACAGCTTTCTGATTAATAGCAATGGGAACTCCATATCGACCAATTCTCATTGCTATTAATGGGAAATAAAAACAAACACTAAACACATATAATAAAAAATAAAAAACACACCTCACAGAATTAAATTTAAAGTTAATAAATATCTTATAGAAAAAAAATTCCGAGTTTTAGAAAAGTTTTTTTAATTATGGTTAAAAATAAATGTAACGTAGTGGTCATTTTTTTTTAACAACAAAATGTGTTTTTTAAATTTAATTATATTTTTAACACTTATGCCTGTAACAGTGGGCTATGCGCCTGCTTTTTCAGGTGCAAGAATTTTGAGGACATTTGCTGGGCAAGATATGGGTAAATCCCGCAATCCTGCCCAAACAAATGTCCTTACTCCCGAGATGTGGATCCAGCTTGACAGATCGGAAAAGCCAGTTTTCAGCACATGCGTATTATGCGCTGAAAAGCAACTTTTCCGATGTCTTCCCGGGTCCGCAGAAACTTCGTATGGACCCGGGGAGGCAGGGATTTCCAGATGATTATTTCAATGCAAGGAGTCTGGGGAATAATGCAGATGAGCTGAGCACAGATAGACTCTGGGAATATGATACTGTAGCTATTACTGAGACATGGCTAAAAGATGGGTAGGTATGGCAGCTCAATATTCCTGGTTACAGGGTTTTCAGACGGGATAGAGAGGGGCTAAAAAAGGAGGGGAGGGGTCACAATATTGATTACAGAAACACTTAAAGCTGTTACAAGGATCATCAAACGAGGCCATATGGGTTGAATTGAAGTTCGAAAAGGGGCGATCACACTGCCTATAACCCCTAAACAGTCAGAGGGAGATATAAGAGCAAATATGTAGGCAAATTTCTGAGAAGTGCAAAAACTATAGGGCAGTAATACTGGGGGATTTCAACTACCCGAATATTAACTGCGATAACATTAGTGTGAAAGGTAGAGAGGGTGCGGAATTCCTAAAATGCATTCAGGTGAACTTTTTTAGCCAGTATGTAGCAAGCCCAAAAAAGGGAGAGAGCGGTTCTGGACTTAGTTTTAGGGTGGAAGGGGTATCAGTGGGAGAGAATTTTGGTGCTAGTGATCATAATTCAGATAGATTTAGGGTAGTTATGGAAAAGAACAAAGATAGACCAGGAATAAAAGTTCTTAATTGGGGGAAAGCCAATTTTGCAAAAGCTGACATGTGATTTAATGGACTGGAAACAACTACTTGAAGGTAAATTCACGTCAGAGCAGTGGGAGGCATTCATAGAAACATAGAAACATAGAAATTTACAGCGCAGAAGGGGGCCATTCCGGTCCATCGTGTCTGCACCGGCCGACAAAGAGCCGCACGGCCCTCGGTCAGCAGTCCTGAAGGTTACATATAAACCTATGAACAATGACGAAAGGCAAAGAGCACCCAGCCCAACAAATCCACCCCACACAACTGCGACACCCTTTATACTGAAACATTCTACACTCCACCCCAACCGGAGCCATGTGATCTCCTGGGAGAGGCAAAAATCAGATAAAAACCCAGGCCAATTGGGGAAAAAAAAATCTGGGAAAATTCCTCTTCGACCCATCCAGGTGACCAAAACTAGTCCAGGAGATCATCCTGGCCATATTCTATTCCCTGCAGTACTTACCATCGTAGGGGATTTTAACTATCCAAATATTGATTGGGACAAATTTAGTGTGAAGGGTATAAAGGGTGCGGAATTCTTAAAATGCATTCAAGAGAACTTTTTTAGTCAGTATGTAGCTAGCCCAACACGAGAGGGGACAGTTTTGGATGTAGTTTTGGGGAATGAAGCTGGGCAGGTTGAAGGTGTATTAGTGGGAGAGCTCTTGCGTGCCAGTGACCGTAATTCAGTCAGATTCAAGTTAGTTATGGATAAAGACAAGACTAGGCCTGAAATAAAAATCCCAAATTGGGGAAAAGCTAATTTTGCTAAGTTAAGGAGTGATTTGGCCACACTGGACTGGAAACAGCTACTTGTGGGTAAATCAGTGTTGGAACAGTGCGAGATATTCAAGGAGGAGATCCAGAAGGTTTCATTACCTCTAAGCGAATTTTGGATCCAACTTGCCACTTTGCCCTGGATCCTTCGTGACCAGTCTACCATGTGGGATCTTATCAAAAGCTTTGCTAAAGTCCATGTACACTACATCGTATGCACTACCCGCACTGACCCTCCTGGTTATCTCCTCAAAAAATTTAATCAGTTTAGTCAAACATGATCTTCCCTTCAAAAATCCGTGCTGAATGTCCCTAATTCATCCTTGCCTTTCCAAATCTAGATTTATCCTGTCTTTCAGGAATTTTTCCAATAATTTTCCCAGCACTGAGGTGAGGCTGACAGGCCTGTAATTACTCAGCCTATCTCTTTCACCCTTCTTAAACAACATTAGCAGTCCTCCAGTCCTCTGGCACCATGCCCAACTCCAAAGAGGACTGGAAAATGATGGTCAAGGCCTCTGCTATTTCCTCTTTTACTTCGCTCAACAGTCTGGGATGCATTTCATCCGGGCCTGGGGACTTATCTACTTTCAAAGCTGCTAAACCCCTTAATACTGCCTCTCTCACTATATTTATTTCATCCAGAATATCACACTCCTCCTCAATAGCAGTATCTGCATTGCCCCTTTCCTTTGTGAAAACAGATGCAAAGTATTCATTAAGAACCATACCAACATCTTCCACCTCCACACAAAGATTACTCTCATGGTCTTTAATAGGGCCTACCCTTTCTTTAGTTACCCTCTTGCTCTTAATATATTTATAGAACATCTTTGGGTTTTCCTTAATTTTACTGGTCAAGAATATTTCATACTCTCTTAGCATTCCTAATATCCTTTTTAATTTTACCTCTGAACTTTCTATATTCCTCCAAAGATTCTATAGTATTTAGCTGTTGGTATATGACATAAGCGTCTTTTTGTTTTTCTTAATCCTCCCCAAGCCCCTAGACATCCAGGGGGCTCTAGAATTGTTATTCCCACCCTTTTTCTTTAAGGGCACATGTTTGGTCTGAGCCCTCCGGATCTCCTCCGTGAATGCCTCCCACTGCTCTGACACTGATGTACCCACAAGTAACTGTTTCCAGTCCACTGTGGCCAAATCACTCCTTAACTTAGCAAAATTAGCTTTTCCCCAATTTATTCCTGGTCTATCCTTGTCCTTATCCGTAACCAACTTGAATCTGACTGAATTATGGTCACTGGCACCCAAGTGCTCTCCCACTAATAACCCTTCAACCTGCCCAGCTTCATTCCCCAAAACTAAATCCAAAACTTCCCCCTCTCGTGTTGGGCTTATTACATACTGACTAAAAAGGAGGCGATCCTGAGGGTTCAGAGCAAGTACGTTCATGTAAAGAAAAAGGGTGAGACTAACAAATCTAGAGCCTGCTGGATGTCAAGGGACATACAGGTTATGATAAAGAAAAAACGGGAGGCTTATGACATATAACAAGGGCCCAATATTGCACAAACATCAGAGGAGTATAGAAAGTGCAGGGGTGCAATTAAACAGGAAATTAGAGAAGCAAAGAGAGCATGAAAAAATGTTGGCAAGTAAAATTAAGGAAAACCCAAAGATGTTCTCCAAATATATTAAGAGCAAGAGGGTAACTAAAGAAAGGGTGGGACCTATTAGAGACCATGAGGGTAATCTTTGTGTGGAGGTGGAATATGTGGGTATGGTTCTTAATGAATACTTTGCATCTGTTTCCATAAAAGAGAGGGGCAATGCAGACATTGCAATCAGGGAGGAGGAGTGTGAAATATTAGATGAAATAAACATAGTGAGGGAAGAAGTATTAAGGGGCTTAGCAGAGTTGAAAGTGGATAAATCCCCAGGCCCGGATGAAATGTATCCCAGGCTGTTAAGAAAAGAAAAAAAGGAAATAGCAGAGGCTCTGACCATCATTTTCCAATCCTCTCTGGCTACAGGTTTGGTGCCAGAGGGCTGGAGGACTGCTAATGTTGTATCTTTGTTTAAAAAGGGAGAAAGGGATAGACCAAGTAATTACAGACCAGTCCACCTAACCTCGGTGATGGGAAAATTATTGGAAAAAGTCCTGAGAGACAGGATAAATCTTCATTTAGAAATAAATGGATTAATCAAGGACAGTCAGCATGGATTTGTTCAAGGAAGATTGTGTCTAACTAACTTGCTGAATTTTTTGAGGAAGTAACCAGGAGGGTTGATGAGGGAAGTGCATACGATGTAGTGTATAGGGATTTTAGCAAGACTTTTGATAAGGTCCCACATGGTAGATTGTTCATGAAAATAAAAGCCCATGGGATCCAGGGCAAAGTGGCAAGTTGGATCCAAAATTGGCTCAGAGGCAGAATGCAAAGGGTAATGGTTGATGGGTGTTTTTGTGACTAGAAGGCTGTATCCAACGGGGTTCCGCAGGGCTCAGTACTAGGTTCCTTGCTTTTTGTGGTATATATCAATGAGTTGGACTTGACTGTATGGGGTATGATTAAGAAGTTTTCAGATGATTCTAAAATTGGCTGTGTGGTTGATAATGAAGAAGAAAGCTGTAGACTGCAAGAAGATATCAATGAACAGCGGCAAATGGAATTTAATCCAGAGAAGTGTGAGGGAATGCATTTGGGGAGGAGTCTACCCGGACAAGGGAATACACATTAAATGGTAGGACACTGAGAAGTGTAGAGAAACAAAGGGACCTTGGAGTGCAGGTCCACAGATTCCTGAAGGTAGCAGGCCAGGTAGACAAGGTGGTTAAGAAGACATATGGAATACTTTCCTTTATTAGTCGAGGCATGGAATACAAGAGCAAGGAGGTTAAGCTTGAACTGTATAAAACACTGGTTAGGCCGCAGCTGGAGTACGGCGTGCAGTTCTGGTCACTACATTACAGGAAAGATGTGACTGCAATAGAGAGGGTGCAGAGGAGATTTATGAGGATGTTGCCTGGACTGGAGAATTTTAACTATGAGGAAAGATTGGAGATGCAGGGTCTGTTTTCTTTGGAACAGAGGAGGCTGAGGGACCTAATTGAGGTGTATAACATTATGAGGGGCCTAGATAGAGTGGATAGGAAGGACCTGTTTCCCTTAGCAGAGGGGTCAACAACCAGGGGACATAGATTTAAAGTAATTAATAGAAGGTTTAGAGGGGATTTGAGGGGAAATGTCTTCACCCAGAGGGTGGTGGGGGTCTGGTACTCACTGCCTGAAAAGGTGGCAGATGCAGAAACCCTCACCACATTTAAAAAGTATTTAAATGTGCATTGAAGTGCCAGGGCTACAGATCGAGAGCTGGGAAGCTTGATTAGGCTGAATAGCTCTTGATTGGCCGGCAAGGATGGACCAAGTGGCCTCTGTCCGTGCTGTAAATTTCTCTGATTCTATGTTTCTAATGAGAGACTTTAATTTTCGCACAGACTGGGGGAAGCAGAGTAGCTCAGGCCCCGAAGGTAGCAAAGTAGTTGAGTGTATTCAGGACCGTTTCCCGGAACAAGATGCTCACTAGATTTAGTGATGAGTAATGAGCCTGAATTAGTCAACAATCTAATGGTGAGGGATCACCGAGCTAACACTGACCATAACATGATTAAATTCTGTATTAGGTTTGAGAGGGAGAAGGGTGAGTTACAAACCAATGCTTTACATTATGTCGGGCGGACTTTGAATGGATGAGGCAGAAATTGACTGCAGTAAACTGGGCCGAAGTGTTGACGGTTAAAACTACAGATGAACAGTGGGAATTGTTCAAAAAACTATTGGCTAGAGTACAAGATGTGTGCATTCCTCTAAAGGGCAAGAGCTCTGCTGGTGTAATTAAACAACCTTGGTCAACAAAGGAAGTGAGAGATATATAAAACTCAAAGTAAGGGCTGATACAAATACAAACAATAGTGGGAATCCTATGGACTGAGAGAGATATAAAGGACTGCAAAGGGATAAAAGAAAGTAGTAAGAGGAAATATGTAAAAAATAACTTGTGACAGATATCAAGGATAACACTAAACAAATTTTACAAGTGTATTAAGAGAAAGTGAGTGGCTAAGGGTAAAGACAGAGACAGGTGATATTCGAATTGAAAGTAAGGAAATCACAGATTTGCTAAATAATGACTTTGTATCAGATAGAGGTGTACCGATGGATGTGGTGTATTTAGATTTCCAAAAGGCATTCGATAAGGTGCCACACAAAAGGTTACTGCAGAAGATAAAGGTACGTGGAGTCAGAGGAAATGTATTAGCATGGATCAAGAATTGGCTAGCTAACAGAAAGCAGAGAGTCGGGATAAATGGGTACTTTTCGGGCTGGAAATCGGTGGTTAGTGGTGTGCCACAGGGATCGGTGCTGGGACCACAACTGTTTACAATATACATAGATGACCTGGAAGAGGGGACAGAGTGTAGAGTAACAAAATTTGCAGATGACACAAAGATTAGTGGGAAAGCGGGTTGTGTAGAGGACACAGAGAGGCTGCAAAGAGATTTAGATAGGTTAAGCGAATGGGCTAAGGTTTGGCAGATGGAATACAATGTTGGAAAATGTGAGGTCATCCACCTTGGAAAAAAAACAGTAAAAGGGAATATTATTTGAATAGAAACATAGAAAATAGGTGCAGGAGTAGGCCATTCAGCCCTTCTAGCCTGCACCGCCATTCAATGAGTTCATGGCTGAACAAGCAACTTCAGTACCCCCTTCCTGCTTTCTCGCCATACCCCTTGATCCCCCTAGTAGTAAGGACCTCATCTAACTCCCTTTTGAATATATTTAGTGAATTGGCCTCAACTACTTTCTGTGGTAGAGAATTCCACAGGTTCACCACTATAGAAACATAGAAAATGGGGAGAAATTACAACATGCTGCAGTGCAGAGGGACCTGGGAGTCCTTGTGCAGGAATCCCAAAAAGTTAGTTTGCAGGTGCAGCAGGTAATCAGGAAGGCAAATGGAATGTTGGCCTTCATTGCGAGAGGGATGGAGTACAAAAGCAGGGAGGTCCTGCTACAACTGTACAGGGTATTGGTGAGGCCGCATGCAGTTTTGATCACCTTTCTTAAGGAAGGATATACTAGCTTTGGAGGGGGTACAGAGACGATTCACTCGGCTGATTCCGGAAATGAGGGGGTTACCTTATGATGATAGATTGAGTAGACTGGGTCTTTACTCGTTGGAGTTCAGAAGGATGAGGGTGATCTTATAGAAACATTTAAAATAATGAAAGGGATAGACAAGATAGAGGCAGAGAGGTTGTTTCCTCTGGTCGGGGAGATTAGAACTAGGGGGCACAGCCTCAAAATACGGGGGAGCCAATTTAAAACCGAGTTGAGAAGGAATTTTTTCTCCCAGAGGGTTGTGAACCTGTGGAATTCTCTGCCCAAGGAAGCAGTTAAGGCTAGCTCATTGAATGTATTCAAGTCACAGATAGATAGATTTTTAACCAATAAGGGAATTAAGGGTTACGGGGAGCGGGTGGGTAAGTGGAGCTGAGTCCACGGCCAGATCAGCCATGATCTTGTTGAATGGCGGAGCAGGCTCGAGGGGCTAGATGGCCTACTCCTGTTTCTAATTCTTATGTTCTTATGTTATGTTCTTATGTGAGGGTGCCCAAGAGCAAGGGTGAGGGTGCCCCAGAGTAAGGGTGCCCTCGAGCTGCCATGGGGGAGGTGGCAGCTGCTATTGCAGCACAGGCCGAAGCCACGCAATGTCTTAGTGCTGTAACGGAGTCAGTGCTTGGTGCCATCCAATCTCAAACTGCTCTCAGGCAGACTCAGATTGATGCCACCCTGGCACTAACTGCTGCCATCATCTCTGGGTTCTCCCCAGTCCAACGGGGATCTCACGGTGGTGAAGCAGGCCAGCAATCTGGGCTCTGCCCCGGGGGAGTGGCAGTGTGTTGGTCGAATTGGAAGGTGCTGTCCTCTCTCAGGATGACAGCTCCCACCACTGCCTCTTTTCCGTTGCACATGTCGTTGTCTGCACCCCAGCCAGCCCAGACTGCCACCACCCAGCCTCAGGTTGTGCAATCCGCAGCCGGGCCTTCCAGGCCCAGAGCTGGTCCAGGGCATCCTGCTAGGCCATCTGTCGTCTCTGTGTCACAGAGTGAGCAGCCTTCCAGCAGACAGTGGGGCCCCGTTAAGGAGGAGCAGTCGGGCAGGGAGTGGGGAGAAGGTCCCAGGAAGGAAATAGTTTTTAAAAAGGGCAGTAAGGCGGTTTTGCTGACACCCTGAGCTCAGTAATTTGTAAATATATTCTTGTTGCAGGTTGTGTTGTCTTATTTTGAACACCATGCGGTTCCTTGTCGATATATTCTTCCTGTTGGTTGTGGGTAGTTGGAGTTGATGTTGGGGGTTTGCAATAAACGGGTAATTGGAAAGTTCTGTGTTTGTGCTGTTTTTCATTTGCCATGTGCAGGGTGATGGGGCCACACTGTGCACAACGCCTGTTGTTGGTACTGTGCAATCGCCATGGCATCTCTGCTTTACTGGAACCGCTGCATTGATGTAGTCACACTCGGCCCTTACAACAACAACATTAGCATGCTCCCTCCTCCGTGGCTGTTGCTCCTCCTCCTCCTCCTCCTTCTCCTCTTCATCCTCTTCATCCTCCTCATCATCCTCCTCCTCATCATCTTCATCCTCCTGATCCTCTTCCTCATCTTCCTCATCCTCCTCATCCCCCTCATCATCTTCATCCTCCTCATCCTCTTCCTCATCTTACTCATCTTCCTCATCCTCTTCATCTTCTTCATCCTCCTCATCTTCTTCATCCTCCTCATCCTCCTCCTCATCCTCTTCATCCTCTTCATCCCCCTCATCCTCTTCATCCCCCTCATCTTCCTCAACCTCCTCCTCCTCATCGTCTTCCTCCTGCTACTCCTCCTCATCATCATCTTCCTCATTCTCTTCATCCTCTTCACCCTCCTCATCCTCCTCCTCCTTTTCATCCTCTTCATCCTCCTCCTCCTCCTGCTCCTCCGCTCCTTCTTCATCCTCATCCTCTTCATCCTGCTCATCCTCTTCTTCATCCTCCTGAGGAGGACCTGCAACCTTTGCTGGCAATGGCTGGGCCCTCTCAATGGCCAGGTTGTGCAGCACGCAGCACACAATGATGAAAATGGAGACTCAATCAGGGGAGTATCAGAGGGCTCCTCCCGAGTGGTCAAGGCAGCGGAACCGTTGTTTCAGCCCCCCGATAGTCTGCTCGGTGAGTTTCCTGGTGGCGCCATGGCCCTCATTGTATGTGTGCTGAGCAGGAGTGTTGGGGTTGTGGAGGGGTATCACCAGTCAGGTGGCGAGTGGATAACCCTTGACCCCGAGCACCTAGCTGCGAGCTGCATGTTCTGGGTGGAAGAGTCCTGGGACAACGGTCTGTCGCAGGATGAATGAATCGTGGCTGAGGCCAGTATAGTGGGCATTGACAGTGAGGATGAGCTGCCTATGGTCGCACACCAACTCAACGTTCAGAGAGTGGGAGCCTTTGCGGTTATGGAACACCTCTGTGTTGTGATGAGGTGCCCGCAATGCCATGTGGGTACAGTTAATGGCGCCCTGACCATGGGGAAGCCCGCTATCCTTGTATTGCCACATGAGCATTCCTGCTGCCTCTCCCTGGCCATGCTGAATGAGATGTACTCCGTCCTCCTGCTGTACAAAGCGACTGTTACATCCCAAATGCAGCAATGGATGGCGAACTAGGAAATGTTTGCTATACCTGCTGTAGCCTGGAAGAAGCCATTGAGTTCCTGTGACCATATCTTCACTGAGAATGAAGTCCTCCTCCTGATATGTGGTTAGAGGTCTTGCTGCAGCACGTGACACCGCTCTGTGACCAGCTCCTTGTTGAAGATCAGCCTCCTAAGGCACTGCTCCTCTGAGGGATGACTGTCGGGGAACGGCTCCCGGAACTCTCTGGGAGGGTAAGGCCTCCTGTTGCAATGTCTGCGGGGCCTCCTCATGCCTCTGGCCCCATTTGCCCACCTTGAAAGTAGTTGCCGGATGCTATGGTGCATTGCCAGCACAGCCCCCATGAATGAGTCAAAGCAGCAGGTCCAAATGTTCTGAGAAATGCTCATGAACAAACTGCAAGCAGCAACAAAGCAACGATGTGCGGACTGTGAATACAGACAAAACGTTATCTGAAAAGGAAGCAAACTGACAGTGTGTCTCAGTGGGTAGCACACTCGCCTCTGAGTCAGAAGGTTGTGGGTTCAAGTCCCACTCCAGGGACTTGGGCACATAAATCTAGGCTTGCACTCCCAGTGCAGTGCGGAGGGAGTGCTGCATTGTCGGAGGGGCAGTACTGAGGGAGCTCCACACTGTCGGAGGGGCAGAACTGAGGGAGCTCCACACTGTCGGAGGGGCAGAACTGAGGGAGCTCCACACTGTCGGAGGGGCAGTGCTGAGGGAGTGCTGCACTGTCGGAGGGGCAGAACTGAGGGAGCGCTGCACTGTCGGAGGAGCAGTGCTGAGGGAGCACTGCACTGTCGGAGGGGCAGAACTGAGGGAGCTCCACACTGTCGGAGAGGCAGTGCTGAGGGAGTGCTGCACTGTCGGAGGCGCAGTACTGAGGGAATGCTGCAATGTCGGAGGGCAGTTCTGAGGGAATGCCACACTGACGGAGGGGCAATACTGAGCGTGTGCCGCGCTGATGGAGGGGCAGTACTGAGGGAGCGCCGCATTGTCAGAGGGGCAGTACTGAGGGAGCACTGCACTGTCGGAGAGGCAGTACTGATGGAGTGATGCACTGGCGGAGGGGCAGTGCTGAGGGAGTGCTGCACTGTGGGAGGGGCAGTACTGAGGGAGCTCCACACTGTCAGAGAGGCAGTGCTGAGGGAGCGCTGCACTGTCGGAGGGGCAGTACTGAGGGAATGCTGCAATGTCGGAGGGACAGTTCTGAGGGAATGCCGTACTGATGGAGGGGCAGTACTGAGGGAGCGCCGCATTGTCAGAGCGGTAGTGCTGAGGGACCGCCACACTGGCGGAGGGGCAGTACTGAGGGAGCGCCACACTGTCGGAGGGGCAGTTCTGAGGGAATGCCACACTGACGGAGGGGCAGTACTGAGGGACCGCCGCATTGTCAGAGGGGTAGTGCTGAAGGAGCGGCTCACTGGCGGAAGGGTAGTACTGAGGGAGCGCCGCACTGGTGGAGAGACAGTACTGAAGGAGCACCGCACTGGTGGAGGGAGAGTACTGAAGGAGCACCACACTGTCGGAGAGGCAGTACTGAGGGAGTGCGGCACTGTCGGAGGGGCAGTGCTGAGGGAGCACTGCACTGTCAGAGGGGCAGTACTGAGGGAATGTTGCACTGTTGGAGGTGCCGTCTTTCGGATGAGACGTTAAAGCAAGTCCCTATCTGCTCTCTCAAGTGGATGTAAAAGATCCCATGGTACTATTTCAAACCAGAGCAGGTGAATTATCCCCGATGCCCTGGCCAATATTTATCCTTCAAACAACAAAACAAAAAAACAGATTATTTGGTCATTGTCACATTGCTGTTTGTGGGAGCTTGCTGTGCACAAGTTGGCTGCTGCATTTCCCACATTACAGCAGTGACTACACTTCAAAAAGTACTTCATTGGTGTAAAGCACTTTGAGACGTCTGGTGGTCGTGAAACGCACTCTATAAATCCACGTCTTTCTATCTTTTGTTTCAATGACCCAGTTGCTCATCCCTTTAAATATCGCGGTGGTAGTGCCAATCCCATGTCTGAACGCTTGTTTTTTCTGCCATGATTAAAGCCCAGCGGTAAGTGACGTGAAGCAGATCAATATTGCGATTGGAGCACTGCAGGGCGTTGCACACTCATTGATGTCTTGGTCTCATTGGTGTAGCAGTGCCTGCCGCTCAGTATTAGCACCGCCGGTAAAAACATCATCAAGTTAGTGAGCGACGCAAAAATTGCTGTTCCCGGCCGATACCCCTTTACTGGCCCAGTATCGCCCCAGTATCACTCCAGTATCACCCCGGTATTGCCCCAGTAGCGCCCCGGTATCAATCCAGTATCGCTCCAGTATCACCCCGGTATCACTCTGGTATCGCCCCGGTATCACCCCAGTATCCGGTATCACCCCGATATCGCCCTGGTATCACCCCGGTATTGCCCCGGTATCACCCCGGTATCGCCCCGGTACGTATCACCTCAGTTTCGCTCTGGTATTGCCCAGTATTGCTCCGGTATCACCCCAGTATTGCTCCGGTATCGCCCCAGCATCGCTCCATTATCGCTCCGGTATCGCTCCGGTATTGCCCCGGTATCCCTCCAGTATCACACCAGCATCACTCCGGTATCGCCCCGGTATCGCTCCGTGCGAGCGCCAGCAGGGGGCACTAAAGCATTGAAGTTCTGACCCTTGAACATTTACGACCATCTCCTTTGCCTTATGATGTACACTGACCCAGTGTTTAGAGTATCTGGTATCACCCCGGTATCACCCTGGTATCTCCCTTGTCTTACAATGTACACAGACCCGGGGTTTAGAGTGGGTGCCTTACTATGTACACGAACCCGGTGTTTAGAGTGGGTTCCTTACGATATACACAGACCTGGTGTTTAAGAGTGGGTGCCTTACGATGTACACGGTACCGGTGTTTAGAGTGGATGCCTTACGATGTACACGGACCCGGTGTTTAGAGTAGGTGCCTTACAATGTACACGGACCCCGTGTTTAGAGTGGGTGCCTTACGATGTACATGGACTCGGTGTTTAGAGTGGGTGCCTTACGATGTATACGGACCCCGTGTTTAGAGTGGGTGCCTTACGATGTACACGGACCCGGTGTTTAGAGTGGGTGCCTTACGATGTATACGGACCCGGTGTTTAGAGTGGGTGCCTTACGATGTACACGGACCCGGTGTTTAGAGTGGGTGCCTTATGATGTACACGGACCCGGTGTTTAGAGTGGGTGCCTTACGATGAATACGGACCCCGTGTTTAGAGTGGGTGCCTTACGATGTACACAGACCCGGTGTTTAGAGTGGGTGCCTTATGATGTACACGGACCCGGTGTTTAGAGTGGGTAAGACGGCCAACCTCTGAATCAATGGTGCCAACGGCAAGTGCCAGCGCACAGGCTGAGCTTCTGCCTTGCTGATTCAATACTGTAAGACTGGTGTATTCGGTTTAGTTGCTATATTTTGCGTTAATATATGTCATATCGAGATATTAGTACTTATTCTGCAATGGTTGTGCAAGGCCAGGGTGAGAAGATGCAGTAAATCAGTCAAGTGTCTGTCGGGAGGTGACATGGGGTGAATAGGCTCGTGTCTTGGGTGTAATGGAAGGAGGGAAAGTGTAAGGCCATAACTGATACCCACAGTTTCTCATTAGTGAGTAAACTGATCGTATTGCACAGGCTTGTTGAAGTGAGAATGTGTTGACATGATGGCAATAATTGAGGACATCATTACGCACTAGTTGGACAAACACTGGAGCCGTTGGGGGGAGTTGTGACCTCAGCATTGATGACGCTAGTGTAAGCAATCAAGGTGTAGCGCTATGAAGAGGCCTTTGCAAGTGAGTTATAATCAATAATGATCTCATATGCACTGTATGTAAGGGGTGATGTTTCATTATATCATTGATTGGATTTAATAAAGTGTATTTGCTTGATGTTTGCAGTCACTTCCTAGTCCTCTATAATTTGTATTAGAAGTAAAAGATAAATGATACTATTCGATATATACATCCAATAAATATCATGCGAGCATAATAGTACAACATAAGAACAAAACAACTTAAAAAATAGAAACAGGAGTCGGCCATTTGGCCCCTCGCGCCTGCTCCGCCATTCAATAAGATCCTGGCTGATCTGATCATGGATTCAGCCCCACTTCCCTGCCCATTCCCCAGAACCCATTATCCCCTTATCATTTATGAAACTGTTTATTTCTGTCGTAAAATTATTCAACAACCAGCTGTCTGAGGCAGCGAATTCCACAGATTTACAACCCTCCAAGAGAAGAAATTCCTCCTCATCTCTGTTTTAAATGGGCGGCACCTTATTCTAAGACCATGCCCCCAAGTTCTAGTCTCCCCCATCAGTGGAAACATCCTCTCTGCATCCACCTTGTCAAGCCCCCTCATAATCTTATACGTTTCGATAAGATCGCCTCTCATTCTTCTGAAATCTAATGAATCTATTCAACCTTTCCTCATAAGTCAACCCCCTCATCCCCGGAAGCAACCGAGTGAACCTTCTCTGAACTGCCTCCAAAGCAAGTATATCCTTTCGTAAATATGGAAACCAAAACTGCATGCAGTATTCCAGGTGTGGCCTCACCAATACCCTGTACAGCTGTAGCAAGACCTCCCTGCTTTTATACTCCATCCCCTTTGCAATAAAGATCAAGATACTACTGGCCTTCCTGATCACTTGTTGCACCTGCATATTATCCTTTTGTGTTTCATGTACAAGTACCCCCAAGTCCTGCTGTGCTGCGGCACTTTGCAATCTTTCTCCATTTAAATTTGCTCTTTGATTTTTTTTGCCAAAGTGCATAACCTCACACTTTCCAACATTATACTCCATCTGCCAAATTCTTGCCCACTCACTTTGCCTATCTATGTCCTCTTGCAGATTTTTTGTGTCCTCCTCACACATTGCTTTTCCTTCCATCTTTGTATCGTCGGCAAACTTGGCTACGTTACACTCGGTCCAAGTCGTTAATATAGATTGTAAATAGTTGGGGTCCCTGCACTGATCCCTGCGGTACCCCATTAATTACTGGTTGCCAACGAGAGAATCTCTGGAATCAACCTAGTGAAGCTTCTCTGAACAGCCTCCAATGCAAGTATATCTTTCCTTAAATACGGAGACCAAAACTGTACGCAGTACTCCAGGTGTGGCCTCAGCAATATCCTGTACAATTGTAGCAGGATTTCTCTGCTTTTATACTCTATCCTCCTTGCAATAAAGGCCAACATTCCATTTGCCTTCCTGATCACTTGCTGTACCTGCATACTCACTTTTTGTGTTTCATGCACATGTCCATCTTTACTGCAGCACTTTGTAATTTTTCTCCATTTAAATTATAATTTGCTTTTCTATTTTTTCTGCCAAAGTAGATAACTTCACACTTTCCCATATTATACTCCATCTGCCAAATGTTGCCCACTAACTTACCCTGTCTATATCCCTTTGCAGATTTTTTGTGTCCACCTCACAATTTGCTTTCCCTCTCATCTTTGTAGCATCAGCAAACTTGGTTACATTACACTCGGTCCCTTCATCCAAGTCATTAATATAGATTGTAAATAGTTGAGGCCCCAGCAACGATCCCTGCGGCACCCCACTAGTCACTGTTTGCCAACTGAAAAATGACCCATTTATCCCGACTCTCTCTGTTTGTTAGTTAGCCAATCCTCTATCCATGCTAATATATTACCCCCAACCCCGTGAACTTTTATCTTGTGCAGTAACCTGTTATGTGGCACCTAATCGAATGCCTTCTGGAAATCCAAATACACTACATCCACTGGTTCCCCCTTATCCACCCTGCTCGTTACATCCTCAAACAACTCTAGCAAATTTGTCAAACATGATTTCCCATGCTGACTCTGCTTGATTGAATTATGCTTTTCCAAATGTCCCTCTACTGCTTCCTTAATAATGGACTCCAACATTTTCCCAACAACAGATGTTAGGCTAACTGGTCCATAGTTTCCTGCTTTTTGCCTGCCTCCTTTTTTAAATAGGGGCATTACATTGGCAGTTTTCCAATCTGCCGGGACCGCCCCAGAATCCAGGGAATGTTGGTAAATTACAACCAATGCATCCACTATCTCTGCCGCCACTTCTTTTAAGACCCTAGGATGTAAGCCATCAGATCCAGGGGACTTGTCCGCCTTTTGTCCCATTATTTTACTGAGTACTATTTGTTTAGTGATAGAAACATAGAAACATAGAAACATAGAAAATAGGTGCAGGAGTAGGCCATTCGGCCCTTCTAGCCTGCACCGCCATTCAATGAGTTCATGGCTGAACATGCAACTTCAGTACCCCATTCCTGCTTTCTCACCATACCCCTTGATTCCCCTAGTAGTAAGGACTTCATCTAACTCCTTTTTGAATATATTTAGTGAATTGGCCTCAACAACTTTCTGTGGTAGAGAATTCCACAGGTTCACCACTCTCTGGGTGAAGAAATTCCTCCTCATCTCGGTCCTAAATGGCTTTCCCCTTATCCTTAGACTGTGTCCCCTGGTTCTGGACTTCCCCAACATTGGGAACATTCTTCCTGCATCTAACCTGTCTAACCCCGTCAGAATTTTAAACGTTTCTATGAGGTCCCCTCTCATTCTTCTGAACTCCAGTGAATACAAGCCCAGTTGATCCAGTCTTTCTTGATAGGTCAGTCCCGCCATCCCGGGAATCAGTCTGGTGAACCTTCGCTGCACTC
Source organism: Pristiophorus japonicus (assembly GCF_044704955.1). Classification (NCBI taxonomy): domain Eukaryota; kingdom Metazoa; phylum Chordata; class Chondrichthyes; family Pristiophoridae; genus Pristiophorus; species Pristiophorus japonicus. The sequence continues at coordinate 135,675,466 of NC_091982.1, read as the reverse complement.
CCTCAATAGCAAGAATGTCCTTCCTCAGGTTAGGAGACCAAAACTGTACACAATACTCCAGGTGTGGCCTCACCAAGGCCCTGTACAATTGTAGCAACACCTCTCTGCCCTTGTACTCAAATCCCCTCGCTATGAAGGCCAACATGCCATTTGCTTTCTTAACCGCCTGCTGTACCTGCATGCCAACCTTCAATGACTGATGTACCATGACACCCAGGTCTCTTTGCACCTCCCCTTTTCCTAATCTGTCACCATTCAGATAATAGTCTGTCTCTCTGTTTTTACCACCAAAGTGGATAACCTCATATTTATCCACATTATACTTCATCTGCCATGCATTTGCCCACTCACCTAACCTATCCAAGTCGCTCTGCAGCCTCATAGAATCCTCCTTGCAGCTCACACTGCCACCCAACTTAGTATCATCCGCAAATTTGGAGATACTACATTTAATCTCCTCGTCTAAATCATTAATGTACAGTGTAAACAGCTGGGGCCCCAGCACAGAACCTTGCGGTACCCCACTAGTCACTGCCTGCCATTCTGAAAAGTCCCCATTTACTCCTACTCTTTGCTTCCTGTCTGACAACCAGTTCTCAATCCATGTCAGCACACTACCCCCAATCCCATGTGCTTTAACTTTGCACATTAATCTCTTGTGTGGGACCTTGTCGAAAGCCTTCTGAAAGTCCAAATATACCACATCAACTGGTTCTCCCTTGTCCACTCTACTGGAAACATCCTCAAAAAATTCCAGAAGATTTGTCAAGCATGATTTCCCTTTCACAAATCCATGCTGACTTGGACCTATCATGTCACCTCTTTCCAAATGCGCTGCTATGACATCCTTAATAATTGATTCCATCATTTTACCCACTACCGATGTCAGGCTGACCGGTCTGTAATTCCCTGTTTTCTCTCTCCCGCCTTTTTTAAAAAGTGGGGTTACATTGGCTACCCTCCACTCCATAGGAACTGATCCAGAGTCAATGGAATGTTGGAAAATGACTGTCAATGCATCCACTATTTCCAAGGCCACCTCCTTAAGTACTCTGGGATGCAGTCCATCAGGCCCTGGGGATTTATCGGCCTTCAATCCCATCAATTTCCCCAACACAATTTCCCGACTAATAAGGATTTCCCTCAGTTCCTCCTCCTTACTAGACCCTCTGACCCCTTTTATATCCGGAAGGTTGTTTGTGTCCTCCTCAGTGAATACCGAACCAAAGTACTTGTTCAATTGGTCCGCCATTTCTTTGTTCCCCGTTGTGACTTTCCCTGATTCTGACTGCAGGGGACCTACGTTTGTCTTTACTAACCTTTTTCTCTTTACAAATCTATAGAAACTTTTGCAATCCGTCTTAATGTTCCCTGCAAGCTTCTTCTCGTACTCCATTTTCCCTTTCCTAATCAAACCCTTTGTCCTCCTCTTCTGAGTTCTAAATTTCTCCCAGTCCCCGGGTTCGCTGCTATTTCTGGCCAATTTGTATGCCACTTCCTTGGCTTTAATGCTATCCCTGATTTCCCTTGATAGCCACGGTTGAGCCACCTTCCCTTTTTTATTTTTACGACAGACAGGAATGTACAATTGTTGTAGTTCATCCATGCGGTCTCTAAATGTCTGCCATTGCCCATCCACAGTCAACCCCTTCAGTATCATTCGCCAATCTATCTTAGCCAATTCACGCCTCATACCTTCAAAGTTACCCTTCTTTAAGTTCTGGACCATGGTCTCTGAATTAACTGTTTCATTCTCCATCCCAATGCAGAATTCCACCATATTATGGTCACTCTTCCCCAAGGGGCCTCACACAACGAGATTGCTAATTAATCCTCTCTCATTACACAACACCCAGTCTAAGATGGCCTCCCCCCTAGTTGGTTCCTCGACATATTGGTCTAAAAAACCATCCCTTATGCACTCCAGGAAATCCTCCTCTACCGTATTGCTTCCAGTTTGGTTAACCCAATCTATGTGCATATTAAAGTCACCCATTATAACTGGTGCACCTTTATTGCACGCACCCCTAATTTCATGTTTGATGCCCTCCCCAACATCACTACTACTGTTTGGAGGTCTGTACATAACTCCCACTAACGTTTTTTGTCCTTTGGTATTCTGCAGCTCTACCCATATAGATTCCACATCATCGAAGCTAATGTCCTTCCGAACTATTGCCTTAATTTGCTCCTTAACCAGCAATGCTACCCCACCTCCTTTTCCTTTTATTCTATCTTTCCTGAATGTTGAATACCCCTGGGTGTTGAGTTCCCAGCCCTGATCATCCTGGAGCCACGTCTCCGTAATCCCAATCACATCATATTTGTTAACATCTATTTGCAAAGTTAATTCATCCACTTTATTGCGGATACTCCTTGCATTAAGACTTGTTCTTTTAACACCCTTTGTCCTTTTAGAATTTTGCTGTACAGTGGCCCTTTTTGTTCTTTGCCTTGGGTTTCTCTGCCCTCCACTTTTCCTCATCTCCTTTCTGTCTTTTGCTTTTGCCTCCTTTTTGTTTCCCTCTGTCTCCCTGCATTGGTTCCCATCCCCCTGCCATATCAGTTTAAATCCTCCCCAACAGCACTAGCAAACACTACCCCTAGGACATTGGTTCCGGTCCTGCCCAGGTGCAGACCGTCCGGTTTGTACTGGTCCCACCTCCCCCAGATCCGGTTCCAATGCCCCAGGAATTTGAATCCCTCCCTGTTGCACCACTGCTCAAGCCACGTATTCATCTGCGCTATCCTGCGATTCCTACTCTGACTATCACGTGATAGTGATTGTTTTAAGTTCCTCCCTCCCTATAGCCCCTTGATTATCCACTATTGGGAAGTTTTTAGTGTCTTCTACCGTGAAGACCAATACAAAATATTTGTTCAACGTCTCTGCCATTTCCCTGTTCCCCATTATTAATTCCTCAGTCTCATCCTCTAGGGGACCAACATTTACTTTAGCCAATCTTTTCCTTTTAATGTGCCTGTAGAAACTCTGACTATCTGTTTTTATATTTCGTGCTAGTTTATTTTCATAATCTACCTTCCCTCTCTATCATTTTTTTAGTCATTTTTTGCTGGCTTTTAAAAGCTTCCCAATCCTCTGGCCTCCCACTGGACTTAGCCACATTGTAGGCCCTTGTTTTCAATTTGATACCATCCCTTATTTCCTTAGTTAGCCACGGATGGTTATTCCTTCTCTTACAGTTTTTCCTTCTCATTGGGATATGTTTTTGTTGCAAGTTATGAAATATCTCTTAAGTGTCTGCCGCTGCTCATCAACCGTCCCATATTTAATCTATTTTCCCCGTCCACTTTAGTCAACTCTGCCTTCAGACCTTTGTAGTTGTTGTGTATCTGTAAAGCATGCACTCCCATGTTTCGCCATCAGGAAGCGCATCCCCTGAATTCCCAAAGGATTCCAGCATCCCTTGGGAGCACTATAAATAAGCCGGCCCCAAAGTCCTGTTACTCACTCTGGAGTGTCTTAATAAAGACTGAGGTCACTGTTACTTTAACCTCCCTGTGTGCAGTCCCATCTGTGTTCGAAACACAACAACTGCCAACGAGTACCCGAATCCAACGCAAAGATGCAGCAAACTGTGGGCATCCTGGAGAAGTTCTCTGACGGTGAGGACTGGGAAGCCTATGTCGAACGGCTAGACCAGTACTTTGTAGCCAACGAGCTGGACGGAGAAGAAAGCGCTGCAAAAAGGAGAGCGGTCCTCCTCACGTTCTGCGGGGCATCGACCGATAGCCTCATGAAGAATCTTCTGGCTTCGGTGAAACCCACAGATAAGTCATATGAGGAGCTGTGTACACTGGTTCAGGAGCATCTTAACCCAAGGGAGAGCGTGCTGATGGCGAGGTATCGGTTCTATACGTACCAGCAGTCTGAAGGTCAGGAAGTGGCGAGCTACATCGCCGAGCTAAGGCGACTTGCAGGACAATGTGAGTGATGGCTACCTGGAGCAAATGCTCATAGACTTTTCTATACTGGGCATTGGCTACGAGACCATCCTACGAAAACTGTAGAGACACTGACCCTCAGTAAGGCCATTGCGATAGCACAGGCGTTTATGTCCACCAGTGATAACACCAAAAAAATCTCTCAGCACACAAGTGCTAGCAATGTTCATAAATTAACTGGAACTGTGTTTGCGAGCAGAAATGAATAGGGCAGAAACCACGAGTCTGCAACTGCCAGCAGGTCTCAGATGACCCAGAGTCCGCAACAAAGGATGAATGCAAGGCAATTCACACCTTGTTGGTATTGTGGAGGCTTCCATTCAGCATATTCATGCCACTTCAAAGGGTATGTTTGAAAGAGCTGTGGAACAATGGGCATCTCCAACGAGCTTGCAGACGAGCTGCAAGCTCTGAAAAACCTGCTACCAACCACGTGGCAGAGGAAGATCGGTCCATGGTGGATCGAAGCAATTTCAAGCCTCAGAGAGCGGAGGCAGATTCTGAAGTACACTGGGTGCACACATTTTTGACGAAATATCCACCTATAATGCTAAACGTAAAATTGAATGGCTTACTCGTAGCCATGGAACTGGATACTGGCGCTAGCCAATCCATCATGAGTAAAAAGATGTTTGAGAGACTGTGGTGCAACAAGGCACTCAGACCAGCCTTGAGCCCCATCCACACGAAACTGAGAACGTACACCAAAGAGCTTATCACTGTCCTGGCAGCGTCATGGTCAAGGTCACATACGAGGGCACGATGCATTAACTGCCACTCTGGATTGTCCCGGGCGATGGCCCCACACTGCTTGGAAGGAGCTGGCTGGGCAAAATCCGAGCGCTATCACATGTCGATGAGGCCTGCCCTTTTTGAGCCAGGCATTGGAAACTTTTCCGGGGCGAAAGTGCGGATCCACTTGGTCCCAGAGGCGAGTATAAAGTAACTATTAAGCGTTTCTCGCTACAGGACCAATACCCGCTACCTAAATCAGACGACCTATTTGCGATGCTGGCAGAAGGCAAGACGTTCATCAAGCTCGACCTGACTTCAGCCTACATGACGCAGGAGCTGGAGGAGTCATCGAAGGGCCTCACCTGGATCAACACGAACAAGGGACTGTTCATTGACAAAAGATGTTCGTTTGGAATTCGGTCGGCTGCAGCGATCTTCCAGAGAAACATGGAACGCCGACTCAAGTCGGTACCACGCGTGTGGTTTTTCAGGATGATATGTTGGTCATGGGTCGGGACGTCGTCGAGCACCTGCAAAACCTGGAGGAGGTCCTCCAGCGACAGGATCGCGTAGGGCTGCGGTTGAAGATGTCGAAATGCGTCCTCAAGGCAACAGAAGTGGAGTTTTTGGGGAGAAAGATCGCGGCGGACGGCATTCGGCCCACAGACGCCAAGACAGAGGCAATCAGGAATGCGCCCAGGCCACAGAACGTCACGGAGCTGCGGTCGTTCCTGGGACTCCTCAACTATTTTGATAACTTCCTACCAGGGTTAAGCACCCTCTTCGAGCCCCTACATGTGTTATTGTGTAAAGGTGAGAACTGGGTATGGGAAAAAAACAAGTAATTGCTTTTGAGAAAGCCAGAAGCATTTTATGCTCCAACAAGCTGCTTGTATTGTATAACCCGTGTCGAAGACTCGTGCAACCATGTGATGCGTCGTCGTATGGAGTCGGTTATGTATTACAACAAGTTAACATTGCGGGGAAGTTGCAACCTGTCGCCTATGCTTCCAGGAGCTTGTCTAAGGCCGAGAGGGCCTACAGCATGATTGAGAAAGAGGCATTAGCGTGTGTATTCGGGGTAAAGAAAATGCATCAGTACATGTTTGGCCTCAAATTTGAGCTGGAAACTGATCACAAGCCCCTCATATCCCTGTTCGCTGAAAACAAGGGGATAAATACTAATGCCTCAGCCCGCATACAAAGGTGGGCATTCGCGCTATTAGCGTATAACTATACCATCCGCCACAGGTCAGGCACCAAGAACTGTGCGGATGCTCTCAGTCGGCTACCATTGCCCACCATGGGGGTGGAAATGGCATAGTCTGCAAACTTTTTGATGGTGGCACAGCCCGCAAACTTGTTGATGGACATGGAAGCATTTCAAATGATAAATCACTTGTCACAGCCCGCCAGATTAGGACTTGGACCAGCCAAGATCCTCTGCTGTCCCTGGTAAAAAACTGTGTACTGCATGGGAGCTGGGCCAGCATCCCCATGGAAATGCAAGAGCTAATCAAGCCGTTCCAGCGGCGAAAGGATGAGCTGTCCATTCAAGCAGACTGCCTGTTGTGGGGTAACCACGTAGTGCTACCCAAAAAGGGCAGGGAGACGTTCATCTCGGATCTCCACAGCACACACCTGGGTATAGTCATGATGAAAGCGATAGCCAGATCCCACGTGGCCCGGCATCGACTCTGACTTAGATTCCTGTGTATGGCAATGCAGCATGTGTGCTCAGTTGAGCAACGTGCCCAGAGAGGCACCACTAAGTTTGTGGTCCTGGCCCTCCAGACCTTTGTCGAGGATTCACGTCAACTATGCAGTCCCGTTTCTTGGTAAAATGTTCCTGGTGGTGGCGGATGCTTTTTCAAAATGGGTTGAATGTGAAATAATGTCGGGAAGCACCGCCACCGCAACCATTGAAAGCCTGAGGGCCATGTTTGCCACCCACGGCCTGCCTGACATACTGGTCAGTGACAACGGGCCATGTTTCACTAGTGCCGAATTTAAAGAATTCATGACCCGCAATGGGATCAAACATGCCACCTCGGCCCCGTTTAAACCAGCCTCCAATGGGCAGGCAGAGCGGGCAGTCCAAACAATTAAACAGCCTCAAACGAGTCACAGAAGGCTCACTCCAAACCCGTCTGTCCCGAGTACTGCTCAGCTACCGCACAAGACCCTACTCGCTCACAGGGGTGCCCCTGGCTGAGCTACTCATGAAAAGGACACTTAAAGCCAAACTCTCGCTGGTTCACCCCAACCTGCATGATCAGGTAGAGAGCAGGCGGCAGCAACAAAATGTAAATGATGGTCGCGCCATTGTGTCACAGGAAATTGATCTGAATGACTCTGTGTATGTGCTAAACTATGGACATGGTCCCAAGTGGAATGTGGGCACGGTGATAGCTAAAGAAGGGAGCAGAGTGTTTGTAGTCAAACGAGACCATGGACAAATTTGCAGAAAGCACCTGGACCAAACGAGGCTGTGGTTCACAGACTGCCCTGAACAACCCACAGCAGACACCACCTTTTTCGAGCCCACAACACACACCCAAAGGATCAACGACACCACGCCGGACGAGGAAATCAAACCCATCACGCCCAACAGCCCAGCAAGGCCAGGCTCACCTAGCAGCCCTGCAGGGCCAACAACACGCCAGCCCAGTGAGGGCACAGCCAACACACCAGAACAGACATTTGTACCGAAGCGGTCCACCAGGGAAAGAAAGGCTCCCGACCGCCTCACCTTTTAAATAGTTTTCACTTTGACTTTGGGGGGTAGTGATGTGTATCTGTAAAGCATGCATTCCCATGTTCCGCCACCAGGGAGCACATCCCCTGAAGTCCCAAGGGATCCCAGCATCCCTTGGGAGCACTGTATAAGTCGGCACCTAAGGCCTGTTAATCACTCTGGAGTTAAGACACTGCAGAGTGAGTAACAGGCCTTCGGGGCCGGCTTTTTGTAATACACACCCGACTCCATACGACGATGCATCACATGCTAGCACAAGTCTTTTACACGGGTTGTACAATACCAGCAGCTTGTTGAAGCATAAAATGTTTCTGGCGTTCTCAAAAGCAATTACTTGTTTTTTTCCCCATACCCAGTTCTCACCTTTATGCAATAACACATCTAAGGGCTCTAAGAGGGTGCTTAGCCCCGGTAGGAAGTTACCAAAATAGTTGGGGAGTCCAGGAACGACCGCAGCTCAGTGATGTTCTGTGGCCTGGGCGCATTCCTGATTGCCTCTGTCTTGGTGTCTGTGGGCCGAATGCCATCGGCCGCGATCTTTCTCCCCAAAAACTCCATGAAGACGCATTTCGACCTATTCAGTCGCAGCCCTACGCGATCCAGTCACTGGAGAACTTCCTCCAGGTTTTGTAGGTGCTCGACGGTGTCCCGACCCGTGACCAATATGTCGTCCTGAAAGACCACTGTGTGTGGTACCGACTTGAGTCGGCTCATCATGTTTCTCTGGAGGTTTGCTGCAGCCGACCGAATTCCAAACGGGCATCTGTTGTAGATGATCAGTCCCTTGTGCGTGTTGTTGCAGGTGAGGCCCTTCGAAGATTCCTCCAGCTCCTGCGTCAGCATGAAGGCCGAAGTCAGCTTGAGCTTGGTGAATGTCTTGCCTCCTGCCAGCATCGCAAATAGGTCGTTTGACTTGTGCAACGGGTATTGGTCCTGTAGCGAGAACCGATTAATAGTTACTTTATAATCGCCGCAAATCCTGACCGTGCCATCACTTTTGAGTACTGGAACAATCGGGCTGGCCCACTCGCTGAATTCCACTGGAGAGATGATGTCCTCGCATTGCAGTCTGTCCAGCTTGATTTCCACTCTCTCCCTCATCATGTGAGGTACCGCTTGCGCCTTGTGGTGAATGGGTCGTGCCTCTGGGACCAAGTGGATCCGCAACTTCGCCCCGGGAAAGATTCCAATGCCTGGCTCAAAAAGCGAAGGAAATTTGTTGAGAACCTGGGTACATGAGGCCTCATCGACATGTGATGGCGCTCGGATGTCATCCCAGTTCCAGCGGATTTTGCCCAGCCAGCTCCTTCCAAGTAGTTTGGTGCCATCGCCCGGGACAATCCAGAGTGGCAGTTCATGCACCATGCCCTCGTAGGTGACCTTGACTATGGCGCTGCCCAGGACAGTGATAAGCTCTTTGGTGTACGTTCTCAGTTTCGTGTGGAGAGAGCTCAGGGCTGGTCTGAATGCCTTGTTGCACCACAGTCTCTCAAACATCTTTTTACTCATGCTGGATTGACTAGCGCCAGTGTCCAGTTCCATGGCAAGCTCGTTGAAGTTAGTGACTTCTGTAAAGCATGCACTCCCATGTTCTGCCACCAGGGAGCACATCCCCTGAAGTCCCAAGGGATCCGAGCATCCATGTGTGCAGTCTCATCTGTGTTAGGAACACAATGGTCGTCTCCTTTATTTAAGCTTAGGAAACTGGTTTGAGATCCAACTTTCTCACCCTCCAACGGAATTTGAAATTCAGGCAGAGAACAATATAAGGCAGAGAGGACTATCACCCAACCATTAAATGGTGCAAAGTTATGCCCCATTTTCTCCAACCACCAGGCATGCTGAATCCCGGGGAAGGCCAGTAGGGAACAATGCTAGTTTGTGGGGTTAACAACCCTCCAGGATTGCCCTGGGATCTCCAGCAATTGAAGATTAACCCCCTGGACACTGCAGTGAGCAATACAGGAGACAAGTCATTGGGGCATTGAAACAATTGTGTGTCTTTTTCATTTTCATAGAATCAGAAAATTACAACACAGAAGGAGGCCATTCGGCCTATCGTGTCTATGCCGGTCAAAAAATAGCTATCCAGCCTAATCCCACCTTCCATCAAAGGTCCGTAGCCCTGCAGGTTACCGCTCTTTAAATGTACATCCAAGTACCTTTTAAATGTGGTGACGGTTTCTGCTTCTACCACCCTTTCAGGCAGTGAGTTCCAGACCCCCACCACCCTCTGGGTGAAGAAATGTTTCCTCATCTCCCCTCTAATCCTTCTACCAATTACATTGAATCTATGCCCACTGGACCCCTCTGCTAAGGGAAATTGGTCTTTCCTATCCATTCTATTTAGGCCTCTCATAAACTTACACACTTAATTTATATCTCCCCTCAGCCTCCTCTGTTCCAAGGAAAACAAGCCCAGCCTTTCCAATCTTTCCTCATAGCTAAAGTTTTCCAGTCCTGGCAACATCCTCGTAAATCTCCTCTGCACCCTCTCTCGTGCAATCACATCCTTCCTGTAATGTGGTGACCAGAACTGCACACAGTACTCTAGCTGTGGCCTAATTAGTGCTGTACACAGTTCTAGCATAACCTCCCTGCTCTTGTATTCTCTGCCTCAGCTAATAAAGGAAAGCATTCCGTATGCCTTTTTAACCACCTTATCAATCTGTCCTGCTACCTTTAAGTAACTGTTGACCTGCACTCCAAGGTCCCTCTGTTCCTCCACGCCCCTCAGTATCCTCCCATTTATTGTTTATTCCCTTGCCTTGTTACCCCTCCCCAAATGCATTACCTCACACTTTTCCAGAATGAATTCCATTTGCCCCTTTTCTGCTCAACTGACCAGTCCATCGATATCTTTCTGCAGTCTGGAGCTTTCCTCCTCACTGTCAACCACACAGCCCCTTACAAATCTACAAATTTCTGAATAATGCCCCTTACATTTAATTCTGAATCATTAATATATACTACAAAAAGTAAGGGGCTGAGTACTGAGCCCTGTGGAACCCCACTGAAAGCAGCCTTCCAGTTACACAAGCTCCCTTCAACTATTACCCTTTGCTTCCTGCCTCTGAGGCAATTTTGGATCCAATTTGCCACGCTCCCTTGGATCCCATGGGCTTTTACTTTTTTGATCAGCCTACCATGTGGGACCTTGTCAAAAGCCTTGCTAAAATCCATGTAAACTACATCAAACATTCATCAACCCTCCTTGTTACCGCCTCAAAAAACTCAATCAAGTTAGTCAGTCACAACCTTCCCTTAACAAATCATGCTGACTGACCTTGATTAATCCGTGTCTTTCTAAATGAAGGTTTATATTGTCTCTCAGAATTGATTCCAGTAATTTGCCGACAACAGAGGTTAAACTAACTGGCCTGTAATTGCTCACTTTATACCTTTCTCCAGTTTTAAACAACGGTACAACGTTAGCAGTTCTCCAATCCTCCCTGGCACAAATCCTGCAGCCAGGGAGGATTGGAAAATGATGGTCAGAGCCTCCGCAATTTCCTCCCTTGCTTCTTTTAGTAGCCTCGGATATATTTCATCTGATCCTGGCGATTTATCTACTTTCAAAGATGCTAAACCCCTTAATACTTCCTCTCTTACTATGTTTATCCCATCCAATATTTCACTCATCAACGTCGGCATAATCCCCCTCCTTTCTGAAGACGGCCGCAACGTATTCATTTAGTTCCTTACCCACATCCTCCGCTTCCATAGATCACCATTTTGGTCCCTAATAGACCATGCTCTTTCCTTAATTATCCTCTTGCTCGTTATGTAACTGTAAAACATCTTTGGATTTTCTTTGATTCTAATTGGCAGTAATTTTTCATGGCCTCGTTTTGCTTTCCTAATTTCCTTCTTAATTTCACCGCTGCTCTTTCTATACTCTCCTAGAATTTCTGCAGTTTGAGCTCCCGATATTTGATATATATATATTTTTTAATTAGTTCCTGGGATGTGGGTGCCACTGGCAAGGCCAGTTTTTATTGCCCATCCCTTGAGAAGGTGATGGTGAGCCACCTTCTTGAACTGCTGCAGTCCGTGTGGTGAAGGTGCTCCCACAGTGCAGTTAGGGAGGGAGTTCCAGGATTGTGACCCAGCGACGATGAAGGAATTGTGATATATTTCCAGGTCAGGATGGTTTGTGACTTGGAGGGGAACGTGGAGGTGGTGGTGTTCCCATGCGTCTGCTGCCCTTGTCCTTCTAGGGGGTAGAGGTCACGGGTTTGGGAGGTGCTGTCGAAGAAGCCTTGGTGAGTTGCTGCAGTGCATCTTGTAGATGGTACACATTGCAGCCACGGTGCGCCGGTGGTGGAGGGAGTGAATGTTGAAAGTGGTGGATGAGGTGCCGATCAAGCGGGCTGCTTTGTCCTGGATGGTGTCGAGCTTCTTGAGTATTGTTGGAGCTGCACCCATCCAGGCAAGTGGAGAGTATTCCATCACACTTCTGACTTCTGACTTCTGCCTTGTAGATGGTGGAAAGGCTTTGGGGAGTCAGGAGGAGAGACACTCGCCGCAGAATACCCAGCCTCTGACCTGCTCTTGTTGCAACAGTATTTATGAGGCTGGTCCAGTTAAGTTTCTGGTCAATGGTGACCACCAGGATGTTGATGGTGGGGCATTTGCCGATGGTAATGTCGTTGAAGTCACGGGGAGGTGGTTAGACTCTCTTTTGTTGGAGATAGTTATTGTGTGACACGAACATTACTTGCCACTTATCAGCCTAAGCCTGAATGTTGTCCAGGTCTTGCTGCATGCGGGCATGGACTGCTCCATTATCTGAGGAGTTGTGAATGGAATTGAACACTGTGCAAACTTCTGACCTTATGATGGAGCGAAGGTCATTGATGAAGCAGCTGAAGATGGTTGGGCCTAGGACACTCCCCTGAGGAACTCCTGCAGCGATGTCCTGGGGCTGTGATGATTGACCTCCAATACCCACAACCATCTTTCTCTGTGCTAGGTATGACTACAGCCAATAGAGAGTTTTCCCCCTGATTCCCATTGACTTCAGTCTAACTCTGGCTCCTTGATGTCCAGGGCAGTCCCTCTCACCTCACTTCTGGAATTCAGCTCTTTTGTCCATGTTTGGACTAAGGCTGTAATGAGGTCTGGAGCCGAGTGGTCCTGGTGGAACCCAAACTGAGCATCGGTGAGCAGGTTATTGGTGAGTAAGTGGTGATTGATAGCACTGTCAACGACACCTTCCATCCCTTTGCTGATGATTGAGAGTAGACTGATGGGGCGGTAATTGGTCAGATTGGATTTGTCCTGCTTTTTGTGGACAAGACATACCTGGGCAGTTTTCCTCATTGTCAGTTAGATGTCAGTGTTGTAGCTGTACTGGAACAGCTTGGCTAAAGGCACGTCTCGTTCTGGAGCACAAGTCTTCAGCACGACGGCTGGATATTGTCGGGGCCCATAGACTTTGCTGTATCCAGTGCACTAAGCTGCTTCTTGATATCACGTTGAGTGAATTGAATTGGCTGTAGACTGGCTTCTGTGATGATGGGGACCTCAGGAGGAGGATCATCCAGGCGGCTGGCTGAAGATGGTTGTAAAAACTTCAGCCTTGTATTTGAACTCAGGTGCTGGGCTCCGTCATCATTGAGGGTGGGATATTCATGGAGCCTCCTCCTCCCGTTAGTTGTTTAATGGACCACCACCATTCACGACAGGATGTGGCAGGACTGCAGAGCTTTGATCTGATCCGTTGATTGTGGGATCGCTTAGCTCTGTCTGTAGCATGCTGCTTCTGCTGTTTAGCATGCATGTAATCTTGTGTTGCAGCTTCCCCAGGTTGGCATCTCATTTTTAGGTACGCCTGGTACTGCTCCTGGCATGCTCTTCTGTACTCCTCATTGAACCAGGGTTGGTCCCCTGGCTTGATGGTAATGGTAGAATGAGGGATATGCCGGGCCATGAGGTTACAGATTGTGGTGGAACATAATTCTGCTGCTGCTGATGGCCCACAGCACCTCATGGATGCCCAGTTTTGAGCTGCTCGATCTGTTCTGAATCTATCCCATTTAGCACAGTGCTAGTGCCACACAACATGATGGAGGGTGTCCTCGGTGTGAAGATGGGACTTTGTCTCTGCAACGTGCGGTGGTCACTGCTACTAATGCTGTCATTGACAGGAGCATCTGTGACAGGCAGATTGGTGACGACGAGGTCAAGTAGGTTTTTCCCTCATGTTGGTTCTCTCACCACTTGCCACAGGCCGGGTCTGGCAGCTATGTCCTTCAGGACTCGGTCAGCTCGGTCAGTAGTGGTGCTACCGAGCCACTCTTGGTGATGGACATTGAAGTCCCCCACCCAGAGTACATTCTGTGCACTTGCTCCCCTCAGTGCTTCTTCCAAGTGGTGATCAACATGGAGGAGTACTGATTCATCAGCTGAGGGAGGGCGGTAGGTGTAATCAGCAGGAGGTTTCTTTGCTCATGATTGACCTGAAGCCATGAGACGTCATGGGGTCACTCCCTCCCGACTGTATACCACTATGCCGCCATCCCTGGTGGGACTGTGCTGCTGGTGGGACAGGACATACCCAGGGATAGTGATGGAGGAGTCTGGGACATTGGCTGATAGGTATGATTCTGTGAGTATGACTATGTCAGGCTGTTGTGTGACTCGTCTGTGGGACAGCTCTCCCAATTTTGGCACAAGTTGTTGGTGAGGAAGACTTTGCAGGGTCGATAGGGCTGGGTGTGCCATTGTTGTGTCTGTAGCTGGAGCCAAGGTCGATGCCACGTGGTCTGTCCGGTTTTACTCTTATTATTGTTTTTCATAGATTTAGGCTTCCCTTTTTTGCCCTGTGTGCACCTTGTCATCCAGGAGACTCTGCATTTGGCAGTTCTACCCTTTTACTTTGTACGAACATGGTTGCCCTGAAATCCATGTACCTCGGTCTTGAATGCCTCCCACTGCTCTGGCACTGATTTACCTTCAAGTTACTGTTTCCAGTCCACTTTTGCTAATCACTTCTCAGCCTAGTAAAGTTGGCCTTCCTCAATTTAGAACCCTTACTCCTGTTTGTTCTCTGTCCTTATCCATAATTATGCTAAAACTAACTGAATTATGATCACAAAAATGCCCTCCCACTGCTACTCCTTCCACCTGCCCAGCTTCAGTCCCTAACACTAAATCTAGAATTGTTCCCCCCCTCCCGCCCCCCAGCTCCCCATCCCTCTTGTTGGGCTAGCTACGTATTGGCTAAAAAATGCAGAATGCAATTTAGGAATTCTGTGCCCTCTGCACCTTTTACACTGATAGTATCCCAGTTAATATTCGGGTCATTGAATTTCCCCACTATTACTGCCCTATTGTATTTGCACTTGCCTACATATTTGCTCTTCTATCTCCCTCGGACTGTTTGGGGATCGACAGTACACTCCCAGCAGTGTGATCGCCCCTTTTTTACTCTTTCGTTCAACCCATATGGCCTCATTTGATGAACCTTCTAACAGCTGTAATTGTTTCATTAATCAATACTGTGACACCCCCCCCTCCTTTTTACCCCCCTCTCTATCTCGCCTGAAAACCCTGTAACGAGGAACGTTGGGCTGCCATTCCTGCCCCTCTTTCAGCCATGTCTCAGTAATGGCTATAATATTGTACTCCCAAGTGTCTATCTGTGCTCTCAGCTAATCTGCCTTATTCCCTAGACTCCTTGAATTGAAGTATATAACATTTAGCATTGCCAAACTCCCCTGTTGTCTATTGTCTAGCCTTTATTTCCTCTGCCTTCTAAATTTGCTTATTAATGTGCTACCTTCCAATTCCAGCTTTGCTTCTGTCCCCTGTGACAATGTTCTTGGGTTCCAATCCCCCTGCCAGGCTAGTTTAAACTCTCCCCAACAACACTAGCAAACCCCACCGCGAGGATATTGGTCCCGGCTCTGTTGAGGTGCAACCTATCTGGCTTATACAGGTCCCTGCTCGGCCAGAAATAGTCCCAATGCCTCAGGAATCTAAAGCGCTCACTCCTGCACCATATCTCGAGTCACCCATTCATCCCTTCTATCCCCCTATTTCTATACACATTAGCACGTGACACCGGGAATAATCCGGAGATTACTACCTTTGAGGTCCTGCTTTATAATCTCTCTCCTAACTCCCTAAAATCTGCCTCCAGAACCATATACCTCTTTCTATCTACATCATTGGTAGGAAAAGCAATGTGTGAGGAGGACACAAAAAATCTGCAAAAGGACATAGACAGGCTAAGTGAGTGGGCAAAAGTTTGGCAGATGGAGTATAATGTTGGAAAGTGTGAGGTCATGCATTTTGACAGAAAAAATAAAAGAGCAAGTTATTACTTAAATGGAGAAAGATTGCAAAGTGCTGCAGTACTGCGGGACCTGGGGGTACTTGTGCATGAAACACAAAAGGATAGTATGCAGGTACAGCAAGTGATCAGGAAGGCCAATGGAATCTTGGCCTTTATTGCAAAAGGGATAGAGTATAAAAGCAGGGAAGTCTTGTTACAGCTGTACAGGGTATTGGTGAGGCCATACCTGGAATACTATGTGCAGTTTTGGTTTCTATATTTACAAAACGATATACTTGCTTTGGAGGCAGTTCAGAGAAGGTTTGCTAGGTTGATTCCGGAGATGAGGGGGGTGATTTATGAGGAAAGGTTGAGTAGGTTGGGCCTCTACTTATTGGAATTCAGAAGAATGAGAGGGGATCTTATCGAAACGTATAAGATTATGAGGGGGCTTGACAAGGTGGATGCAGAGAGGATGTTTCCACTGATGGGAGAGACTAGAATGAGAGTGCAAGATCTTAGAATAAGGGGCCTCCCATTTAAAACTGAGATGAGGAGAAATTTTTTCTCTCAGCGGGTCTGTGGAATTCACTGCCTCAGAGTGCTATGGAAGCTGGGACAGTGAATAAATTTAAGACAGAGATTGACAGTTTCTTAAACGATAAGGGCATAAGGGGTTATGGGGAGCGGGCGGGGAAGTGGAGCTGAGTCCATGATCAGATCAGCCATGATCGTATCGAATGGCTCGAGGGGCCGTATGGCCTACTCCTGTTCCTATTTCTTATGTTCTTATGTTCTTATAGTACCAATATGGACCACGACCTCTGGCTGTTCACCCTCTCTCCCAGAATGTCCTGCAGCCGCTGAGTGACATCCTTGACCCTGGCACCAGGGAAACAACATACCATCCTGGCCGCAGAAACGGCTGTTTGCTCCCCTGACTATTGAATCCCCAACCACTATTGCTCTTCCACTCTTCTTCCTGCCCTGCCTCTCCCCGTGTAGCTGAGCCGCCCGTGGTACCGTGGACTTGGCTCTGGCTGCACTCGCCAGATGCACCATCGCCCCACCAGTATTCAGAACAGAATACTGGTTGGAGAGCCAGATGCCCTCAGAGGACTCCTGCCTTACCTGTCTGGTCCTCTCCTCCTTTCCGGTCACCCATTCCCTCCCTGTCTGCGCTCTCTTAAGATGACCACCTCCAGAAACTTGCGATCCACATAATTCTCAGCCTCGCAGATGCACCTTATTAACTCCATCTGCTACTTCAGCTCCGAAACGCGGAACTCGAGCAATTGAAGCTAGAGACACCTCCTGCACACATGGTTGTCTAGGTTGCACGAAGCATCCAGGACTTTCCACATACCGCAGGATGTGCACTCCACAGGACTGAGCTGCACTGCCATTCCTCTAGTTCACCTTATCGAGTTTAAAATCTACTTAAAAAGAAATAGAGAAAAGAGAGCTACTCACCAACCTCTGACACCTCCGGAATCCCGGTCTCCGAACTCCTGACTCGCTGACCTCATAGAAACATTGAAACATCGAAAATAGGTGCAGGAGTCGGCCATTCGGCCCTTCGTGCCTGCACCACCATTCAATAAGATCATGGCTGTTCATTCCCTCAGTCGCCCTTTCCTGCTTTCTCTCCATACCCCTTGATCTTCTTAGCTGTAAGGGCCATATCTAACTCACTCTTGAATATATCCAATGAACTGACATCAACAACTCTCTGCGACAGGGAATTCCAACAGGTTAACAACTCTCTGAGTAAATGGCCTACCCCTTATCCTAAGACTATGTCCCCTGGTTCTGGACTTCCCCAACATCAGGAACATTCTTCCCGCATCTAACCTGTCCAGTCCCGTCAGAATCTTATACATTTCTATCAGATCCCCTCTCATCCTTCCAAACTCCAGTGAATAAAGGCCCAGTTGATCCAGTCTCTCCTTTTGTGACAGTCCAGCCATCCCTGGAATTAGTCTGGTGAACTTTTGCTGCACTCCCTCAATAGCAAGAACGTCCTTCTTCAGGTTAGGAGACCAAAATTGAACACAATATTCCAGGTGAGGCCTCACTAAGGCCCTGTACAACTGCAGTAAGACCTTCCTGCTCCTATATTCAAATCCCCTAGCTATGAAGGCCAACGTACCATTTGCCTTCTTCACCGCCTGCTGTACCTGCATGCCAACCTTCAATGACTGATGAACCATGACACCCAAGTCTTGTTGCACCTCCCCTTTTCCTAATATGCAGCCATTCAGATAATATTTTGCCTTCGTGTTTTTACCCCCAAAATGGATAACCTCACATTTATCCACATTATACTGCATCTACCATGCATTTGCCCACTCACCTAACCTGTGCAAGTCACCCTGCAGCCTCTTAGCGTCCTCCTCACAGCTCACACCGCCACCCAGTTTAGTGTCATCTGCAAACTTGGAGATATTACACTCAATTCCTTCATCCAAATCGTTAATGTATATTGTAAAGAGCTGGTGTCCCAGCACTGAGCCCTGCGGCACCCCTCTAGTCACTGCCTGCCATTCTGAAAAAAAATCGTTTATCCCGACTCTCTGCTTCCTGTCTTCCAACCTGTTCTCTATCCACTTCAGTACATTACCCCCAATACCATGTGCTTTGATTTTGCACACCAATCTCTTGTGTGGGACCTTGTCAAAAGCCTTTTGAAAGTCCAAATACACCACATCCGCTGGTTCTCCCTTGTCCACACTGCTAGTTACATCCTCAAAAAATTCCAGAAGATTTGTCAAGCATGATTTCCCCTTCATAAATCCATGCTGACTTGGACCGATCCTGTCACTGCTTTCCAAATGCACTGCTTTTTCATCTTTAATAATTGATTCCAACGTTTTCCCCACTACTGATGTCAGGCTAACTGGTCTATAATTACCCGCTTTCTCTCTCCCTCCTTTTTTAAAAAGTGGTGTTACAGTAGCTACCCTCCAGTCCATAGGAACTGATCCAGGGTCGATAGATTGTTGGAAAATGATCACCAATGCATCCACTATTTCTTGGGCCACTTCCTTAAGTAGATCTCAGGGCCTTCCTGACTCGGCGACCCCACATGGCCTACCTATTCACCGACCTCAGGGCCCTCCCGACTCGCCAACCTCAGGGTCTTACCGACTCACCGAACTCCCGACCTCCCGACTCGCCGACCGCCCGACATGCCATCCTGGCCGCAGAAACGCCTGTCTGCTCCCCTGACTATTGAATCCCCAACCACTATATCTTTTCCATTCTTTTTCCTGACCCCCGCGCCCCCCTCTCCCTGTGCAGCTGAGCCGCCTGTGGTGCCATGGACTTGACTCTGGCTGCACTCTCCAGTGGAACCATCGCCCCATCAGTACTCAAAACAGAATACTGATTGGAGAGTAAGATGCCCTCAGGGGACTCCTGCCCAGCAATCACCCATTCCCTCCCTGCCTGCACCCTGTTAAGCTGCGGGGTGACACCTCTAGAAACGTGCTATCTATCCATGAAGCTCACAGCCTCGCGGATGCACCGCAGTGACTCCAGCCGCCGCTCAAGCTCCAACACAGGGATCTGGAGCTACTGTAGCTGGAGACACTTCCTGCACACATGGTCTTCCAGGCTACGTGAAGCGTCCAAGACTTCCCACATGGCACAGGATGTACACGGGACTGAGTTGCCCTGCCATGCCTCCAGTTAATAAAGTAAGAACTAACCTGGTAGAAATAAACATAAACTAAAAAAACATTCACCAATTACTCACCAATCAGCTCCTTCCCTTGTGCCGACATCACTTTTCCTACTCTAACGTCACCATTTCGAGTTCTGCCTGTGTTGAGTTGCTCCTGCTCTCGCTCTGCTCTCGCCCAGGTCCGCTGTATCTGCTGGATTTTCTTTGAGCACTTTCATTTAGTGTAAAAATATTGGAAATTGGAAAAAAGGCAGTTTGAGTGGATGGAGTTATTGGAGGCACGAGGTCATGTGATAAAACCTCCAGGAATACATCCAACCAGAACTGGTGACTTTACCAATAAGCTCTTTATCTCCTTTTTAGAGGAGACAAACTGAACAGAAGCATAAGCATCCTGAACCTATGTTCAACCCGATCCTCAGGCCCCAGTGAATAGGCAGACAGGCTCTCATCGCGTAGCTCACCCTTGTTCACAGCTCTACATCCATGATTGCAGGTGACATCACGCACTTTGGTCCCTACGATCTCTCCCGTCTAAATGACTTGGATGAAGGGACCGAGTGTAATGTAGCCAAGTTTGCTGATGGTACAAAGATGGGAGGAAAAGCAAATTATGAGGAGAACGCAAAGAATCTGCAAAGGGATATAGACAGGCTAAGTGAGTGGGCAAACATTTGGCAGATGGAATATAATATGGAAAAATGTGAGGTTATCGACTTTGGGAGGAAAAATAAAAAATCTAATTATTATTTAAATGGGGAGAGATTACAAAGTGCTGCGGTACAGAGGGACCTGGGGGTCCTTGTACATGAAACACAAAAAGTTAGTATGTAGGTACAGCAAGTAATCAGGAAGGCAAATGGAATGTTGGCCTTTATTGCAAGGGGGATAGAGTATAAAAGCAGAGAAGTCCTGCTACAACTGTACAGGGTATTAGTGAGGCCACATCTGGAGTAATGCGTGCAGTTTTGGTCTCCATATTTAAGGAGGGATATACTTGCATTGGAGGCTGTTAAGAGAAGGTTCACGAGGTTGATTCCTGAGATGAAGGGGTTGTCTTATGAAGAAAGGTTGAGCAGGTTGGGCCTGTACTCATAAAAGGATGAGAGGTGATTTTATTGAAACAGAAAGATTCTGAGGGTAGATGCAGGGAATCTAGAACTAAGGGGCATAGTTTCAGAATAAGGGGTCACCCATTTCAAACTGAGATGAGGAGGAATTTCTTCTCTCAGAGGGTTGTAAATCTGTGGAATTTTCTGCCCCGGAGAGCTGTGGAGGCTGGGTCATTGAATATATTTAAGGCGGAGAAAGGCAGATTTTTGAATGATAAGGGAATAAAGGGTTATGGGGAACGGGCAGGGAAGTGGAGCTGAGTCCATGATCAGATCAGCCATGATCTTATTGAATGGCGGAGCAGGCTCGAGGGGCCAAATGGCCTACTCCTGCTCTTATGTTCTTATGTAATATAGAATGACCTTGTCTGTAACATCTACTATGTACATTCTAACCTCTAGTCGTTATTACTCTTCAAAGTAATGGCCGTAAAAGTATCTGAGTACAGTGTTTCTACATTACAACAGGGACTGCACTTCAAAAATACTTCATTGGCTGGAAAGCACTTTGGGACGTCCAGAAATTGTGAAAGACACTATAGAAATGCAAGTCCTTCTTTCTAGCGAGATCATTTCCCAGTAGCAACAAGATTTTTGTTAAAAACTACATTATCCTTAAGTCAGAACAGAAAATGTTGGAAATACTCAGCAGATCAGGCAGCATCTCTGGAGAGAGAAACAGAGTTAATGTTTCAGGTCATTGATCTTTTGTAAGAACTGAAAAGAGTTAGACCTGAAACAGGGGTGATTTTAACCCCACTCGCCCAGCAGAATCCTGGCGGGTGGGCAGTTAAAATCGCCCTGGCTCTTATCTGTCCAAAAGCCGCCATGATCGCAATATCTGCAACTTTAACCTGCAGCCCTGAGCGGGCAGCAAAGACACGCCCGGAGGTAACAGGGTCCTTCTTTACATTGGCATATTGTGGCCCCGTGACATCATTGAGACCCGACTGTAATTTTAACTCAGGCCTGAGCGAGGAACCCACCGGGGGTTAAAATCGGGGTTGTCTGTTTCTCTCTCCACACGTGCTGCTTCATGCTTCACCTGCTGAATATTCCCAGCATTTGCTGCTTTTATTTCACATTTCCAGCATCTTGCATTCGTTATCCTCTCGTCAATTTGACTGCCTTCATTTCCATGTGAATAGTAAATCTGTATTCCTCCTGCTGATGTATCACACTCAGGATCATCCTGAGAATGTAATGCTAATAATTGATGTGGAGTAAAATAATTATTCTTCAGCCACCACAGGCACCCACGATCTCCAGGCCGACAATTAATCAGCTGGCTTATTGGCAACCGGAGAAGAGCAATTCTAACTGGCCTTTCCATAAAATGGAGATGCATTGATTGTGATATAAAGCCAACATATCCCTCATAGTTATCAGAGCAGTGATAACACACAGTAATCGTCCAACACAACATGCCAGGGAATGGTAAGGCGCATGGTTACCCACACACTCACTTCCTAATCTCTGCCCTTCCACTTCAGGTCCCACCACTGCAGAGATCTCAGAACATCATCATCCACACTGACACCAGCGGGAGCACCGCACTGTCGGAGGTGCCACCTTTCCGATGAGACCTTAAATCAAGGCCCCGTCTGCTGTCTCAGGTGGACGTAAAAGATCCCACAGCACTATTTTGAAGAAGGGCAGGGGAGTTTGCTGCGATGTCCTGGCCAATATTTATCCCTCAGCTTGGATAAATAAAACAGATTTTCTGGTCATTATCACATTGCCATTTGTGGGAGCTTCGTTTAGCTGCTATAATTCCCACATTACAACAGTGACAACACTTTAAAAAGTACTTCATTGGCTGTAAAGCACTTTGGAATACTTCAAATGTGTTCTTCATTTCACCCTTGTGGTGGGTGATACCACTCGATGGCAATGGAGGCAGTAGCATTAGATCTTCTCCAACAGGCCCCGGGGCAGTGAGGTCAATAAACTGGTACTGGGGCAGAAGGGTCAATAAACACAGGTCCTGCGGTAGATCAATAAACACAGGCCCCGGGGTAGAGGGTCAATAAACACAGGCCCTGGAGTAGAGGGTCAATAAACACAGGCCCTGAGGTAGAGAGGACAATAAACACAGGCCCTGGGGTAGAGGGTCAATAAACGCAGGTCCTGGGGTAGAGGGTCTATAAACGCAGGTCCTGGGGTTGAGGGTCAATAAACACAGGTCCTGGGGTAGAGGGTCAATAAACACAGGCCCCGGGGTAGAGGGTCAATAAACACAGGTCCTGGGGTAGAGGGTCAATAAACACAAGCCCTGTGGTAGGTCAATAAACACAGGCCCCGGGGTAGAGGGTCAATAAACACAGGCTCTGGAGTAGAGGGCCAATAAACACAGGCCCTGGGGTAGAAGGTCAATAAACACAGGCCCCGGGGTAGAGGGTCAATAAACACAGGCCCCGGGTTACAGGGGTCAATAAACTGATATTGTTCCCCTTGCTGTCTGTGGTATATATCAATGATTTAGACTCGAATGTACGGAGTATGATTAAGAAGTTTGCAGATGATACAAAAATTGGTTGGGCAGCTGATAATGAAGAAGAAAGCTGCAGACTGCAGGAGGATATCAATGAACTGGTCAGGTGGGCAGAACAGTGGCAAATGGAATTCAATCCGGATAAGTGTGAGGTAATGCATTTGGGGAGGGCTAACAAGGCAAGGGATTACACATTAAAAATGGTAGAACACTGAGAAGTGTAGAGGAACAAAGGGACCTTGTAGTGCAGATCCACAGATCCCTGAAGGTAGATAAGGTGGTTAAGAAGGCATATGGAATACTTGCCTTTATTAGCTGAGGCATAGAATACAAGAGCAGGGAGGTTATGCTAGAACTGTATAAAACACTGGTTATGGCACAGCTAGAGTACTGCGTGCAGTTCTGGTCACCACATTACAGGAAAGATGTGATTGCACTGGAGAGGGTACAGAGGAGATTTATGAGGATGTTGCCTGGACTGGAGAATTTTAGTTATGAGGAAAGATTGGATAGGCTTGTCTTCTTTTGGGACAGAGGAGATGGGAGACCTTATTGAGGTGTATAAAATTATGAGGGACCTGGATAGAGTGGATAGGAAGGACCTATTTCCCTTAGCAGAGGAGTCAACAACCAGGGGGCATAGATTTAAAGGAATTGGGTGAGGTTCAGCGTGGATTTGAGAGGAAATATTCTCACCCAGAGGGTGCTGGGGGTCTGGAACTCACTGCAGAAACCCTCACCAATTAAAAAAAATACTTGGATGTGCACCTGAAGCGCAGTAACCTACAGGGCTATGGACTGGAGCTGGAAAGTGGGATTATAATGGGTTGTCTTTGGTCGGCCGGCGTGGTGAAGATGGGCCGAAATGGCTCAATTTCATGATGATAAGATTCTGTGATGATAAGCAAATGTTGCAGGGTAGAGGGTCAATAAACACAGGCCCCAGGGTAGAGGGTCAATAAACAGAGGCCCCAGGGTAGAGGGGTCAATAGACACAAGCCCCGGGATAGAAGGTCAATAGACCCAGACCCCGGGATAGAGGGTCAATAAACACAGGCCCCGGGGTAGAGGGTCAATAAACACAGGCCCCGGGTAGAGGGTCAATAAACACAGACCCAGGGTTAGAGGGCAATATACACAGGCCCAGGGGTAGTTCAATAAAAACAGGCCCCAGAGTAGATGGTGAATAAACACAGGCACCTGGCAGGTCATTAAACACAGGCCCCAGAGTAGGTCAATAAACACAGTCCTCAGGATAGGTCAATAAACACAGGCCTCGGGGTAGAGGGTCAATAAACACAGGCCCCGGGGTAGGTCAATAAACACAGGCCTCGGGGTAGAGGGTCAATAAACACAGGCCCCGGGGCAGGTCAATAAACACAGGCCCCGGGGCAGGTCAATAAACACAGGCCCGGGGGTAGATGATCAATAAACAAAGGCCCCGGGGTCTGTCAATAATCACAGGCCCTGTGTAGGTCAATAAACACAGGCCCCGGGGTAGGGGGTCAATAAACACAGACCCCAGGGTAGGTCAATAAAAAATGGCCTCGGGGTAGAGGTTCAATAAACACAGCACTGGGTATAGGGTCAATAAATACAGACTCCGGGGTAGAGGTTTATAAACATAGGCCATGGGGTAGAAGGTCAAAAAACACAGGCCCCGGGGTAGAGGGTCAACAAACCCAGGCCCCGGGGTAGGTCAATAAACACAGGCCTCGGGGTAGAGGGTCAATAAACACTGGCCCTGGGGTATAGGGTCAATAAACACAGGCCCTGTGGTAGGTCAATAAACACAGACCTCAGGGTAGAGGGTCAATAAACACAGGCACCCGGGTATAGGTTCAATAAACACAGACCCCGGGGTAGAGGTTCATAAACACAGGCCATGGGATAGAGGGTCGATAAACACAGACCCCAGGGTAGAGGGTCAACAAACACAGGCCCTGGGGTAGATCAATAAACACAGGCCACGTGGTAGAGGGTCAATAAACACTGGCCCTGGGGTAGAGGTTCAATAAACACAGGTCCCGGGTAGGTCAATAAACACAGGCCCAGTGGTAGGTCAACAAACGCAGGCCCCAGGGTACAGGGTCAATAAACTCAGGCCCCAAGGTAGAGGGTCAGTAAGCACAGGCCCCGGGGTAGAGGGTCAATAGACACAGACTCCGGGGTAGAGGGTCAATAAACACAGCCCTAGGGTAGGTCAATAAACATAGGCCCCAGAGTCAAAGGTCAATAAACACAGGCCCCGTGGTAGAGGGCCAATAAACACAGGCCTCAGGGTAGAGGGTCAATAAACACAGGCACGGGGGTATAGGGTCAATAAACACAGGCCCCGGCGTAGAGCGTCAATAAACACAGGCCCCGGGTGAGGGTCAATAAACACAGACCCCAGGGTAGAGGTTCATAAACACAGGCCCCGGGGTCGAGGTTCATAAACACAGGCCATGGGGTAGAGGGTCAATAAACACAGGCCCCAGGGTAGAGGGTCAACAAACACAGGCCCCGGGGTAGGTCAATAAACACAGGCCTCGGGGTAGAGGGTCAATAAACTCTGGCCCTGGGGTATAGGGTCAATAAATACAGGGCCTGGGGTAGGTCAATAAACACAAGCCCTGGAGGTAGAGGGTCAATAAACATAGGCCTCGGGTAGAGGGTCAATAAACACAGGCACTGGGATAGAGGGTCAATAAACACAGGCCATGGGGTAGAGGGTCAATAAACACGGACCCCAGGGTAGAGGTTCATAAACACAGGCTCGAGGGTAGAGGGTCAATTAACACAGGACCCAGGGTCGAAGGTCAACAAACACAGGCCCCAGGTTAGGTCAATAAACACAGGCATCGGGGTAGAGGGTCAATAAACACGGACCCAAGGGTAGAGGGTCAATAAACACAGGTCCTGGGTAAGTCAATAAACACAGGCTACAGGGTAGAGGGTCAATAAACACAGGCCCCGGGTGAGAGGGTCAATAGAAACAGGCCACGGGTTACAGGGTCAATAGACACAGGCCCCGGGGTAGGGGGTCAATAAACACAGGCCCCAGGGTTGAAGGTCAATAAACAGGCCCCGAGGTAGAGCGCCAATAAACACAGGCCTCGGGGTAGAAAGTCAATAAACACAGGCACCGGGGTATAGGGTCAATACACAAAGGCCCTGGGGTAGAGGGTCAAGAAACACAGAACCAGGGTAGGTCAATAAACACAGGACCCGGGGTCGAATGTCAATAAACACAGGCTCCGGGGTATAGGTTCATAAACACAGGCCATGGGGTAGAGGGTCAATAAACACAGGCCACGGGGTAGGTCAATAAACACAGACCTCAGGGTAGAGGGTCAATGAACTCTGGCCGTGGGGTATAGGGTCAATAAACACAGGCCCTGGGGTAGGGCAATAAACAAAAGCCCTGGGGTAGAGGTTCAATAAACACAGGCCACGGGGTATGTCAATAAACACAGGCCCTGTGTATGTCAATAAACACTGGCCCCGGGGTAGTGGGTCAATAAACACAGCCCCCAGGGTGGGTCAATAAAAACAGGCCCCGGGGTAGAAGGTCAAATACACAGGCCCCGGGGTAGAGGGTCAATAAACACAGGCCTCGGGGTAGAGGATCAATAAACACAGGCACTGGGGTATAGGGTCAATAAACACAGACCATGGGGTAGAGGTTCATATACACAGGCCACAGGGTAGAGGGTCAATAGACACAGGCCCCGGGGTAGAGGGTCAATAAACACAGGCCCCAGGGTCGAAGGTCAATGAACAGGCCCCGGGGTAGAGCGCCAATAAACACAGGCCTCAGGGTAGAAAGTCAATAAACACAGGCACTGGGGTATAGGGTCAATAAACAAAGGTTCCAGGGTAGAGAGTCAATAAACAACACCCAGGGTAGGTCAATAAACACAGGACCTGGGGTCGAAGGTCAATAAACACAGGCCCCGGTGTAGAGGGTCAATAAACACAGGCCTCGGGGTAGAGGGTCAATAAACACAGACCCCGGGGTAGAGGATCAATGAACACAGGCCCCGGCATAGAGGGTCAATAAACACAGACCCCGGGGTAGAGGTTCATAAACACAGGCCATGGGGTAGAGGGTCAATAAACACAGGCCCCAGGGTAGAGGGTCAATAAACACAGGCCATGGGGTCGGTCAATAAACACAGGCCTCAGGGTATAGGGTCAATAAATTCTGGCCCTGGGTTCTAGGGTCAATAAACACAGGCCCTGGGGTAGGTCAACAAACACAAGCCCTGGGTAGAGGGTCAATAAACACAGGCCCCGGGGTATGTCAATAAACACAGGCCCAGTGAAGGTTAATAAACACAGGCACCGGGGTAGAGGGTCAATAAACACAGCCCCCGGGGTAGGTCAATAAAAACAGGCCCCAGGGTAGAAGGTCAATAAACACAGCCCCCGGGGTAGAGGTTCAATAAACACAGGTCCCGGTGTAGAGGGTCAATAAACACAGGCCTCGGGGTAGAGGGTCAATAAACACAGACCCCGGGGTAGAGGATCAATAAACACAGGCCCCGGCATAGAGGGTCAATAAACACAGACCCCGGGGTAGAGGTTCATAAACACAGGCCATGGTGTAGAGGGTCAATAAACACAGGTCCCAGGGTAGAGGGTCAATAAACAAAGGCCCCGGGGTAGGTCAATAAACACAGGCCTCAGGGTAGAGGGTCAATAAACATGGGCCCTGGGGGATAGGGTCAATAAACACTGGCCGTGGGGTATAGGGTCAATAAACACAGACCCTAGTGTAGGTCAATAAACACAGGCTCCGCGGTAGAAGGTCAGTAAACACTGGCTCTGGGATAGAGGGTCAATAAATACAGGCCCCGGGGTAGAGGGTCAATAAACACACTTCCCGGGTAGGTCAATAAACACAGGCCCAGTGATAGGTCAATAAACACAGTACCTGGAATAGGTGAATAAACACAGGCACCGGGTAGGTCAACAAACGCAGGACCACGGGGTAGAGTGTCAATAAACACAGCCCCCAGGGTAGGTCAATAAACACAGGCCCCAGGGTAGAGGGTCAATAAACACAGGCAGCGGAGTAGAGGGCCAATAAACACAGGCCTCGGGGTAGAGGGTCAATAGACATAGGCCCCGGTTTTGGTCAATAAACATAGGACCCTGGGTAGAGGATCAATAAACACATGCCCTGTGGTCGAGGTTCAATAAACACAAGCCCTGGGATAGAGGTTCAATAAACACAGGCCTCGGGTTAGAGGGTCAATAAACACAGGCACTGGTGTAGAGGGTTAATAAACACTGGCCCGGGGGTAGAGGGTCAATAACACAGACCCCGGGGTAGAGGGTCATAAACACAGGCCCCAGGGTAGAGGTTCAATAAACACAGGCCCCAGGGTAGAGGGTCAATAGAAACAGGCCCCGGGGTAGAGGGTAAATAGACACAGGCCCCAGGGAAGAGGGTCAAAAAACAAAGGAGCAGGGTAGAGGGCCATTAAACACAGGCCTCGGGGTAGAGGGTCAATAGACATAGGCCCCGGGTTAGGTCAATAAACATAGGCCCCTGGGTAGAGGGTCAATAAACACAGGCCCTGTGATCGAGGTTCAATAAACACAAGCGCTGGGATAGAGGTTCAATAAACACAGGCCTCGGGTTAGAGGGTCAATAAACACAGGCACTGGTGTAGAGGGATAATAAACACTGGCCCTGTGATTGAGGTTCAATAAACACAGGACCTGGGGTCGAAGGTCAATAAACACAGGCCCCGGGGTAGAGGGTCAATAAACACAGACCCCGGGGTAGAGGATCAATGAACACAGGCCCCGGCATAGAGGGTCAATAAACACAGACCCCGGGGTAGAGGTTCATAAACACAGGCCATGGGGTAGAGGGTCAATAAACACAGGCCCCAGGGTAGAGGGTTAATAAACACAGGCCATGGGGTCGGTCAATAAACACAGGCCTCAGGGTATAGGGTCAATAAATTCTGGCCCTGGGTTATAGGGTCAATAAACACAGGCCCTGGGGTAGGTCAACAAACACAAGCCCTGGGTAGAGGGTCAATAAACACAGGCCCCGGGGTATGTCAATAAACACAGGCCCAGTGAAGGTTAATAAACACAGGCACCGGGGTAGAGGGTCAATAAACACAGCCCCCGGGGTAGGTCAATAAAAACAGGCCCCGGGGTAGAAGGTCAATAAACACAGCCCCCGGGGTAGAGGTTCAATAAACACAGGTCCCGGTGTAGAGGGTCAATAAACACAGGCCTCAGGGTAGAGGGTCAATAAACACAGACCCCGGGGTAGAGGATCAATAAACACAGGCCCCGGCATAGAGGGTCAATAAACACAGACCCCGGGGTAGAGGTTCATAAACACAGGCCATGGGGTAGAGGGTCAATAAACACAGGTCCCGGGGTAGAGGGTCAATAAACACAGGTCCCAGGGTAGAGGGTCAATAAACAAAGGCCCCGGGGTAGGTCAATAAACACAGGCATCAGGGTAGAGGGTCAATAAACATGGGCCCTGGGGGATAGGGTCAATAAACACTGGCCGTGGGGTATAGGGTCAATAAACACAGACCCTAGTGTAGGTCAATAAACACAGGCTCTGCGGTAGAGGGTCAGTAAACACTGGCTCTGGGATAGAGGGTCAATAAATACAGGCCCCGGGGTAGAGGGTCAATAAACACACTTCCCGGGTAGGTCAATAAACACAGGCCCAGTGATAGGTCAATAAACACAGTACCTGGAATAGGTGAATAAACACAGGCACCGGGTAGGTCAACAAACGCAGGACCACGGGGTAGAGTGTCAATAAACACAGCCCCCAGGGTAGGTCAATAAACACAGGCCCCAGGGTAGAGGGTCAATAAACACAGGCAGCGGAGTAGAGGGCCAATAAACACAGGCCTCGGGGTAGAGGGTCAATAGACATAGGCCCCGGTTTTGGTCAATAAACATAGGCCCCTGGGTAGAGGATCAATAAACACATGCCCTGTGGTCGAGGTTCAATAAACACAAGCCCTGGGATAGAGGGTCAATAACACAGACCCCGGGGTAGAGGGTCATAAACACAGGCCCCAGGGTAGAGGTTCAATAAACACTTGCCCCAGGGTAGAGGGTCAATAGAAACAGGCCCCGGGGTAGAGGGTCAATAGACACAGGCCCCAGGGTAGAGGGTCAAAAAACAAAGGAGCAGGGTAGAGGGCCATTAAACACAGGCCTCGGGGTAGAGGGTCAATAGACATAGGCCCCGGGTTAGGTCAATAAACATAGGCCCCTGGGTAGAGGGTCAATAAACACAGGCCCTGTGATCGAGGTTCAATAAACACAAGCGCTGGGATAGAGGTTCAATAAACACAGGCCTCGGGTTAGAGGGTCAATAAACACAGGCACTGGTGTAGAGGGATAATAAACACTGGCCCTGTGATTGAGGTTCAATAAACACAAGCCCTGGGATAGAGGTTCAATAAACACAAGCCCTGGGATAGAGGTTCAATAAACATAGGCCTCTGGGTAGAGGGTCAATAAACACAGGCACTGGTGTAGAGGGTTAATAAACACTGGCCCGGGGGTAGAGGGTCAATAACACAGACCCCGGGGTAGAGGGTCATAAACACAGGCCCCAGGGTAGAGGTTCAATAAACACAGGCCCCAGGGTAGAGGGTCAATAGACATAAGCCCCGGGGTAGAGGGTCAATAGACACAGGCCCCAGGGTCGACGGTCAATAGACACAGGCCCCGGGTTAAAAGGTCAATAGACACAGGCCACAGGGCAGGTCAATAAACAGAGGCCCCGGGGTAGAGGGTCAATAAACGAAGACCGCGGGGTAGAGTGTCAATAAACACAGGCATCGGGGTAGGTCAATAAACATAGGCCTCGGGGTAAAGCGTCAATAAAAAAGACCCCAGAGTAGAGGGTCAATAAACACAGGCCCTGGGTCAGAGGGTCAATAAACATAGGCCCCGGGGTAGAGGGTCAATAAACACAGGCCACAGGGTAGAGGGTCAATAAACACAGGCCCTGGGATAGGTCAATAAACACAGGCCCCGGAGTAGGTCAATAAACACAGACCCCGGGTTAGAGGGCAATAAACATAGGCCCAGGGGTAGGTCAATAAACACAGGCCCAGGGGTAGGTCAATAAACACATGCTCCGGGGTAGGTCAATAAACACAGGCCTCGGGTTAGAGGGTCAATAAACACAGACTCCAGGGTATAAGGTCAAAAAACACAGGCCACGGGGCCGAGGTCAATAAACACAGACCACGGGGTAGATGGTCAATAAACACAGGCACCGGGTAGGTCAACAAATGCAGGCCTTTGGTAGAGGGTCAATAAACGCAGGCCCCAGGGTAGTGGGTCAATAGTCATAGGCCCTGGGATAGGTCAATAAACATAGGCCCCGGGGTCGAGGGTCAATTAACACTGGCCTTGGGTAGAGGGTCAATAAACACAGGCCCCGGGGTAGAGGATCAATATACACAGGCCTTGGGGTAGGCCAATAAACACAGGCCTCGCGGTAGAGTGTCAATAAAAAAGACCCCAGAGTAGAAGGTCAATAAACACAGGCCCTGGGTTAGAGGGTCAATAAACACAGGCCCCGGGGTAGAGGGTCAATAAACACAGGCCCCGGGGTATTTCAATAACCACAGGCCCTGTGTAGGTCAATAAACACCGACCCCGGGGGAAAGGATCAATAAACACAGCCCCCGGGGTAGGTCAATCAACACAGGCACGGGGTAGATGTTCATAAACACAGGCCACGGGGTAGAGGGTCAATAAACACTGGCCTTGGGGTATAGGGTCAATAAACACAGACCCTAGTGTAGGTCAATAAACACAGGCCCCGCGGTAGAGGGTCAATAAACACACTTCCCGGGTAGGTCAATAAGCACAGGCCCAGTGATAGGTCAATAAACACAGGACCTGGAATAGGTGAATAAACACAGGCACCGGGGTATAGGGTCAATAAACAAAGGTCCCAGGGTAGAGGGTCAATAAACAACAACCAGGATAGGTCAATAAACACAGGACCCGGGGTCAAAGGTCAATAAACACAGGCCCCGGTGTAGAGGGTCAATAAACACAGGCCTCGGGGTAGAGGGTCAATAAACACAGACCCCGGGGTAGAGGATCAACAAACACAGGCCCCGGCATAGAGGGTCAATAAACACAGACCCCGGGGGGTAGAGGTTCATAAACACAGGCCATGGGGTAGAGGGTCAATAAACACAGGCCCCAGGGTAGAGGGTCAATAAACACAGGCCACGGGGTAGGTCAATAAACACAGGCCTCAGGGTAGAGGGTCAATAAACTCTGGCCCTGGGGTAGAGGGTCAATAAACACAGGCCCCGGTGTATGTCAATAAACACAGGCCCAGTGAAGGTTAATAAACACAGGCCCCGGGGTAGATGTTCATAAACACAGGCCACGGGGTAGAGGGTCAATAAACACAGGTCCCAGGGTAGAGGGTCAACAAACACAGGCCCCGGAATAGAGGGTCAATAAACACAGACCCCGGGGGGTAGAGGTTCATAAACACAGGCCATGGGGTAGAGGGTCAATAAACACAGGCCCCAGGGTAGAGGGTCAATAAACACAGGCCACGGGGTAGGTCAATAAACACAGGCCTCAGGGTAGAGGGTCAATAAACTCTGGCCCTGGGGTAGAGGGTCAATAAACACAGGCCCCGGGGTATGTCAATAAACACAGGCCCAGTGAAGGTTAATAAACACAGGCCCCGGGGTAGATGTTCATAAACACAGGCCACGGGGTAGAGGGTCAATAAACACAGGTCCCAGGGTAGAGGGTCAATAAATACAGGCCCCGGGGTAGAGGGTCAATAAACACACTTCCCGGGTAGGTCAATAAACACAGGCCACGGGGTAGGTCAATAAACACAGGCACCGGGGTAGATGGTCAATAGACACAGGCCCCGGGGTAGAGGGTCAATAGACACAGGCCCCAGGGTAGAGGGTCAATAGACACAAGCCCCGGGGTAGAGGGTCAATAGACACAGGCCCCAGGGTCGACGGTCAATAGACACAGGCACCGGGTTAGAAGGTCAAAAGACACAGGCCTCAGGGCAGGTCAATAAACAGAGGCCCCGGAGTAGAGGGTCAGTAAACGAAGACCGCGGGGTAGAGTGTCAATAAACCCAGGCCCCGGGGTAGGTCAATAAACACAGGCCTCGGGGTAAAGCGTCGATAAAAAAGACCCCAGAGTAGAGGGTCAATAAACACAGGCCCTGGGTTAGAGGGTCAATAAACATAGGCCCCGGGGTAGAGGGTCAATAAACACAGGCCACAGGGTAGAGGGTCAATAAACACAGGCCCTGGGATAGGTCAATAAACACAGGCCCCGGAGTAGGTCAATAAACACAGACCCCGGGTTAGAGGTCAATACACACAGGCCTCGGGGTAGAGGATCAATAAACATTGGCCCTGGGGTATAAGGTCAATAAACACAGGCTCCGGGGTAGGTCAATAAACACAGGCTTCAGGGTAGAGGCTCAAAAAACACAGACACCGGGGTATAGGGTCAATAAACACAGGCCACGGGGTATGTCAATAAACACAAGGTAGAGGGTCAATAAACTCTGGCCCTGGGGTATAGGGTCAATAAACACAGGCCCTGGGGTAGGTCAATAAACACAAGCCCTGGGGTAGAGGGTCAATAAACACAGCCCCCGGGTAGGTCAATAAAAACAGGCCCTGGTGTAGAAGGTCAATAAACACAGGTCCCGGGGTAGAGGGCCAATAAACACAGGCCTCGGGGTAGAGGATCAATAAACACAGGCACCGGAGTATAGGGTCAATAAACACAGACCCCGGGGTAGAGGTTCATAAACACAGGCCACGGGGTAGTGGGTCAATAAACACACCCACTGAGTAGAGGGTCAACAAACACAGGCCCCGGCTATGTCAATAAACACAGGCCCCGGGGTAGAGGGTCAATAAACACTGGCCCTGGGGGATAGGGTCAATAAACACTTGCCGTGGGGTATAGGTTCAATAAACACAGACCCTGGTGTAGGTCAATAAACACAGGCCCCGGGGTAGAGTGTCAATAAACACTGGCCCTGGGATAGAGGGTCAATAAATACAGGCCCCAGGGTAGAGGGTCAATAAACACACTTCCTGGGTATGTCAATAAACACAGGCCCAGTGATAGGTCAATAAACACAGGCCCTGGGGTAGAGGGTCAATAAACACAAGACCTGGAATAGGTGAATAAACACAGGCACTGGGTAGGTCAACAAACGCAGGCCTCGAGGTTGATGGTCAATAAACACAGACCCCAGGGTACAGGGTCAATAAACACAGGCACCGGGGTAGAGGGTCAATAGACACAGGCCCTGGGGTAGAGGGTCAATAAACACAGCCCCCAGGGTAGGTAAATAAACAGAGGCCCCAGGGTAGAGGGTCAATAACCACAGACCTCGGGGTAGAGGGTCAATAGACATAGGCCCCGGGTTAGGTCAATAAACATAGGCCCCTGGGTAATGGGTCAATAAACACAGGCCCTGTGGTCAAGGTTCAATAAACACAAGCCCTGGGATCGAGGTTCAATAAACACAGGCCTCGGGGTAGAGGGTCAATAAACACAGGCACCAGGGTAGAGGGTCAATAAACACAGGCACCGGGGTAGAGGGTTAATAAACACTGGTCCGAGGGTAGAGGGTCAATAACACAGACCCCGGGGTAGAGGGTCATAAACACAGGCCCCAGGGTAGAGGTTCAATAAACACAGGCCCCAGGGTAGAGGGTCAATAGACACAGGCCCCGGGGTAGAGGCTCAATAGACACAGGCCCCAGGGTAGAGGGTCAATAGACACAAGCCCTGGGGTAGAGGGTCAATAGACACAGGCCCCAAGGTCGACGGTCAATAGACACAGGCCCCGGGTTAGAAGGTCAATAGACACAGGCCACAGGGCAGGTCAATAAACAGAGGCCCCGGGGTAGAGGGTCAATAAACGAAGACCGCGGGGTAGGGTGTCAATAAACACAGGCCCCGGGGTAGAGGGTCAATAAACACAGGCCCCGGGGTAGGTCAATAAACATAGGCCTCGGGGTAAGGCGTCAATAAAAAAGACCCCAGAGTAGAGGGTCAATAAACACAGGCCCTGGGTTAGAGGGTCAATAAACATAGGCCCCGGGGTAGAGGGTCAATAAACACAGGCCACAGGGTAGAGGGTCAATAAACACAGGCCCTGGGATAGGTCAATAAACACAGGCCCCGGAGTAGGTCAATAAACACAGACCCCGGGTTATAGGGCAATAAACACAGGTCCAGTGGAAGGTCAATAAACACAGGCCCAGGGGTAGGTCAATAAACACATGCTCCGGGGTAGGTCAATAAACACAGGCCTCGGGGTAGAGGGTCAATAAACACAGACACCAGGGTATAAGGTCAAAAAACACAGGCCACGGGGCCGAGGTCAATAAACAGAGACCTCGAGGTAGATGGTCAATAAACACAGGCACCGGGTAGGTCAACAAATGCAGGCCTTTGGTAGAGGGTCAATAAACGCAGGCCCCAGGGTAGTGGGTCAATAGTCATAGGCCCCGGGATAGGTCAATAAACATAGGCCCCGGGGTCGAGGGTCAATTAACACTGGCCTTGGGTAGAGGGTCAATAAACACAGGCCCCGGGGTAGAGGATCAATATACACAGGCCTTGGGGTAGGCCAATAAACACAGGCCTCACGGTAGAGTGTCAATAAAAAAGACCCCAGAGGAGAAGGTCAATAAACACAGGTCCTGGGTTAGAGGGTCAATAAACACAGGCCCCGGGGTAGAGGGTCAATAAACACAGGCCCCGGGGTATTTCAATAACCACAGGCCCTGTGTAGGTCAATAAACACCGACCCCGGGGGAAAGGATCAATAAACACAGCCCCCGGGGTAGGTCAATCAACACAGGCCCGGGGTAGAAGGTCAATAAACACAGGCCTTGGGGTAGAGGATCAATAAACACAGGCACCGGGGTATAGGGTCAATAAACACAGACCCCGGGGTAGATGTTCATAAACACAGGCCACGGGGTAGAGGGTCAATAAACACAGGTCCCAGGGTAGAGGGTCAATAAACAAAGGCCCCGGGGTAGGTCAATAAACACAGGCCTCAGGGTAGAGGGTCAATAAACATTGGCCCTGGGGGATAGGGTCAATAAACACTGGCCGTGGGGTATAGGGTCAACAAACACAGACCCTAGTGTAGGTCAATAAACACAGGCCCCGCGGTAGAGGGTCAATAAACACACTTCCCGGGTACGTCAATAAGCACAGGCCCAGTGATAGGTCAATAAACACAGGACCTGGAATAGGTGAATAAACACAGGCACCGGGGTCGAAAGTCAATAAACACAGGTCCCGGTGTAGAGGGTCAATAAACACAGGCCTCGGGGTAGAGGGTCAATAAACACAGACCCCGGGGTAGAGGATCAATAAACACAGGCCCCGGCATAGAGGGTCAATAAACACAGACCCCGGGGGGGTAGAGGTTCATAAACACAGGCCATGGCGTAGAGGGTCAATAAACACAGGCCCCAGGGTAGAGGGTCAATAAACACAGGCCACGGGGTAGGTCAATAAACACAGGCCTCAGGGTAGAGGGTCAATAAACTCTGGCCCTGGGGTAGAGGGTCAATAAACACAGGCCCCGGGGTATGTCAATAAACACAGGCCCAGTGAAGGTTAATAAACACAGGCCCCGGGGTAGATGCTCATAAACACAGGCCATGGGGTAGAGGGTCAATAAACACAGGACCCAGGGTAGAGGGTCAATAAATACAGGCCCCGGGTTAGAGGGTCAATAAACACACTTCCCGGGTAGGTCAATAAACACAGGCCCAGTGATAGGTCAATAAACACAGGACCTGGAATAGGTGAATAAACACAGGCACCGGGTAGGTCAACAAACGCAGGACCACGGGGTTGATGGTCAATAAACACAGGCCCCAGGGTAGGTCAATAAACACAGGCACCGGGATAGAGGGTCAATAAACACAGGCCCTGGAGTAGAGTGTCAATAAACACAGCCCCCAGGGTAGGTCAATAAACACAGGCCCCAGGGTGGAGGGTCAATAAACACAGGCAGCGGAGTAGAGGGCCAATAAACACAGGCCTCGGGGTAGAGGGTCAATAGACATAGGCCCCGGTTTTGGTCAATAAACATAGGCCCCTGGGTAGAGGGTCAATAAACACATGCCCTGTGGTCGAGGTTCAATAAACACAAGCCCTGGGATAGAGGTTCAATAAACACAGGCCTCGGGTTAGAGGGTCAATAAACACAGGCACTGGTGTAGAGGGTTAATAAACACTGGCCCGGGGGTAGAGGGTCAATAACACAGACCCCGGGGTAGAGGGTCATAAACACAGGCCCCAGGGTAGAGGTTCAATAAACACAGGCCCCAGGGTAGAGGGTCAATAGAAACAGGCCCCGGGGTAGAGGGTCAATAGACACAGGCCCCAGGGTCGACGGTCAATAGACACAGGCACCGGGTTAGAAGGTCAAAAGACACAGGCCTCAGGGCAGGTCAATAAACAGAGGCCCCGGAGTAGAGGGTCAGTAAACGAAGACCGCGGGGTAGAGTGTCAATAAACCCAGGCCCCGGGGTAGGTCAATAAACACAGGCCTCGGGGTAAAGCGTCGATAAAAAAGACCCCAGAGTAGAGGGTCAATAAACACAGGCCCTGGGTTAGAGGGTCAATAAACATAGGCCCCGGGGTAGAGGGTCAATAAACACAGGCCACAGGGTAGAGGGTCAATAAACACAGGCCCTGGGATAGGTCAATAAACACAGGCCCCGGAGTAGGTCAATAAACACAGACCCCGTGTTAGAGGTCAATACACACAGGCCTCGGGGTAGAGGATCAATAAACATTGGCCCTGGGGTATAAGGTCAATAAACACAGGCTCCGGGGTAGGTCAATAAACACAGGCTTCAGGGTAGAGGCTCAAAAAACACAGACACCGGGGTATAGGGTCAATAAACACAGGCCACGGGGTATGTCAATAAACACAAGGTAGAGGGTCAATAAACTCTGGCCCTGGGGTATAGGGTCAATAAACACAGGCCCTGGGGTAGGTCAATAAACACAAGCCCTGGGGTAGAGGGTCAATAAACACAGCCCCCGGGTAGGTCAATAAAAACAGGCCCTGGTGTAGAAGGTCAATAAACACAGGTCCCGGGGTAGAGGGCCAATAAACACAGGCCTCGGGGTAGAGGATCAATAAACACAGGCACCGGAGTAGAGGGTCAATAAACACAGACCCCGGGGTAGAGGTTCATAAACACAGGCCACGGGGTAGTGGGTCAATAAACACACCCACTGAGTAGAGGGTCAACAAACACAGGCCCCGGCTATGTCAATAAACACAGGCCCCGGGGTAGAGGGTCAATAAACACTGGCCCTGGGGGATAGGGTCAATAAACACTTGCCGTGGGGTATAGGTTCAATAAACACAGACCCTGGTGTAGGTCAATAAACACAGGCCCCGGGGTAGAGTGTCAATAAACACTGGCCCTGGGATAGAGGGTCAATAAATACAGGCCCCAGGGTAGAGGGTCAATAAACACACTTCCTGGGTATGTCAATAAACACCGGCCCAGTGATAGGTCAATAAACACAGGCCCTGGGGTAGAGGGTCAATAAACACAAGACCTGGAATAGGTGAATAAACACAGGCACTGGGTAGGTCAACAAACGCAGGCCTCGAGGTTGATGGTCAATAAACACAGACCCCAGGGTACAGGGTCAATAAACACAGGCACCGGGGTAGAGGGTCAATAGACACAGGCCCTGGGGTAGAGGGTCAATAAACACAGCCCCCAGGGTAGGTAAATAAACACAGGCCCCAGGGTAGAGGGTCAATAACCACAGACCTCGGGGTAGAGGGTCAATAGACATAGGCCCCGGGTTAGGTCAATAAACATAGGCCCCTGGGTAAAGGGTCAATAAACACAGGCCCTGTGGTCAAGGTTCAATAAACACAAGCCCTGGGATCGAGGTTCAATAAACACAGGCCTCAGGGTAGAGGGTCAATAAACACAGGCACCAGGGTAGAGGGTCAATAAACACAGGCACCAGGGTAGAGGGTTAATAAACACTGGTCAGAGGGTAGAGGGTCAATAACACAGACCCCGGGGTAGAGGGTCATAAACACAGGCCCCAGGGTAGAGGTTCAATAAACACAGGCCCCAGGGTAGAGGGTCAATAGACACAGGCCCCGGGGTAGAGGGTCAATGGACACAGGCCCCAGGGTAGAGGGTCAATAGACACAAGCCCCGGGGTAGAGGGTCAATAGACACAGGCCCCAAGGTCGACGGTCAATAGACACAGGCCCCGGGTTAGAAGGTCAATAGACACAGGCCACAGGGCAGGTCAATAAACAGAGGCCCCGGGGTAGAGGGTCAATAAACGAAGACCGCGGGGTAGGGTGTCAATAAACACAGGCCCCGGGGTAGAGGGTCAATAAACACAGGCCCCGGGGTAGGTCAATAAACATAGGCCTCGGGGTAAGGCGTCAATAAAAAAGACCCCAGAGTAGAGGGTCAATAAACACAGGCCCTGGGTTAGAGGGTCAATAAACATAGGCCCCGGGGTAGAGGGTCAATAAACACAGGCCACAGGGTAGAGGGTCAATAAACACAGGCCCTGGGATAGGTCAATAAACACAGGCCCCGGAGTAGGTCAATAAACACAGACCCCGGGTTATAGGGCAATAAACACAGGTCCAGTGGAAGGTCAATAAACACAGGCCCAGGGGTAGGTCAATAAACACATGCTCCGGGGTAGGTCAATAAACACAGGCCTCAGGGTAGAGGGTCAATAAACACAGACACCAGGGTATAAGGTCAAAAAACACAGGCCACGGGGCCGAGGTCAATAAACAAAGACCTCGAGGTAGATGGTCAATAAACACAGGCACCGGGTAGGTCAACAAATGCAGGCCTTTGGTAGAGGGTCAATAAACGCAGGCCCCAGGGTAGTGGGTCAATAGTCATAGGCCCCGGGATAGGTCAATAAACATAGGCCCCGGGGTCGAGGGTCAATTAACACTGGCCTTGGGTAGAGGGTCAATAAACACAGGCCCCGGGGTAGAGGATCAATATACACAGGCCTTGGGGTAGGCCAATAAACACAGGCCTCACGGTAGAGTGTCAATAAAAAAGACCCCAGAGGAGAAGGTCAATAAACACAGGTCCTGGGTTAGAGGGTCAATAAACACAGGCCCCGGGGTAGAGGGTCAATAAACACAGGCCCCGGG
Organism: Pristiophorus japonicus; assembly: GCF_044704955.1. Taxonomy (NCBI): domain Eukaryota; kingdom Metazoa; phylum Chordata; class Chondrichthyes; family Pristiophoridae; genus Pristiophorus; species Pristiophorus japonicus. The sequence goes on along the minus strand of NC_091982.1, from coordinate 135,635,172 downwards.
GTATTTCAATAACCACAGGCCCTGTGTAGGTCAATAAACACCGACCCCGGGGGAAAGGATCAATAAACACAGCCCCCGGGGTAGGTCAATCAACACAGGCCCGGGGTAGAAGGTCAATAAACACAGGCCTTGGGGTAGAGGATCAATAAACACAGGCACCGGGGTATAGGGTCAATAAACACAGACCCCGGGGTAGATGTTCATAAACACAGGCCACGGGGTAGAGGGTCAATAAACACAGGTCCCAGGGTAGAGGGTCAATAAACAAAGGCCCCGGGGTAGGTCAATAAACACAGGCCTCAGGGTAGAGGGTCAATAAACATTGGCCCTGGGGGATAGGGTCAATAAACACTGGCCGTGGGGTATAGGGTCAACAAACACAGACCCTAGTGTAGGTCAATAAACACAGGCCCCGCGGTAGAGGGTCAATAAACACACTTCCCGGGTATGTCAATAAGCACAGGCCCAGTGATAGGTCAATAAACACAGGACCTGGAATAGGTGAATAAACACAGGCACCGGGGTCGAAGGTCAATAAACACAGGTCCCGGTGTAGAGGGTCAATAAACACAGGCCTCGGGGTAGAGGGTCAATAAACACAGACCCCGGGGTAGAGGATCAATAAACACAGGCCCCGGCATAGAGGGTCAATAAACACAGACCCCGGGGGTAGAGGTTCATAAACACAGGCCATGGCGTAGAGGGTCAATAAACACAGGCCCCAGGGTAGAGGGTCAATAAACACAGGCCACGGGGTAGGTCAATAAACACAGGCCTCAGGGTAGAGGGTCAATAAACTCTGGCCCTGGGGTAGAGGGTCAATAAACACAGGCCCCGGGGTATGTCAATAAACACAGGCCCAGTGAAGGTTAATAAACACAGGCCCCGGGGTAGATGCTAATAAATACAGGCCCCGGGTTAGAGGGTCAATAAACACACTTCCCGGGTAGGTCAATAAACACAGGCCCAATGATAGGTCAATAAACACAGGACCTGGAATAGGTGAATAAACACAGGCACCGGGTAGGTCAACAAACGCAGGACCACGGGGTTGATGGTCAATAAACACAGGCCCCGGGGTAGGTCAATAAACACAGGCACCGGGATAGAGGGTCAATAAACACAGGCCCTGGAGTAGAGTGTCAATAAACACAGCCCCCAGGGTAGATCAATAAACACAGGCCCCAGGGTGGAGGGTCAATAAACACAGGCAGCGGAGTAGAGGGCCAATAAACACAGGCCTCGGGGTAGAGGGTCAATAGACATAGGCCCCGGTTTTGGTCAATAAACATAGGCCCCTGGGTAGAGGGTCAATAAACACATGCCCTGTGGTCGAGGTTCAATAAACACAAGCCCTGGGATAGAGGTTCAATAAACACAGGCCTCGGGTTAGAGGGTCAATAAACACAGGCACTGGTGTAGAGGGTTAATAAACACTGGCCCGGGGGTAGAGGGTCAAGAACACAGACCCCGGGGTAGAGGGTCATAAACACAGGCCCCAGGGTAGAGGTTCAATAAACACAGGCCCCAGGGTAGAGGGTCAATAGAAACAGGCCCCGGGGTAGAGGGTCAATAGACACAGGCCCCAGGGTAGAGGGTCAAAAAACAAAGGAGCAGGGTAGAGGGCCATTAAACACAGGCCTCGGGGTAGAGGGTCAATAGACATAGGCCCCGGGTTAGGTCAATAAACATAGGCCCCTGGGTAGAGGGTCAATAAACACAGGCCCTGTGATCGAGGTTCAATAAACACAAGCGCTGGGATAGAGGTTCAATAAACACAGGCCTCGGGTTAGAGGGTCAATAAACACAGGCACTGGTGTAGAGGGATAATAAACACTGGCCCTGTGATTGAGGTTCAATAAACACAAGCCCTGGGATAGAGGTTCAATAAACACAAGCCCTGGGATAGAGGTTCAATAAACACAGGCCTCGGGTTAGAGGGTCAATAAACACAGGCACTGGTGTAGAGGGTTAATAAACGCTGGCCCGGGGGTAGAGGGTCAATAACACAGACCCCGGGGTGGAGGGTCATAAACACAGGCCCCAGGGTAGAGGTTCAATAAACACAGGCCCCAGGGTAGAGGGTCAATAGAAACAGGCCCCGGGGTAGAGGGTCAATAGACACAGGCCCCAGGGTAGAGGGTCAATAGACACAAGCCCCGGGGTAGAGGGTCAATAGACACAGGCCCCAGGGTCGACGGTCAATAGACACAGGCCCCGGGTTAAAAGGTCAATAGACACAGGCCACAGGGCAGGTCAATAAACAGAGGCCCCGGGGTAGAGGGTCAATAAACGAAGACCGCGGGGTAGAGTGTCAATAAACACAGGCATCGGGGTAGGTCAATAAACAGAGGCCCCGGGGTAGAGGTTCAATGAACACAGGCCTCGGGCTAGAGGGTCAATAAACACAGACACCAGGGTATAAGGTCAAAACACACAGGCCACGGGGCCGAGGTCAATAAACACAGACCTCGGGGTAGATGGTCAATAAACACAGGCACCGGGTAGGTCAACAAATGCAGGCCTTTGGTAGAGGGTCAATAAACGCAGGCCCCAGGGTAGTGGGTCAATAGTCATAGGCCCTGGGATAGGTCAATAAACATAGGCCCCGGGGTCGAGGGTCAATTAACACTGGCCTTGGGTAGAGGGTCAATAAACACAGGCCCCGGGGAAGAGGATCAATATACACAGGCCTTGGGGTAGGCCAATAAACACAGGCCTCGCGGTAGAGTGTCAATAAAAAAGACCCCAGAGTAGAAGGTCAATAAACACAGGCCCTGGGTTAGAGGGTCAATAAACACAGGTCCCGGGGTAGAGGGTCAATAAACACAGGCCCCGGGGTATTTCAATAACCACAGGCCCTGTGTAGGTCAATAAACACTGACCCCGGGGGAAAGGATCAATAAACACAGCCCCCGGGGTAGGTCAATCAACACAGGCACGGGGTAGATGTTCATAAACACAGGCCACGGGGTAGAGGGTCAATAAACACTGGCCATGGGGTATAGGGTCAATAAACACAGACCCTAGTGTAGGTCAATAAACACAGGCCCCGCGGTAGAGGGTCAATAAACACACTTCCCGGGTAGGTCAATAAGCACAGGCCCAGTGATAGGTCAATAAACACAGGACCTGGAATAGGTGAATAAACACAGGCACCGGGGTATAGGGTCAATAAACAAAGGTCCCAGGGTAGAGGGTCAATAAACAACACCCAGGATAGGTCAATAAACACAGGACCCGGGGTCGAAGGTCAATAAACACAGGCCCCGGTGTAGAGGGTCAATAAACACAGGCCTCGGGGTAGAGGGTCAATAGACATAGGCCCCGGTTTTGGTCAATAAACATAGGCCCCTGGGTAGAGGGTCAATAAACACATGCCCTGTGGTCGAGGTTCAATAAACACAAGCCCTGGGATAGAGGTTCAATAAACACAGGCCTCGGGTTAGAGGGTCAATAAACACAGGCACTGGTGTAGAGGGTTAATAAACACTGGCCCGGGGGTAGAGGGTCAATAACACAGACCCCGGGGTAGAGGGTCATAAACACAGGCCCCAGGGTAGAGGTTCAATAAACACAGGCCCCAGGGTAGAGGGTCAATAGAAACAGGCCCCGGGGTAGAGGGTCAATAGACACAGGCCCCAGGGTAGAGGGTCAATAGACACAAGCCCCGGGGTAGAGGGTCAATAGACACAGGCCCCAGGGTCGACGGTCAATAGACACAGGCCCCGGGTTAAAAGGTCAATAGACACAGGCCACAGGGCAGGTCAATAAACAGAGGCCCCGGGGTAGAGGGTCAATAAACGAAGACCGCGGGGTAGAGTGTCAATAAACACAGGCATCGGGGTAGGTCAATAAACATAGGCCTCGGGGTAAAGCGTCAATAAAAAAGACCCCAGAGTAGAGGGTCAATAAACACAGGCCCTGGGTTAGAGGGTCAATAAACATAGGCCCCGGGTTAGAGGGTCAATAAACACAGGCCACAGGGTAGAGGATCAAAAAACACAGGCCCTGGGATAGGTCAATAAACACAGGCCCCGGAGTAGGTCAATAAACACAGACCCCGGGTTAGAGGGCAATAAACACAGGCCCAGGGGTAGGTCAATAAACACAGGCCCAGGGGTAGGTCAATAAACACATGCTCCAGGGTAGGTCAATGAACACAGGCCTCGGGCTAGAGGGTCAATAAACACAGACACCAGGGTATAAGGTCAAAAAACACAGGCCACGGGGCCGAGGTCAATAAACACAGACCTCGGGGTAGATGGTCAATAAACACAGGCACCGGGTAGGTCAACAAATGCAGGCCTTTGGTAGAGGGTCAATAAACGCAGGCCCCAGGGTAGTGGGTCAATAGTCATAGGCCCTGGGATAGGTCAATAAACATAGGCCCCGGGGTCGAGGGTCAATTAACACTGGCCTTGGGTAGAGGGTCAATAAACACAGGCCCCGGGGAAGAGGATCAATATACACAGGCCTTGGGGTAGGCCAATAAACACAGGCCTCGCGGTAGAGTGTCAATAAAAAATACCCCAGAGTAGAAGGTCAATAAACACAGGCCCTGGGTTAGAGGGTCAATAAACACAGGTCCCGGGGTAGAGGGTCAATAAACACAGGCCCCGGGGTATTTCAATAACCACAGGCCCTGTGTAGGTCAATAAACACTGACCCCGGGGGAAAGGATCAATAAACACAGCCCCCGGGGTAGGTCAATCAACACAGGCACGGGGTAGATGTTCATAAACACAGGCCACGGGGTAGAGGGTCAATAAACACTGGCCATGGGGTATAGGGTCAATAAACACAGACCCTAGTGTAGGTCAATAAACACAGGCCCCGCGGTAGAGGGTCAATAAACACACTTCCCGGGTAGGTCAATAAGCACAGGCCCAGTGATAGGTCAATAAACACAGGACCTGGAATAGGTGAATAAACACAGGCACCGGGGTATAGGGTCAATAAACAAAGGTCCCAGGGTAGAGGGTCAATAAACAACACCCAGGATAGGTCAATAAACACAGGACCCGGGGTCGAAGGTCAATAAACACAGGCCCCGGTGTAGAGGGTCAATAAACACAGGCCTCGGGGTAGAGGGTCAATAAACACAGACCCCGGGGTAGAGGATCAACAAACACAGGCCCCAGCATAGAGGGTCAATAAACACAGACCCCGGGGGGTAGAGGTTCATAAACACAGGCCATGGGGTAGAGGGTCAATAAACACAGGCCCCAGGGTAGAGGGTCAATAAACACAGGCCACGGGGTTGGTCAATAAACACAGGCCTCAGGGTAGAGGGTCAATAAACTCTGGCCCTGGGGTAGAGGGTCAATAAACACAGGCCCCGAGGTATGTCAATAAACACAGGCCCAGTGAAGGTTAATAAACACAGGCCCCGGGGTAGATGTTCATAAACACAGGCCACGGGGTAGAGGGTCAATAAACACAGGTCACAGGGTAGAGGGTCAATAAATACAGGCCCCGGGGTAGAGGGTCAATAAACACACTTCCCGGGTAGGTCAATAAACACAGGCCCAGTGATAGGTCAATAAACACAGGACCTGGAATAGGTGAATAAACACAGGCACCGGGTAGGTCAACAAACGCAGGACCACGGGGTTGATGGTCAATAAACACAGGCCCCGGGGTAGGTCAATAAACACAGGCACCGGGATAGATGGTCAATAGACACAGGCCCTGGAGTAGAGTGTCAATAAACACAGCCCCCAGGGTAGGTCAATAAACACAGGCCCCAGGGTAGAGGGTCAATAAACACAGGCAGCGGAGTAGAGGGCCAATAAACACAGGCCTCGGGGTAGAGGGTCAATAGACATAGGCCCCGGTTTTGGTCAATAAACATAGGCCCCTGGGTAGAGGGTCAATAAACACATGCCCTGTGGTCGAGGTTCAATAAACACAAGCCCTGGGATAGAGGTTCAATAAACACAGGCCTCGGGTTAGAGGGTCAATAAACACAGGCACTGGTGTAGAGGGTTAATAAACACTGGCCCGGGGGTAGAGGGTCAATAACACAGACCCCGGGGTAGAGGGTCATAAACACAGGCCCCAGGGAAGAGGTTCAATAAACACAGGCCCCAGGGTAGAGGGTCAATAGAAACAGGCCCCGGGGTAGAGGGTCAATAGACACAGGCCCCAGGGTAGAGGGTCAATAGACACAAGCCCCGGGGTAGAGGGTCAATAGACACAGGCCCCGGGTTAGAAGGTCAATAGACACAGGCCACAGGGCAGGTCAATAAACAGAGGCCCCGGGGTAGAGGGTCAATAAACGAAGACCGCGGGGTAGAGTGTCAATAAACACAGGCCCCGGGGTAGGTCAATAAACATAGGCCTCGGGGTAAAGCGTCAATAAAAAAGACCCCAGAGTAGAGGGTCAATAAACACAGGCCCTGGGTTAGAGGGTCAATAAACACAGGCCACAGGGTAGAGGGTCAATAAACACAGGCCCTGGGATAGGTCAATAAACACAGGCCCCGGAGTAGGTCAATAAACACAGACCCCGGGTTAGAGGGCAATAAACACAGGCCCAGGGGTAGGTCAATAAACACAGGCCCAGGGGTAGGTCAATAAACACATGCTCCGGGGTAGGTCAATAAACACAGGCCTCAGGTTAGAGGGTCAATAAACACAAACACAGACACCAGGGTATAAGGTCAAAAAACACAGGCCACGGGGCCGAGGTCAATAAACACAGACCTCGGGGTAGATGGTCAATAAACACAGGCACCGGGTAGGTCAACAAATGCAGGCCTTTGGTAGAGGGTCAATAAACGCAGGCCCCAGGGTAGTGGGTCAATAGTCATAGGCCCTGGGATAGGTCAATAAACATAGGCCCCGGGGTCGAGGGTCAATTAACACTGGCCTTGGGTAGAGGGTCAATAAACACAGGCCCCGGGGAAGAGGATCAATATACACAGGCCTTGGGGTAGGCCAATAAACACAGGCCTCGCGGTAGAGTGTCAATAAAAAAGACCCCAGAGTAGAAGGTCAATAAACACAGGCCCTGGGTTAGAGGCTCAATAAACACAGGCCCCGGGGTAGAGGGCCAATAAACACAGGCCCCGGGGTATTTCAATAACCAGAGGCCCTGTGTAGGTCAATAAACACCGACTCCGGGGGAAAGGATCAATAAACACAGCCCCCGGGGTAGGTCAATCAACACAGGCCCGGGGTAGATGTTCATAAACACAGGCCACGGGGTAGAGGGTCAATAAACACAGGTCCCAGGGTAGAGGGTCAATAAACAAAGGCCCCGGGGTAGGTCAATAAACACAGGCCTCAGGGTAGAGGGTCAATAAACATTGGCCCAGGGGGATAGGGTCAATAATCACTGGCCATGGGGTATCGGGTCAATAAACACAGACCCTAGTGTGGGTCAATAAACACAGGCCCCGCGGTAGAGGGTCAATAAACACACTTCCCGGGTAGGTCAATAAGCACAGGCCCAGTGATAGGTCAATAAACACAGGACCTGGAATAGGTGAATAAACACAGGCACCGGGGTATTGGGTCAATAAACAAAGGTCCCAGGGTAGAGGGTCAATAAACAACACCCAGGGTAGGTCAATAAACACAAGACCCGGGGTCGAAGGTCAATAAACACAGGCCCCGGTGTAGAGGGTCAATAAACACAGGCCTCGGGGTAGAGGGTCAATAAACACAGACCCCGGGGTAGAGGATCAATAAACACAGGCCCCGGCATAGAGGGTCAATAAACACAGACCCCGGGGGTAGAGGTTCATAAACACAGGCCATGGGGTAGAGGGTCAATAAACACAGGCCCCAGGGTAGAGGGTCAATAAACTCTGGCCCTGGGGTAGAGGGTCAATAAACACAGGCCCTGGGGTATGTCAATAAAAATAGGCCCAGTGAAGGTTAATAAACACAGGCCCCGGGGTAGATGTTCATAAACACAGGCCACGGGGTAGAGGGTCAATAAACACAGGTCCCAGGGTAGAGGGTCAATAAATACAGGCCCCGGGGTAGAGGTTCAATAAACACACTTCCCGGGTAGGTCAATAAACACAGGCCCAGTGATAGATCAATAAACACAGGCATCGGGGTAGAGGGTCAATAGACACAGGCCCTGGGGTAGAGTGTCAATAAACACAGCCCCCAGGGTAGGTCAATAAATACAGGCCCCAGGGTAGAGGGTCAATAAACACAGGCAGCGGAGTAGAGGGCCAATAAACACAGGCCTCGGGGTAGAGGGTCAATAGACATAGGCCCTGGTTTTGGTCAATAAACATAGGCCCCTGGGTAGAGGGTCAATAAACACATGCCCTGTGGTCGAGGTTCAATAAACACAAGCCCTGGGATAGAGGTTCAATAAACACAGGCCACGGGGCCGAGGTCAATAAACACAGACCTCGGGGTAGATGGTCAATAAACACAGGCACCAGGTAGGTCAACAAATGCAGGCCTTTGGTAGAGGGTCAATAAACGCAGGCCCCAGGGTAGTGGGTCAATAGTCATAGGCCCCGGGATAGGTCAATAAACTTAGGCCCGGGGTCGAGGGTCAATTAACACTGGCCTTGGGTAGAGGGTCAATAAACACAGGCCCCGGGGTAGAGGATCAATACACACAGGCCTTGGGGTAGTCCAATAAACAAAGGCCTCACGGTAGAGTGTCAATAAAAAAGACCCCAGAGGAGAAGGTCAATAAACACAGGCCCTGGGTTAGAGGGTCAATAAACACAGGCCTCGGGGTAGAGGGTCAATAAACACAGGCCCCGGGGTATTTCAATAACCACAGGCCCTGTGTAGGTCAATAAACACCGACCCCGGGGGAAAGGATCAATAAACACAGCCCCCGGGGTAGGTCAATCAACACAGGCCCGGGGTAGAAGGTCAATAAACACAGGCCTTGGGATAGAGGATCAATAAACACCGGCACCGGGGTATAGGGTCAATAAACACAGACCCCGGGGTAGATGTTCATAAACACAGGCCCCAGGGTAGAGGGTCAATAAACACAGGTCCCAGGGTAGAGGGTCAATAAACAAAGGCCCCGGGGTAGGTCAATAAACACAGGCCTCAGGGTAGAGGGTCAATAAACATTGGCCCTGGGGGATAGGGTCAATAAACACTGGCCGTGGGGTATAGGGTCAATAAACACAGACCCTAGTGTAGGTCAATAAACACAGGCCCCGCGGTAGAGGGTCAATAAACACACTTCCCGGGTAGGTCAATAAGCACAGGCCCAGTGATAGGTCAATAAACACAGGACCTGGAATAGGTGAATAAACACAGGCACCGGGGTATAGGGTCAATAAACAAAGGTCCCAGGGTAGAGAGTCAATAAACAACACCCAGGGTAGGTCAATAAACACAGGACCCGGGGTCGAAGGTCAATAAACACAGGCCCCAGTGTAGAGGGTCAATAAACACAGGCCTCGGGGTAGAGGGTCAATAAACACAGACCCCGGGGTAGAGGATCAATAAACACAGGCCCCGGCATAGAGGGTCATAAACACAGACCCCGGGGTAGAGGTACATAAACACAGGCCATGGGGTAGAGGGTCAATAAACACAGGCCCCAGGGTAGAGGGTCAATAAACACAGGCCACGGGGTAGGTCAATAAACACAGGCCTCAGGGTAGAGGGTCAATAAACTCTGGCCCTGGGGTAGAGGGTCAATAAACACAGGCCCCGGGGTATGTCAATAAACACAGGCCCAGTGAAGGTTAATAAACACAGGCCCCGGGGTAGATGTTCATAAACACAGGCCACGGGGTAGAGGGTCAATAAACAGAGGTCCCAGGGTAGAGGGTCAATAAACAAAGGCCCCGGGGTAGGTCAATAAACAGAGGCCTCACGGTAGAGGGTCAATAAACATGGGCCCTAGGGGATAGGGTCAATAAGCACTGGCCGTGGGGTATAGGGTCAATAAACACAGACCCTAGTGTAGGTCAATAAACACAGGCTCCGCGGTAGAGGGTCAATAAACACACTTCCCGGGTAGGTCAATAAGCACAGGCCCAGTGATAGGTCAATAAACACAGGACCTGGAATAGGTGAATAAACACAGGCACCGGGGTATAGGGTCAATAAACAAAGGTCCCAGGGTAGAGGGTCAATAAACAACACCCAGGGTAGGTCAATAAACACAGGACCCGGGGTCGAAGGTCAATAAACACAGGCCCCAGTGTAGAGGGTCAATAAACACAGGCCTCGGGGTAGAGGGTGAATAAACACAGACCCCGGGGTAGAGGATCAATAAACACAGGCCCCGGCATAGAGGGTCATAAACACAGACCCCGGGGTAGCGGTACATAAACACAGGCCATGGGGTAGAGGGTCAATAAACACAGGCCCCAGGGTAGAGGGTCAATAAACACAGGCCACGGGGTAGGTCAATAAACACAGGCCTCAGGGTAGAGGGTCAATAAACTCTGGCCCTGGGGTAGAGGGTCAATAAACACAGGCCCCGGGGTACGTCAATAAACACAGGCCCAGTGAAGGTTAATAAACACAGGCCCCGGGGTAGATGTTCATAAACACAGGCAACGGGGTAGAGGGTCAATAAACAGAGGTCCCAGGGTAGAGGGTCAATAAACAAAGGCCCTGGGGTAGGTCAATAAACAGAGGCCTCACGGTAGAGGGTCAATAAACATGGGCCCTGGGGGACAGGGTCAATAAGCACTGGCCGTGGGGTATAGGGTCAATAAACACAGACCCTAGTGTAGGTCAATAAACACAGGCTCCGCGGTAGAGGGTCAGTAAACACTTGCTCTGGGATAGAGGGTCAATAAATACAGGCCCCGGGGTAGAGGGTCAATAAACACACTTCCCGGGTAGGTCAATAAACACTGCCCCAGTGATAGGTCAATAAACACAGGACCTGGAATAGGTGAATAAACACAGGCACCGGGTAGGTCAACAAACGCACGACCACGGGGTTGATGGTCAATAAACACAGGCCCCGGGGTAGGTTAATAGACACAGGCCCTGGGGTAGAGTGTCAATAAACACAGCCCCCAGGGTAGGTCAATAAACACAGGCCCCAGGGTAGAGGGTCAATAAACACAGGCAGCAGAGTAGCGGGCCAATAAACACAGGCCTCGGGGTAGAGGGTCAATAGACATAGGCCCCTGGGTAGAGGGTCAATAAACACATGCCCTGTGGTCGAGGTTCAATAAACACAAGCCCTGGGATAGAGGTTAAATAAACACAGGCCTCGGTTAGAGGGTCAATAAACACAGGCACTGGTGTAGAGGGTTAATAAACACTGGCCCGGGGGTAGAGGGTCAATAACACAGACCCCGGGGTAGAGGGTCATAAACACAGGCCCCAGGGTAGAGGTTCAATAAACACAGGCCCCAGGGTAGAGGGTCAATAGAAACAGGCCCCGGGGTAGAGGGTCAATAAACACAGGCCCCAGGGTAGAGGGCCATTAAACACAGGCCTCGGGGTAGAGGGTCAATAGACATAGGTCCCGGGTTAGGTCAATAAACATAGGCCCCAGGGTAGAGGGTCAATAAACACACTTCCCGGGTATGTCAATAAACACCGGCCCAGTGATAGGTCAATAAACATAGGCCCTGGGGTAGAGGGTCAATAAACACAAGACCTGGAATAGGTGAATAAACACAGGCACTGGGTAGGTCAACAAACACAGGCCTCGGGGTTGATGGTCAATAAACACAGACCCCAGGGTACAGGGTCAATAAACACAGGCACCGGGGTAGAGGGTCAATAGACACAGGCCCTGGGGTAGAGGGTCAATAAACACAGCCCCCAGGGTAGGTAAATAAACACAGGCCCCAGGGTAGATAGTCAATAAACACAGGCAGCGGGGTAGAGGGCCAATAACCACAGGCCTTGGGGTAGAGGGTCAATAGACATAGGCCCCGGGTTAGGTCAATAAACATAGGCCCCTGGGTAAAGGTTCAATAAACACAGGCCCTGTGGTCAAGGTTCAATAAACACAAGCCCTGGGATCGAGGTTCAATAAACACAGGCCTCGGGGTAGAGGGTCAATAAACACAGGCACCAGGGTAGAGGGTTAATAAACACTGGCCCGAGGGTAGAGGGTCAATAACACAGACCCCGGGGTAGAGGGTCAATAACACAGACCCCGGGGTAGAGGGTCATTAACACAGGCCCCAGGGTAGAGGTTCAATAAACACAGGCCCCAGGGTAGAGGGTCAATAAACACAGGTCCCAGGGTAGAGGGTCAATAAACAAAGGCCCCGGGGTAGGTCAATAAACACAGGCCTCAGGGTAGAGGGTGAATAAACATTGGCCCTGGGGGATAGGGTCAATAAACACTGGCCGTGGGGTATAGGGTCAATAAACACAGACCCTCGTGTAGGTCAATAAACACAGGCCCCGCGGTAGAGGGTCAATAAACACACTTCCCGGGTAGGTCAATAAGCACAGGCCCAGTGATAGGTCAATAAACACAGGACCTGGAATAGGTGAATAAACACAGGCACCGGGGTATAGGGTCAATAAACAAAGGTCCCAGGGTAGAGGGTCAATAAACAACACCCAGGGTAGGTCAATAAACACAGGACCCGGGGTCGAAGGTCAATAAACACAGGTCCCGGTGTAGAGGGTCAATAAACACAGGCCTCGGGGTAGAGGGTCAATAAACACAGACCCCGGGGTAGAGGATCAATAAACACAGGCCCCGGCATAGAGGGTCAATAAACACAGACCCCGGGGGTAGAGGTTCATAAAAACAGGCCATGAGGTAGAGGGTCAATAAACACAGGCCCCAGGGTAGAGGGTCAATAAACACAGGCCACGGGGTAGGTCAATAAACACAGGCCTCAGGGTAGAGGGTAAATAAACTCTGGCCCTGGGGTAGAGGGTCAATAAACACAGGCCACGGGGTATGTCAATAAACACAGGCCCAGTGAAGGTTAATAAACACAGGCCCCGGGGTAGATGTTCATAAACACAGGCCACGGGGTAGAGGGTCAATAAACACAGGTCCCAGGGTAGAGGGTCAATAAATACAGGCCCCGGGGTAGAGGGTCAATAAACACACTTCCCGGGTAGGTCAATAAACACAGGCCCAGTGATAGGTCAATAAACACAGGCACCGGGTAGGTCAACAAACGCAGGACCACGGGGTTGATGGTCAATAAACACAGGCCCCGGGGTAGGTCAATAAACACAGGCACCGGGGTAGAGCGTCAATAGACACAGGCCCTGGGGTAGAGTGTCAATAAACACAGCCCCCAGGGTAGGTCAATAAACACAGGCCCCAGGGTAGAGGGTCAATAAACACAGGCAGCGGAGTAGAGGGCCAATAAACACAGGCCTCGTGGTAGAGGGTCAATAGACATAGGCCCCGGTTTTGGTCAATAAACATAGGCCCCTGGGTAGAGGGTCAATAAACACATGCCCTGTGGTCGAGGTTCAATAAACACAAGCCCTGGGATAGAGGTTCAATAAACACAGGCCTCGGGTTAGAGGGTCAATAAACACAGGCACTGGTGTAGAGGGTTAATAAACACTGGCCCGGGGGTAGAGGGTCAATAACACAGACCCCGGGGTAGAGGGTCATAAACACAGGCCACAGGGTAGAGGGTCAATAAACACAGGTCCCAGGATAGAGGGTCAATAAACAAAGGCCCCAGGGTAGAGGGTCAATAGACACAAGCCCCGGGGTAGAGGGGCAATAGACACAGGCCCCAGGGTCGACGGTCAATAGACACAGGCCCCGGGTTAGAAGGTCAATAGACACAGGCCACAGGGCAGGTCAATAAACAGAGGCCCCGGGGTAGAGGGTCAATAAACGAAGACCGCGGGGTAGAGTGTCAATAAACACAGACCCCGGGGTAGAGGGTCAATAAACACAGGCCCCAGGGTAGGTCAATAAACATAGGCCTCGGGGTAAAGCGTCAATAAAAAAGACCCCAGAGTAGAGGGTCAATAAACACAGGCCCTGGGTTAGAGGGTCAATAAACATAGGCCCCGGGGTAGAGGGTCAATAAACACAGGCCACAGGGTAGAGGGTCAATAAACACAGGCCCTGGGATAGGTCAATAAACACAGGCCCCGGAGTAGGTCAATAAACACAGACCCCGGGTTAGAGGGCAATAAACACAGGCCCAGGGGTAGGTCAATAAACACAGGCCCAGGGGTAGGTCAATAAACACAGGCCTCGGGGTAGAGGGTCAATAAACACAGACACCAGGGTATAAGGTCAAAAAACACAGGCCACGGGGCCGAGGTCAATAAACACAGACCTCGGGGTAGATGGTCAATAAACACAGGCCCCGGGGTAGGTCAATAAACACAGGCACCGGGGTAGAGCGTCAATAGACACAGGCCCTGGGGTAGAGTGTCAATAAACACAGCCCCCAGGGTAGGTCAATAAACACAGGCCCCAGGGTAGAGGGTCAATAAACACAGGCAGCGGAGTAGAGGGCCAATAAACACAGGCCTCGTGGTAGAGGGTCAATAGACATAGGCCCCGGTTTTGGTCAATAAACATAGGCCCCTGGGTAGAGGGTCAATAAACACATGCCCTGTGGTCGAGGTTCAATAAACACAAGCCCTGGGATAGAGGTTCAATAAACACAGGCCTCGGGTTAGAGGGTCAATAAACACAGGCACTGGTGTAGAGGGTTAATAAACACTGGCCCGGGGGTAGAGGGTCAATAACACAGACCCCGGGGTAGAGGGTCATAAACACAGGCCCCAGGGTAGAGGTTCAATAAACAAAGGCCCCAGGGTAGAGGGTCAATAGACACAGGCCCCAGGGTAGAGGGTCAATAGACACAAGCCCCGGGGTAGAGGGGCAATAGACACAGGCCCCAGGGTCGACGGTCAATAGACACAGGCCCCGGGTTAGAAGGTCAATAGACACAGGCCACAGGGCAGGTCAATAAACAGAGGCCCCGGGGTAGAGGGTCAATAAACGAAGACCGCGGGGTGGAGTGTCAATAAACACAGACCCCGGGGTAGAGGGTCAATAAACACAGGCCCCAGGGTAGGTCAATAAACATAGGCCTCGGGGTAAAGCGTCAATAAAAAAGACCCCAGAGTAGAGGGTCAATAAACACAGGCTCTGGGTTAGAGGGTCAATAAACATAGGCCCCGGGGTAGAGGGTCAATAAACACAGGCCACAGGGTAGAGGGTCAATAAACACAGGCCCTGGGATAGGTCAATAAACACAGGCCCCGGAGTAGGTCAATAAACACAGACCCCGGGTTAGAGGGCAATAAACACAGGCCCAGGGGTAGGTCAATAAACACAGGCCCAGGGGTAGGTCAATAAACACATGCTCCGGGGTAGGTCAATAAACACAGGCCTCGGGGTAGAGGGTCAATAAACACAGACACCAGGGTATAAGGTCAAAAAACACAGGCCACGGGGCCGAGGTCAATAAACACAGACCTCGGGGTAGATGGTCAATAAACACAGGCACCGGGTAGGTCAACAAATGCAGGCCTTTGGTAGAGGGCCAATAAATGCAGGCCCCAGGGTAGTGGGTCAATATTCATAGGCCCCGGGATAGGTCAATAAACATAGGCCCCGGGGTCGAGGGTCAATTAACACTGGCCTTGGGTAGAGGGTCAATAAACACAGGCCCCGGGGTAGAGGATCAATATACACAGGCCTTGGGGTAGGCCAATAAACACAGGCCTCGCGGTAGAGTGTCAATAAAAAAGACCCCAGAGTAGAAGGTCAATAAACACAGGCCCTGGGTTAGAGGGTCAATAAACACAGGCTCCGGGGTAGAGGGTCAATAAACACAGGCCCCGGGGTATTTCAATAACCACAGGCCCTGTGTAGGTCAATAAACACCGACCCCGGGGGAAAGGATCAATAAACACAGCCCCCGGGGTAGGTCAATCAACAAAGGCCCGGGGTAGAAGGTCAATAAACACAGGCCTTGGGGAAGAGGATCAATAAACACAGGCACCGGGGTATAGGGTCAATAAACACAGACCCCGGGGTAGATGTTCATAAACACAGGCCACGGGGTAGAGGGTCAATAAACACAGGTCCCAGGATAGAGGGTCAATAAACAAAGGCCCCGGGGTAGGTCAATAAACACAGGCCTCAGGGTAGAGGGTCAATAAACACAGACCCTAGTGTAGGTCAATAAACACAGGCCCCGCGGTAGAGGGTCAATAAACACACTTCCCGGGTAGGTCAATAAGCACAGGCCCAGTGATAGGTCAATAAACACAGGACCTGGAATAGGTGAATAAACACAGGCACCGGGGTATAGGGTCAATAAACAAAGGTCCCAGGGTAGAGGGTCAATAAACAACACCCAGGGTAGGTCAATAAACACAGGACCCGGGGTCGAAGGTCAATAAACACAGGTCCCGGTGTAGAGGGTCAACAAACACAGGCCCCGGGGTAGGTCAATAAACACAGGCCCCGGGGTAGAGGGTCAATAAACACTGGCCCTGGGGGATAGAGTCAATAAACACTGGCCGTGGGGTATAGGGTCAATAAACACAGACCCTGGTGTAGGTCAATAAAAACAGGGCCTGGGATAGAGGGTCAATAAATACAGGCCCCAGGGTAGAGGGTCAATAAACACACTTCCCGGGTATGTCAATAAACACCGGCCCAGTGATAGGTCAATAAACATAGGCCCTGGGGTAGAGGGTCAATAAACACACTTCCCGGGTATGTCAATAAACACCGGCCCAGTGATAGATCAATAAACATAGGCCCTGGGGTAGAGGGTCAATAAACACAAGACCTGGAATAGGTGAATAAACACAGGCACTGGGTAGGTCAACAAACGCAGGCCTCGGGGTTGATGGTCAATAAACACAGACCCCAGGGTACAGGGTCAATAAACACAGGCACCGGGGTAGAGGGTCAATAGACACAGGCCCTGGGGTAGAGGGTCAATAAACACAGCCCCCAGGGGAGGTAAATAAACACAGGCCCCAGGGTAGATAGTCAATAAACACAGGCAGCGGGGTAGAGGGCCAATAACCACAGGCCTTGGGGTAGAGGGTCAATAGACATCGGCCCCGGGTTAGGTCAATAAACATAGGCCCCTGGGTAAAGGGTCAATAAACACAGGCCCTGTGGTCAAGGTTCAATAAACACAAGCCCTGGGATCGAGGTTCAATAAACACAGGCCTCGGGGTAGAGGGTCAATAAACACAGGCACCAGGGTAGAGGGTTAATAAACACTGGCCCGAGGGTAGAGGGTCAATAACACAGACCCCGGGGTAGAGGGTCAATAACACAGACCCCGGGGTAGAGGGTCATTAACACAGGCCCCAGGGTAGAGGTTCAATAAACACAGGCCCCAGGGTAGAGGGTCAATAAATACAGGTCCCAGGGTAGAGGGTCAATAAACAAAGGCCCCGGGGTAGGTCAATAAACACAGGCCTCAGGGTAGAGGGTCAATAAACATTGGCCCTGGGGGATAGGGTCAATAAACACTGGCCGTGGGGTATAGGGTCAATAAACACAGACCCTAGTGTAGGTCAATAAACACAGGCCCCGCGGTAGAGGGTCAATAAACACACTTCCCGGGTAGGTCAATAAGCACAGGCCCAGTGATAGGTCAATAAACACAGGACCTGGAATAGGTGAATAAACACAGGCACCGGGGTATAGGGTCAATAAACAAAGGTCCCAGGGTAGAGGGTCAATAAACAACACCCAGGGTAGGTCAATAAACACAGGACCCGGGGTCGAAGGTCAATAAACACAGGTCCCGGTGTAGAGGGTCAATAAACACAGGCCTCGGGGTAGAGGGTCAATAAACACAGACCCCGGGGTAGAGGATCAATAAACACAGGCCCCGGCATAGAGGGTCAATAAACACAGACCCCGGGGGTAGAGGTTCATAAAAACAGGCCATGAGGTAGAGGGTCAATAAACACAGGCCCCAGGGTAGAGGGTCAATAAACACAGGCCACGGGGTAGGTCAATAAACACAGGCCTCAGGGTAGAGGGTCAATAAACTCTGGCCCTGGGGTAGAGGGTCAATAAACACAGGCCACGGGGTATGTCAATAAACACAGGCCCAGTGAAGGTTAATAAACACAGGCCCCGGGGTAGATGTTCATAAACACAGGCCACGGGGTAGAGGGTCAATAAACACAGGTCCCAGGGTAGAGGGTCAATAAACAAAGTCCCCGGGGTAGGTCAATAAACAGAGGCCTCAGAGTAGAGGGTCAATAAACATGGGCCCTGGGGGATAGGGTCAATAAACACTGGCCGTGGGGTATAGGGTCAATAAACACAGACCCTAGTGTAGGTCAATAAACACAGGCTCCGCGGTAGAGGGTCAGTAAACACTTGCTCTGGGATAGAGGGTCAATAAATACAGGCCCCGGGGTAGAGGGTCAATAAACACACTTCCCGGGTAGGTCAATAAACACTGCCCCAGTGATAGGTCAATAAACACAGGACCTGGAATAGGTGAATAAACACAGGCACCGGGTAGGTCAACAAACGCACGACCACGGGGTTGATGGTCAATAAACACAGGCCCCGGGGTAGGTTAATAGACACAGGCCCTGGGGTAGAGTGTCAATAAACACAGCCCCCAGGGTAGGTCAATAAACACAGGCCCCAGGGTAGAGGGTCAATAAACACAGGCAGCGGAGTAGCGGGCCAATAAACACAGGCCTCGGGGTAGAGGGTCAATAGACATAGGCCCCTGGGTAGAGGGTCAATAAACACATGCCCTGTGGTCGAGGTTCAATAAACACAAGCCCTGGGATAGAGGTTAAATAAACACAGGCCTCGGTTAGAGGGTCAATAAACACAGGCACTGGTGTAGAGGGTTAATAAACACTGGCCCGGGGGTAGAGGGTCAATAACACAGACCCCGGGGTAGAGGGTCATAAACACAGGCCCCAGGGTAGAGGTTCAATAAACACAGGCCCCAGGGTAGAGGGTCAATAGAAACAGGCCCCGGGGTAGAGGGTCAATAGACACAGGCCCCAGGGTAGAGGGCCATTAAACACAGGCCTCGGGGTAGAGGGTCAATAGACATAGGTCCCGGGTTAGGTCAATAAACATAGGCCCCTGAGTAGAGGGTCAATAAACACAGGCCCTATGATCGAGGTTCAATAAACACAAGCCCTGGGATAGAGGTTCAATAAACACAGGCCTCGGGTTAGAGGGTCAATAAACACAGGCACCGGGGTAGGTCAATAAACACAGGCCTCAGGGTAGAGGTTCAATAAACACTGGCCCTGGGGTAGAGGGTTAATAAACACTGGCCCCAAGGTAGAGGGCCAATAACTCAGACACCGGGGTAGAGGGTCATAAACACAGGCCCCAGGGTAGAGGTTCAATAAATACAGGCTCCGGCGTTGGTCAATAAACACAGGCCTCGGGATTGAGGGTCAACAAACACAGGCAACATGATAGGTCAATAATCACAGGCCTTGGGGTAGAGGGTCAATAAACATTGGCCCTGGGGTATAAGGTCAATAAACACAGGCTCCGGGGTAGGTCAATAAACACAGGCTTCAGGGTAGAGGCTCAAAAAACACAGACACTAGGGTATAGGGTCAATAAACACAGGCCACGGGGTATGGCAATAAACACACGGTAGAGGGTCAATAAACTCTGGCCCTGGGGTATAGGGTCAATAAACACAGGCTCTGGGGTAGGTCAATAAACACAAGTCCTGGGGTAGAGGGTCAATAAACACAGCCCCCGGGTAGGTCAATAAAAACAGGCCCTGGTGTAGAAGGTCAATAAACACAGGTCCCGGGGTCGAGGGCCAATAAACACAGGCCTCGGGGTAGAGGATCAATAAACACAGGCACCAGGGTATAGGGTCAATAAACACAGACCCCGGGGTAGAGGTTCATAAACACAGGCCATGGGGTAGAGGGTCAATAAACACACCCCCAGAGTAGAGGGTCAACAAACACAGGCCCCGGGGTAGGTCAATAAACACAGGCCCCGGGGTAGAGGGTCAATAATCACTGGCCCTGGGGGATAGAGTCAATAAACACTGGCCGTGGGGTATAGGGTCAATAAACACAGACCCTGGTGTAGGTCAATAAAAACAGGGCCTGGGATAGAGGGTCAATAAATACAGGCCCCAGGGTAGAGGGTCAATAAACACACTTCCCGGGTATGTCAATAAACACCGGCCCAGTGATAGGTCAATAAACATAGGCCCTGGGGTAGAGGGTCAATAAACACAAGACCTGGAATAGGTGAATAAACACAGGCACTGGGTAGGTCAACAAACACAGGCCTCGGGGTTGATGGTCAATAAACACAGACCCCAGGGTACAGGGTCAATAAACACAGGCACCGGGGTAGAGGGTCAATAGACACAGGCCCTGGGGTAGAGGGTCAATAAACACAGCCCCCAGGGTAGGTAAATAAACACAGGCCCCAGGGTAGATAGTCAATAAACACAGGCAGCGGGGTAGAGGGCCAATAACCACAGGCCTTGGGGTAGAGGGTCAATAGACATAGGCCCCGGGTTAGGTCAATAAACATAGGCCCCTGGGTAAAGGTTCAATAAACACAGGCCCTGTGGTCAAGGTTCAATAAACACAAGCCCTGGGATCGAGGTTCAATAAACACAGGCCTCGGGGTAGAGGGTCAATAAACACAGGCACCAGGGTAGAGGGTTAATAAACACTGGCCCGAGGGTAGAGGGTCAATAACACAGACCCCGGGGTAGAGGGTCAATAACACAGACCCCGGGGTAGAGGGTCATTAACACAGGCCCCAGGGTAGAGGTTCAATAAACACAGGCCCCAGGGTAGAGGGTCAATAAACACAGGTCCCAGGGTAGAGGGTCAATAAACAAAGGCCCCGGGGTAGGTCAATAAACACAGGCCTCAGGGTAGAGGGTGAATAAACATTGGCCCTGGGGGATAGGGTCAATAAACACTGGCCGTGGGGTATAGGGTCAATAAACACAGACCCTCGTGTAGGTCAATAAACACAGGCCCCGCGGTAGAGGGTCAATAAACACACTTCCCGGGTAGGTCAATAAGCACAGGCCCAGTGATAGGTCAATAAACACAGGACCTGGAATAGGTGAATAAACACAGGCACCGGGGTATAGGGTCAATAAACAAAGGTCCCAGGGTAGAGGGTCAATAAACAACACCCAGGGTAGGTCAATAAACACAGGACCCGGGGTCGAAGGTCAATAAACACAGGTCCCGGTGTAGAGGGTCAATAAACACAGGCCTCGGGGTAGAGGGTCAATAAACACAGACCCCGGGGTAGAGGATCAATAAACACAGGCCCCGGCATAGAGGGTCAATAAACACAGACCCCGGGGGTAGAGGTTCATAAAAACAGGCCATGAGGTAGAGGGTCAATAAACACAGGCCCCAGGGTAGAGGGTCAATAAACACAGGCCACGGGGTAGGTCAATAAACACAGGCCTCAGGGTAGAGGGTCAATAAACTCTGGCCCTGGGGTAGAGGGTCAATAAACACAGGCCACGGGGTATGTCAATAAACACAGGCCCAGTGAAGGTTAATAAACACAGGCCCCGGGGTAGATGTTCATAAACACAGGCCACGGGGTAGAGGGTCAATAAACACAGGTCCCAGGGTAGAGGGTCAATAAATACAGGCCCCGGGGTAGAGGGTCAATAAACACACTTCCCGGGTAGGTCAATAAACACAGGCCCAGTGATAGGTCAATAAACACAGGCACCGGGTAGGTCAACAAACGCAGGACCACGGGGTTGATGGTCAATAAACACAGGCCCCGGGGTAGGTCAATAAACACAGGCACCGGGGTAGAGCGTCAATAGACACAGGCCCTGGGGTAGAGTGTCAATAAACACAGCCCCCAGGGTAGGTCAATAAACACAGGCCCCAGGGTAGAGGGTCAATAAACACAGGCAGCGGAGTAGAGGGCCAATAAACACAGGCCTCGTGGTAGAGGGTCAATAGACATAGGCCCCGGTTTTGGTCAATAAACATAGGCCCCTGGGTAGAGGGTCAATAAACACATGCCCTGTGGTCGAGGTTCAATAAACACAAGCCCTGGGATAGAGGTTCAATAAACACAGGCCTCGGGTTAGAGGGTCAATAAACACAGGCACTGGTGTAGAGGGTTAATAAACACTGGCCCGGGGGTAGAGGGTCAATAACACAGACCCCGGGGTAGAGGGTCATAAACACAGGCCCCAGGGTAGAGGTTCAATAAACACAGGCCCCAGGGTAGAGGGTCAATAGACACAGGCCCCAGGGTAGAGGGTCAATAGACACAAGCCCCGGGGTAGAGGGTCAATAGACACAGGCCCCAGGGTCGACGGTCAATAGACACAGGCCCCGGGTTAGAAGGTCAATAGACACAGGCCACAGGGCAGGTCAATAAACAGAGGCCCCGGGGTAGAGGGTCAATAAACGAAGACCGCGGGGTAGAGTGTCAATAAACACAGACCCCGGGGTAGAGGGTCAATAAACACAGGCCCCAGGGTAGGTCAATAAACATAGGCCTCGGGGTAAAGCGTCAATAAAAAAGACCCCAGAGTAGAGGGTCAATAAACACAGGCCCTGGGTTAGAGGGTCAATAAACATAGGCCCCGGGGTAGAGGGTCAATAAACACAGGCCACAGGGTAGAGGGTCAATAAACACAGGCCCTGGGATAGGTCAATAAACACAGACCCCGGGTTAGAGGGCAATAAACACAGGCCCAGGGGTAGGTCAATAAACACAGGCCCAGGGGTAGGTCAATAAACACATGCTCCGGGGTAGGTCAATAAACACAGGCCTCGGGGTAGAGGGTCAATAAACACAGACACCAGGGTATAAGGTCAAAAAACACAGGCCACGGGGCCGAGGTCAATAAACACAGACCTCGGGGTAGATGGTCAATAAACACAGGCACCGGGTAGGTCAACAAATGCAGGCCTTTGGTAGAGGGCCAATAAATGCAGGCCCCAGGGTAGTGGGTCAATATTCATAGGCCCCGGGATAGGTCAATAAACATAGGCCCCGGGGTCGAGGGTCAATTAACACTGGCCTTGGGTAGAGGGTCAATAAACACAGGCCCCGGGGTAGAGGATCAATATACACAGGCCTTGGGGTAGGCCAATAAACACAGGCCTCGCGGTAGAGTGTCAATAAAAAAGACCCCAGAGTAGAAGGTCAATAAACACAGGCCCTGGGTTAGAGGGTCAATAAACACAGGCCCCGGGGTAGAGGGTCAATAAACACAGGCCCCGGGGTATTTCAATAACCACAGGCCCTGTGTAGGTCAATAAACACCGACCCCGGGGGAAAGGATCAATAAACACAGCCCCCGGGGTAGGTCAATCAACACAGGCCCGGGGTAGAAGGTCAATAAACACAGGCCTTGGGGAAGAGGATCAATAAACACAGGCACCGGGGTATAGGGTCAATAAACACAGACCCCGGGGTAGATGTTCATAAACACAGGCCACGGGGTAGAGGGTCAATAAACACAGGTCCCAAGATAGAGGGTCAATAAACAAAGGCCCCGGGGTAGGTCAATAAACACAGGCCTCAGGGTAGAGGGTCAATAAACACAGACCCTAGTGTAGGTCAATAAACACAGGCCCCGCGGTAGAGGGTCAATAAACACACTTCCCGGGTAGGTCAATAAGCACAGGCCCAGTGATAGGTCAATAAACACAGGACCTGGAATAGGTGAATAAACACAGGCACCGGGGTATAGGGTCAATAAACAAAGGTCCCAGGGTAGAGGGTCAATAAACAACACCCAGGGTAGGTCAATAAACACAGGACCCGGGGTCGAAGGTCAATAAACACAGGTCCCGGTGTAGAGGGTCAACAAACACAGGCCCCGGGGTAGGTCAATAAACACAGGCCCCGGGGTAGAGGGTCAATAAACACTGGCCCTGGGGGATAGAGTCAATAAACACTGGCCGTGGGGTATAGGGTCAATAAACACAGACCCTGGTGTAGGTCAATAAAAACAGGGCCTGGGATAGAGGGTCAATAAATACAGGCCCCAGGGTAGAGGGTCAATAAACACACTTCCCGGGTATGTCAATAAACACCGGCCCAGTGATAGGTCAATAAACATAGGCCCTGGGGTAGAGGGTCAATAAACACAAGACCTGGAATAGGTGAATAAACACAGGCACTGGGTAGGTCAACAAACGCAGGCCTCGGGGTTGATGGTCAATAAACACAGACCCCAGGGTACAGGGTCAATAAACACAGGCACCAGGGTAGAGGGTCAATAGACACAGGCCCTGGGGTAGAGGGTCAATAAACACAGCCCCCAGGGTAGGTAAATAAACACAGGCCCCAGGGTAGATAGTCAATAAACACAGGCAGCGGGGTAGAGGGCCAATAACCACAGGCCTTGGGGTAGAGGGTCAATAGACATCGGCCCCGGGTTAGGTCAATAAACATAGGCCCCTGGGTAAAGGGTCAATAAACACAGGCCCTGTGGTCAAGGTTCAATAAACACAAGCCCTGGGATCGAGGTTCAATAAACACAGGCCTCGGGGTAGAGGGTCAATAAACACAGGCACCAGGGTAGAGGGTTAATAAACACTGGCCCGAGGGTAGAGGGTCAATAACACAGACCCCGGGGTAGAGGGTCAATAACACAGACCCCGGGGTAGAGGGTCATTAACACAGGCCCCAGGGTAGAGGTTCAATAAACACAGGCCCCAGGGTAGAGGGTCAATAAACACAGGTCCCAGGGTAGAGGGTCAATAAACAAAGCCCCGGGGTAGTTCAATAAACACAGGCCTCAGGGTAGAGGGTCAATAAACATTGGCCCTGGGGTATAGGGTCAATAAACACTGGCCGTGGGGTATAGGGTCAATAAACACAGACCCTAGTGTAGGTCAATAAACACAGGCCCCGCGGTAGAGGGTCAATAAACACACTTCCCGGGTAGGTCAATAAGCACAGGCCCAGTGATAGGTCAATAAACACAGGACCTGGAATAGGTGAATAAACACAGGCACCGGGGTATAGGGTCAATAAACAAAGGTCCCAGGGTAGAGGGTCAATAAACAACACCCAGGGTAGGTCAATAAACACAGGACCCGGGGTCGAAGGTCAATAAACACAGGTCCCGGTGTAGAGGGTCAATAAACACAGGCCTCGGGGTAGAGGGTCAATAAACACAGACCCCGGGGTAGAGGATCAATAAACACAGGCCCCGGCATAGAGGGTCAATAAACACAGACCCCGGGGGTAGAGGTTCATAAAAACAGGCCATGAGGTAGAGGGTCAATAAACACAGGCCCCAGGGTAGAGGGTCAATAAACACAGGCCACGGGGTAGGTCAATAAACACAGGCCTCAGGGTAGAGGGTCAATAAACTCTGGCCCTGGGGTAGAGGGTCAATAAACACAGGCCACGGGGTATGTCAATAAACACAGGCCCAGTGAAGGTTAATAAACACAGGCCCCGGGGTAGATGTTCATAAACACAGGCCACGGGGTAGAGGGTCAATAAACACAGGTCCCAGGGTAGAGGGTCAATAAATACAGGCCCCGGGTTAGAGGGTCAATAAACACACTTCCCGGGTAGGTCAATAAACACAGGCCCAGTGATAGGTCAATAAACACAGGCACCGGGTAGGTCAACAAACGCAGGACCACGGGGTTGATGGTCAATAAACACAGGCCCCGGGGTAGGTCAATAAACACAGGCACCGGGGTAGAGCGTCAATAGACACAGGCCCTGGGGTAGAGTGTCAATAAACACAGCCCCCAGGGTAGGTCAATAAACACAGGCCCCAGGGTAGAGGGTCAATAAACACAGGCAGCGGAGTAGAGGGCCAATAAACACAGGCCTCGTGGTAGAGGGTCAATAGACATAGGCCCCGGTTTTGGTCAATAAACATAGGCCCCTGGGTAGAGGGTCAATAAACACATGCCCTGTGGTCGAGGTTCAATAAACACAAGCCCTGGGATAGAGGTTCAATAAACACAGGCCTCGGGTTAGAGGGTCAATAAACACAGGCACTGGTGTAGAGGGTTAATAGACACTGGCCCGGGGGTAGAGGGACAATAACACAGACCCCGGGGTAGAGGGTCATAAACACAGGCCCCAGGGTAGAGGTTCAATAAACACAGGCCCCAGGGTAGAGGGTCAATAGACACAGGCCCCAGGGTAGAGGGTCAATAGACACAAGCCCCGGGGTAGAGGGTCAATAGACACAGGCCCCAGTGTCGACGGTCAATAGACACAGGCCCCGGGTTAGAAGGTCAATAGCCACAGGCCACAGGGCAGGTCAATAAACAGAGGCCCCGGGGTAGAGGGTCAATAAACGAAGACCGCGGGGTAGAGTGTCAATAAACACAGGCCCCGGGGTAGAGGGTCAATAAACACAGGCCCCAGGGTAGGTCAATAAACATAGGCCTCGGGGTAAAGCGTCAATAAAAAAGACCCCAGAGTAGAGGGTCAATAAACACAGGCCCTGGGTTAGAGGGTCAATAAACATAGGCCCCGGGGTAGAGGGTCAATAAACACAGGCCACAGGGTAGAGGGTCAATAAACACAGGCCCTGGGATAGGTCAATAAACACAGGCCCCGGAGTAGGTCAATAAACACAGACCCCGGGTTAGAGGGCAATAAACACAGGCCCAGGGGTAGGTCAATAAACACAGGCCCAGGGGTAGGTCAATAAACACATGCTCCGGGGTAGGTCAATAAACACAGGCCTCGGGGTAGAGGGTCAATAAACACAGACACCAGGGTATAAGGTCAAAAAACACAGGCCACGGGGCCGAGGTCAATAAACACAGACCTCGGGGTAGATGGTCAATAAACACAGGCACCAGGTAGGTCAACAAATGCAGGCCTTTGGTAGAGGGTCAATAAATGCAGGCCCCAGGGTAGTGGGTCAATATTCATAGGCCCCGGGATAGGTCAATAAACATAGGCCCCGGGGTCGAGGGTCAATTAACACTGGCCTTGGGTAGAGGGTCAATAAACACAGGCCCCGGGGTAGAGGATGAATATACACAGGCCTTGGGGTAGGCCAATAAACACAGGCCTCGCGGTAGAGTGTCAATAAAAAAGACCCCAGAGTAGAAGGTCAATAAACACAGGCCCTGGGTTAGAGGGTCAATAAACACAGGCCCCGGGGTAGAGGGTCAATAAACACAGGCCCCGGGGTATTTCAATAACCACAGGCCCTGTGTAGGTCAATAAACACCGACCCCGGGGGAAAGGATCAATAAACACAGCCCCCGGGGTAGGTCAATCAACACAGGCCCGGGGTAGAAGGTCAATAAACACAGGCCTTGGGGTAGAGGATCAATAAACACAGGCACCGGGGTATAGGGTCAATAAACACAGACCCCGGGGTAGATGTTCATAAACACAGGCCACAGGGTAGAGGGTCAATAAACACAGGTCCCAGGATAGAGGGTCAATAAACAAAGGCCCCGGGGTTGGTCAATAAACACAGGCCTCAGGGTAGAGGGTCAATAAACATTGGCCCTGGGGGATAGGGTCAATAAACACTGGCCATGGGGTATAGGGTCAATAAACACAGACCCTAGTGTAGGTCAATAAACACAGGCCCCGCGGTAGAGGGTCAATAAATACACTTCCCGGGTAGGTCAATAAGCACAGGCCCAGTGATAGGTCAATAAACACAGGACCTGGAATAGGTGAATAAACACAGGCACCGGGGTATAGGGTCAATAAACAAAGGTCCCAGGGTAGAGGGTCAATAAACAACACCCAGGGTAGGTCAATAAACACAGGACCCAGGGTCGAAGGTCAATAAACACAGGCCCCAGGGTAGAGGGTCAATAAACACAGGCCACGGGGTAGGTCAATAAACACAGGCCTCAGGGTAGAGGGTCAATAAACTCTGGCGCTGGGGTAGAGGGTCAATAAACACAGGCCCCGGGGTATGTCAATAAACACAGGCCCAGTGAAGGTTAATAAACACAGGCCCCGGGGTAGATGTTCATAAACACAGGCCACGGGGTAGAGGGTCAATAAACACAGGTCCCAAGGTAGAGGGTCAATAAATACAGGCCCCGGGTAGAGGGTCAATAAACACACTTCCCGGGTAGGTCAATAAACACAGGCCCAGTGATAGGTCAATAAACACAGGACCTGGAATAGGTGAATAAACACAGGCACAGGGTAGGTCAACAAACGCAGGACCGCTGGGTTGATGGTCAATAAACACAGGCCCCTGGGTCGGTCAATAAACACAGGCACCGGGGCAGAGGGTCAATAGACACAGGCCCTGGGGTAGAGTGTCAATAAACACAGCCCCCAGGGTAGGTCAATAAACACAGGCCCCAGGGTAGAGGGTCAATAAACACAGGAAGCGGAGTAGAGGGCCAATAAACACAGGCCTCGGGCTAGAGGGTCAATAGACATAGGCCCCGATTTTGGTCAATAAACATAGGCCCCTGGGTAGAGGGTCAATAAACACATGCCCTGGGATAGAGGTTCAATAAACACAGGCCTCGGGTTAGAGGGTCAATAAACACAGGCACTGGTGTAGAGGGTTAATAAACACTGGCCCGGGGGTAGAGGGTCAATGACACAGACCCCGGGGTAGAGGGTCATAAACACAGGCCCCAGGGTAGAGGTTCAATAAACACAGGCCCCAGGGTAGAGGGTCAATAGACACAGGCCCCAGGGTAGAGGGTCAATAGACACAGGCCCCAGGGTAGAGGGTCAATAGACACAAGCCCCAGGGTAGAGGGTCAATAGACACAGGCCCCAGGGCCGACGGTCAATAGACACAGGCCCCGGGTTAGAAGGTCAATAGACACAGGCCACAGGGCAGGTCAATAAACAGAGGCCCCGGGGTAGAGGGTCAATAAACGAAGACCGCGGGGTAGAGTGTCAATAAACACAGGCCCCGGGGTAGAGGGTCAATAAACACAGGCCCCGGGGTAGGTCAACAAACATAGGCCTCGGGGTAAAGCGTCAATAAAAAAGACCCCAGAGTAGAGGGTCAATAAACACAGGCCCTGGGTTAGAGGGTCAATAAACACAGGCCCCGGAGTAGGTCAATAAACACAGACCCCGGGTTAGAGGGCAATAAACACAGGCCCTGGGATAGGTCAATAAACACAGGCCCCGGAGTAGGTCAATAAACACAGACCCCGGGTTAGAGGGCAATAAACACAGGCCCAGGGGTAGGTCAATAAACACAGGCCCAGGGGTAGGTCAATAAACACATGCTCCGGGGTAGGTCAATAAACACAGGCCTCGGGGTAGAGGGTCAATAAACACAGACACCAGGGTATAAGGTCAAAAAACACAGGCCACGGGGCCGAGGTCAATAAACACAGACCTCGGGGTAGATGGTCAATAAACACAGGCACCGGGTAGGTCAACAAATGCAGGCCTTTGGTAGAGGGCCAATAAATGCAGGCCCCAGGGTAGTGGGTCAATATTCATAGGCCCCGGGATAGGTCAATAAACATAGGCCCCGGGGTCGAGGGTCAATTAACACTGGCCTTGGGTAGAGGGTCAATAAACACAGGCCCCGGGGTAGAGGATCAATATACACAGGCCTTGGGGTAGGCCAATAAACACAGGCCTCGCGGTAGAGTGTCAATAAAAAAGACCCCAGAGTAGAAGGTCAATAAACACAGGCCCTGGGTTAGAGGGTCAATAAACACAGGCCCCGGGGTAGAGGGTCAATAAACACAGGCCCCGGGGTATTTCAATAACCACAGGCCCTGTGTAGGTCAATAAACACCGACCCCGGGGGAAAGGATCAATAAACACAGCCCCCGGGGTAGGTCAATCAACACAGGCCCGGGGTAGAAGGTCAATAAACACAGGCCTTGGGGAAGAGGATCAATAAACACAGGCACCGGGGTATAGGGTCAATAAACACAGACCCCGGGGTAGATGTTCATAAACACAGGCCACGGGGTAGAGGGTCAATAAACACAGGTCCCAGGATAGAGGGTCAATAAACAAAGGCCCCGGGGTAGGTCAATAAACACAGGCCTCAGGGTAGAGGGTCAATAAACACAGACCCTAGTGTAGGTCAATAAACACAGGCCCCGCGGTAGAGGGTCAATAAACACACTTCCCGGGTAGGTCAATAAGCACAGGCCCAGTGATAGGTCAATAAACACAGGACCTGGAATAGGTGAATAAACACAGGCACCGGGGTATAGGGTCAATAAACAAAGGTCCCAGGGTAGAGGGTCAATAAACAACACCCAGGGTAGGTCAATAAACACAGGACCCGGGGTCGAAGGTCAATAAACACAGGTCCCGGTGTAGAGGGTCAACAAACACAGGCCCCGGGGTAGGTCAATAAACACAGGCCCCGGGGTAGAGGGTCAATAAACACTGGCCCTGGGGGATAGAGTCAATAAACACTGGCCGTGGGGTATAGGGTCAATAAACACAGACCCTGGTGTAGGTCAATAAAAACAGGGCCTGGGATAGAGGGTCAATAAATACAGGCCCCAGGGTAGAGGGTCAATAAACACACTTCCCGGGTATGTCAATAAACACCGGCCCAGTGATAGGTCAATAAACATAGGCCCTGGGGTAGAGGGTCAATAAACACAAGACCTGGAATAGGTGAATAAACACAGGCACTGGGTAGGTCAACAAACGCAGACCTCGGGGTATGATGGTCAATAAACACAGACCCCAGGGTACAGGGTCAATAAACACAGGCACCGGGGTAGAGGGTCAATAGACACAGGCCCTGGGGTAGAGGGTCAATAAACACAGCCCCCAGGGTAGGTAAATAAACACAGGCCCCAGGGTAGATAGTCAATAAACACAGGCAGCGGGGTAGAGGGTCAATAGACATAGGCCCCGGGTTAGGTCAATAAACATAGGCCCCTGGGTAAAGGGTCAATAAACACAGGCCCTGTGGTCAAGGTTCAATAAATACAAGCCCTGGGATCGAGGTTCAATAAACACAGGCCTCGGGGTAGAGGGTCAATAAACACAGGCACCAGGGTAGAGGGTTAATAAACACTGGCCCAAGGGTAGAGGGTCAATAACACAGACCCCGGGGTAGAGGGTCAATAACACAGACCCCGGGGTAGAGGGTCATTAACACAGGCCCCAGGGTAGAGGTCCAATAAACACAGGCCCCAGGGTAGAGGGTCAATAAACACAGGTCCCAGGGTAGAGGGTCAATAAACAAAGGCCCCGGGGTAGGTCAATAAACACAGGCCTCAGGGTAGAGGGTCAATAAACATTGGCCCTGGGGGATAGGGTCAATAAACACTGGCCGTGGGGTATAGGGTCAATAAACACAGACCCTAGTGTAGGTCAATAAACACAGGCCCCGCGGTAGAGGGTCAATAAACACACTTCCCGGGTAGGTCAATAAGCACAGGCCCAGTGATAGGTCAATAAACACAGGACCTGGAATAGGTGAATAAACACAGGCACCGGGGTATAGGGTCAATAAACAAAGGTCCCAGGGTAGAGGGTCAATAAACAACACCCAGGGTAGGTCAA
This sequence comes from Pristiophorus japonicus, assembly GCF_044704955.1. Classification (NCBI taxonomy): domain Eukaryota; kingdom Metazoa; phylum Chordata; class Chondrichthyes; family Pristiophoridae; genus Pristiophorus; species Pristiophorus japonicus. The sequence goes on along the minus strand of NC_091982.1, from coordinate 135,603,800 downwards.
TAAACACAGGACCCGGGGTCGAAGGTCAATAAACACAGGTCCCGGTGTAGAGGGTCAATAAACACAGGCCTCGGGGTAGAGGGTCAATAAACACAGACCCCGGGGTAGAGGATCAATAAACACAGGCCCCAGCATAGAGGGTCAATAAACACAGACCCCGGGGGTAGAGGTTCATAAAAACAGGCCATGAGGTAGAGGGTCAATAAACACAGGCCCCAGGGTAGAGGGTCAATAAACACAGGCCACGGGGTAGGTCAATAAACACAGGCCTCAGGGTAGAGGGTCAATAAACTCTGGCCCTGGGGTAGAGGGTCAATAAACACAGGCCACGGGGTATGTCAATAAACACAGGCCCAGTGAAGGTTAATAAACACAGGCCCTGGGGTAGATGTTCATAAACACAGGCCACGGGGTAGAGGGTCAATAAACACAGGTCCCAGGGTAGAGGGTCAATAAATACAGGCCCCGGGTTAGAGGGTCAATAAACACACTTCCCGGGTAGGTCAATAAACACAGGCCCAGTGATAGGTCAATAAACACAGGCACCGGGTAGGTCAACAAACGCAGGACCACGGGGTTGATGGTCAATAAACACAGGCCCCGGGGTAGGTCAATAAACACAGGCACCGGGGTAGAGCGTCAATAGACACAGGCCCTGGGGTAGAGTGTCAATAAACACAGCCCCCAGGGTAGGTCAATAAACACAGGCCCCAGGGTAGAGGGTCAATAAACACAGGCAGCGGAGTAGAGGGCCAATAAACACAGGCCTCGTGGTAGAGGGTCAATAGACATAGGCCACGGTTTTGGTCAATAAACATAGGCCCCTGGGTAGAGGGTCAATAAACACATGCCCTGTGGTCGAGGTTCAATAAACACAAGCCCTGGGATAGAGGTTCAATAAACACAGGCCTCGGGTTAGAGGGTCAATAAACACAGGCACTGGTGTAGAGGGTTAATAGACACTGGCCCGGGGGTAGAGGGACAATAACACAGACCCCGGGGTAGAGGGTCATAAACACAGGCCCCAGGGTAGAGGTTCAATAAACACAGGCCCCAGGGTAGAGGGTCAATAGACACAGGCCCCAGGGTAGAGGGTCAATAGACACAAGCCCCGGGGTAGAGGGTCAATAGACACAGGCCCCAGGGTCGACGGTCAATAGACACAGGCCCCGGGTTAGAAGGTCAATAGCCACAGGCCACAGGGCAGGTCAATAAACAGAGGCCCCGGGGTAGAGGGTCAATAAACGAAGACCGCGGGGTAGAGTGTCAATAAACACAGGCCCCGGGGTAGAGGGTCAATAAACACAGGCCCCAGGGTAGGTCAATAAACATAGGCCTCGGGGTAAAGCGTCAATAAAAAAGACCCCAGAGTAGAGGGTCAATAAACACAGGCCCTGGGTTAGAGGGTCAATAAACATAGGCCCCGGGGTAGAGGGTCAATAAACACAGGCCACAGGGTAGAGGGTCAATAAACACAGGCCCTGGGATAGGTCAATAAACACAGGCCCCGGAGTAGGTCAATAAACACAGACCCCGGGTTAGAGGGCAATAAACACAGGCCCAGGGGTAGGTCAATAAACACAGGCCCAGGGGTAGGTCAATAAACACATGCTCCGGGGTAGGTCAATAGACACAGGCCTCGGGGTAGAGGGTCAATAAACACAGACACCAGGGTATAAGGTCAAAAAACACAGGCCACGGGGCCGAGGTCAATAAACACAGACCTCGGGGTAGATGGTCAATAAACACAGGCACCAGGTAGGTCAACAAATGCAGGCCTTTGGTAGAGGGTCAATAAATGCAGGCCCCAGGGTAGTGGGTCAATATTCATAGGCCCCGGGATAGGTCAATAAACATAGGCCCCGGGGTCGAGGGTCAATTAACACTGGCCTTGGGTAGAGGGTCAATAAACACAGGCCCCGGGGTAGAGGATCAATATACACAGGCCTTGGGGTAGGCCAATAAACACAGGCCTCGCGGTAGAGTGTCAATAAAAAAGACCCCAGAGTAGAAGGTCAATAAACACAGGCCCTGGGTTAGAGGGTCAATAAACACAGGCCCCGGGGTAGAGGGTCAATAAACACAGGCCCCGGGGTATTTCAATAACCACAGGCCCTGTGTAGGTCAATAAACACCGACCCCGGGGGAAAGGATCAATAAACACAGCCCCCGGGGTAGGTCAATCAACACAGGCCCGGGGTAGAAGGTCAATAAACACAGGCCTTGGGGTAGAGGATCAATAAACACAAGCACCGGGGTATAGGGTCAATAAACACAGACCCCGGGGTAGATGTTCATAAACACAGGCCACAGGGTAGAGGGTCAATAAACACAGGTCCCAGGATAGAGGGTCAATAAACAAAGGCCCCGGGGTTGGTCAATAAACACAGGCCTCAGGGTAGAGGGTCAATAAACATTGGCCCTGGGGGATAGGGTCAATAAACACTGGCCATGGGGTATAGGGTCAATAAACACAGACCCTAGTGTAGGTCAATAAACACAGGCCCCGCGGTAGAGGGTCAATAAACACACTTCCCGGGTAGGTCAATAAGCACAGGCCCAGTGATAGGTCAATAAACACAGGACCTGGAATAGGTGAATAAACACAGGCACCGGGGTATAGGGTCAATAAACAAAGGTCCCAGGGTAGAGGGTCAATAAACAACACCCAGGGTAGGTCAATAAACACAGGACCCAGGGTCGAAGGTCAATAAACACAGGCCCCAGGGTAGAGGGTCAATAAACACAGGCCACGGGGTAGGTCAATAAACACAGGCCTCAGGGTAGAGGGTCAATAAACTCTGGCGCTGGGGTAGAGGGTCAATAAACACAGGCCCCGGGGTATGTCAATAAACACAGGCCCAGTGAAGGTTAATAAACACAGGCCCCGGGGTAGATGTTCATAAACACAGGCCACGGGGTAGAGGGTCAATAAACACAGGTCCCAAGGTAGAGGGTCAATAAATACAGGCCCCGGGTAGAGGGTCAATAAACACACTTCCCGGGTAGGTCAATAAACACAGGCCCAGTGATAGGTCAATAAACACAGGACCTGGAATAGGTGAATAAACACAGGCACAGGGTAGGTCAACAAACGCAGGACCGCTGGGTTGATGGTCAATAAACACAGGCCCCTGGGTCGGTCAATAAACACAGGCACCGGGGTAGAGGGTCAATAGACACAGGCCCTGGGGTAGAGTGTCAATAAACACAGCCCCCAGGGTAGGTCAATAAACACAGGCCCCAGGGTAGAGGGTCAATAAACACAGGAAGCGGAGTAGAGGGCCAATAAACACAGGCCTCGGGCTAGAGGGTCAATAGACATAGGCCCCGATTTTGGTCAATAAACATAGGCCCCTGGGTAGAGGGTCAATAAACACATGCCCTGGGATAGAGGTTCAATAAACACAGGCCTCGGGTTAGAGGGTCAATAAACACAGGCACTGGTGTAGAGGGTTAATAAACACTGGCCCGGGGGTAGAGGGTCAATAACACAGACCCCGGGGTAGAGGGTCATAAACACAGGCCCCAGGGTAGAGGTTCAATAAACACAGGCCCCAGGGTAGAGGGTCAATAGAAACAGGCCCCAGGGTAGAGGGTCAATAGACACAGGCCCCAGGGTAGAGGGTCAATAGACACAAGCCCCGGGGTAGAGGGTCAATAGACACAGGCCCCAGGGCCGACGGTCAATAGACACAGGCCCCGGGTTAGAAGGTCAATAGACACAGGCCACAGGGCAGGTCAATAAACAGAGGCCCCGGGGTAGAGGGTCAATAAAAAAGACCCCAGAGTAGAGGGTCAATAAACACAGGCCCTGGGTTAGAGGGTCAATAAACACAGGCCCCGGAGTAGGTCAATAAACACTGACCACGGGTTAGAGGGCAATAAACACAGGCCCAGTGGTAGGTCAATAAACACAGGCCCAAGGGTAGGTCAATAAACACATGCTCCGGGGTAAGTCAATAAACACAGGCCTCGGGGTAGAGGGTCAATAAACACAGGCACCAGGGTATAAGGTCAATAAACACAGGCCACGGGGCTGAGGTCAATAAACACAGACCTCGGGGTAGATGGTCAATAAACACAGGCACCGGGTAGGTCAACAAATGCAGGCCTTTGGTAGAGAGTCAATAAACGCAGGCCCCAGGGTAGTGGGTCAATAGTCATAGGCCCCGGGATAGGTCAATAAACATAGGCCCCGGGGTCGAGGGTCAATTAACACTGGCCTTGGGTATAGGGTCAATAAACATAGGCCCCGGGGTAGAGGATCAATATACACAGGCCTTGGGGTAGGCCAATAAACACAGGCCTCCCGGTAGAGTGTCAATAAAAAAGACCCCAGAGTAGAAGGTCAATAAACACAGGCCCTGGGTTAGAGGGTCAATAGACACAAGCCCCGGGGTAGAGGGTCAATAGACACAGGCCCCAGGGTCGACGGTCAATAGACACAGGCCCCGGGTTAGAAGGTCAATAGACACAGGCCACAGGGCAGGTCAATAAACAGAGGCCCCGGGGTAGAGGGTCAATAAACGAAGACCGCGGGGTAGAGTGTCAATAAACACAGGCCCCGGGGTAGAGGGTCAATAAACACAGGCCCCGGGGTAGGTCAATAAACATAGGCCTCGGGGTAAGGCGTCAATAAAAAAGACCCCAGAGTAGAGGGTCAATGAACACAGGCCCTGGGTTAGAGGGTCAATAAACATAGGCCCCGGGGTAGAGGGTCAATAAACACAGGCCACAGGGTAGAGGGTCAATAAACACAGGCCCTGGGATAGGTCAAGAAACACAGGCCCCGGAGTAGGTCAATAAACACAGACCACGGGTTAGAGGGCAATAAACACAGGCCCAGGGGTAGGTCAATAAACACAGGCCCAGGGGTAGGTCAATAAACACATGCTCCGGGGTAGGTCAATAAACACAGGCCTCGGGGTAGAGGGTCAATAAACACAGGCACCAGGGTATAAGGTCAAAAAACACAGGCCACGGGACTGATGTCAATAAACACAGACCTCAGGGTAGATGGTCAATAAACACAGGCACCGGGTAGGTCAACAAATGCAGGCCTTTGGTAGAGGGTCAATAAACTCAGGCCCCAGGGTAGTGGGTCAATAGTCATAGGCCCCGGGATAGATCAATAAACATAGGCCCCGGGGTCGAGGGTTAATTAACACTGGCCTTGGGTAGAGGGTCAATAAACACAGGCCCCGGGGTAGAGGATCAATATACACAGGCCTTGGGGTAGGCCAATAAACACAGGCCTCCCGGTAGAGTGTCAATAAAAAAGACCCCAGAGGAGAAGGTCAATAAACACAGGCCCTGGGTTAGAGGGTCAATAAACACAGGCCACGGGGTAGGTCAATAAACATAGGCCTCGGGGTAAGGCGTCAATAAAAAAGACCCCAGAGTAGAGGGTCAATAAACACAGGCCCTGGGTTAGAGGGTCAATATACATAGGCCCCGGGGTAGAGGGTCAATAAACACAGGCCACAGGGTAGAGGGTCAATAAACACAGGCCCTGGGATAGGTCAATAAACACAGGCCCCGGAGTAGGTCAATAAACACAGACCACGGGTTAGAGGGCAATAAACACAGGCCCAGGGGTAGGTCAATAAACACAGGCCCAGGGGTAGGTCAATAAACACATGCTCCGGGGTAGGTCAATAAACACAGGCCTCGGGGTAGAGGGTCAATAAACACAGGCACCAGGGTATAAGGTCAAAAAACACAGGCCACGGGGCTGAGGTCAATAAACACAGACCTCAGGGTAGATGGTCAATAAACACAGGCACCGGGTAGGTCAACAAATGCAGGCCTTTGGTCGAGGGTCAATAAACGCAGGCCCCAGGGTAGTGGGTCAATAGTCATAGGCCCCGGGATAGGTCAATAAACATAGGCCCCGGGGTCGAGGGTTAATTAACACTGACCTTGGGTAGAGGGTCAATAAACACAGGCCCCGGGGTAGAGGATCAATATACACAGGCCTTGGGGTAGGCCAATAAACACAGGCCTCCCGGTAGAGTGTCAATAAAAAAGACCCCAGAGGAGAAGGTCAATAAACACAGGCCCTGGGTTAGAGGGTCAATAAACACAGGCCCCGGGGTAGGTCAATAAACATAGGCCTCGGGGTAAGGCGTCAATAAAAAAGACCCCAGAGTAGAGGGTCAATAAACACAGGCCCTGGGTTAGAGGGTCAATAAACATAGGCCCCGGGGTAGAGGGTCAATAAACACAGGCCACAGGGTTTAGGGTCAATAAACACAGGCCCTGGGATAGGTCAATAAACACAGGCCCCGGAGTAGGTCAATAAACACAGACCACGGGTTAGAGGGCAATAAACACAGGCCCAGGGGTAGGTCAATAAACACAGGCCCAGGGGTAGGTCAATAAACACATGCTCCGGGGTAGGTCAATAAACACAGGCCTCGGGGTAGAGGGTCAATAAACACAGGCACCAGGGTATAAGGTCAAAAAACACAGGCCACGGGGCTGAGGTCAATAAACACAGACCTCAGGGTAGATGGTCAATAAACACAGGCACCGGGTAGGACAACAAATGCAGGCCTTTGGTAGAGGGTCAATAAACGCAGGCCCCAGGGTAGTGGGTCAATAGTCATAAGCCCCGGGATAGGTCAATAAACATAGGCCCCGGGGTCGAGGGTCAATTAACACTGGCCTTGGGTAGAGGGTCAATAAACACAGGCCCCGGGGTAGAGGATCAATATACACAGGCCTTGGGGTAGGCCAATAAACACAGGCCTCCCGGTAGAGTGTCAATAAAAAAGACCCCAGAGGAGAAGGTCAATAAACACAGGCCCTGGGTTAGAGGGTCAATAAACACAGGCCCCGGGCTAGAGGTTCAATAAACACAGGCCCCGGGGTAAGGCGTCAATAAAAAAGACCCCAGAGTAGAGGGTCAATAAACACATGCCCTGGGTTAGAGGGTCAATAAACATAGGCCCCGGGGTAGAGGGTCAATAAACACAGGCCACAGGGTAGAGGGTCAATAAACACAGGCCCTGGGATAGGTCAATAAACACAGGCCCCGGAGTAGGTCAATAAACACAGACCACGGGTTAGAGGGCAATAAACACAGGCCCAGGGGTAGGTCAATAAACACAGGCCCAGGGGTAGGTCAATAAACACATGCTCCGGGGTAGGTCAATAAACACAGGCCTCGGGGTAGAGGGTCAATAAACACAGGCACCAGGGTATAAGGTCAAAAAACACAGGCCACGGGGCTGAGGTCAATAAACACAGACCTCAGGGTAGATGGTCAATAAACACAGGCACCGGGTAGGTCAACAAATGCAGGCCTTTGGTAGAGGGTCAATAAACGCAGGCCCCAGGGTAGTGGGTCAATAGTCATAGGCCCCGGGATAGGTCAATAAACATCGGCCCCGGGGTCGAGGGTTAATTAACACTGGCCTTGGGTAGAGGGTCAATAAACACAGGCCCCGGGGTAGAGGATCAATATACACAGGCCTTGGGGTAGGCCAATAAACACAGGCCTCCTGGTAGAGTGTCAATAAAAAAGACCCCAGAGGAGAAGGTCAATAAACACAGGCCCTGGGTTAGAGGGTCAATAAACACAGGCCCCGGGGTAGGTCAATAAACATAGGCCTCGGGGTAAGGCGTCAATAAAAAAGACCCCAGAGGAGAAGGTCAATAAACACAGGCCCTGGGTTAGAGGGTCAATAAACACAGGCCCCGGGGTAGAGGGTCAATAAACACAGGCCCCGGGTTATTTCAATAACCACAGGCCCTGTGTAGGTCAATAAACACCGACCCCGGGGGAAAGGATCAATAAACACAGCCCCCGGGGTAGGTCAATCAACACAGGCCCGGGGTAGAGGGTCAATAAACACAGGCCTTGGGGTAGAGGATCAATAAACACAGGCACCGGGGTATAGGGTTAATAAACACAGATCCCGGGGTAGATGTTCATAAACACAGGCCACGGGGTAGAGGGTCAATAAACACAGGTCCCAGGGTAGAGGGTCAATAAACAAAGGCCCCGGGGTAGGTCAATAAACACAGGCCTCAGGGTAGAGGGTCAATAAACATTGGCCCTGGGGTATAGGGTCAATAAACATTGGCCATGGGGTATAAGGTCAATAAACACAGACCCTAGTGTAGGTCAATAAACACAGGCCCCGCGGTAGAGGGTCAATAAACACACTTCCCGGGTAGGTCAATAAGCACAGGCCCAGTGATAGGTCAATAAACACAGGACCTGGAATAGGTGAATAAACACAGGCACCGGGGTATAGGGTCAATAAACAAAGGTCCCAGGTTAGAGGATCAATAAACAACACCCAGGGTAGGTCAATAAACACAGGACCCGGGGTCGAAGGTCAATAAACACAGGCCCCGGTGTAGAGGGTCAATAAACACAGGCCTCGGGGTAGAGGATCAATAAACACAGGCCCCAGGGTAGAGGGTCAATAAACACAGGACACTGGGTAGGTCAATAAACACAGGCCTCAGGGTAGAGGGTCAATAAACTCTGGCCCTGGGGTAGAGGGTCAATAAACACAGGCCCCTGGGTATGTCAATAAACACAGGCCCAGTGAAGGTTAATAAACACAGGCCCCGGGGTAGATGCTCATAAACACAGGCAACGGGGTAGAGGTTCAATAAACACAGGTCCCAGGGTAGAGGGTCAATAAATACAGGCCCCGGGGTAGAGGGTCAATAAACACACTTCCCGGGTAGGTCAATAAACACAGGCCCAGTGATAGGTCAATAAACACAGGACCTGGAATAGGTGAATAAACACAGGCACCGGGTAGGTCAACAAACGCAGGACCACGGGGTTGATGGTCAATAAACACAGGCCCCGGGGTAGGTCAATAAACACAGGTACCGGGGTAGAGGGTCAATAGACACAGGCCCTGGGGTAGAGTGTCAATAAACACAGCCCCCAGGGTAGGTCAATAAACACAGGCCCCAGGGTAGAGGGTCAATAAACACAGGCAGCGTAGTAGAGGGCCAATAAACACAGGCCTCGGGGTAGAGGGTCAATAGACATAGGCCCCGGTTTTGGTCAATAAACATAGGCCCCTGGGTAGAGGGTCAATAAACACATGCCCTGTGGTCGAGGTTCAATAAACACAAGCCCTGGGATAGAGGTTCAATAAACACAGGCCACGGGGCCGAGGTCAATCAACACAGACCTCGTGGTAGATGGTCAATAAACACAGGCACCAGGTAGGTCAACAAATGCAGGCCTTTGGTAGAGGGTCAATAAACGCAGGCCCCAGGGTAGTGCGTCAATAGTCATAGGCCCCGGGATAGGTCAATAAACATAGGCCCGGGGTCGAGGTTCAATTAACACTGGCCTTGGGTAGAGGGTCAATAAACACAGGCCCCGGGGTAGAGGATCAATATACACAGGCCTTGGGGTAGGCCAATAAACACAGGCCTCGCGGTAGAGTGTCAATAAAAAAGACCCCAGAGGAGAAGGTCAATAAACACAGGCCCTGGGTTAGAGGGTCAATAAATACAGGCCCCGGGGTAGAGGGTCAATAAACACAGGCCCCGGGGTATTTCAATAACCACAGGCCCTGTGTAGGTCAATAAACACCGACCCCGGGGGAAAGGATCAATAAACACAGCCCCCGTGGTAGGTCAATCAACACAGGCCCGGGGTAGAAGGTCAATAAACACAGGCCTTGGGGTAGAGGATCAATAAACACAGGCACCGGGGTATAGGGTCAATAAACACAGACCCCGGGGTAGATGTTCATAAACACAGGCCACGGGGTAGAGGGTCAATAAACACAGGTCCCAGGGTAGAGGGTCAATAAACAAAGGCCCCGGGGTAGGTCAATAAACACAGGCCTCAGGGTAGAGGGTCAATAAACATTGGCCCTGGGGGATAGGGTCAATAAACACTGGCCGTGGGGTATAGGGTCAATAAACACAGACCCTAGTGTAGGTTAATAAACACAGGCCCCGCGGTAGAGGGTCAATAAACACACTTCCCGGGTAGGTCAATAAGCACAGGCCCAGTGATAGGTCAATAAACACAGGACCTGGAATAGGTGAATAAACACAAGCACCGGGTAGGTCAACAAACGCAGGACCACGGGGTTGATGGTCAATAAACACAGGCCCCGGGGTAGGTTAATAAACACAGGCCACAGGGTAGAGGGTCAATAGACACAGGCCCTGGGTTAGAGTGTCAATAAACACAGCCCCCAGGGTAGGTCAATAAACACAGGCCCCAGGGTAGAGGGTCAATAAACACAGGCAGCGGAGTAGAGAGCCAATAAACACAGGCCTCGGGGTAGAGGGTCAATAGATATAGGCCCCTGGGTAGAGGGTCAATAAACACATGCCCTGTGGTCGAGGTTCAATAAACACAAGCCCTGGGATAGAGGTTCAATAAACACAGGCCTCGGGTTAGAGGGTCAATAAACACAGGCACTGGTGTAGAGGGTTCATAAACACTGGCCCGGGGGTAGAGGGTCAATAACACAGACCCCGGGGTAGAGGGTCATAAACACAGGCCCCAGGGTAGAGGTTCAATAAACACAGGCCCCAGGGTAGAGGGTCAATAGAAACAGGCCCCGGGGTAGAGGGTCAATAGACACAGGCCCCAGGGTAGAGGGTCAATAAACACAGGCAGCAGGGTAGAGGGCCATTAAACACAGGCCTCGGGGTAGAGGGTCAATAGACATAGGTCCCGGGTTAGGTCAATAAACATAGGCCCCTGGGTAGAGGGTCAATAAACACAGGCCCTATGATCGAGGTTCAATAAACACAAGCCCCGGGATAGAGGTTCAATAAACACAGGCCTCGGGTTAGAGGGTCAATAAACACAGGCACCGGGGTAGGTCAATAAACACAGGCCTCAGGGTAGAGGGTCAATAAACACTGGCCCTGGGGTAGAGGGTCATAAACACAGGCCCCAGGGTAGAGGTTCAATAAATACAGGCTCCGGCGTCGGTCAATAAACACAGGCCTCGGGATAGAGGGTCAACAAACACAGGCCCCAGGATAGGTCAATAATCACAGGCCTTGGGGTAGAGGGTCAATAAACATTGGCCCTGGGGTATAAGGTCAATAAACACAGGCTCCGGGTAGGTCAATAAACACAGGCTTCAGGGTAGAGGCTCAAAAAACACAGACACTGGGGTTTAGGGTCAATAAACACAGGCCACGGGGTAAGTCAATAAACACAGGGTAGAGGGTCAATAAACTCTGGCCCTGGGGTAGGTCAATAAACACAAGCCCTGGGGTAGAGGGTCAATAAACACAGCCCCCGGGTAGGTCAATAAAAAAAGGCCCTGGTGTAGAAGGTCAATAAACACAGGTCCCTGGGTAGAGGGCCAATAAACACAGGCCTCGGGGTAGAGGATCAATAAACACAGACACCAGGGTTTAGGGTCAATAAACACAGACCCCGGGGTAGAGGGTCAATAAACACACCCCCAGAGTAGAGGGTCAACAAACACAGGCCCCGGGGTAGGTCAATAAACACAGGCCCCGGGGTAGAGGGTCAATAAACACTGGCCCTGGGGGATAGGGTCAATAAACACTGGCCGTGGGGTATAGGGTCAATAAACACAGACCCTGGTGTAGGTCAATAAACACAGGCACTGGGTAGGTCAACAAGCACAGGCTTCGGGGTTGATGGTCAATAAACACAGACCCCAGGGTATAGGGTCAATAAAAACAGGCATCGGGGTAGAGGGTCAATATACACAGGCCCTGGGGTAGAGGGTCAATAAACACAGCCCCCAGGGTAGGTAAATAAACACAGGCCCCAGGGTAGAGGGTAAATAAACACAGGCAGCGGGGTAGAGGGCCAATAACCACAGGCCTCGAGGTAGAGGGTCAATAGACATAGGCCCCGGGTTAGGTCAATAAACATAGGCCCCAGGGTAGAGGGTAAATAAACACAGGCAGCGGGGTAGAGGGCCAATAACCACAGGCCTCGAGGTAGAGGGTCAATAGACATAGGCCCCGGGTTAGGTCAATAAACATAGGCCCCTGGGTAAAGGGTCAATAAACACAGACCCTAGTGTAGGTCAATAAACACAGGCTCCACGGTAGAGGGTCAGTAAACACTGGCTCTGGGATAGAGGGTCAATAAATACAGGCCCCGGGGTAGAGGGTCAATAAACACACTTCCCGGGTAGGTCAATAAACACAGGCCCAGTGATAGGTCAATAAACACAGGACCTGGAATAGGTGAATAAACACAGGCACCGGGTAGGTCAACAAACGCAGGACCGCTGGGTTGATGGTCAATAAACACAGGCCCCGGGGTAGGTCAATAAACACAGGCACCGGGGTAGAGGGTCAATAGACACAGGCCCTGGGGTAGAGTGTCAATAAACACAGCCCCCAGGGTAGGTCAATAAAAACAGGCCCCAGGGTAGAGGGTCAATAAACACAGGAAGCGGAGTAGAGGGCCAATAAACACAGGCCTCGGGCTAGAGGGTCAATAGACATAGGCCCCGATTTTGGTCAATAAATATAAGCCCCTGGGTAGAGGGTCAATAAACACATGCCCTGTGGTCGAGGTTCAATAAACACAAGCCCTGAGATAGAGGTTCAATAAACACAGGCCTCGGGTTAGAGGGTCAATAAACAGAGGCACTGGTGTAGAGGGTTAATAAACACTGGCCCGGGGGTAGAGGGTCAAGAACGCAGACCCCGGGGTAGAGGGTCATAAACACAGGCCCCAGGGTAGAGGTTCAATAAACACAGGCCCCAGGGTAGAGGGTCAATAGAAACAGGCCCCGGGGTAGAGGGTCAATAAACACAGGCAGCAGGGTAGAGGGCCATTAAACACAGGCCTCGGGGTAGAGGGTCAATAGACATAGGCCACGGGTTAGGTCAATAAACATAGGCCCCTGGGTAGAGGGTCAATAAACACTGGCCCTGTGATCGAGGTTCAATAAACACAAGCCCTGGGATAGAGGTTCAATAAACACAGGCCTCGGGTTAGAGTGTCAATAAACACAGGCACTGGTGTAGAGGGATAATAAACACTGGCCCTGTGATCGAGGTTCAATAAACACAAGCCCTGGGATAGAGGTTCAATAAACACAAGCCCTGGGATAGAGGTTCAATATACATAGGCCTCGGGGTAGAGGGTCAATAAACACAAGCACCGGGGTAGGTCAATAAACACAGGCCTCAGGGTAGAGGGTCAATAAACACTGGCCCTGGGGTAGAGGGTTAATAAACACTGGCCCCAGGGTAGAGGGCCAATAACTCAGACACCGGGGTAGAGGGTCATAAACACAGGCCCCAGGGTAGAGGGTCAATAGAAACAGGCCCCGGGGTAGAGGGTCAATAGACACAGGCCCCAGGGTAGAGGGTCAATAAACACAGGCAGCAGGGTAGAGGGCCATTAAACACAGGCCTCGGGGTAGAGGGTCAATAGACATAGGCCACGGGTTAGGTCAATAAACATAGGCCCCTGGGTAGAGGGTCAATAAACACAGGCCCTGTGATCGAGGTTCAATAAACACAAGCCCTGGGATAGAGGTTCAATAAACACAGGCCTCGGGTTAGAGTGTCAATAAACACAGGCACTGGTGTAGAGGGATAATAAACACTGGCCCTGTGATCGAGGTTCAATAAACACAAGCCCTGGGATAGAGGTTCAATAAACACAAGCCCTGGGATAGAGGTTCAATATACATAGGCCTCGGGGTAGAGGGTCAATAAACACAAGCACCGGGGTAGGTCAATAAACACAGGCCTCAGGGTAGAGGGTCAATAAACACTGGCCCTGGGGTAGAGGGTTAATAAACACTGGCCCCAGGGTAGAGGGCCAATAACTCAGACACCGGGGTAGAGGGTCATAAACACAGGCCCCAGGGTAGAGGTTCAATAAATACAGGCTCCGGCGTCGGTCAATAAACACAGGCCTCGGGATAGAGGGTCAACAAACACAGGCCCCAGGATAGGTCAATAATCACAGGCCTTGGGGTAGAGGGTCAATAAACATTGGCCCTGGGGTATAAGGTCAATAAACACAGGCTCCGGGGTAGGTCAATAAACACAGGCTTCAGAGTAGAGGCTCAAAAAACACAGACACTGGGGTATAGGGTCAATAAACACAGGCCACGGGGTATGTCAATAAACACAGGGTATAGGGTCAATAAACTCTGGCCCTGGGGTATAGGGTCAATAAACACAGGCTCTGGGGTAGGTCAATAAACACAAGCCGTTGGGTAGAGGGTCATAAACACAGGCCCCAGGGTAGAGGTTCAATAAACACAGGCCCCAGGGTAGAGGGTCAATAGAAACAGGCCCCGGGGTAGAGGGTCAATAGACACAGGCCCCAGGGTAGAGGGTCAATAAACACAGGCAGCAGGGTAGAGGGCCATTAAACACAGGCCTCGGCATAGAGGGTCAATAGACATAGGCCCCGGGTTAGGTCAATAAAAATAGGCCCCTGGGTAGAGGGTCAATAAACACAGGCCCTGTGATCGAGGTTCAATAAACACAAGCCCTGGGATAGAGGTTCAATAAACACAGGCCTCGGGTTAGAGGGTCAATAAACACAGGCACTGGTGTAGAGGGATAATAAACACTGGCCCTGTGATCGAGGTTCAATAAACACAAGCCCTGGGATAGAGGTTCAATAAACACAAGCCCTGGGATAGAGGTTCAATAAACATAGGCCTCGGGGTAGAGGGTCAATAAACACAGGCACCGGGGTAGGTCAATAAACACAGGCCTCAGGGTAGAGGGTCAATAAACACTGGCCCTGGGGTAGAGGGTTAATAAACACTGGCCCCAGGGTAGAGGGCCAATAACTCAGACACCGGGGTAGAGGGTCATAAACACAGGCCCCAGGGTAGAGGTTCAATAAATACAGGCTCCGGCGTTGGTCAATAAACACAGGCCTCGGGATAGAGGGTCAACAAACACAGGCCCCAGGATAGGTCAATAATCACAGGCCTTGGGGTAGAGGGTCAATAAACATTGGCCCTGGGGTATAAGGTCAATAAACACAGGCTCCGGGGTAGGTCAATAAACACAGGCTTCAGAGTAGAGGCTCAAAAAACACAGACACTGGGGTATAGGGTCAATAAACACAGGCCACGGGGTATGTCAATAAACACAGGGTATAGGGTCAATAAACTCTGGCCCTGGGGTATAGGGTCAATAAACACAGGCTCTGGGGTAGAGGGATAATAAACACTGGCCCTGTGATCGAGGTTCAATAAACACAAGCCCTGGGATAGAGGTTCAATAAACACAAGCCCTGGGATAGAGGTTCAATAAACATAGGCCTCGGGGTAGAGGGTCAATAAACACAGGCACCGGGGTAGGTCAATAAACACAGGCCTCAGGGTAGAGGGTCAATAAACACTGGCCCTGGGGTAGAGGGTTAATAAACACTGGCCCCAGGGTAGAGGGCCAATAACTCAGACACCGGGGTAGAGGGTCATAAACACAGGCCTCAGGGTAGAGGTTCAATAAATACAGGCTCCAGCGTCGGTCAATAAACACAGGCCTCGGGATAGAGGGTCAACAAACACAGGCGCCAGGATAGGTCAATAATCACAGGCCTTGGGGTAGAGGGTCAATAAACATTGGCCCTGGGATATAAGGTCAATACACACAGGCTCCGGGGTAGGTCAATAAACACAGGCTTCAGGGTAGAGGCTCAAAAAACACAGACACTGGGGTATAGGGTCAATAAACACAGGCTCTGGGGTAGGTCAATAAACACAAGCCCTGGTGTAGAAGGTCAATAAACACAGCCCCCGGGTAGGTCAATAAAAACAGGCCCTGGTGTAGAAGGTCAATAAACACAGGTCCCGGAGTAGAGGGCCAATAAACACAGGCCTCGGGGTAGAGGATCAATAAACACAGGCACCGGGGTATAGGGTCAATAAACACAGACCCCGGGGTAGAGGTTCATAAACACAGGCCACGGGGTAGAGGGTCAATAAATACAACCCCAGAGTAGAGGGTCAACAAACACAGGCCTCGGGGTAGAGGATCAATAAACACAGGCACCGGGGTATAGGGTCAATAAACACAGACCCCGGGGTAGAGGGTCAATAAACACTGGCCCTGGGGGATAGGGTCAATAAACACTGGCCGAGGGGTATAGGGTCAATAAACACAGACCCTGGTGTAGGTCAATAAACACAGGCCCCGGGGTAGAGTGTCAATAAACACTGGCCCTGGGATAGAGGGTCAATAAACACTGGCCCTGGGATAGAGGGTCAATAAATACAGGCCCCAGGGTAGAGGATCAATAAACACACTTCCCGGGTATGTCAATAAACACCGGCCCAGTGATAGGTCAATAAACACAGGCCCTGGGGTAGAGGGTCAATAAACACAAGACCTGGAATAGGTGAATAAACACAGGCACTGGGTAGGTCAACAAACGCAGGCCTCGGGGTTGATGGTCAATAAACACAGACTCCAGGGTACAGGGTCAATAAACACAGGCACCGGGGTAGAGCGTCAATAGACACAGGCTCTGGGGTAGAGGGTCAATAAACACAGCCCCCAGGATAGGTAAATAAACACAGGCCCCAGGGTAGAGGGTCAATAAACACAGGCCCCAGGGTCGACGGTCAATAGACACAGGCCCCGGGTTAGGTCAATAAACATAGGCCCCTGGGTAAAGGGTCAATAAACAGAGGCCCCGGGGTAGAGGGTCAATAAACGAAGACCGCGGGGTAGAGGGTCAATAAACACAGGCCCCGGGGTAGAGGGTCAATACACAGAGGCCCCGGGGTAGAGGGTCAATAGACACAGTCCCCGGGTTAGAAGGTCAATAGACATAGGCCCCGGGTTAGGTCAATAAACATAGGCCCCTGGGTAAAGGGTCAATAAACACAGGCCCTGTGGTCAAGGTTCAATAAACACAAGCCCTGGGATCGAGGTTCAATAAACATAGACCTCGGGGTAGAGGGTCAATAAACACAGGCACCAGGGTAGAGGGTTAATAAACACTGGCCCGAGGGTAGAGAGTCAATAACACAGACCCCGGGGTAGAGGGTCATAAACACAGGCCCCAGGGTAGAGGTTCAATAAACACAGGCCCCAAGGTAGAGGGTCAATAGACACAGGCCCCGGGGTGTAGGGTCAATAGACACAGGCCCCAGGGTAGAGGGTCAATAGACACAAGCCCCGGGGTAGAGGGTCAATAGACACAGGCCCCAGGGTCGACGGTCAATAGACACAGGCCCCGGGTTAGAAGGTCAATAGACACAGGCCACAGGGCAAGTCAATAAACAGAGGCCCTGGGTAGAGGGTCAATAAACGAAGACCGCGGGGTAGAGTGTCAATAAACACAGGCCCCGGGGTAGAGGGTCAATAAACACAGGCCCCGGGGTAGGTCAATAAACACAGGCCTCGGGGTAAAGCGTCAATAAAAAAGACCCCAGAGTAGAGGGTCAATAAACACAGGCCCTGGGTTAGAGGGTCAATAAACATAGGCCCCGGGGCAGAGGGTCAATAAACACAGGCCACAGGGTAGAGGGTCAATAAACACAGGCCCTGGGATAGGTCAATAAACACAGGCCCTGGAGTAGGTCAATAAACACAGACCCCGGGTTAGATGGCAATAAACACAGGCCCAGGGGTAGGTCAATAAACACAGGCCCAGGGGTAGGTCAATAAACACATGCTCCGGGGTAGGTCAATAAACACAGGCCTCGGGGTAGAGGGTCAATAAACACAGGCACCAGGGTATAAGGTCAATAAACACAGACCTCGGGGTAGATGGTCAATAAACACAGGCACCGGGTAGATCAATAAATGCAGGCCTTTGGTAGAGGGTCAATAAACGCAGGCCCCAGGGTAGTGGGTAAATAGTCATAGGCCCCGGGATAGGTCAATAAACATAGGCCCCGGGGTCGAGGGCCAATTAACACTGGCCTTGGGTAGAGGGTCAATAAACACAGGCCCCGGGGTAGAGGATCAATATACACAGGCCTTGGGGTAGGCCAATAAACACAGGCCTCGCGGTAGAGTGTCAATAAAAAAGACCCCAGAGTAGAAGGTCAATAAACACAGGCCCCGGGGTAGAGGGTCAATAAACACAGGCCCCGGGGTATTTCAATAACCACAGGCCCTGTGTAGGTCAATAAACAGCGACCCCGGGGGAAAGGATCAATAAACACAGCCCCCGGGGTAGTTCAATCAACACAGGCCTGGGGTAGAAGGTCAATAAACACAGGCCTTGGGGTAGAGGATCAATAAACACAGGCACCGGGGTATAGGGTCAATAAACAGACCCCGGAGTAGAGATTCATAAACACAGGAGCTGGAATAGGTCAATAACACAGACCCCGGGGTCGAGGGTCAATAGACACAGGCCCCAGGGTAGAGGGTCAATAGACACAGGCCCCGGGTTAGAAGGTCAATAGACACAGGCCACGGGGCAGGTCAATAAACAAAGGCCCCGGGGTAGAAAGTCAATAAACGCAGACCGCGGGGTAGAGGGTCAATAAACACAGGCCCCGGGGTAGAGGGTCAATACACAGAGGCCCCGGGGTAGAGGGTCAATAGACACAGGCACCAGGGTAGAGGGTCAATAGACACAATCCCCGGGTTAGAAGGTCAATAGACATAGGCCCCGGGTTAGGTCAATAAACATAGGCCCCTTGGTAAAGGGTCAATAAACACAGGCCCTGTGGTCAAGGTTCAATAAACACAAGCCCTGGGATCGAGGTTCAATAAACATAGGCCTCGGGGTAGAGGGTCAATAAACACAGGCACCAGGGTAGAGGGTTAATAAACACTGGCCCGAGGGTAGAGAGTCAATAACACAGACCCCGGGGTAGAGGGTCATAAACACAGGCCCCAGGGTAGAGGTTCAATAAACACAGGCCCCAGGGTAGAGGGTCAATAGACACAGGCCACGGGGTAGAGGGTCAATAGACACAGGCCCCAGGGTAGAGGGTCAATAGACACAAGCCCCGGGGTAGAGGGTCAATAGACACAGGCCCCAGGGTCGACGGTCAATAGACACAGGCCCCGGGTTAGAAGGTCAATAGACACAGGCCACAGGGCAGGTCAATAAACAGAGGCCCCGGGGTAGAGGGTCAATAAACGAAGATCGCGGGGTAGAGTGTCAATAAACACAGGCCCCGGGGTAGAGGGTCAATAAACACAGGCCCCGGGGTAGGTCAATAAACACAGGCCCAGTGATAGGTCAATAAACACAGGCACCGGGGTAGAGGGTCAATAGACACAGACACCAGGGTTTAGGGTCAATAAACACAGACCCCGGGGTAGAGGGTCAATAAACACACCCCCAGAGTAGAGGGTCAACAAACACAGGCCCCGGGGTAGGTCAATAAACACAGGCCCCGGGGTAGAGGGTCAATAAACACTGGCCCTGGGGGATAGGGTCAATAAACACTGGCCGTGGGGTATAGGGTCAATAAACACAGACCCTGGTGTAGGTCAATAAACACAGGCCCTGGGGTAGAGTGTCAATAAACACTAGCCCTGGGATAGAGGGTCAATAAATACAGGCCCCAGGGTAGAGGGTCAATAAACACACTTCCCGGGTATGTCAATAAACACCGGCCCAGTGATAGGTCAATAAACACAGGCCCTGGGGTAGAGGGTCAATAAACACAAGACCTGGAATAGGTGAATAAACAC
This sequence comes from Pristiophorus japonicus, assembly GCF_044704955.1. Taxonomy (NCBI): domain Eukaryota; kingdom Metazoa; phylum Chordata; class Chondrichthyes; family Pristiophoridae; genus Pristiophorus; species Pristiophorus japonicus. The sequence continues at coordinate 135,584,180 of NC_091982.1, read as the reverse complement.
AGGCACTGGGTAGGTCAACAAGCGCAGGCCTCGGGGTTGATGGTCAATAAACACAGACCCCAGGGTACAGGGTCAATAAACACAGGCCCCGGGGTAGAGGGTCAATAAACACTGGCCCTGGGGGATAGGGTCAATAAACACTGGCCGTGGGGTATAGGGTCAATGAACACAGATCCTGGTGTAGGTCAATAAAAACAGGCCCCGGGTTAGAGTGTCAATAAACACTGGCCCTGGGATAGAGGGTCAATAAATACAGGCCCCAGGGTAGAGGGTCAATAAACACACTTCCCGGGTATGTCAATAAACACCGGCCCAGTGATAGGTCAATAAACACAGGCCCTGGAGTAGAGGGTCAATAAACACAAGACCTGAAATAGGTGAATAAACACAGGCACTGGGTAGGTCAACAAGCACAGGCTTCGGGGTTGATGGTCAATAAACACAGACCCCAGGGTATAGGGTCAATAAAAACAGGCATCAGGGTAGAGGGTCAATAGACACAGGCCCTGGGGTAGAGGGTCAATAAACACAGACCCCAGGGTAGGTAAATAAACACAGGCCCCAGGGTAGAGGGTAAATAAACACAGGCAGCGGGGTAGAGGGCCAATAACCACAGGCCTCGAGGTAGAGGGTCAATAGACATAGGCCCCGGGTTAGGTCAATAAACATAGGCCCCTGGGTAAAGGGTCAATAAACACAGACCCTAGTGTAGGTCAATAAACACAGGCTCCACGGTAGAGGGTCAGTAAACACTGGCTCTGGGATAGAGGGTCAATAAATACAGGCCCCGGGGTAGAGGGTCAATAAACACACTTCCCGGGTAGGTCAATAAACACAGGCCCAGTGATAGGTCAATAAACACAGGACCTGGAATAGGTGAATAAACACAGGCACCGGGTAGGTCAACAAACGCAGGACCGCTGGGTTGATGGTCAATAAACACAGGCCCCGGGGTAGGTCAATAAACACAGGCACCGGGGTAGAGGGTCAATAGACACAGGCCCTGGGGTAGAGTGTCAATAAACACAGCCCCCAGGGTAGGTCAATAAAAACAGGCCCCAGGGTAGAGGGTCAATAAACACAGGAAGCGGAGTAGAGGGCCAATAAACACAGGCCTCGGGCTAGAGGGTCAATAGACATAGGCCCCGATTTTGGTCAATAAATATAGGCCCCTGGGTAGAGGGTCAATAAACACATGCCCTGTGGTCGAGGTTCAATAAACACAAGCCCTGAGATAGAGGTTCAATAAACACAGGCCTCGGGTTAGAGGGTCAATAAACAGAGGCACTGGTGTAGAGGGTTAATAAACACTGGCCCGGGGGTAGAGGGTCAAGAACGCAGACCCCGGGGTAGAGGGTCATAAACACAGGCCCCAGGGTAGAGGTTCAATAAACACAGGCCCCAGGGTAGAGGGTCAATAGAAACAGGCCCCGGGGTAGAGGGTCAATAAACACAGGCAGCAGGGTAGAGGGCCATTAAACACAGGCCTCGGGGTAGAGGGTCAATAGACATAGGCCACGGGTTAGGTCAATAAACATAGGCCCCTGGGTAGAGGGTCAATAAACACTGGCCCTGTGATCGAGGTTCAATAAACACAAGCCCTGGGATAGAGGTTCAATAAACACAGGCCTCGGGTTAGAGTGTCAATAAACACAGGCACTGGTGTAGAGGGATAATAAACACTGGCCCTGTGATCGAGGTTCAATAAACACAAGCCCTGGGATAGAGGTTCAATAAACACAAGCCCTGGGATAGAGGTTCAATATACATAGGCCTCGGGGTAGAGGGTCAATAAACACAAGCACCGGGGTAGGTCAATAAACACAGGCCTCAGGGTAGAGGGTCAATAAACACTGGCCCTGGGGTAGAGGGTTAATAAACACTGGCCCCAGGGTAGAGGGCCAATAACTCAGACACCGGGGTAGAGGGTCATAAACACAGGCCCCAGGGTAGAGGTTCAATAAATACAGGCTCCGGCGTCGGTCAATAAACACAGGCCTCGGGATAGAGGGTCAACAAACACAGGCCCCAGGATAGGTCAATAATCACAGGCCTTGGGGTAGAGGGTCAATAAACATTGGCCCTGGGGTATAAGGTCAATAAACACAGGCTCCGGGGTAGGTCAATAAACACAGGCTTCAGAGTAGAGGCTCAAAAAACACAGACACTGGGGTATAGGGTCAATAAACACAGGCCACGGGGTATGTCAATAAACACAGGGTATAGGGTCAATAAACTCTGGCCCTGGGGTATAGGGTCAATAAACACAGGCTCTGGGGTAGGTCAATAAACACAAGCCGTTGGGTAGAGGGTCATAAACACAGGCCCCAGGGTAGAGGTTCAATAAACACAGGCCCCAGGGTAGAGGGTCAATAGAAACAGGCCCCGGGGTAGAGGGTCAATAGACACAGGCCCCAGGGTAGAGGGTCAATAAACACAGGCAGCAGGGTAGAGGGCCATTAAACACAGGCCTCGGCATAGAGGGTCAATAGACATAGGCCCCGGGTTAGGTCAATAAAAATAGGCCCCTGGGTAGAGGGTCAATAAACACAGGCCCTGTGATCGAGGTTCAATAAACACAAGCCCTGGGATAGAGGTTCAATAAACACAGGCCTCGGGTTAGAGGGTCAATAAACACAGGCACTGGTGTAGAGGGATAATAAACACTGGCCCTGTGATCGAGGTTCAATAAACACAAGCCCTGGGATAGAGGTTCAATAAACACAAGCCCTGGGATAGAGGTTCAATAAACATAGGCCTCGGGGTAGAGGGTCAATAAACACAGGCACCGGGGTAGGTCAATAAACACAGGCCTCAGGGTAGAGGGTCAATAAACACTGGCCCTGGGGTAGAGGGTTAATAAACACTGGCCCCAGGGTAGAGGGCCAATAACTCAGACACCGGGGTAGAGGGTCATAAACACAGGCCCCAGGGTAGAGGTTCAATAAATACAGGCTCCGGCGTCGGTCAATAAACACAGGCCTCGGGATAGAGGGTCAACAAACACAGGCCCCAGGATAGGTCAATAATCACAGGCCTTGGGGTAGAGGGTCAATAAACATTGGCCCTGGGGTATAAGGTCAATAAACACAGGCTCCGGGGTAGGTCAATAAACACAGGCTTCAGAGTAGAGGCTCAAAAAACACAGACACTGGGGTATAGGGTCAATAAACACAGGCCACGGGGTATGTCAATAAACACAGGGTATAGGGTCAATAAACTCTGGCCCTGGGGTATAGGGTCAATAAACACAGGCTCTGGGGTAGGTCAATAAACACAAGCCGTTGGGTAGAGGGTCATAAACACAGGCCCCAGGGTAGAGGTTCAATAAACACAGGCCCCAGGGTAGAGGGTCAATAGAAACAGGCCCCGGGGTAGAGGGTCAATAGACACAGGCCCCAGGGTAGAGGGTCAATAAACACAGGCAGCAGGGTAGAGGGCCATTAAACACAGGCCTCGGCATAGAGGGTCAATAGACATAGGCCCCGGGTTAGGTCATTAAAAATAGGCCCCTGGGTAGAGGGTCAATAAACACAGGCCCTGTGATCGAGGTTCAATAAACACAAGCCCTGGGATAGAGGTTCAATAAACACAGGCCTCGGGTTAGAGGGTCAATAAACATAGGCACTGGTGTAGAGGGATAATAAACACTGGCCCTGTGATCGAGGTTCAATAAACACAAGCCCTGGGATAGAGGTTCAATAAACACAAGCCCTGGGATAGAGGTTCAATAAACATAGGCCTCGGGGTAGTGGGTCAATAAACACAGGCACCGGGGTAGGTCAATAAACACAGGCCTCAGGGTAGAGGGTCAATAAACACTGGCCCTGGGGTAGAGGGTTAATAAACACTGGCCCCAGGGTAGAGGGCCAATAACTCAGACACCGGGGTAGAGGGTCATAAACACAGGCCTCAGGGTAGAGGTTCAATAAATACAGGCTCCAGCGTCGGTCAATAAACACAGGCCTCGGGATAGAGGGTCAACAAACACAGGCGCCAGGATAGGTCAATAATCACAGGCCTTGGGGTAGAGGGTCAATAAACATTGGCCCTGGGATATAAGGTCAATACACACAGGCTCCGGGGTAGGTCAATAAACACAGGCTTCAGGGTAGAGGCTCAAAAAACACAGACACTGGGGTATAGGGTCAATAAACACAGGCTCTGGGGTAGGTCAATAAACACAAGCCCTGGTGTAGAAGGTCAATAAACACAGCCCCCGGGTAGGTCAATAAAAACAGGCCTCGGGGTAGAGGATCAATAAACACAGGCACCGGGGTATAGGGTCAATAAACACAGACCCCGGGGTAGAGGTTCATAAACACAGGCCACGGGGTAGAGGGTCAATAAATACAACCCCAGAGTAGAGGGTCAACAAACACAGGCCTCGGGGTAGAGGATCAATAAACACAGGCACCGGGGTATAGGGTCAATAAACACAGACCCCGGGGTAGAGGGTCAATAAACACTGGCCCTGGGGGATAGGGTCAATAAACACTGGCCGAGGGGTATAGGGTCAATAAACACAGACCCTGGTGTAGGTCAATAAACACAGGCCCCGGGGTAGAGTGTCAATAAACACTGGCCCTGGGATAGAGGGTCAATAAACACTGGCCCTGGGATAGAGGGTCAATAAATACAGGCCCCAGGGTAGAGGATCAATAAACACACTTCCCGGATATGTCAATAAACACCGGCCCAGTGATAGGTCAATAAACACAGGCCCTGGGGTAGAGGGTCAATAAACACAAGACCTGGAATAGGTGAATAAACACAGGCACTGGGTAGGTCAACAAACGCAGGCCTCGGGGTTGATGGTCAATAAACACAGACTCCAGGGTACAGGGTCAATAAACACAGGCACCGGGGTAGAGCGTCAATAGACACAGGCTCTGGGGTAGAGGGTCAATAAACACAGCCCCCAGGATAGGTAAATAAACACAGGCCCCAGGGTAGAGGGTCAATAAACACAGGCAGCGGGGTAGAGGGTCAATAGACATAGGCCCCGGGTTAGGTCAATAAACATAGGCCCCTGGGTAAAGGGTCAATAAACACAGGCCCTGTGGTCAAGGTTCAATAAACACAAGCCCTGGGATCGAGGTTCAATAAACACAGGCCTTGGGGTAGAGGGTCAATAAACACAGGCACCAGGGTAGAGGGTTAATAAACACTGGCCCGAGGGTAGAGGGTCAATAACACAGACCCCGGGGTAGAGGGTCATAAACACAGGCCCCAGGGTAGAGGTTCAATAAACACAGGCCCCAGGGTAGAGGGTCAATAGACATAGGCCCCGGGGTAGAGGGTCAAAAGACACAGGCCCCAGGATAGAGGGTCAATAGACACAAGCCCCGGGGTAGAGGATCAATAGACACAGGCCCCAGGGTCGACGGTCAATAGACACAGGCCCCGGGTTAGAAGGTCAATAGACACAGGCCACAGGGCAGGTCAATAAACAGAGGCCCCGGGGTAGAGGGTCAATAAACGAAGACCGCGGGGTAGAGGGTCAATAAACACAGGCCCCGGGGTAGAGGGTCAATACACAGAGGCCCCGGGGTAGAGGGTCAATAGACACAGTCCCCGGGTTAGAAGGTCAATAGACATAGGCCCCGGGTTAGGTCAATAAACATAGGCCCCTGGGTAAAGGGTCAATAAACACAGGCCCTGTGGTCAAGGTTCAATAAACACAAGCCCTGGGATCGAGGTTCAATAAACATAGACCTCGGGGTAGAGGGTCAATAAACACAGGCACCAGGGTAGAGGGTTAATAAACACTGGCCCGAGGGTAGAGAGTCAATAACACAGACCCCGGGGTAGAGGGTCATAAACACAGGCCCCAGGGTAGAGGTTCAATAAACACAGGCCCCAGGGTAGAGGGTCAATAGACACAGGCCCCGGGGTGTAGGGTCAATAGACACAGGCCCCAGGTAGAGGGTCAATAGACACAAGCCCCGGGGTAGAGGGTCAATAGACACAGGCCCCAGGGTCGACGGTCAATAGACACAGGCCCCGGGTTAGAAGGTCAATAGACACAGGCCACAGGGCAAGTCAATAAACAGAGGCCCTGGGTAGAGGGTCAATAAACGAAGACCGCGGGGTAGAGTGTCAATAAACACAGGCCCCGGGGTAGAGGGTCAATAAACACAGGCCCCGGGGTAGGTCAATAAACACAGGCCTCGGGGTAAAGCGTCAATAAAAAAGACCCCAGAGTAGAGGGTCAATAAACACAGGCCCTGGGTTAGAGGGTCAATAAACATAGGCCCCGGGGCAGAGGGTCAATAAACACAGGCCACAGGGTAGAGGGTCAATAAACACAGGCCCTGGGATAGGTCAATAAACACAGGCCCTGGAGTAGGTCAATAAACACAGACCCCGGGTTAGAGGGCAATAAACACAGGCCCAGGGGTAGGTCAATAAACACAGGCCCAGGGGTAGGTCAATAAACACATGCTCCGGGGTAGGTCAATAAACATAGGCCTCGGGGTAGAGGGTCAATAAACACAGGCACCAGGGTATAAGGTCAATAAACACAGACCTCGGGGTAGATGGTCAATAAACACAGGCACCGGGTAGATCAATAAATGCAGGCCTTTGGTAGAGGGTCAATAAACGCAGGCCCCAGGGTAGTGGGTAAATAGTCATAGGCCCCGGGATAGGTCAATAAACATAGGCCCCGGGGTCGAGGGCCAATTAACACTGGCCTTGGGTAGAGGGTCAATAAACACAGGCCCCGGGGTAGAGGATCAATATACACAGGCCTTGGGGTAGGCCAATAAACACAGGCCTCGCGGTAGAGTGTCAATAAAAAAGACCCCAGAGTAGAAGGTCAATAAACACAGGCCCCGGGGTAGAGGGTCAATAAACACAGGCCCCGGGGTATTTCAATAACCACAGGCCCTGTGTAGGTCAATAAACAGCGACCCCGGGGGAAAGGATCAATAAACACAGCCCCCGGGGTAGTTCAATCAACACAGGCCTGGGGTAGAAGGTCAATAAACACAGGCCTTGGGGTAGAGGATCAATAAACACAGGCACCGTGGTATAGGGTCAATAAACACAGACCCCGGAGTAGAGATTCATAAACACAGGAGCTGGAATAGGTCAATAACACAGACCCCGGGGTCGAGGGTCAATAGACACAGGCCCCAGGGTAGAGGGTCAATAGACACAGGCCCCGGGTTAGAAGGTCAATAGACACAGGCCACGGGGCAGGTCAATAAACAAAGGCCCCGGGGTAGAAAGTCAATAAACGCAGACCGCGGGGTAGAGGGTCAATAAACACAGGCCCCGGGGTAGAGGGTCAATACACAGAGGCCCCGGGGTAGAGGGTCAATAGACACAGGCACCAGGGTAGAGGGTCAATAGACACAGTCCCCGGGTTAGAAGGTCAATAGACATAGGCCCCGGGTTAGGTCAATAAACATAGGCCCCTGGGTAAAGGGTCAATAAACACAGGCCCTGTGGTCAAGGTTCAATAAACACAAGCCCTGGGATCGAGGTTCAATAAACATAGGCCTCGGGGTAGAGGGTCAATAAACACAGGCACCAGGGTAGAGGGTTAATAAACACTGGCCCGAGGGTAGAGAGTCAATAACACAGACCCCGGGGTAGAGGGTCATAAACACAGGCCCCAGGGTAGAGGTTCAATAAACACAGGCCCCAGGGTAGAGGGTCAATAGACACAGGCCACGGGGTAGAGGGTCAATAGACACAGGCCCCAGGGTAGAGGGTCAATAGACACAAGCCCCGGGGTAGAGGGTCAATAGACACAGGCCCCAGGGTCGACGGTCAATAGACACAGGCCCCGGGTTAGAAGGTCAATAGACACAGGCCACAGGGCAGGTCAATAAACAGAGGCCCCGGGGTAGAGGGTCAATAAACGAAGATCGCGGGGTAGAGTGTCAATAAACACAGGCCCCGGGGTAGAGGGTCAATAAACACAGGCCCCGGGGTAGGTCAATAAACACAGGCCTCGGGGTAAAGCGTCAATAAAAAAGACCCCAGAGTAGAGGGTCAATAAACACAGGCCCTGGGTTAGAGGGTCAATAAACATAGGCCCTGGGGTAGAGGGTCAATAAACACAGGCCACAGGGTAGAGGATCAATAAACACAGGCCCTGGGATAGGTCAATAAACACAGGCCCCGGAGTAGGTCAATAAACACAGACCCCGGGTTAGAGGGCAATAAACACAGGCCCAGGGGTAGGTCAATAAACACAGGCCCAAGGGTAGGTCAATAAACACATGCTCCGGGGTAGGTCAATAAACACAGGCCTCGGGGTAGAGGGTCAATAAACACAGGCACCAGGGTATAAGGTCAATAAACACAGGCCACGGGGCCGAGGTCAATAACACAGACCTCGGGGTACATGGTCAATAAACACAGGCACCGGGTAGGTCAACAAATGCAGGCCTTTGTTAGAGGGTCAATAAACGCAGGCCCCAGGGTAGTGGGTCAATAGTCATAGGCCCCGGGATAGGTCAATAAATATAGGCCCCGTGGTCGAGGGTCAATTAACACTGGCCTTGGGTAGAGGGTCAATAAACACAGGCCCCGGGGTAGAGGATCAATATACACAGGCCTTGGGGTAGGCCAATAAACACAGGCCTCGCGGTAGAGTGTCAATAAAAAAGACCCCAGAGTAAAAGGTCAATAAACACAGGCCCTGGGTTAGAGGGTCAATAAACACGGGCCCCGGGGTAGAGGATCAATAAACACAGGCCCCGGGGTATTTCAATAACCACAGGCCCTGTGTAGGTCAATAAACACCGACCCCGGGGGAAAGGATCAATAAACACAGCCCCCGGGGTAGGTCAATCAACACAGGCCCGGGGTAGAAGGTCAATAAACACAGGCTTTGTGGTAGAGGATCAATAAACACAGGCACCGGGGTATAGGGTCAATAAACACAGACCCCGGGGTAGAGGTTCATAAACACAGGCCACTGGGTAGAGGGTCAATAAACACAGTTCCCATGGTAGAGGGTCAACAAACACAGGCCCCGGGCTAGGTCAATAAACACAGTCCTCGGGGTAGAGGGTCAATAAACACTGGCCCTGTGGGATAGGGTCAATAAACACAGGCCCTGGGTTAGAGGGTCAATAAACACAGGAGCTGGAATAGGCCAATAACACAGACCCCGGGGTCGAGGGTCAATAGACACAGGCCCCAGGGTAGAGGGTCAATAGACACAGGCCCCGGGTTAGAAGGTCAATAGACACAGGCCACGGGGCAGGTCAATAAACAGAGGCCCGGGGGTAGAAGGTCAATAAACGCAGACCGCGGGGTAGAGGGTCAATAAACACAGGCCACAGGGTAGAGGGTCAATAAACACAGGCCCTGGGATAGGTCAATAAACACAGGCCCCGGAGTAGGACAATAAACACAGACCCCGGGTTAGAGGGCAATAAACACAGGCCCAGGGGTAGATCAATAAACACAGGCCCAGGGGTAGGTCAATAAACACATGCTCCGGGGTAGGTCAATAAACACAGGCCTCGGGGTAGAGGGTCAATAAACACAGGCACCAGGGTGTAAGGTCAATAAACACAGACCTCGGGGTAGATGGTCAATAAACACAGGCACCGGGTAGATCAATAAATGCAAGCCTTTGGTAGAGGGTCAATAAACGCAGGCCCCAGGGTAGTGGGTAAATAGTCATAGGCCCCGGGATAGGTCAATAAACATAGGCCCCGGGGTCGAGGGTCAATGAACACTGGCCTTGGGTAGAGGGTCAATAAACACAGGCCCCGGGGTAGAGGATCAATATACACAGGCCTTGGGGTAGGCCAATAAACACAGGCCTCGCGGTAGAGTGTCAATAAAAAAGACCCCAGAGTAGAAGGTCAATAAACACAGGCCCTGGGTTAGAGGGTCAATAAACACAGGCCCCGGGGTAGAGGGTCAATAAACACAGGCCCCGGGGTATTTCAATAACCACAGGCCCTGTGTAGGTCAATAAACACTGACCCCGGGGGAAAGGATCAATAAACACAGCCCCCGGGGTAGGTCAATCAACACAGGCCTGGGGTAGAAGGTCAATAAACACAGGCCTTGGGGTAGAGGATCAATAAACACAGGCACCGGGGTATAGGGTCAATAAACACAGACACCGGAGTAGAGATTCATAAACACAGGCCACTGGGTAGAGGGTCAATAAACACAGTTCCCATGGTAGAGGGTCAACAAACACAGGCACCGGGCTAGGTCAATAAACACAGTCCTCGGCGTAGAGGGTCAATAAACACTGGCCCTGTGGGATAGGGTCAATAAACACAGGCCCTGGATTAGAGGGTCAATAAACACAGGAGCTGGAATAGGTCAATAACACAGACCCCGGGGTCGAGGGTCAATAGACACAGGCCCCGGGTTAGAAGGTCAATAGACACAGGCCACAGGGCAGGTCAATAAACAGAGGCCCATGGGTAGAAGGTCAATAAACGCAGATCGCGGGGTAGAGGGTCAATACACAGAGGCCCCGGGGTAGAGGGTCAATAGACACAGGCACCAGGGTAGAGGGTCAATAGACACAGTCCCCGGGTTAGAAGGTCAATAGACATAGGCCCCGGGTTAGGTCAATAAACATAGGCCCCTGGGTAAAGGGTCAATAAACACAGGCCCTGTGGTCAAGGTTCAATAAACACAAGCCCTGGGATCGAGGTTCAATAAACATAGGCCTCGGGGTAGAGGGTCAATAAACACAGGCACCAGGGTAGAGGGTTAATAAACACTGGCCCGAGGGTAGAGAGTCAGCAGGGTAGAGGGTCAATAGACACAGGCCACGGGGTAGAGGGTCAATAGACACAGGCCCCAGGGTAGAGGGTCAATAGACACAAGCCCCGGCGTAGAGGGTCAATAGACACAGGCACCAGGGTCGATGGTCAATAGACACAGGCCCCGGGTTAGAAGGTCAATAGACACAGGCCACAGGGCAGGTCAATAAACAGAGGCCCCGGGGTAGAGGGTCAATAAACGAAGACCGCGGGGTAGAGTGTCAATAAACACAGGCCCCGGGGTAGAGGGTCAATAAACACAGGCCCCGGGGTAGGTCAATAAACACAGGCCTCGGGGTAAAGCGTCAATAAAAAAGACGCCAGAGTAGAGGGTCAATAAACACAAGCCCTGGGTTAGAGGGTCAATAAACATAGGCCCCGGGGTAGAGGGTCAATAAACACAGGCCACAGGGTAGAGGGTCAATAAACACAGGCCCTGGGATAGGTCAATAAACACAGGCCCCGGAGTAGGTCAATAAACACAGACCCCGGGTTAGAGGGCAATAAACACAGGCCCAGGTGTAGGTCAATAAACACAATCCCAAGGGTAGGTCAATAAACACATGCTCCGGGGTAGATCAATAAACACAGGCCTCGGGGTAGAGGGTCAATAAACACAGGCACCAGGGTATAAGGTCAATAAACACAGGCCACGGGGCCGAGGTCAATAAACACAGACCTCGGGGTAGATGGTCAATAAACACAGGCACCGGGTAGGTCAACAAATGCAGGCCTTTGGTAGAGGGTCAATAAACGCAGGCCCCAGGGTAGTGGGTCAATAGTCATAGGCCCCGGGATAGGTCAATAAACATAGGCCGCGGGGTCGAGGGTCAATTAACACTGGCCTTGGGTAGAGGTTCAATAAACACAGGCCCCGGGGTAGAGGATCAATATACACAGGCCTTGGGGTAGGCCAATAAACACAGGCCTCGCGGTAGAGTGTCAATAAAAAAGACCCCAGAGTAGAAGGTCAATAAACACAGGTCCTGGGTTAGAGGGTCAATAAACACAGGCCCCGGGGTAGAGGGTCAATAAACACAGGCCCCGGGGTATTTCAATAACCACATGCCCTGTGTAGGTCAATAAACACCGACCCCGGGGGAAAGGATCAATAAACACAGCCCCCGGGGTAGGTCAATCAAAACAGGCCCGGGGTAGAAGGTCAATAAACACAGGCCCCGGGGTAGGTCAATAAACACAGGCCTCGGGGTAAAGCGTCAATAAAAAAGACCCCAGAGTAGAGGGTCAATAAACATAGGCCCTGGGGTAGAGGGTCAATAAACACAGGCCACAGGGTAGAGGGTCAATAAACACAGGCCCTGGGATAGGTCAATAAACACAGGCCCAGGAGTAGGTCAATAAACACAGACCCCGGGTTAGAGGGCAATAAACACAGGCCCAGGGGTAGGTCAATAAACACAGGCCATGGGGTAGGTCAATAAACACATGCTCCGGGGTAGGTCAATAAACACAGGCTTCGGGGTAGAGGGTCAATAAACACAGGCACCAGGGTAGAGGGTTAATAAACACTGGCCCGAGGGTAGAGGGTCAATAACACAGACCCCGGGGTAGAGGGTCATAAACACAGGCCCCGGGCTAGAGGGTCAATAAACACAGGCCCCGGGGTATTTCAATAACCACAGGCCCTGTGTAGGTCAATAAACACCGACCCCGGGGGAAAGGATCAATAAACACAGCCCCCGGGGTAGGTCAATCAACACAGGCCCGGGGTAGAAGGTCGATAAACACAGGCCTTGGGGTAGAGGATCAATAAACACAGGCACTGGGGTATAGGGTCAATAAACACAGACCCCGGGGTAGAGATTCATAAACACAGGCCACTGGGTAGAGGGTCAATAAACACAGTTCCCATGGTAGAGGGTCAACAAACACAGGCCCCGGGCTAGGTCAATAAACACAGTCCTCGGCGTAGAGGGTCAATAAACACTGGCCCTGTGGGATAGGGTCAATAAACACAGGCCCTGGATTAGAGGGTCAATAAACACAGGAGCTGGAATAGGTCAATAACACAGACCCTGGGGTAGAGGGTCAATAAACACAGGCCCCGGGGTAGAGGGTCAATACACAGAGGCCCCGGGGTAGAGGGTCAATAGACACAGGCCCCAGGGTAGAGGGTCAATAGACACAGTCCCCGGGTTAGAAGGTCAATAGACATAGGCCCCGGGTTAGGTCAATAAACATAGGCCCCTGGGTAAAGGGTCAATAAACACAGGCCCTGTGGTCAAGGTTCAATAAACACAAGCCCTGGGATCGAGGTTCAATAAACACAGGCCTCGGGGTAGAGGGTCAATAAACACTAGCCCGAGGGTAGAGGGTCAATAACACAGACCCCGGGGTAGAGGGTCATAAACACAGGCCCCAGGGTAGAGGTTCAATAAACACAGGCCCCAGGGTAGAGGGTCAATAGACACAGGCCCCGGGGTAGAGGGTCAATAGACACAGGCCCCAGGGTAGAGGGTCAATAGACACATGCCCCGGGGTAGAGGGTCAATAGATACAGGCCCCAGGGTCGACGGTCAATAGACACAGGCCCCGGGTTAGAAGGTCAATAGACACAGGCCACAGGGCAGGTCAATAAACAGAGGCCCCAGGGTAGAGGGTCAATAAACGAAGACCGCGGGGTAGAGTGTCAATAAACACAGGCCCTGGGGTAGAGGGTCAATAAACACAGGCCCCGGGGTAGGTCAATAAACACAGGCCTCGGGGTAAAGCGTCAATAAAAAAGACCCCAGAGTAGAGGGTCAATAAACACCGGCCCTGGGTTAGAGGGTCAATAAACATAGGCCCCGGGGTAGAGGGTCAATAAACACAGGCCACAGGGTAGAGGGTCAAGAAACACAGGCCCTGGGATAGGTCAATAAACACAGGCCCCGGAGTTGGTCAATAAACACAGACCCCGGGTTAGAGGGCAATAAACACAGGCCCAGGGGTAGGTCAATAAACACAGGCCCAAGGGTAGGTCAATAAACACATGCTCCGGGGTAGGTCAATAAACACAGGCCTCGGGGTAGAGGGTCAATAAACACAGGCACCAGGGTATAAGGTCAATAAACACAGGCCACGGGGCCGAGGTCAATAAACACAGACCTCGGGGTACATGGTCAATAAACACAGGCACCGGGTAGGTCAACAAATGCAGGCCTTTGGTAGAGGGTCAATAAACGCAGGCCCCAGGGTAGTGGGTCAATAGTCATAGGCCCCGGGATAGGTCAATAAACATAGGCCCCGGGGTCGAGGGTCAATTAACACTGGCCTTGGGTAGAGGGTCAATAAACACAGGCCCCGGGGTAGAGGATCAATATACACAGGCCTTGGGGTAGGCCAATAAACACAGGCCTCGCGGTAGAGTGTCAATAAAAAAGACCCCAGAGTAGAAGGTCAATAAACACAGGCCCTGGGTTAGAGGGTCAATAAACACAGGCCCCGGGCTAGAGGTTCAATAAACACAGGCCCCGGGGTATTTCAATAACCACAGGCCCTGTGTAGGTCAATAAACACCGACCCCGGGGGAATTGATCAATAAACACAGCCCCCGGGGTAGGTCAATCAACACAGGCCCGGGGTAGAAGGTCAATAAACACAGGCCTTGGGGTAGAGGATCAATAAACACAGGCACCGGGGTATAGGGTCAATAAACACAGACCCCGGGGTAGAGATTCATAAACACAGGCCACTGGGTAGAGGGTCAATAAACACAGTTCCCATGGTAGAGGGTCAACAAACACAGGCCCCGGGCTAGGTCAATAAACACAGTCCTCGGCGTAGAGGATCAATAAACACTGGCCATGTGGGATAGGGTCAATAAACACAGGCCCTGGGTTAGAGGGTCAATAAACACAGGAGCTGGAATAGGTCAATAACACAGACCCCGGGGTCGAGGGTCAATAGACACAGGCCCCGGGTTAGAAGGTCAATAGACACAGGCCACGGGGCAGGTCAATAAACAAAGGCCCCGGGGTAGAAAGTCAATAAACGCAGACCGCGGGGTAGAGGGTCAATAAACACAGGCCCCGGGGTAGAGGGTCAATACACAGAGGCCCCGGGGTAGAGGGTCAATAGACACAGTCCCCGGGTTAGAAGGTCAATAGACATAGGCCCCGGGATAGGTCAATAAACATAGGCCCCTGGGTAAAGGGTCAATAAACACAGGCCCTGTGGTCAAGGTTCAATAAACACAAGCCCTGGGATCGAGGTTCAATAAACACAAGCCTCGGGGTACAGGGTCAATAAACACAGGCCCCGGGCTAGAGGGTCAATAAACACAGGCCCCGGGGTATTTCAATAACCACAGGCCCTGTGTAGGTCAATAAACACCGACCCCGGGGGGAAAGGATCAATAAACACAGCCCCCGGGGTAGGTCAATCAACACAGGCCCGGGGTAGAAGGTCAATAAACACAGGCCTTGGGGTAGAGGATCAATAAACACAGGCACCGGGGTATAGGGTCAATAAACACAGACCCCGGGGTAGAGATTCATAAACACAGGCCATTGGGTAGAGGGTCAATAAACACAGTTGCCATGGTAGAGAGTCAACAAACACAGGCCCCGGGCTAGGTCAATAAACACAGTCCTCGGCGTAGAGGGTCAATAAACACTGGCCCTGTGGGATAGGGTCAATAAGCACAGGCCCTGGGTTAGAGGGTCAATAAACACAGGAGCTGGAATAGGTCAATAACACAGACCCCGGGGTCGAGGGTCAATAGACACAGGCCCCACGGTAGAGGGTCAATAGACACAGGCCCCGGGTTAGAAGGTCAATAGACACAGGCCACGGGGCAGGTCAATAAACAGAGGCCCCAGGGTAGAAGGTCAATAAATGCAGACCGCGGGGTAGAGGGTCAATAAACACAGGCCCCGGGGTAGAGGGTCAATACACAGAGGCCCCGGGGTAGAGGGTCAATAGACACAGGCCCCAGGGTAGAGGGTCAATAGACACAGGCCCCGGGTTAGAAGGTCAATAGACATAGGCCCCGGGTTAGGTCACTAAACATAGGCCCCTGGGTAAAGGGTCAATAAACACAGGCCCTGTGGTCAAGGTTCAATAAACACAAGCCCTGGGATCGAGGTTCAATAAACACAGGCCTCGGGGTAGAGGGTCAATAAACACAGGCACCAGGGTAGAGGGTTAATAAACACAGGCCCCAGGGTAGAGGGTCAATAGACACAGGCCCCGGGGTCGACGGTCAATAGACACAGGCCCCGGGTTAGAAGGTCAATAGACACAGGCCACAGGGCAGGTCAATAAACAGAGGCCCCGAGGTAGAGGGTCAATAAACGAAGACCGCGGGGTAGAGTGTCAATAAACACTGGCCCCGGGGTAGAGGGTCAATAAACACAGGCCCCGGGGTAGGTCAATAAACACAGGTCTCGGGGTAAAGCGTTAATAAAAAAGACCCCAGTGTAAAGGGTCAATAAACACAGGCCCTGGGTTAGAGGGTCAATAAACATAGGCTCCGGGGTAGAGGGTCAATAAACACAGGCCACAGGGTAGAGGGTCAATAAACACAGGCCCTGGGATAGGTCAATAAACACAGGCCCCGGAGTAGGTCAATAAACACAGACCCCGGGTTAGAGGGCAATAAACACAGGCCCAGGGGTAGGTCAATAAACACAGGCCCAGGTGTAGGTCAATAAACACATGCTCCGGGGTAGGTCAATAAACACAGGCCTCGGGGTAGAGGGTCAATAAACACAGGCACCAGGGTATCAGGTCAATAAACACAGGCCACGGGGCCGAGGTCAATAAACACAGACCTCGGGGTAGATGGTCAATAAACACAGGCACCGGGTAGGTCAACAAATGCAGGCCTTTGGTAGAGGGTCAATAAAACGCAGGCCCCAGGGTAGTGGGTCAATAGTCATAGGCCCCGGGATAGGTCAATAAACATAGGCCCTGGGGTCGAGGGTCAATTAACACTGGCCTTGGGTAGAGGGTCAATAAACACAGGCCCCAGGGTAGAGGATCAATATACACAGGCCTTGGGGTAGGCCAATAAACACAGGCCTCGCGGTGGAGTGTCAATAAAAAAGACCCCAGAGTAGAAGGTCAATAAACACAGGCCCTGGGTTAGAGGGTCAATAAACACAGGCCCCGTGGTAGAGGGTCAATAAACACAGGCCCCGGGGTATTTCAATAACCACAGGCCCTGTGTAGGTCAATAAACACCGACCCCGGGGGAAAGGATCAATAAACACAGCCCCCGGGGTCGGTCAATCAACACAGGCCCGGGGTAGAAGGTCAATAAACACAGGCCTTGGGGTAGAGGATCAATAAACACAGGCACCGGGGTATAGGGTCAATAAACACAGACCCCGGGGTAGAGGTTCATAAACACAGGCAATAGGTAGAGGGTCAATAAACACAGTTCCCATGGTAGAGGGTCAACAAACACAGGCCCCGGGCTAGGTCAATAAACACAGTCCTCGGGGTAGAGGGTCAATAAACACTGGCCCTGTGGGATAGGGGCAATAAACACAGGCCCTGGGTTAGAGGGTCAATAAACACAGGAGCTGGAATAGGTCAATAACACAGACCCCGGGGTCGAGGGTCAATAGACACAGGCCCCAGGGTAGAGGGTCAATAGACACAGGCCCCGGGTTAGAAGGTCAATAGACACAGGCCACGGGGCAGGTCAATAAACAGAGGCCCTGGGGTAGAAGGTCAATAAACGCAGACCGCGGGGTAGAGGGTCAATAAACACAGGCCCCGGGGTAGAGGGTCAATACACAGAGGCCCCGGGGTAGAGGGTCAATAGACACAGGCCCCAGGGTAAAGGGTCAATAGACACAGGCCCCGGGTTAGAAGGTCAATAGACATATGCCCCTGGGTAAAGGGTCAATAAACACAGGCCCTGTGGTCAAGGTTCAATAAACACAAGCCCTGGGATCGAGGTTCAATAAACACAGGCCTCGGGGTAGAGGGTCAATAAACACAGGCACCAGGGTAGAGGGTTAATAATCACTGGCCCGAGGGTAGAGGGTCAATAACACAGACCCCGGGGTAGAGGGTCATAAACACAGGCCCCAGGGTAGAGGTTCAATAAACACAGGCCCCAGGGTAGAGGGTCAATAGACACAGACCCCGGGGTAGAGGTTCAATAAACACAGGCCCCAGGGTAGAGGGTCAATAGACACAGGCCCCGGGTTAGAAGGTCAATAGACACAGGCCACAGGGTAGGTCAATAAACAGAGGCCCCGGGGTAGAGGGTCAATAAACGAAGACCGCGGGGTAGAGTGTCAATAAACACAGGCCCCGGGATAGAGGGTCAATAAACACAGGCCCCGGGGTAGGTCAATAAACATAGGTCTCGGGGTAAAGCGTCAATAAAAAAGACCCCAGAGTAGAGGGTCAATAAACACAGGCCCTGGGTTAGAGGGTCAATAAACATAGGCCCAGGAGTATGTCAATAAACACAGACCCCGGGTTAGAGGGCAATAAACACAGGCCCTGGGATAGGTCAATAAACACAGGCCCAGGAGTAGGTCAATAAACACAGACCCCGGGTTACAGGGCAATAAACACAGGCCCAGGGGTAAGTCAATAAACACAGGCCCAGGGGTAGGTCAATAAACACATGCTCCGGGGTAGGTCAATAAACACAGGCCTCGGGGTAGAGGGTCAACAAACACAGACCTCGGGGTAGATGGTCAATAAACACAGGCACTGGGTAGGTCAACAAATGCAGGCCTTTGGTAGAGGGTCAATAAAACGCAGGCCCCAGGGTAGTGGGTCAATAGTCATAGGCCCCGGGATAGCACAATAAACACAGGCCCCGGGTAGAGGATCAATATACACAGGCCTTGGGGTAGACCAATAAACACAGGCCTCGCGGTACAGTGTCAATCAAAAAGACCCCAGAGTAGAAGGTCAATAAACACAGGCCCTGGGTTAGAGGGTCAATAAACACAGGCCCCAGGGTAGAGGTTCAATAAACACAGGCCCCAGGGTAGAGGGTCAATAGACACAGGCCCCGGGGTAGAGGGTCAATAGACACAGGCCCCAGGGTAGAGGGTCAATAGACACAAGCCCCGGGGTAGAGGGTCAATAGACACAACCCCGGGGTCGATGGTCAATAGACACAGGCCCCGGGTTAGAAGGTCAATAGACACAGGCCACAGGGCAGGTCAATAAACAGAGGCCCCGGGGTAGAGGGTCAATAAACGAAGACCGCGGGGTAGAGTGTCAATAAACACAGGCCCCGGGGTAGAGGGTCAATAAACACAGGCCCCGGGGTAGGTCAATAAACACAGGTCTCGGGGTAAAGCGTCAATAAAAAAGACCCCAGAGTAGAGGGTCAATAAACACAGGCCCTGGGTTAGAAGGTCAATAAACAAAGGCCCCGGGGTAGGTCAATAAACACAGGCCTCGGGGTAAAGCGTCAATAAAAAAGACGCCAGAGTAGAGGGTCAATAAACACAGGCCCTGGGTTAGAGGGTCAATAAACATAGGCCCCAGGGTAGAGGGTCAATAAACACAGGCCACAGGGTAGAGGGTCAATAAACACAGGCCCTGGGATAGGTCAATAAACACAGGCCCAGGAGTAGGTCAATAAACACAGACCCCGGATTAGAGGGCAATAAACACAGGCCCAGGGGTAGGTCAATAAACACAGGCCCAGGGGTAGGTGAATAAACACATGCTCCGGGGTAGGTCAATAAACACAGGCTTCGGGGTAGAGGGTCAATAAACACAGGCACCAGGGTATAAGGTCAATAAACACAGGCCACGGGGCCGAGGTCAATAAACACAGACCTCGGGGTAGATGGTCAATAAACACAGGCACCGGGTAGGTCAACAAATGCAGGCCTTTGGTAGAGGGTCAATAAAACGCAGGCCCCAGGGTAGTGGGTCAATAGTCATAGGCCCCGGGATAGGACAATAAACATAGGACCTGGGGTCGAGCGTCAATTAACACTGGCCTTGGGTAGAGGGTCAATAAACACAGGCCCCGGGTAGAGGATCAATATACACAGGCCTTGGGGTAGACCAATAAACACAGGCCTCGCGGTACAGTGTCAATCAAAAAGACCCCAGAGTAGAAGGTCAATAAACACAGGCCCTGGGTTAGAGGGTCAATAAACACAGGCCCCAGGGTAGAGGTTCAATAAACACAGGCCCCAGGGTAGAGGGTCAATAGACACAGGCCCCGGGGTAGAGGGTCAATAGACACAGGCCCCAGGGTAGAGGGTCAATAGACACAAGCCCCGGGGTAGAGGGTCAATAGACACAACCCCGGGGTCGATGGTCAATAGACACAGGCCCCGGGTTAGAAGGTCAATAGACACAGGCCACAGGGCAGGTCAATAAACAGAGGCCCCGGGGTAGAGGGTCAATAAACGAAGACCGCGGGGTAGAGTGTCAATAAACACAGGCCCCGGGGTAGAGGGTCAATAAACACAGGCCCCGGGGTAGGTCAATAAACACAGGTCTCGGGGTAAAGCGTCAATAAAAAAGACCCCAGAGTAGAGGGTCAATAAACACAGGCCCTGGGTTAGAAGGTCAATAAACAAAGGCCCCGGGGTAGGTCAATAAACACAGGCCTCGGGGTAAAGCGTCAATAAACACAGGCCCTGGGATAGGTCAATAAACACAGGCCCAGGAGTAGGTCAATAAACACAGACCCCGGGTTAGAGGGCAATAAACACAGGCCCAGGGGTAGGTCAATAAACACAGGCCCAGGGGTAGGTGAATAAACACATGCTCCGGGGTAGGTCAATAAACACAGGCTTCGGGGTAGAGGGTCAATAAACACAGGCACCAGGGTATAAGGTCAATAAACACAGGCCACGGGGCCGAGGTCAATAAACACAGACCTCGGGGTAGATGGTCAATAAACACAGGCACCGGGTAGGTCAACAAATGCAGGCCTTTGGTAGAGGGTCAATAAAACGCAGGCCCCAGGGTAGTGGGTCAATAGTCATAGGCCCCGGGATAGGACAATAAACATAGGACCTGGGGTCGAGCGTCAATTAACACTGGCCTTGGGTAGAGGGTCAATAAACACAGGCCCCGGGTAGAGGATCAATATACACAGGCCTTGGGGTAGACCAATAAACACAGGCCTCGCGGTACAGTGTCAATCAAAAAGACCCCAGAGTAGAAGGTCAATAAACACAGGCCCTGGGTTAGAGGGTCAATAAACACAGGCACCAGGGTAGAGGGTCAATAAACACAGGCCCCGAGGTATTTCAATAACCACAGGCCCTGTATAGGTCAATAAACACAAGCCCCGGGGTAGAGGTTCAATAAACACAGGCCCCGGGGTATGTCAATAAATACAGACCCCGGGGTAGAGGTTCATAAACACAGGCCACTGGGTAGAGGGTCAATAAACACAGTTCCCATGGTAGAGGGTCAACAAACACAGGCCCCGGGCTAGGTTCATAAACACAGTCCTCGGGGTAGAGGGTCAATAAACACTGGCCCTGTGGGATAGGGTCAATAAACACAGGCCCTGGGTTAGAGGGTCAATAAACACAGGAGCTGGAATAGGTCAATAACACAGACCCCGGGATCGAGGGTCAATAGACACAGGCCCCAGGGTAGAGGGTCAATAGACACAGGCCCCGGGTTAGAAGGTCAATAGACACAGGCCACGGGGCAGGTCAATAAACAGAGGCCCCGGGGTAGAAGGTCAATAAACGCAGACCGCGGGGTAGAGGGTCAATACACAGAGGCCCCGGGGTAGAGGGTCAATAGACACAGGCCCCAGGGTAGAGGGTCAATAGACACAGGCCCCGGGTTAGAAGGTCAATAGACATAGGCCCCGGGTTAGGTCAATAAACATAGGCCCCTGGGTAAAGGGTCAATAAACACAGGCCCTGTGGTCAAGGTTCAATAAACACAAGCCCTGGGATCGAGGTTCAATAAACACAGGCCTCGGGGTAGAGGGTCAAAAAACACAGGCACCAGGGTAGAGGGTTAATAAACACTGGCCCGAGGGTAGAGAGTCAATAACACAGACCCCGGGGTAGAGGGTCATAAACACAGGCCCCAGGGTAGAGGTTCAATAAACACAGGCCCCAGGGTAGAGGGTCAATAGACACAGGCCCCGGGATAGAGGGTCAATAGACACAGGCCACAGGGCAGGTCAATAAACAGAGGCCCCGGGGTAGAAGGTCAATAAACACAGGCCCCGGGGTAGGTCAATAAACACAGGCCTCGTGGTAAAGCGTCAATAAAAAGGACCCCAGAGTAGAGGGTCAATAAACACAGGCCCTGGGTTAGAGGGTCAATAAACACAGGCCCCGGGGTGGAGGGTCAATAAACACAGACCACAGGGTAGAGGGTCAATAAACACAGGCCCTGGGGTAGGTCAATAAACACAGGCTCCGAGGTAGGTCAATAAACACAGGCCTCGGGGTAGAGGGTCAATAAACACAGGCACCGGGGTATAAGGTCAATAAACACAGGCCACGGGGTCGAGGTCAATAAACACAGAATTCAGGGTAGGGGGTCAATAAACACAGGCACCGGGTAGGTCAACAAATGCAGGCCTGGAGTAGAGGGTCAATAAACGCAGGCCCCAGGGTAGTGGGTCAATAGTCATAGGCCAGGGGATAGGTCAATAAACATAGGCCTCGGAGTAGAACATCAATAAAAAAGACCCCAGAGTAGAGGGTCAATAAACACAGGCCCTGGGTTAGAGGGTCAATAAAAACAGGCCCCGGGGTAGGTCAATAAACACAGGCTTCTGAGTAAGTCAATAAAAAAGACCCCAGAGTAGAAGGTGAATAAACACAGGCCCTGGGTTAGTGGGTCAATAAACACAGCCCCCGGGGTAGGTCAATCAAAACAGGCCCGGGGTAGAAGGTCAATAAACACAGGCCTTGGGGTAGAGGGTCAATAAACACAGGCACCGGGGTATAGGGTCAATAAACACAGACCTCGGGGTAGAGGTTCATAAACACAGGCCACTGGGTAGAGGGTCAATAAACACAGTTGCCAGGGTAGAGGGTCAATAAACACAGGCCACGCGGCCGAGGTCAATAAACACAGACCTCGGTGTAGATGGTCAATAAACACAGGCACCGGGTAGGTCAACAAATGCAGGCCTTTGGTAGAGGGTCAATAAAACGCAGGCCCCAGGGTAGTGGGTCAATAGTCATAGGCCACGGGGCAGGTCAATAAACAGAGGCCCCGGGGTAGAAGGTCAATTAACACTGGCCTTGGGTAGAGGGTCAATAAACACAGGCCCCGGGTAGAGGATCAATATACACAGGTCTTGGGGTAGGCCAATAAACACAGGCCTCGTGGTAGAGTGTCAATCAAAAAGACCCCAGAGTAGAAGGTCAATAAACACAGGCCCTGGGTTAGAGGGTCAATAAACACAGGCCCCAGGGTAGAGTGTCAATAAACACAGGCCCCGGGGTATTTCAATAACCACAGGCCCTGTGTAGGTCAATAAACACAAGCCCCGGGGTAGAGGTTCAATAAACACAGGCCCCGGGGTATGTCAATAAATACAGGACCTGTGTAGGTCAATAAACACCGACCCCGGGGGAAAGGATCAATAAACACAGCCCCCGGGGTAGGTCAATCAACACAGGCCCCGGGGTAGAAGGTCAATAAACACAGGCCTTGGGGTAGAGGATCAATAAACACAGGCACCGGGGTATAGGGTCAATAAACACAGACCCCGGGGTAGAGGTTCATAAACACAGGCCACTGGATAGAGGGTCAATAAACACAGTTCCCATGGTAGAGGGTCAACAAACACAGGCCCCGGGCTAGGTCAATAAACACAGTCCTCGGGGTAGAGGGTCAATAAACACTGGCCCTGTGGGATAGGGTCAATAATCACAGGCCCTGGGTTAGAGGGTCAATAAACACAGGAGCTGGAATAGGTCAATAACACAGACCCCGGGATCGAGGGTCAATAGACACAGGCCCCAGGGTAGAGGGTCAATAGACACAGGCCCCGGGTTAGAAGGTCAATAGACACAGGCCACGGGGCAGGTCAATAAACAGAGGCCCCGGGGTAGAAGGTCAATAAACGCAGACCGCGGGGTAGAGGGTCAATAAACACAGGCCCCGGGGTAGAGGGTCAATACACAGAGGCCCCGGGGTAGAGGGTCAATAGACACAGGCCCCAGGGTAGAGGGTCAATAGACACAGGCCCCGGGTTAGAAGGTCAATAGACATAGGCCCCGGGTTAGGTCACTAAACATAGGCCCCTGGGTAAAGGGTCAATAAACACAGGCCCTGTGGTCGAGGTTCAATAAACACAAGCCCTGGGATCGAGGTTCAATAAACACAGGCCTCGGGGTAGAGAGTCAATAAACACAGGCACCAGGGTAGAGGGTTAATAAACACTGGCCCGAGGGTAGAGAGTCAATAACACAGACCCCGGGGTAGAGGGTAATAAACACAGGCCCCAGGGTAGAGGTTCAATAAACACAGGCCCCAGGGTAGAGGGTCAATAGACACAGGCCCCGGGATAGAGGGTC
The DNA here is from genome assembly GCF_044704955.1 of Pristiophorus japonicus. Classification (NCBI taxonomy): domain Eukaryota; kingdom Metazoa; phylum Chordata; class Chondrichthyes; family Pristiophoridae; genus Pristiophorus; species Pristiophorus japonicus. The sequence continues at coordinate 135,559,939 of NC_091982.1, read as the reverse complement.
AATAGACACAGGCCACGGGGCAGGTCAATAAACAGAGGCCCCGGGGTAGAAGGTCAATAAACACAGGCCTCGGGGTAGAGGGTCAATAGACACAAGCCCCGGGGTAGACGGTCAATAGACACAGGCCCCGGGTTAGAAGGTCAATAGACACAGGCCCCAGGGTAGAGGATCAATAGACACAGGCCCCGGGTTAGAAGGTCAATAGACACAGGCCACGGGGCAGGTCAATAAACAGAGGCCCCGGGGTAGAAGGTCAATAAACACAGGCCCCGGGGTAGATCAATAAACACAGGCCTCGTGGTAAAGCGTCAATAAAAAAGACCCCAGAGTAGAGGGTCAATAAACACAGGCCCTGGGTTAGAGGGTCAATAAACACAGGCCCCGGGGTGGAGGGTCAATAAACACAGGCCACAGGGTAGCGGGTCAATAAACACAGGCCCTGGGGTAGGTCAATAAACACAGGCTCCGAGGTAGGTCAATAAACACAGGCCTCGGGGTAGAGGGTCAATAAACACAGGCACCGGGGTATAAGGTCAATAAACACAGGCCACGGGGTCGAGGTCAATAAACACAGAATTCGGGGTAGAGGGTCAATAAACACAGGCACCGGATAGGTCAACAAATGCAGGCCTGGAGTAGAGGGTCAATAAACGCAGGCCCCAGGGTAGTGGGTCAATAGTCATAGGCCAGGGGATAGGTCAATAAACATAGGCCTCGGAGTAGAGCATCAATAAAAAAGACCCCAGAGTAGAGGGTCAATAAACACAGGCCCTGGGTTAGAGGGTCAATAAAAACAGGCCCCGGGGTCGGTCAATAAACACAGGCTTCTGAGTAAGTCAATAAAAAAGACCCCAGAGTAGGTGGTGAATAAACACAGGCCCTGGGTTAGTGGGTCAATAAACACAGCCCCCGGGGTAGGTCAATCAAAACAGGCCCGGGGTAGAAGGTCAATAAACACAGGCCTTGGGGTAGAGGGTCAATAAACACAGGCCCCGGGGTAGAAGGTCAATAAACACAGGCCTTGGGGTAGAGGATCAATAAACACAGGCACCGGGGTATAGGGTCAACAAACACAGACCTCGGGGTAGAGGTTCATAAACACAGGCCACTGGGTAGAGGGTCAATAAACACAGTTCCCAGGGTAGAGGGTCAACAAACACAGGCCCCGGAGGAGGTCAATAAACACAGGCCTCGGGGTAGAGGGTCAATAAACACAGGCCACAGGGTAGAGGGTCAATAAACACAGGCCCCTGGGTAGGTCAATAAACACAGGCCCCGGAGTAAGTCAATAAAAAAGACCCCAGAGTAGAAGGTCAATAAACACACGCTCTGGGTTAGTGGGTTAATAAACACAGCCCCCGGGGTAGGTCAATCAAAACAGGCCCGGGGTAGAAGGTCAATAAACACAGGCCTTGGGGTAGAGGATCAATAAACACAGGCACCGGGGTATAGGGTCAATAAACACAGGCCTCGGGGTAGAACATCAATAAAAAAGACCCCAGAGTAGAGGGTCAATAAACACAGGCCCTGTGTTAGAGGGTCAATAAACACAGGCCCCGTGGTAGAGGGTGAATAAACACAGGCCACAGGGTAGAGGGTCAATAAACACAGGCCCCGGGGTAGGTCAATATACACAGGCCCCGGAGTAGGTCAATAAACACAGACCCCTGGTTAGAGGGCAATAAACACAGGCCCAGGGGTAGGTCAATAAACACAGGCCCAGGGGAAGGTCAATAAATACAGGCCTCGGGGTAAAGGGTCAATAAACACAGACCTCGGGGTAGAGGGTCAATAAACACAGGCACCGGGTAGGTCAACAAATGCAGGCCCGGGGTAGAGGGTCAATAAACGCAGGCCGCAGGGTAGTGGGTCAATAGTCATAGGCCCCGGGATAGGTCAATAAACATAGGCCCCGGGGTCGAGGGTCAATTAACACTGGCCTTGGGTAGAGGGTCAATAAACACAGGCCCTGGAGTAGAGGATCAATATACACAGGCCTCGGGGTAGGCCAATAAACACAGGCCTCGGGGTAGAGTGTCAATAAACACAGGCACTGGGGTATAGGGTCAATAAACACAAGACACGGGGTCCAGGTCAATAAACACAGACCTCGGGGTAGAAGGTCAATAAACACAGGCACCGGGTAGGTCAACAAATGCAGGCCCGGGGTAGAGGGTCAATAAACACTGGCACCGGGGTATGGGGTCAATAAACACAGACCTCGAGGTAGAGGTTCATAAACACAGGTCACTGGGTAGAGGGTCAATAAACACAGTTCCCAGGGTAGAGGGTCAACAAACACGGGCCCCGGAGGAGGTCAATAAACACAGGCCTCGGGGTAGAGGGTCAATAAACACTGGCCCTGTGGGATAGGGTCAATAAACACTGGCCCTGGGGAATAGGGTCAATAAACACAGGAGCTGGAATAGGTCAATAACACAGACCCCGGGGTCGAGGGTCAATAGACACAGGCCCAAGGGTAGAGGGTCAATAGACACAGGCCCCGGGTTAGAAGGTCAATAGACACAGGCCACGGGCAGGTCAATAAACACAGGCCCCAGGGTAGAGGTTCAATAAACACAGGCCACAGGGTAGAGGGTCAATACACATTGGCCCCGGGGTAGAGGGTCAATAGACACAGGCCCCAGGGTAGAGGGTCAATAGACACAGGCCCCGGGTTAGAAAGTCAATAGACATAGGCCACAGGGCAGGTCAATAAACAGAGGACACGGGGTAGAAGGTCAATAAACGCAGACCGCGGGGTAGAGGGTCAATAAACACAGGCCCTGGGGTAGAGGGTCAATAAACACAGTCCTCGGGGTAGGTCAATAAACACAGGCCTCGGGGTAAAGCATCAATAAAAAAGACCCCAGAGTAGAGGGTCAATAAATACAGGCCCTGGGTTAGAGGGTCAATAAACACAGGCCCCGGCGTAGAGGGTCAATAAACACAGGCCACAGGGTAGAGGGTCAATAAACACAGGCCCCGGGGTAGGTCAATAAACACAGGCCCCGGAGTAGGTCAATATAAAGACCCCAGAGTAGAATGTCAATAAACACAGGACCTGGGTTAGAGGGTCAATAAACACAGGCCTTGGGGTAGAGGATCAATAAACACAGGCACCGGGGTATAGGGTCAATAAACACAGACCCCGGGGTAGAGGTTCATAAACACAGGCCACTGGGTAGAGGGTCAATAAACGCAGTTCCCAGGGTAGAGAGTCAACAAACACAGGCCCCGGGGTAGGTCAATAAACACAGGCCTAGGGCTAGAGGGTCAATAAACACTGGCCCTGGGGAATAGGGTTAATAAACACTGGCCCTGGGGTATCGGGTCAATAAACACAGGAGCTGGAATAGGTCAATAACACAGACCCCGGGGCAGTGGGTCATAAACACAGGCCCCAGGGTAGAGGTTCAATAAACACAGGCCACAGGCTGGTGGGTCAATACACAGAGGCCCCGGGGTAGAGGGACAATAGACACAGGCCCCAGGGTAGAGGGTCAATAGACACAGGCCCCGGGTTAGAAGGTCAACAGACACAGGCCACCGGGCAGATCAATAAACAGAGGCCACGGGGTAGAAGGTCAATAAACGCAGACTGCGGGGTAGAGGGTCAATAAACACAGGCCCCGGGGTAGGTCAATAAACACAGGCCTCGGGGTAGAGCATCAATAAAAAAGACCCCAGAGTAGAGGGTCAATAAACACAGGTCCCGGGGTAGAGGGTCAATAAACACAGGCCCAGGGGTAGGTCAATAAACACAGGCCTCGGGGTAGAGCATCAATAAAAAAGACCCCAGAGTAGAGGTTCAATAAACACAGGCCCTGGGTTAGAGGGACAATAAACACAGGCCCCGGGGTAGAGGGTTAATAAACACAGTTCACAGGGTAGAGGGTCAATAAACACAGGCCCCGGGGTAGGTCAATATACACAGGCCCCGGAGTAGGTCAATAAACAAAGACCCCGGGTTAGAGGGCAATAAACACAGGCCCAGGGGTAGGTCAATAAACACAGGCCTCGGGGTAAAGGGTCAATAAACACAGGCACCGGGGTATAGGGTCAATAAACATAAGACACGCGGTCGAGGTCAATAAACACAGACCTCGGGGTAGAGGGTCAATAAACACAGGCACCGGGTAGTTCAACAAATGCAGACCCGGGGTAGAGGGTCAATAAACGCAGGCCGCAGGGTAGTGGGTCAATAGTCATAGGCCCCGGGATAGGTCAATAAACATAGGCCCCGGGGTCGAGGGTCAATTAACACTGGCCTTGGGTCGAGGGCCAATAAACACAGGCCCTGGAGTAGAGGATCAATATACACAGGCCTCGGGGTATGCCAATAAACACAGGCCTCGGGGTAGAGTGTCAATAAAAAAGACCTGAGTAGAAGGTCAATAAACACAGGCCCTGGGTTAGAGGGTCAATAAACACAGGCCCCGGGGTAGAGGGTCAATAAGCACAGGCCCCGGGGTATTTCAATAACCACAGGCCCTGTGTCGGTCAATAAACACAGGCCCCGGGGTAGAGGGTCAATAAACACAGCCCCCGGGGTAGGTCAATCAACTCAGGCCCGGGGTAGAAGGTCAATAAACACAGGCCTTGGGGTAGAGTATCAATAAACACAGGCACCGGGGTATAGGGTCAACAAACACAGGCCCTGAGGTAGGTCAATAAACACAGGCCTCGGGGTAGAGGGTCAATAAACAATGGCCATGGGGGATAGGGTCAAGAAACATTGGCCCTGGGGTATAGGGTCAATAAACACAGGAGCTGGAATAGGTCAATAACACAGACTCTGGGGTAGAGGGTCATAAACACAGGACCCAGGGTAGAGGTTCAATAAACACAGGCCCCAGGGTAGAGGGTCAATAGACAGAGGCCCCGGGGTAGAGGGTCAATAGACACAGGCCCCAGGGTAGAGAGTCAATAGACACAGGCCCCGGGTTAGAAGGTCAATAGACACAGGCCACGGGGTAGAGGGTCAATAAACACAGGCCCTGGGGTAGAGTGTCAATAAACAGAGGCCCCGGGGTAGAAGGTCAATAAACGCAGACCACGGGGTAGAGGGTCAATAAACACAGGCCCTGGGGTAGAGTGTCAATAAACACAGGCCTCGGGGTAGAGCATCAATAAAAAAGACCCTAGATTAGAGGGTCAATAAACACAGGCCCTTGGTTAGAGGGTCAATAAACACAGGCCCCGGGGTAGCGGGTCAATAAACACAGGCCACAGGGTAGAGGGTCAATAAACACAGCCCCCGGGGTAGGTCAATCAACACAGGCCCGGGGTAGAAGGTCAATAAACACAGGCACCGGGGTATAGGGTCAATAAACACAGGCCACGGGGTCGAGGTCAATAAACACAGACCTCGGGGTAGAGGTCAATAAACACAGGCACCAGGTAGGTCAACAAACACAGGCCCGGGTTAGAGGGTCAATAATCGCAGGCCCCCGGGTAGTGGGTCAATAGTCATAGGCCCCGGGATAGGTCAATAAACATAGGCCCAGGGGTTGAGGGTCAATTAACACTGGCCTTGATTAGAGGAACAATAAACACAGGCCTTGGGGTAGAGGGTCAATAAACACAAGCCCCGGGGTATGTCAATAAACACAAGACCTGTGTAGGTCAATAAACACCGGCCCCGGGGTATAGGGTCAATAAGCACAGGCCCCGGGGTAGGTCAATCAACACAGGCCCCGGGGTAGAAAGTCAATCAACACAGGCCTTGGGGTAGAGGGCCAATAAACACAGGCCCTGGGGTAGAGGATCAATAAGCACAGGCACCGGGGTATAGGATCAATAAACACAGGTCCCGGGTAGGTCAATAAACACAGGCCTCGGGGTAGAGGGTCAATAAACACTGGCCCTGGGGAATAGGGTCAATAAACTCTGGCCGTGGTGTATAGGGTCAATAAACAGGCCCCAGGGCAGAGGGTCAATAAACACAGGCCCCGGGGTATAGGGTCAATAAACACAGACCTCGGGGTTGAGATCATAAACACAGGCAACGGGGTAGAGCGTCAATAAACACAGGTCCCAGGGTAGAGGGTCAATAAACACAGACCTTGGGGTAGGTCAATAAACACAGGCCCCGGGTTAGAGGGTCAATAGACACAGGCACCGGGGTATAGGTTCATAAACAGGCCATGGGGTAAAGGGTCAATAAACAGGCCCCAGGGCAGAGGGTCAATAAACACAGGCACCGGGGTATAGGGTTAATAAACACAGGCCACGGGGTAGAGGTCAATAAACACAGGCCTCGGGGTAGAGGGTCAATAAACACAGGCACCGGGGTATAGGGTCAATAAACACAGACCTCAGGGTAGAGGTCAATAAAACAGGCACCGGGTAGGTCAACAAACGCAGGCCCGGGGTAGAGGGTCAATAAACGCAGGCCCCAGGATAGTGGGTCAATAGACATAGGCCCCTGGATAGGTCAATAAACATAGGCCCCGGGGTTGAGGGTCAATTAACACTGGCCTTGGGTAGAGGAACAATAAACACAGGCCTTGGGATAGAGGGTCAATAAACACAGGCCCCGGGGTATGTCAATAAACACAAGACCTGTGTAGGTCAATAAACACCGGCCCCGGGGTAGAGGGTCAATAAACACAGCCCCCTGGGTAGGTCAATCAACACAGGCCCCGGGGTAGAAGGTCAATCACCACACGCCTTGGGGTAGAGGGCCAATAAACACAGGCCTTGGGGTAGAGGATCAATAAGCACAGGCACCGGGGTATAGGGTCAATAAACACAGACCCCGGGGCAGAGGTTCATAAACACAGGCCACGGGGTAGAGGGTCAATCAACACAGTTCCCAGTGTAGAGGGTCAACAAACACAGGCCCCGGGGTAGGTCAATAAACACAGGCCTCGGTGTAGAGGGTCATTAAACACAGGCACTGGGGTATAGGGACAATAAACACAGGTCCCGGGTAGGTCAATAAGCACAGGCCCAGTGGTAGGTCAATAAACACAGGCCCTGGGTTAGAGGGTCAATAAACACAGGACCTGGAATAGGTCAATAAACACAGGCACTGGGTAGGTCAACAAAAGCAAGCCCCGGGGTAAAGGGTCAATAGACATACGCCCCGGGTTAGGTCAATAAACATAGGCCCCTAGGTAGAGGTTTAATAAACACAGGCCCTGGGATAGAGGGTCAATAAACACATATCTCGGGGTAGAGTGTCAATAAACACAGGCACCGGGGTAGAGGGTCAATAAGCCCAGGCCCCGGGGTAGAGGGTTAATAAACACTGGCCCCGGGGTAGAGGGTCAATAAACACAGGCCCAGTGGTAGGTCAATAAACACAGGCCCTGGGTTAGAGGGGCAATAAACACAGGACCTGGAATAGGTCAATAAACACAGGCCCTGGGGTAGGTCAATAAACACAGGCTCCAGGGTAGGTCAATAAACACAGACCTCTGGGTAGAGGGTTAATAAACACAGGCCTCAGGGTAGAGGGTCAATAAACACTGGCCCTGGGGTATAAGGTCAATAAACACAGGTCCGGGGTAGAGGTCAATAAACATAGACTTCGGGGTAGATGGTCAAGAAACACAGGCATCGGGGTACAGGGTCAATAAACACTGGCACCGGGGTAGAGGGTCATAAACACAGGCCCCAGGGTAGAGGTTCAATAAACAGAGGCCCCAGGGTAGAGGGTCAATAGACACAGGCCCCGGGGTAGAGGATCAATAGACACAGGCCCCGGGGCAGAGGGTCAATAGACACACGCCCCGGGGTAGAGGGTCAACAGACACAGGCCACAGGGTAGGTTAATAAACACAGGCCCCGGAGTAGGTCAATAAACACAGACCCTGGGTTAGAGGGCAATAAACACAGACCCAGGGGTTCATCAATAAACACAGACCCCGGAGTAGGTCAATAAACACAGGCTCCGGGGTAGGTCAATAACCACAGGCCTCAGGGTAGAGGGTCAATAAACACAGTCACCGGGGTATAGGGTGAATAAACACAGGCCACGGGTTCGAGGTCAATAAACACAGACCTCGGGGTAGATGGTCAATAAACACAGGCACAAGGTAGGTCAACAAATGCAGGCCTGGGGTAGAGGGTCAATAAACGCAGGCCCAAGGTTAGTGGGTCAATAGACATAGGCCCCGGGATAGGCCAATAAACATAGGCCCCGGGGTACAGGGTCAATTAACACAGGCCCTGTGGTCGAGGTTCAATAAACACAGACCTCTGGGTTGAGATCATAAACACAGGCCACGGGGTAGCGGGTCAATAAACACAGGTCCCAGGGTAGAGGGTCAACAAACACAGGCCCGGGGTAGGTCAATAAACACAGGCCTCGGGGTAGAGGGTCAATAAACACTGGCCCTGGGGAATAGGATCAATAAATAATGGCCGTGAGGTATAGGGTCAATAAACACAGACCTTGGGGTAGGTCAATAAACACAGGCTCCGGGGTAGAGGGTCAATAAACACTGGCCCTGGGATAGAGGGTCAATAAATACAGGCCCCGGGGTAGAGGGTCAATAAACACACTTCACGGGTAGGTCAATAAACACAGGCCCAGTGTTAGGTCAATAAACACAGGCCCTGGGGTAGTGGTTCAATAAACACAGGACCAGGAATAGGTCAATAAAAACAGGCACCAGTTAGGTCAACAAATGCAGGCCCCAGGGTTGAGGGTCAATAAACACAGACCCCGGGGTAGAGGGTCAATAAACACAGGCCCTGGGGTAGAGGGTCAATAAATACAGGCCCCAGGGTAGAGGGTCAATAAACACTCTTCCCGGGTAAGTCAATAAACACAGGCCCAGTGGTAGTTCAATAAATACAGGCCTTGGGTTGAGGGTCAATAAACACAGGCCCCAGGGCAGCAGGTCAATAAACACAGGACCCGGGGTAGAGGGTCAATAGACACAGGCCCTGGGGTAGAGGGTCAATAAACACAGCCCCCAGGGTAGGTCAACAAACGCAGGCCCCGGGATCGAAGGTCAATAAACACAGGCCGCGGGGTAGAGGGTCAATAAACACAGGCACCGGGGTATAGGGACAATAAACACAGGTCCCGGGTAGGTCAATAAACACAGGCCCAGTGGTAGGTTAATAAACACAGGCCCTGGTTTAGAGGGTCAATAAACACAGGACCAGGAGTAGGTCAATAAACACAGGCACCATGTAGGTCAACAAATGCAGGCCCCACGGTTGAGGGCCAATAAACACAGGCCCCAGGGTATAGGGTCAATAAACACAGGCCCCGGGGTAGAGGGTCAATAAACACAGCCCCCAGGGTAGGTCAATAAACACAGGCCCAGTGTTAGGTCAATAAACACAGGCCCTGGGGTAGTGGTTCAATAAACACAGGACCAGGAATAGGTCAATAAAAACAGGCACCGGGTAGGTCAACAAATGCAGGCCCCAGGGTTGAGGGTCAATAAACACAGGCCCTGGGGTAGAGGGTCAATAAACACAGGCCCCGGGGTCAAAGGTCAATAAACACAGACCCCGGAGTAGAGGGTCATAAACACAGGCACCAGGGTAAAGGTTCAATAAACAGAGGCCCCAGGGTAGAGAGTCAATAGACACAGGCATAGGCCCCGGGTTAGACATAGGCCCCGGTTAGGTCAATAAACATAGGCCCCTGGGTAGAGGTTCAATAAACACAGGCCCTGGGGTAGGGGGTTAATAAACACTGGCCCCGGGGTAGAGGGTCAATAAACACAGGCACCGGGGTAGTGGGTCAATAAACACAGGCCCCAGGGTAGAAGTTCAATAAACTCAGGCCACAGGGTAGAGGGTCAATAGACACAGGCCCCGGGTTAGAGGATCAATAGACACAGGCACCGGGGTAGAGGGTCAATTGACATAGGCCCCGGGTTAGAGGGTCAATAGACACAGGCCTTGGGGTAGGTCAATAAACAGATGCCCCGGTGAAGAAAGTCAATAAACACAGACCCCGGGGTAGCGGGTCAATAAACACAGGCCCTGGGGTAGAGGGTCAATAAATACAGGCCACAGGGTAGATGGTCAATAAACACAGGCCCCGGGGTAGGTCAATAAACACAGGCATCGGAGTAGGTCAATGAACACAGACCCCGGGTTAGAGGGCAACAGCACAGGCCTAGTGGTAGGTCAATAAACACAGGCTCCGGGGTAGGTCAATAAACACAGGCCTCGGGGTAGAGGATCAATAAACACAGGCACCGATGCAGAGGGTCAACAAACACAGGCCCCGGGGTAGGTCAATAAACACAGGCCTCGGGGTAGAGGGTCAATAAACACTGGCCCTGCGGGATAGGGTCAAAAACCACTGGCCCTGGGGTATAAGGTCAATAAACACAGACCTTGGGGTAGAGGGTCAATAAACAAAGGCCCTGGGGCAGAGGGTCAATAAACACTGGCCCTGGGATAGAGGGTCAATAAATACAGGCCCCAGGGTAGAGGGTCAATAAACACTCATCCCGGGTAAGTCAATAAACACAGGCCCAGTGGTAGGTCAATAAATACAGGCCTTGGGTTGAGGGTCAATAAACACAGACCCCAGGGCAGCAGGTCAATAAACACAGGCCCAGGGGTCGAGGGTCAATAGACACAGGCCCCGGGGTATGTCAATAAACACAGGCCCTGTGTAGGTCAATAAACACCGGCCCCGGAGTAGAGGGCCAATAAACACAGCCCCCGGGGTAGGTCAATCAAAACAGGCCCCGGGGTAGAAGGTCAATAAACACAGGCCTCGGGGTAGAGGGTCAATAAACACTGGCCCTGGGGAATAGGATCAATAAATACTGGCCGTGAGGTATAGGGTCAATAAACACAGACCTCGGGGTAGGTCAATAAACACAGGCCCCGGTGTAGAGGGTCAATAAACACTGGCCCTGGGATAGAGGGTCAATAAATACAGGCGCCGGGGTAGAGGGTCAATAAACACACTTCCCGGGTAGGTCAATAAACACAGGCCCAGTGTTAGGTCAATAAACACAAGCCCTGGGGTCGTGGTTCAATAAACACAGGACCAGGAATAGGTAAATAAAAATAAGCACCGGGTAGGTCAACAAATGCTGGCCCCGGGATCGAAGGTCAATAAACATAGGCCGCGGGGTAGAGGGCCAATAAACACAGGCCTCGGGGTAGAGGGTCAATAAACACAGGCACCGGGGTATAGGGACAATAAACAGAGGTCCCGGGTAGGTCAATAAACACAGGCCCAGTGGTAGGTCAATAAACACAGGCCCTGGTTTAGAGGGTCAATAAACACAGGACCAGGAGTAGGTCAATAAACACAGGCACCGGGTAGGTCAACAAATGCAGGCCCCAGGGTTGAGGGCCAATAAACACAGGCCCCAGGGTATAGGGTCAATAAACACAGGCCCCGGGGTAGAGGGTCAATAAACACAGCCCCCAGGGTAGGTCAATAAACACAGGCCCAGTGTTAGGTCAATAAACACAGGCCCTGGGGTAGTGGTTCAATAAACACAGGACCAGGAATAGGTCAATAAAAACAGGCACCGGGTAGGTCAACAAATGCAGGCCCCAGGGTTGAGGGTCAATAAACACAGGCCCTGGGGTAGAGGGTCAATAAACACAGGCCCCGGGGTCAAATGTCAATAAACACAGACCCCGGAGTAGAGGGTCATAAACACAGGCACGAGGGTAAAGGTTCAATAAACAGAGGCCCCAGGGTAGTGGGTCAATAGACACAGGCATAGGCCCCGGGTTAGACATAGGCCCCGGTTAGGTCAATAAACATAGGCCCCTGGGTAGAGGTTCAATAAACACAGGCCCTGGGGTAGGGGGTTAATAAACACTGGCCCCGGGGTAGAGGGTCAATAAACACAGGCACCGGGGTAGAGGGTCAATAAACACAGGCCCCAGGGTAGAAGTTCAATAAACTCAGGCCACAGGGTAGAGGGTCAATAGACACAGGCCCCGGGTTAGAGGGTCAATAGACACAGGCACCGGGGTAGAGGGTCAATTGACATAGGCCCCGGGTTAGAGGGTCAATAGACACAGGCCTTGGGGTAGGTCAATAAACAGACGCCCTGGTGAAGAAAATCAATAAACACAGACCCCGGGGTAGCGGGTCAATAAACACAGGCCCCGGTGTAGAGGGTCAATAAACAAAGGCCACAGGGTAGGTCGATAAACACAGGCTACGGAGTCGGTCAATAAACACAGACCCCGGGTTAGAGGGCAATAAACACAGGCCCAGGGGTAGGTCAATAAATACAGGCCCCGGTTTAGGTCAATAAACACAGGCCCCGGGGTAGTTCAATAAACACAGGCCTCGGGGTAGAGCATCAATAAAAAATACCCCAGTGTAGAGGGTCAATAAACACAGGCCCTGGGTTAGAGGGTCAATAAACACAGGCCCTGGGGTAGAGGGTCAATAAACACAGGCCACAGGGTAGAGGGTCAATAAACACTCTTCCCGGGTAAGTCAATAAACACAGGCCCAGTGGTAGGTCAATAAATACAGGCCTTGGGTTGAGGGTCAATAAACACAGGCCCCAGGGCAGCAGGTCAATAAACACAGGTCCCGGGGTAGAGGGTCAATAGACACAGGCCCCGGGGTATGTCAATAAACACAGGCCCTGTGTAGGTCAATAAACACCGGCCCCAGGGTAGAGGGCCAATAAACACAGCCCCCGGGGTAGGTCAATCAACACAGGCCCCGGGGTAGAAGGTCAATAAACACAGGCCTCGGGGTAGAGGGCCAATAAACACCGGCCTTGGGGTAGAGGATCAATAAACACAGGCACCGGGGTATAGGGTCAATAAACACAGACCTCTGGGTTGAGATCATAAACACAGGCCACGGGGTAGAACGTCAATAAACACAGGTCCCAGGTTAGAGGGTCAACAAACACAGGCCCGGGCTAGGTCAATAAACACAGGCCTCGGGGTAGAGGGTCAATAAACACTGGCCCTGGAGAATAGGATCAATAAATACTGGCCGTGAGGTATAGGTTCAATAAACACAGACCTTGGGGTAGGTCAATAAACACAGGCCCCGGGGTAGAGGGTCAATAAACACTGGCCCTGGGATAGAGGATCAATAAATACAGGCGCCGGGGTAGAGGGTCAATAAACACACTTCCCGGTTAGGTCAATAAACACAGGCCCAGTGTTAGGTCAATAAACACAAGCCCTGGGGTAGTGGTTTAATAAACACAGGACCAGGAATAGGTCAATAAAAACAAGCACCAGGTAGGTCAACAAATGCAGGCCCCAGGATTGAAGGTCAATAAACACAGGCCGCGGGGTAGAGGGCCAATAAACACAGGCCTCGGGGTAGAGGGTCAATAAACACAGGCACCGGGGTATAGGGACAATAAACAGAGGTCCCGGGTAGGTCAATAAACACAGGCCCAGTGGTAGGTCAATAAACACAGGCCCTGGTTTAGAGGGTCAATAAACACAGGACCAGGAGTAGGTCAATAAACACAGGCACCGGGTAGATCAACAAATGCAGGCCCCAGGGTTGAGGGCCAATAAACACAGGCCCCAGGGTATAGGGTCAATAAACACAGGCCCCGGGGTAGAGGGTCAATAAACACAGCACCCAGGGTAGGTCAATAAACACAGGCCCAGTGTTAGGTCAATAAACACAGGCCCTGGGGTAGTGGTTCAATAAACACAGGACCAGGAATAGGTCAATAAAAACAGGCACCGGGTAGGTCAACAAATGCAGGCCCCAGGGTTGAGGGTCAATAAACACAGGCCCTGGGGTAGAGGGTCAATAAACACAGGCCCCGGGGTCAAATGTCAATAAACACAGACCCCGGAGTAGAGGGTCATAAACACAGGCACGAGGGTAAAGGTTCAATAAACAGAGGCCCCAGGGTAGTGGGTCAATAGACACAGGCATAGGCCCCGGGTTAGACATAGGCCCCGGTTAGGTCAATAAACATAGGCCCCTGGGTAGAGGTTCAATAAACACAGGCCCTGGGGTAGGGGGTTAATAAACACTGGCCCCGGGGTAGAGGGTCAATAAACACAGGCACCGGTGTAGAGGGTCAATAAACACAGGCCCCAGGGTAGAAGTTCAATAAACTCAGGCCACAGGGTAGAGGGTCAATAGACACAGGCCCCGGGTTAGAGGGTCAATAGACACAGGCACCGGGGTAGAGGGTCAATTGACATAGGCCCCGGATTAGAGGGTCAATAGACACAGGCCTTGGGGTAGGTCAATAAACAGATGCCCTGGTGAAGAAAGTCAATAAACACAGACCCCGGGGTAGCGGGTCAATAAACACAGGCCCCGGTGTAGAGGGTCAATAAACAAAGGCCACAGGGTAGGTCGATAAACACAGGCAACGGAGTCGGTCAATAAACACAGACCCCGGGTTAGAGGACAATAAATACAGGCCCAAGGGTAGGTCAATAAATACAGGCCCCGGTTTAGGTCAATAAACACAGGCCCCGGGGTAGTTCAATAAACACAGGCCTCGGGGTAGAGGATCAATAAAAAATACCCCAGTGTAGAGGGTCAATAAACACAGGCCCTGGGTTAGAGGGTCAATAAACACAGGCCCTGGGGTAGAGGGTCAATAAACACAGGCCACAGGGTAGATGGTCAATAAACACAGGCCCCGGGGTAGGTCAATAAACACAGGCATCGGAGTAGGTCAATGAACACAGACCCCGGGTTAGAGGGCAATAGCACAGGCCTAGGGGTAGGTCAATAAACACAGGCTCCGGGGTAGGTCAATAAACACAGGCCTCGGGGTAGAGGATCAATAAACACAGGCACCGATGCAGAGGGTCAACAAACACAGGCCCCGGGGTAGGTCAATAAACACAGGCCTCGGGGTAGAGGGTCAATAAACACTGGCCCTGGGGGATAGGGTCAAAAAACACTGGCCCTGGGGTATAAGGTCAATAAACACAGACCTTGGGGTAGAGGGTCAATAAACAAAGGCCCTGGGGCAGAGGGTCAATAAACACTGGCCCTGGGATAGAGGGTCAATAAATACAGGCCCCAGGGTAGAGGGTCAATAAACATTCTTCCCGGGTAAGTCAATAAACACAGGCCCAGTGGTAGGTCAATAAATACAGGCCTTGGGTTGAGGGTCAATAAACACAGGCCCCAGGGCAGCAGGTCAATAAACACAGGTCCCGAGGTAGAGGGTCAATAGACACAAGCCCCGGGGTATGTCAATAAACACAGGCCCTGTGTAGGTCAATAAACACCGGCCCCGGGGTAGAGGGCCAATAAACACAGCCCCCGGGGTAGGTCAATCAACACAGGCCCCGGGGTAGTTCAATAAACACAGGCCTCGGGGTAGAGGATCAATAAAAAATACCCCAGTGTAGAGGGTCAATAAACACAGGCCCTGGGTTAGAGGGTCAATAAACACAGGCCCTGGGGTAGAGGGTCAATAAACACAGGCCACAGGGTAGATGGTCAATAAACACAGGCCCCGGGGTAGGTCAATAAACACAGGCATCAGAGTAGGTCAATGAACACAGACCCCGGGTTAGAGGGCAATAGCACAGGCCTAGGGGTAGGTCAATAAACACAGGCTCCGGGGTAGGTCAATAAACACAGGCCTCGGGGTAGAGGATCAATAAACACAGGCACCGATGCAGAGGGTCAACAAATACAGGCCCCGGGGTAGGTCAATAAACACAGGCTTCGGGGTAGAGGGTCAATAAACACTGGCCCTGGGGGATAGGGTCAAAAAACACTGGCCCTGGGGTATAAGGTCAATAAACACAGACCTTGGGGTAGAGGGTCAATAAACAAAGGCCCTGGGGCAGAGGGTCAATAAACACTGGCCCTGGGATAGAGGGTCAATAAATACAGGCCCCAGGGTAGAGGGTCAATAAACATTCTTCCCGGGTATGTCAATAAACACAGGCCCAGTGGTAGGTCAATAAATACAGGCCTTGGGTTGAGGGTCAATAAACACAGGCCCCAGGGCAGCAGGTCAATAAACACAGGTCCCGAGGTAGAGGGTCAATAGACACAAGCCCCGGGTTTTGTCAATAAACACAGGCCCTGTGTAGGTCAATAAACACCGGCCCCGGGGTAGAGGGCCAATAAACACAGCCCCCGGGGTAGGTCAATCAACACAGGCCCCGGGGTAGAAGGTCAATAAACACAGGCCTCGGGGTAGAGGGCCAATAAACACCGGCCTTGGGGTAGAGGATCAATAAACACAGGCACCGGGGTATAGGGTCAATAAACACAGACCTCTGGGTTGAGATCATAAACACAGGCCACGGGGTAGAGCGTCAATAAACACAGGTCCCAGGGTAGAGGATCAACAAACACAGGCCCGGGGTAGAAGGTCAATAAACACAGGCCTCGGGGTAGAGGGTCAATAAACACTGGCCCTGGGGAATAGGATCAATAAATACTGGCCGTGAGGTATAGGGTCAATAAACACAGACCTTGGGGTAGGTCAATAAACACAGGCCCGGGGTAGAGGGTCAATAAGCACTGGCCCTGGGATAGAGGGTCAATAAATACAGGCGCCGGGGTAGAGGGTCAATAAACACACTTCCCGGGTAGGTCCATAAACACAGGCCCAGTGTTAGGTCAATAAACACAAGCCCTGGGGTAGTGGTTCAATAAACACAGGACCAGGAATAGGTCAATAAAAATAAGCACCGGGTAGGTCAACAAATGCTGGCCCCGGGATCGAAGGTCAATAAACACAGGGCGCGGGGTAGAGGGCCAATAAACACAGGCCTCGGGGTAGAGGGTCAATAAACACAGGCACCGGGGTATAGGGACAATAAACACAGGTCCTGGGTAGGTCAATAAACACAGGCCCAGTGGTAGATCAATAAACACAGGCCCTGGTTTAGAGGGTCAATAAACACAGGACCAGGAGTAGGTCAATACACACAGGCACCGGGTAGGTCAACAAATGCAGGCCCCAGGGTTGAGGGCCAATAAACACAGGCCCCATGGTATAGGGTCAATAAACACAGGCCCTGGGGTAGAAGGTCAATAAACACAGCCCCCAGGGTAGGTCAATAAACACAGGCCCAGTGTTAGGTCAATAAACACAGGCCCTGGGGTAGTGGTTCAATAAACACAGGACCAGGAGTAGGTCAATAAATACAGGCACCGGGTAGGTCAACAAATGCAGGCCCCAGGGTTGAGGGTCAATAAACACAGTCCCCGGGGTAGAGGGTCAATAAACACAGGCCCCGGGGTCAAAGGTCAATAAACACAGACCCCGGAGTAGAGGGTCATAAACACAGGCACCAGGGTAAAGGTTCAATAAACAGAGGCCCCAGGGTAGAGGGTCAATAGACACAGGCATAGGCCCCGGGTTAGACATAGGCCCCGGTTAGGTCAATAAACATAGGCCCCTGGGTAGAGGTTCAATAAACACAGGCCCTGGGGTAGGGGGTTAATAAACACTGGCCCCTGGGTAGAGGGTCAATAAACACAGGCACCGGGGTAGAGGGTCAATAAACACAGGCCCAGGGTAGAAGTTCAATAAACTCAGGCCACAGGGTAGAGGGTCAATAGACACAGGCCCCGGGTTAGAGGATCAATAGACACAGGCACCGGGGTAGAGGGTCAATTGACATAGGCCCCAGGTTAGAGGGTCAATAGACACAGGCCTTGGGGTAGGTCAATAAACAGATGCCCCGGTGAAGAAAGTCAATAAACACAGACCCCGGGGTAGCGGGTCAATAAACACAGGCCCCGGTGTAGAGGGTCAATAAACAAAGGCCACAGGGTAGGTCAATAAACACAGGCACCGGAGTCGGTCAATAAACACAGACCCCGGGTTAGAGGGCAATAAACACAGGCCCAGGGGTAGGTCAATAAATACAGGCCCTGGGGTAGGTCAATAAACACAGGCCCCGGGGTAGGTCAATAAACACACGCCTCGGGGTAGAGCATCAATAAAAAATACCCCAGTGTAGAGGGTCAATAAACACAGGCCACAGGGTAGATGGTCAATAAACACAGGCCCTGGGGTAGAGGGTCAATAAACATAGGCCACAGGGTAGATGGTCAATAAACACAGGCCCGGGGTAGGTCAATAAACACAGGCATCAGAGTAGGTCAATGAACACAGACCCCAGGTTAGAGGGCAATAGCACAAGCCTAGGGGTAGGTCAACAAACACAGGACCCGGGGTAGGTCAATAAACACAGGCCTCGGGGTAGAGGGTCAATAAACAAAGGCCCTGGGGCAGAGGGTCAATAAACAGTGGCCCTGGGATATAGGGTCAATAAATACAGGCCCCAGGGTAGAGGGTCAATAAACACTCTTCCCGGGTAAGTCAATAAACACAGGACCAGTGGTAGGTCAATAAATACAGGCCTTGGGTTGAGGGTCAATAAACACAGGCCCCAGGGCAGCAGGTCAATAAACACAGGCCCCGGGGTCGAAGGTCAATAAACACAGGCCGCGGGGTAGAGGGCCAATAAACACAGGCCTCGGGGTAGACGGTCAATAAACACAGGCACCGGGGTATAGGGACAATAAACAGAGGTCCCGGGTAGGTCAATAAACACAGGACCAGTGGTAGGTCAATAAACACAGGCCCTGGTTTAGAGGGTCAATAAACACAGGACCAGGAGTAGGTCAATAAACACAGGCACCGGGTAGGTCAACAAATGCAGGCCCAAGGGTTGAGGGCCAATAAACACAGGCCCCAGAGTAGAGGGTCAATAAACACAGGCCCCAGAGTAGAGGGTCAATAAACACAGCCCCCAGGGTAGGTCAATAAACACAGGCCCCGGGGTCGAAGGTTAATAATCACAGGCTGCGGGGTAGAGGGCCAATAAACACAGGCCTCGGGGTAGACAGTTAATAAACACAGGCACCGGGGTATAGGGAAAATAAGCACAGGCCCAGTGGTAGGACAATAAACATAGACCACGGGGTAGAGGGTCATAAACACAGGCCCCAGGGTAGAGGTTCAATAAACAGAGGCCCCAGTGTAGAGGGTCAATAGACACAGGCCCCGGGGTAGAGGGTCAATAAACACTGGCCCTGGGGTATAAGGTTAATAAACACAGGCCCTGGGTTAGATCAATAAACACAGGCTCTGGGGTAGAGGGTCAATAAATGCATGCCCCAGGGTAGAGGGTCAATAAACACAGGTCCCAGGTAGTTCAATAAACACAGGCCCAGTGGTAGGTCAATAAACACAGGCCCTGCATGAGAGGGTCAATAAACACAGGACCTGGAATAGGTCAATAAACACAGGCACTGGGTAGGTCAACAAAAGCAAGCCCCGGGGTAAAGGGTCAATAAACGCAGGCCCCAGGGTAGAAGGTTAATAGACATAGGCCCCGGGTTTGGTCAATAAACATAGGCCCCTGGGTAGAGGTTCAATAAACGCAGGCCCTGGGGTAGAGGGTTAATAAACACTGGCCCCGGGGTAGAGGGTCATAAAAACAGGCCCCAGGGTAGAGGTTCAATAAACAGAGGCCCCAGGGTAGGGGTCAATAGACACAGGCCCCAGGGTAGAGGGTCAATAGACACAGGTCCCGGGGTAGAGGGTCAATAAACACAGCCCCCAGGGTAGGTCAATAAACACAGGCCCCGGGGTCGAAGGTCAATAATCGCAGGCTGCGGGGTAGAGGGCCAATAAACACAGGCCTCGGGATAGACGGTTAATAAACACAGGCACCGGGGTATAGGGACAATAAGCACAGGCCCAGTGGTAGGTCAATAAACATAGACCACGGGGTAGAGGGTCATAAACACAGGCCCCAGGGTAGAGGTTCAATAAACAGAGGCCCCAGGGTAGGGGTCAATAGACACAGGCCCCAGGGCAGAGGTCAATAGACACAGGCCCCGGGGTTGAGGGTCAATAGACACAGGCCCCGGGGTAGAATGTCAATAAACACAGACCCTGGGGTAGGTCAATAAACACAGGCTTGGGGGTAGCGCATCAATAAAAAAGTCCCAGAGTACAGGGTCAATAAACACAGGCCCCGGGGTAGAGGGTCAATAAACACAGGCCCTGGGGTAGGTCAATAAACAAAGGCTTGGGGGTAGCGCGTCAATAAAAAAGTCCCAGAGTACAGGGTCAATAGACACAGGCCCCGGGGTAGAGGGTCAATAATCAAAGGCCACAGGGTAGAGGGTCAATAAACACAAGCCCCAGAGTAGGTAAATAAACACATAACCCCGGGTTAGAGGCCAATAAACACAGGCCCAGGGGTAGGTCAATAAACACAGGCCCCGGGGTAGGTCAATAAACACAGGCGCCAGGGTAGGTCAATAAACACAGACCTCTGGGTAGAGGGTCAATAAACACAGGCCTCAGGGTTGAGGGTCAATAAACACTGGCCCTGGGGTATAAGGTCAATAAACACAGGCTCCGGGCCAGGTCAATAAACACAGGCCCCGGGGTAGAGGGTCAATAAACACAGCCCCCAGGGTAGGTCAATAAACACAGGCCCCGGGGTCGAAGGTTAATAATCACAGGCTGCGGGGTAGAGGGCCAATAAACACAGGCCTCGGGGTAGACAGTTAATAAACACAGGCACCGGGGTATAGGGACAATAAGCACAGGCCCAGTGGTAGGTCAATAAACACAGACCCCGGGGTAGAGGGTCATAAACACAGGCCCCAGGGTAGAGGTTCAATAAACAGAGGTCCCAGTGTAGAGGGTCAATAGACACAGGCTCCGGGGTAGAGGGTCAATAAACACTGGCCCAGGGGTATAAGGTTAATAAACACAGGCCCTGGGTTAGATCAATAAACACAGGCTCCAGGGTAGAGGGTCAATAAACACTGGCCCTGGGGTAGAGGGTCAATAAATACATGTCCCGGGGTAGAGGGTCAATAAACACAGGTCCCAGGTAGGTCAATAAACACAGGCCCAGTGGTAGGTCAATAAACACAGGCCCTGCATTAGAGGGTCAATAAACACAGGACCTGGAATAGGTCAATAAACACAGGCACTGGGTAGGTCAACAAAAGCAAGCCCCAGGGTAAAGGATCAATAAACGCAGGCCCCAGGGTAGAAGGTCAATAGACATAGTCCCCGGGTTTGGTCAATAAACATAGGCCCCTGGGTAGAGGTTCAATAAACACAGGCCCTGGGTAGAGGGTTAATAAACACTGGCCTCAGGGTAGAGGGTCATAAACAGAGGCCCAAGGGTAGAGTGTCAATAGACACAGGCTCCAGGGTAGAGGATCAATAGACACAGACCCCGGGGTTGAGGGTCTATAAACAGAGGCCCCGGGGTAGAATGTCAATAAACACAGACCCCGGGGTAGAGGGTCAATAAACACAGGCCCCGGGGTAGAGGGTCAATAAACACAGGCCCTGGGGTAGGTTAATAAACACAGGCCTCGGGGTAGCGCGTCAATAAAAGAGACCCCAGAGTACAGGGTCAATAAACACAGGCCCCGGGGTAGAGGTGTCAATAAACAAAGGCCACAGGGTAGAGGGTCAATAAACAGAGGCCCCGGAGTAGGTAAATAAACACAGACCCCGGGTTAGAGGGCAACAAACACAGGCCCAGGGGTAGGTCAATAAACACAGGCCCCGGGGTCGGTCAATAAACACAGGCTCCGGGGTAGGTCAATAAACACAGGCCTCTGGGTAGAGGGTCAATAAACACAGGCACCGGGGTATAGGGTCAATAAACACCGGCCCCAGGGTCGAGGGTCAACAAACACAGGTCCTGGTTAGAGGTAAATAAACACAGATCTCGGGGTAGAGGGTCAATAAACACAGGCAGCGGGGTATAGGGTCAATAAACACAGGCCCCAGGATAGAGGGTCAATAATCACAGGCCCCGGGGTAGAGGGTCAATAAACACTGGCCCTGGGGGATAGGGTCAACAAACACTGGCCCTGGGGTATAGGGTCAATAAACAGAGACCTTGGGGTAGGTCAATAATCACAGGCCTTGGGGTAGACGGTCAATAAACACTGGCCCTGGGATAGAGGGTCAATAAATACAGGCCCTGACGTAGAGGGTCAATAAAAACACTTCCCTGGTAGGTCAATAAACACAGGCCCAGTGGTAGGTCAATAAACACAGGCCCTGGGGTAGAGGTTCAATAAACACAGGACCTGGAATAGGTCAATAAACACAGGCACCGGGTAGGTCAACAAACGCAGGCCCTGGGGTTGAGGGTCATAAACACAGGCCCCAGGGTAGAGGGTCAATAAACACTAGCCCCAGGGTAGAGGGTCAACAAACACAGGCCCCTGGGTAGAGGTTCAATAAACACAGGCCCTGGGTAGAGGGTTAATAAACATAGGCCTCGGGGTAGAGGGTCAATAAACACAGGCACCGTGGTATAGGGTCAATAAATACAGGCCCCAGGACAGAGGGCCAATAAACACAGGCCCCGGGGTAGAAGGTTAATTGACACAGGCCCTGGGGTAGAGGGACAATAAACACAGGCCGCAGGGTTGGGGATCAATAAACACAGGCCACAGGGTCAATAAACACTGGCCCTGGGATAGAGGGTCAATAAATACAGGCCCCAGCGTAGAGGGTCAATAAACACACTTCCCAGGTAGGTCAATAAACACAGGCCCAGTGGTAGGTCAATAAACACAGGCACTAGGGTAGAGGTTCAATAAACACAGGACCTGGAATAGGTCAATAAACACAGGTACCGGGTAATTCAACAAACGCAGGCCATGGGGTTGAGGGTCAACAAACACAGGCCCCAGGGTGGAGGGTCAATCAACACAGACCCCGGGTAGAGGGTCAATAAACACAGGCCCCGGGATGGAGGTTCATAAACACAGGCCATGCGGTAGAGGGTCAATAAACGCAGACCCTGGGGTAGAGGGTCAATAAACACAGGCCCTGGGATAGGTCAATAAACACAGGCCTCGGGGTAGAGGGTCAATAAACACTGGCCCTGGGGGAGAGGCTCAACAAACACTGGCCCTGAGGTATTGGGTCAATAAACACAGACCTTGCGGTAGGTCAATAAACACAGGCGCCGGGATAGAGGGTCAATAAACACAGGCCCCAGTGTAGAGGGTCAATAAACAGACTTCCCGGGTAGGTCAATAAACACAGACCCAGTGGTAGGTCAATAAACACTGGCCCTGGAGTAGAGGTTAAATAAACACAGGACCTGGAATAGGTCAATAAACACAGGCCCCGGGGTTGAGGATCAATAAATACAGGCCCCAGTGTAGAGGGTCAATAAACAAAGGCCCCGGGGTAGAGGGTGAATAGACACAGGCCCTGGGGTAGAGGGTCAATAAACACAGCCCCCAGGGTAGGTCAATAAAGACAGGCCCCGGGGTCGAAGGTCAATAGACACAGGCCCCGGGTTAGGGGGTCAATAGACACAGGCCACGGGGTAGGTCAATAAACAGAGGCCTCGGGGTAGAATGTCAATAAGCACAGACCCCGGGGTAGAGGGTAAATAAACACAGGCCCCTGGGTAGAGGGTCAATAAACACAGGCCCCGGGGTAGGTCAATAAACACAGGCCTCGGGGTAGAGCGTCAATAAAAAAGACCCCAGAGTAGAGGGTCAATAAACATAGGCTATGGGTTAGAGTGTCAATAAACACAGGCCACAGGGTAGAGGGTCAATAAACACAGGCCCCGGGGTAGGTCAATAAAGACAGGCCCCGGAATAGTTCAATAAACACAGACCCCGGGTTAGAGGGCAATAAACCCAGGCCCAGGTGTAGGTCACCAAAAGCAGGCCCCGGGTTGAGGGTCAATAAACATAGGCGCCAGGGTAGAGGGTCAATAAACACAGGCCCCGGGGTAGAGGGTCAATTGACACAGGCCCTGGGGTAGAAGGTCAATAAACACAGGCCCCAGGGTAGAGGGGCAACAAACACAGGCCCCAGGGTAGGTCAATAATCATAGGCCTCAGGGTAGAGGGTCAATAAACACTGGCCCTGGAGTAGAGGGTCAATAAATACATGCCCCGGGGTAGAGGGTCAATAAACACAGGTCCCAGGTAGGTCAATAAACACAGGCCCAGTGGTTGGTCAATAAACACAGGCCCTGGGTTAGAGGGTCAATAAACACAGGACCTGGAATAGGTCAATAAACACAGGCACTGGGTAGGTCAACAAAAGCAAGCCCTGGGGTAAAGGCTCAATAAACGCAGGCACCAGGGTAGAGGGTCAATAGACATAGGCCCCGGGTTAGGTCAAAAAACATAGGCCCCTGGGTGGAGGTTCAATAAACACAGGCTCTGGGATAGAGGGTCAATAAACACAGGCCTCAGGGTAGAGGGTCAATAAAAACAGGCACCGGGGTACAGGGTCAATAAACACAGGCCCCGGGGTAGAGGGTCAATAAACACTGGCCCCAGGGCAGAGGGTCAATAAACACAGACCCCGGGGTAGAGGGTCATAAACACAGGCCCCAGGGTAGAGGGTCAATAAACACAGGCCCCAGGGTAGAGAGTCAATAGACACAGGCCCCGTGGTAGAGGGTCAATAGACACAGGCCCCGGGTTAGAGGGTTAATAAACACAGGCCACGGGGTAGGTCAATAAACAGAGGCCCCGAGCTAGACGGTCAATAAACGCAGAACCAGGGGTAGAGTGTCAATAAATATAGGCCCCGGCGTAGAGGGTCAAAACACACAGGACACAGGGTACAGGGTCAAGTAACACAGGCCTCGGGATAGGTCAATAAACACAGGCCCCGGAGGAGGTCAATAAACACAGACCTTGGGTTTGAGGGCGATAAACACAGACCCAGGTGTAGGTCAATAAACACAGGCCCCAGGGTATGTCAATAAACACAGGCCCCGGGGTAGAGGGTCAACAAACAGAGGCCACAGGGTAGAGGGTCAATAAATACAGGCACCGGGGTATAGGGTCAATAAACACAGGCCCTGGGGTAGAGGGTCAATAAATACAGGCCACGGGCTAGAGGTTCAGTAAACACAGGTCACGGCTAGGTCAATAAGTACAGACCCAGTGGTAGATCAATATATACAGGCCCCGGGGTAGTGCGTCAATAAACACTGGCCCTGGGGTAGAGGGTCAATAAATACACACCACGGGCTAGAGGGTCAGTAAACACAGGTCCCGGGTAGGTCAATAAGCACAGGCCCAGTGGTAGGTCAATAAACACAGGCCCTGGGGTAGAGTGTCAATAAACACAGTACCTGGAATAGGTCAATAAACACAGGCATCGGGTAGGTCAACAAACGCAGGCCCGGGGTAGAGGGTCAATAAACGCAGGCCCCAGGGTAGTGGGTCAATAGACATAGGCCCCGGGGTAGAGGGTCAATAAACACAGGCCTTGTGGTAGAGGTTCAATAAACACAGGTCTTGGAGTAGAGGGTCAATAAACACAGGCCTCGGGATAGGTCAATAAACACAGGCCTCGGAGTAGGTCAATAAACACAGACCCTAGGTTCGAGGGCAATAAACACAGACCCAGGTGTAGGTCAATAAACACAGGCCCCAGGGTAGGTCAATAAACACAGGCCTCGGAGTAGGTCAATAAACACAGACCCTAGGTTCGAGGGCAATAAACACAGACCCAGGTGTAGGTCAATAAACACAGGCCCCAGGGTAGGTCAATAAACACAGGCCCCGGGGTAGAGGGTCAACAAACACAGGCCACAGGGTAGAGGGTCAATAAACACAGGCACCGGGGTATAGGGTCAATAAACACAGGCCCTGGGGTAGATCAATAAATACAGGCCCCGGGGTAGAGCATCAATAAACACTGGCCCTGGGGTAGAGGGTCAATAAATACAGGCCACGGGCTAGAGGGTCAATAAACACAGGTCCCAGGTAGTTCAATAAACACAGGCCCAGTGGTAGGTCAATAAACACAGGCCCTGCATGAGAGGGTCAATAAACACAGGACCTGGAATAGGTCAATAAACACAGGCACTGGGTAGGTCAACAAAAGCAAGCCCCGGGGTAAAGGGTCAATAAACGCAGGCCCCAGGGTAGAAGGTTAATAGACATAGGCCCCGGGTTTGGTCAATAAACATAGGCCCCTGGGTAGAGGTTCAATAAACGCAGGCCCTGGGGTAGAGGGTTAATAAACACTGGCCCCGGGGTAGAGGGTCATAAACACAGGCCCCAGGGTAGAGGTTCAATAAACAGAGGCCCCAGGGTAGGGGTCAATAGACACAGGCCCCAGGGTAGAGGGTCAATAGACACAGGCCCCGGGGTAGAGGGTCAATAAACACAGCCCCCAGGGTAGGTCAATAAACACAGGCCCCGGGGTCGAAGGTCAATAATCGCCGGCTGCGGGGTAGAGGGCCAATAAACACAGGCCTCGGGATAGACGGTTAATAAACACAGGCACCGGGGTATAGGGACAATAAGCACAGGCCCAGTGGTAGGTCAATAAACATAGACCACGGGGTAGAGGGTCATAAACACAGGCCCCAGGGTAGAGGTTCAATAAACAGAGGCCCCAGGGTATGGGTCAATAGACACAGGCCCCAGGGCAGAGGTCAATAGACACAGGCCCCGGGGTTGAGGGTCAATAGACACAGGCCCCGGGGTAGAATGTCAATAAACACAGACCCTGGGGTAGGTCAATAAACGCAGGCTTGGGGGTAGCGCGTCAATAAAAAAGTCCCAGAGTACAGGGTCAATAAACACAGGCCCCGGGGTAGAGGGTCAATAAACACAGGCCCTGGGGTAGGTCAATAAACAAAGGCTTGGGGGTAGCGCGTCAATAAAAAAGTCCCAGAGTACAGGGTCAATAGACACAGGCCCCGGGGTAGAGGGTCAATAATCAAAGGCCACAGGGTAGAGGGTCAATAAACACAGGCCCCAGAGTAGGTAAATAAACACATAACCCCGGGTTAGAGGCCAATAAACACAGGCCCAGGGGTAGGTCAATAAACACAGGCCCCGGGGTAGGTCAATAAACACAGGCGCCAGGGTAGGTCAATAAACACAGACCTCTGGGTAGAGGGTCAATAAACACAGGCCTCAGGGTTGAGGGTCAATAAACACTGGCCCTGGGGTATAAGGTCAATAAACACAGGCTCCGGGTCAGGTCAATAAACACAGGCCCCGGGGTAGAGGGTCAATAAACACAGCCCCCAGGGTAGGTCAATAAACACAGGCCCCGGGGTCGAAGGTTAATAATCACAGGCTGCGGGGTAGAGGGCCAATAAACACAGGCCTCGGGGTAGACAGTTAATAAACACAGGCACCGGGGTATAGGGACAATAAGCACAGGCCCAGTGGTAGGTCAATAAACACAGACCCCGGGGTAGAGGGTCATAAACACAGGCCCCAGGGTAGAGGTTCAATAAACAGAGGTCCCAGTGTAGAGGGTCAATAGACACAGGCTCCGGGGTAGAGGGTCAATAAACACTGGCCCAGGGGTATAAGGTTAATAAACACAGGCCCTGGGTTAGATCAATAAACACAGGCTCCAGGGTAGAGGGTCAATAAACACTGGCCCTGGGGTAGAGGGTCAATAAATACATGTCCCGGGGTAGAGGGTCAATAAACACAGGTCCCAGGTAGGTCAATAAACACAGGCCCAGTGGTAGGTCAATAAACACAGGCCCTGCATTAGAGGGTCAATAAACACAGGACCTGGAATAGGTCAATAAACACAGGCACTGGGTAGGTCAACAAAAGCAAGCCCCAGGGTAAACGATCAATAAACGCAGGCCCCAGGGTAGAAGGTCAATAGACATAGTCCCCGGGTTTGGTCAATAAACATAGGCCCCTGGGTAGAGGTTCAATAAACACAGGCCCTGGGTAGAGGGTTAATAAACACTGGCCTCAGGGTAGAGGGTCATAAACAGAGGCCCAAGGGTAGAGTGTCAATAGACACAGGCTCCAGGGTAGAGGATCAATAGACACAGACCCCGGGGTTGAGGGTCAATAAACAGAGGCCCCGGGGTAGAATGTCAATAAACACAGACCCCGGGGTAGAGGGTCAATAAACACAGGCCCCGGGGTAGAGGGTCAATAAACACAGGCCCTGGGGTAGGTTAATAAACACAGGCCTCGGGGTAGCGCGTCAATAAAAGAGACCCCAGAGTACAGGGTCAATAAACACAGGCCCCGGGGTAGAGGGTCAATAAACAAAGGCCACAGGGTAGAGGGTCAATAAACACAGGCCCCGGAGTAGGTAAATAAACACAGACCCCGGGTTAGAGGGCAACAAACACAGGCCCAGGGGTAGGTCAATAAACACAGGCCCCGGGGTCGGTCAATAAACACAGGCTCCGGGGTAGGTCAATAAACACAGGCCTCTGGGTAGAGGGTCAATAAACACAGGCACCGGGGTACAGGGTGAATAAACACAGGCCACGGGGTAGAGGTCAATAAACACAGACCTCGGGGTATAGGTTCAATAAACACAGACTCCGGGGTGGAGGTTCATAAACATAGGCCATGCGGTAGAGGGTCAATAAACACAGGCCCCAGGGTAGAGGGTCAACAAACACAGGCCCCAGGGCAGGGTAATAATCACAGGCCTCGGGGTAGAGGGTCAATAAACACTGGCCCTGGGGTATGAGGTCGATAAACACAGGCTCCGGGGTAGGTCAATAAACACAGGCCTCGGGGTAGAGGGTCAATAAACACAGGCACCGGGGTATAGGGTCAATAAACGCAGACCCCGGGGTGGAGGTTCATAAACATAGGCCATGCGATAGAGGGTCAATAAACACAGGCCCCAGGGTAGAGAGTCAACAAACACAGGACCCAGGGTAGCTCAATAATCACAGTCCTCGGGGTAGAGGGTCAATAAACACTGGCCCTGGGGTATAAGGTCAATAAACACAGGCTCCGGGGTCGGTCAATAAACACAGGCCTCGGGGTAGAGGGTCAATAAACACAGGCACCGGGGTATAGGATCAATAAACACAGACACTGGAGTAGAGGTTTATAAACACAAGCCATGGGGTAGAGCGTCAATAAACACAGGCCCCAGGGCAGAGGGTCAACACACACAGGCACCAGGGTAGGTCAATAATCACAGGCCTCGGGGTAGAGGGTCGATAAACACTGGCCCTGGGGTAGAGGGTCAATAAACACAGGCACCGGGGTAGGTCAATACACACAGGCCACAGAGTAGGTCAATAAACATAGACCCCGGGTTAGAGGGCAATAAACACAGGCCCAGTGGTAGGTCAATAAACACAGGCCCCAGGGTAGGTCAATAAACACAGGTTCGGGGGTCGGTCAATAAACACAGTGCTCGGGATAGAGGGTCAATAAACACAGGCACCGGGGTATAGGGTCAATAAACACAGGCTGCGGGTCAGGTCAATAAACACAGGCCTCGGGGTAGAGGGTCAATAAACACAGGCCATGGGGTAGAGGGTCAAGAAACACATGCCTCGGGGTAGAGGGTCAATAAACACTGGCCCTGGAGTATAGGGTCAATAAACACAGGCCCTGGGGTATAGGGTCAATAAACACAGACCCCGGGGTAGAGGTTCATCAACACAGGCCATGGGGTAGAGGGTCAATAAACACAGTCCCCAGGGTAGAGGGTCAACAAACACAGGCCGCAGGGTAGGTCAATAATCACAGGCCTCGGGGTAGAGGGTCAATAAACACATGCCTCGGGGTAGAGGGTCAATAAACACTGGCCCTGGAGTATAAGGTTAATAAACACAGGCCCTGGGGTAGATCAATAAACACAGGCCCCGGGGAAGAGAGTTAATAAACAGTGGCCCTGGGGTAGAGGGTTAATAAATACATGACCTGGAATAGGTCAATAAACACAGGCACTGGGTAGGTCAACAAAAGTAAGCCCCGGGGTAAAGGGTCAATAAATGCAGGCCCCACGGTAGAGGGTCAATAGACATAGGCCCCGGGTTATGTCAATAAACACAGGCCCCTGGGTAGATGTTCAATAAACACAGGCCCTTGGATAGAGGGTCAATAAACACAGGCCTCGGGGTAGAGGGTCAATAAACACATGCCTCGGGGTAGAGGGTCAATAAACATAGACCTCGGGGTAGAGGGTCAATAAACACAGGCACCGGGGTATAGGGTCAATAAACACAGACACTGGGGTAGAGGTTTATAAACACAAGCCATGGGGTAGAGCGTCAATAAACACAGGCCCCAGGGCAGAGGGTCAACACACACAGGCAACAGGGTAGGTCAATAATCACAGGCCTCGGGGTAGAGGGTCGATAAACACTGGCCCTGGGGTAGAGGGTCAATAAACACAGGCACCGGGGTAGGTCAATAAACACAGGCCACAGAGTAGGTCAATAAACATAGACCCCGGGTTAGAGGGCAATAAACACAGGCCCAGTGGTAGGTCAATAAACACAGGCCCCAGGGTAGGTCAATAAACACAGGTTCGGGGGTCGGTCAATAAACACAGTGCTCGGGATAGAGGGTCAATAAACACAGGCACCGGGGTATAGGGTCAATAAACACAGGCTGCGGGTCAGGTCAATAAACACAGGCCTCGGGGTAGAGGGTCAATAAACACAGGCCATGGGGTAGAGGGTCAAGAAACACATGCCTCGGGGTAGAGGGGCAATAAACACTGGCCCTGGAGTATAGGGTCAATAAACACAGGCCCTGGGGTATAGGGTCAATAAACACAGACCCCGGGGTAGAGGTTCATAAACACAGGCCATGGGGTAGAGGGTCAATAAACACAGTCCCCAGGGTAGAGGGTCAACAAACACAGGCCGCAGGGTAGGTCAATAATCACAGGCCTCGGGGTAGAGGGTCAATAAACACATGCCTCGGGGTAGAGGGTCAATAAACACTGGCCCTGGAGTATAAGGTTAATAAACACAGGCCCTGGGGTAGATCAATAAACACAGGCCCCGGGGAAGAGAGTTAATAAACACTGGCCCTGGGGTAGAGGGTTAATAAATACATGACCTGGAATAGGTCAATAAACACAGGCACTGGGTAGGTCAACAAAAGTAAGCCCCGGGGTAAAGGGTCAATAAATGCAGGCCCCACGGTAGAGGGTCAATAGACATAGGCCCCGGGTTATGTCAATAAACACAGGCCCAGTGGTAGGTCAATAAACACAGGCACTAGGGTAGAGGTTCAATAAACACAGGACCTGGAATAGGTCAATAAACACAGGTACCGGGTAATTCAACAAACGCAGGCCATGGGGTTGAGGGTCAACAAACACAGGCCCCAGGGTGGAGGGTCAATCAACACAGACCCCGGGTAGAGGGTCAATAAACACAGGCCCCGGGATGGAGGTTCATAAACACAGGCCATGCGGTAGAGGGTCAATAAACACAGACCCTGGGGTAGAGGGTCAATAAACACAGGCCCTGGGATAGGTCAATAAACACAGGCCTCGGGGTAGAGGGTCAATAAACACTGGCCCTGGGGGAGAGGCTCAACAAACACTGGCCCTGAGGTATTGGGTCAATAAACACAAAGACCTTGCGGTAGGTCAATAAACACAGGCGCCGGGATAGAGGGTCAATAAACACAGGCCCCAGTGTAGAGGGTCAATAAACAGACTTCCCGGGTAGGTCAATAAACACAGACCCAGTGGTAGGTCAATAAACACTGGCCCTGGAGTAGAGGTTAAATAAACACAGGACCTGGAATAGGTCAATAAACACAGGCCCCGGGGTTGAGGATCAATAAATACAGGCCCCAGTGTAGAGGGTCAATAAACAAAGGCCCCGGGGTAGAGGGTGAATAGACACAGGCCCTGGGGTAGAGGGTCAATAAACACAGCCCCCAGGGTAGGTCAATAAAGACAGGCCCCGGGGTCGAAGGTCAATAGACACAGGCCCCGGGTTAGGGGGTCAATAGACACAGGCCACGGGGTAGGTCAATAAACAGAGGCCCCGGGGTAGAATGTCAATAAGCACAGACCCCGGGGTAGAGGGTAAATAAACACAGGCCCCTGGGTAGAGGGTCAATAAACACAGGCCCCGGGGTAGGTCAATAAACACAGGCCTCGGGGTAGAGCGTCAATAAAAAAGACCCCAGAGTAGAGGGTCAATAAACATAGGCTATGGGTTAGAGTGTCAATAAACACAGGCCACAGGGTAGAGGGTCAATAAACACAGGCCCCGGGGTAGGTCAATAAAGACAGGCCCCGGAATAGTTCAATAAACACAGACCCCGGGTTAGAGGGCAATAAACCCAGGCCCAGGTGTAGGTCACCAAAAGCAGGCCCCGGGTTGAGGGTCAATAAACATAGGCGCCAGGGTAGAGGGTCAATAAACACAGGCCCCGGGGTAGAGGGTCAATAGACACAGGCCCTGGGGTAGAGGGTCAATAAACACAGGCCCCAGGGTAGAGGGGCAACAAACACAGGCCCCAGGGTAGGTCAATAATCATAGGCCTCGGGGTAGAGGGTCAATAAACACTGGCCCTGGAGTAGAGGGTCAATAAATACATGCCCCGGGGTAGAGGGTCAATAAACACAGGTCCCAGGTAGGTCAATAAACACAGGCCCAGTGGTTGGTCAATAAACACAGGCCCTGGGTTAGAGGGTCAATAAACACAGGACCTGGAATAGGTCAATAAACACAGGCAGTGGGTAGGTCAACAAAAGCAAGCCCTGGGGTAAAGGCTCAATAAACGCAGGCACCAGGGTAGAGGGTCAATAGACATAGGCCCCGGGTTAGGTCAAAAAACATAGGCCCCTGGGTGGAGGTTCAATAAACACAGGCTCTGGGATAGAGGGTCAATAAACACAGGCCTCAGGGTAGAGGGTCAATAAAAACAGGCACCGGGGTACAGGGTCAATAAACACAGGCCCCGGGGTAGAGGGTCAATAAACACTGGCCCCAGGGCAGAGGGTCAATAAACACAGACCCCGGGGTAGAGGGTCATAAACACAGGCCCCAGGGTAGAGGGTCAATAAACACAGGCCCCAGGGTAGAGAGTCAATAGACACAGGCCCCGTGGTAGAGGGTCAATAGACACAGGCCCCGGGTTAGAGGGTTAATAAACACAGGCCACGGGGTAGGTCAATAAACAGAGGCCCCGAGCTAGACGGTCAATAAACGCAGAACCAGGGGTAGAGTGTCAATAAATATAGGCCCCGGCGTAGAGGGTCAAAACACACAGGACACAGGGTACAGGGTCAATTAACACAGGCCTCGGGATAGGTCAATAAACACAGGCCCCGGAGGAGGTCAATAAACACAGACCTTGGGTTTGAGGGCGATAAACACAGACCCAGGTGTAGGTCAATAAACACAGGCCCCAGGGTATGTCAATAAACACAGGCCCCGGGGTAGAGGGTCAACAAACAGAGGCCACAGGGTAGAGGGTCAATAAATACAGGCACCGGGGTATAGGGTCAATAAACACAGGCCCTGGGGTAGAGGGTCAATAAATACAGGCCACGGGCTAGAGGTTCAGTAAACACAGGTCACGGCTAGGTCAATAAGTACAGACCCAGTGGTAGATCAATATATACAGGCCCCGGGGTAGTGCGTCAATAAACACTGGCCCTGGGGTAGAGGGTCAATAAATACACACCACGGGCTAGAGGGTCAGTAAACACAGGTCCCGGGTAGGTCAATAAGCACAGGCCCAGTGGTAGGTCAATAAACACAGGCCCTGGGGTAGAGTGTCAATAAACACAGTACCTGGAATAGGTCAATAAACACAGGCATCGGGTAGGTCAACAAACGCAGGCCCGGGGTAGAGGGTCAATAAACGCAGGCCCCAGGGTAGTGGGTCAATAGACATAGGCCCCGGGGTAGAGGGTCAATAAACACAGGCCTTGTGGTAGAGGTTCAATAAACACAGGTCTTGGAGTAGAGGGTCAATAAACACAGGCCTCGGGATAGGTCAATAAACACAGGCCTCGGAGTAGGTCAATAAACACAGACCCTAGGTTCGAGGGCAATAAACACAGACCCAGGTGTAGGTCAATAAACACAGGCCCCAGGGTAGGTCAATAAACACAGGCCTCGGAGTAGGTCAATAAACACAGACCCTAGGTTCGAGGGCAATAAACACAGACCCAGGTGTAGGTCAATAAACACAGGCCCCAGGGTAGGTCAATAAACACAGGCCCCGGGGTAGAGGGTCAACAAACACAGGCCACAGGGTAGAGGGTCAATAAACACAGGCACCGGGGTATAGGGTCAATAAACACAGGCCCTGGGGTAGATCAATAAATACAGGCCCCGGGGTAGAGCATCAATAAACACTGGCCCTGGGGTAGAGGGTCGATAAATACAGGCCACGGGCTAGAGGGTCAATAAACACAGGTCCCGGCTAGGTCAATAAGCACAGACCCAGTGATAGGTCAATAAACACAGGCCCTGGGGTAGCGTGTCAATAAACACAGTACCTGGAATAGGTCAATAAACACAGGCACCGGGTAGGTCAACAAACGCAGGCCCAGTGTAGGGGTCAATAAACGCAGGCCCCAGGGTAGTGGGTCAATAAACATAGGCCCCGGGATAGGTCAATAAACACAGGCCCTGGGGTAGAGTGTCAATAAACACAGGCCCCGGGGTAGAGGGTCATAAATACAGGCCCTAGGGTAGAGATTCATTAGACACAGGCCCCGGGGTAGAGGGTCAATAGACACAGGCCCCAGGGTAGAGGCTCAATAGACACAGGCCCCGGGGTAGATGGTCATTAGCCACAGGCCCCGGGTTAGAGGGTCAATAGACACAGGCCATGGGGTAGGTCAATAAACAGAGGCCCCAGAGTAGAAGGTCAATAAACGCAGACCCTGGGGTAGAGGGTCAATAAACACAGGCCACAGGGTAGAGGGTCAATAAACACAGGCACCGGGGTATTGGGTCAATAAACACAGGCCCTGGAGTAGATCAATAAATACAGGCCCCGGGGTAGTGCGTCAATAAACAGTGGCCCTGGGGTAGAGGGTCAATAAATACACACCACGGGCTAGAGGCCCAGTAAACACAGGTCCCGGTTAGGTCAATAAGCACAGGCCCAGTGGTAGGTCAATAAACACAGGCCCTGGGGTAGAGTGTCAATAAACACAGTACCTGGAATAGGTCAATAAACACAGGCACCGGGTAGGTCAACAAACGCAGGCCCAGTGTAGAGGGTCAATAAACGCAGGCCCCAGGGTAGTGGGTCAATAGACATAGGTCCCGGGATAGGTCAATAAACATAGGCCCCGGGGTAGAGGGTCAATAAACACAGGCCTTGTGGTAGAGGTTCAATAAACACAGGCCTTGGATTAGAGGGTCAATAAACACAGGCATCGGGGTAGAGATTCATTAGACACAGGCCCCGTGGTAGAGTGTCAATAGACACAGGCCCCAGGGTAGAGGGTCAGAAACACAGGCCCCAGGGTAGAGGGTCAATAAACACAGGAACCAGGTTAGAGATTCATTAGGCACAGGCCCCGGGGTAGAGGGTCAATAGACACAGGCCCCAGGGTAGAGGGTCAATAGACACAGGCCCCGGGGTAGAGGGTCATTATCCACAGGCCCCGGGTTAGAGGGTCAGTAGACACAGGCCATGGGGTAGGTCAATAAACATAGGGCCCGGAGTAGAAGGTCAATAAACGCAGACCCTGGGGTAGAGGGTCAATAAACATAGGCCCCGGGATAGGTCAATAAACACAGGCCCCGGAGTAGGTCAATAAACACAGACCCTGGGTTCGAGGGCAATAAACACAGACCCAGGTGTAGGTCAATAAACACAGGCCCCAGGGTAGGTCAATAAACACAGGCCCCGGGGTAGAGGGTCAACAAACACAGGCCATAGGGTAGAGGGTCAATAAACACAGGCACAGGGGTATAGGGTCAATAAACACAGGCCCTGGGGTAGATCAATAAACACAGGTCTTGAAGTAGAGGGTCAATAAACACAGGCCTCGGGGTAGAGGGTCAATAAACACAGGCACTGGGGTAGAGGGCCAATAAACACAGGCCCCGGGGTAGAGGGTCAATAAACACTGGCCCCAGGGTAGAGGGTCAAAAAACACAGGCCCTGGGGTAGAGGGTCATTAGCCACAGGCCCCGGGTTAGAGGGTCAATAGACATAGGCCCCGGGATAGGTCAATAAACACAGGCCTTGGAGTAGAGGGTCAATAAACACAGGCATCGGGGAAGAGGGTCAATAAACACAGGCACCGGGGTAGAGGGCCAATAAACACAGGCCCCGGGGTAGAGGGTCAATAAACACAGACGCCGGGGTAGAGGTTCATAAACACAGGCCCCAGGGTAGAGGGTCAATAAACACAGGCCCGAGGGTAGAGATTCATTAGACACAGGCCTCGGGGTAGAGGGTCAATAGACACAGGCCCCAGGGTTGAGGGTCAATAGACACAGGCCCCGGGGTAGAGGGTCATTATCCACAGGCCCCAGATTAGAGGGTCAAAAGACACAGGCCATGGGGTAGGTCAATAAACAGCGGCCTCGGAGTAGAAGGTCAATAAACGCAGACCCTGGGGTAGAGGGTCAATAAACACAGGCCCCGGGATAGAGGGTCAATAAACACAGGCCACAGGGTAGAGTGTCAATAAACACTGGCCCTGGGGGATAGGGTCAATAAACACTGGCCCTGGGGTATAGGGTCAATAAACACAGACCTTGCGGTAGGTCAATAATCACAGGCCCCGGGGTAGAGGGTCAATAAACACTGGCCCTGGGATAGAGAGTCAATAAATGCAGGCCCCAGCGTAGAGGGTCAATAAACACACTTCCCGGGTAGGTCATTAAACACAGGCCCAGTGTTAGGTCAACAAACACAGGCCCTGGGGTAGAGGTTCAATAAACATAGGACCTGGAATAGGTCAATAAACACTAGCACCGGGTAGGTCAACAAACGCAGGCCCCGGGGTTGAGGGTCAATAAACACAGGCCCCAGGATAGACGGTCAATAAACACAGGCCTCGGGGTAGAGAGTCAATAGTCACAGGCCCTGGGGTAGAGGGTCAATAAACACAGCCCCCAGGGAAGGTCAATAAACACAGGCCCCGGGGTCTAAGGTCAATAAACACAGGACGCGGGGTAAAGGCCCAATAAACACAGGCCGCGGGGTAGAGGGCCAATAAACAAAGGCACCGGGGTATAGGGTCAATAAACACAGGTCCCGGGTAGGTCAATAAACACAGGCCCAGTGGTAGGTCAATAAACACAGGCCCTGGGTTAGAGGGTCAATAAACACAGGACCTGGAATAGGTTAATAAACACAGGCAATGGATAGGTCAACAAAAGCAAGCCCCGGGGTAAAGGGTCAATAAACACAGGCCCCATGGTAGAGGGTCAATAAACATAGGCCCCGGGTTAGGTCAATAAACATAGGCACCTGGGTAGAGGGTCAATAAACACAGGCCCTATGGTAGAGGTTCAATAAACACTGGCCCTGGGGTAGAGGGTCAATAAATACAGGCCACGGGCTAGAGGGTCAATAAACACAGGTCCTGGGTAGGTCAATAAGCACAGGTCCAGTGGTAGGTCAATAAACACAGGCCCTGGGGTAGAGGTTCAATAAACACAGGACCTGGAATAGGTCAATAAACACAAGCACCGGGTAGGTCAACAAACGCAGGCCCGGGGTTGAGGGTCAATAAACACAGGCCCCAGGGTAGACGGTCAATAAACACAGGCCCCAGGGTAGAGTGTCAATAGTCACAGGCCCTGGGGTAGAGGGTCAATAAACACAGCCCCCAGGGAAGGTCAATAAACACAGGCCCCGGGGTCTAAGGTCAATAAACACAGGCTGCAGGGTAGAGGCCCAATAAACACAGGCCGCGGGGTAGAGGGCCAATAAACAAAGGCACCGGGGTATAGGATCAATAAACACAGGTCCCGGGTAGGTCAATAAACACAGGCCCTGGGTTAGAGGGTCAATAAACACAGGACCTGGAATAGGTCAATAAACACATGCACTGGATAGGTCAACAAAAGCAAGCCCCGGGGTAAAGGGTCAATAAACACAGGCCCCATGGTAGAGGGTCAATAAACATAGGCCCCAGGTTAGGTCAATAAACATAGGCACCTGGGTAGAGGGTCAATAAACACAGGCCCTGTGGTAGAGGTTCAATAAACACAGGCCCTGGAATAGAGGGTCAATAAACACAGGCCTCGGGGTAGAGGGTCAATAAATGCAGGCACCGGGGTAGAGGGTCAATAAACGCAGGACCTGGAGTAGAGGGCCAACAAACATAGGCCCCGGGATAGGTCAATATACACAGGCCCTGGGGATAGAGGGTCAATATACACAGGCCCAGGGGTAGGTCAATATACACAGGCGCCGGCGTAAAGGGTCAATATACACAAGCCCTCTGTAGAGGGTCAATAAACACAGGCCCCGGGTAGGTCAATAAACACAGGCCCCGGGTGTAGAGGGTCAATAAACACAGGCCCCGGGGTAGGTCAATAAACACAGGCCCCGGGGTAGAGGGTCAATAAGCACTGGCCCTGGGATAGAGGGTCAATAAATACAGGCGCCGGGGTAGAGGGTCAATAAACACACTTCCCGGGTAGGTCAATAAACACAGGCCCAGTGTTAGGTCAATAAACACAAGCCCTGGGGTAGTGGTTCAATAAACACAGGACCAGGAATAGGTCAATAAAAATAAGCACCGGGTAGGTCAACAAATGCTGGCCCCGGGATCGAAGGTCAATAAACACAGGCCGCGGGGTAGAGGGCCAATAAACACAGGCCTCGGGGTAGAGGGTCAATAAACACAGGCACCGGGGTATAGGGACAATAAACAGAGGTCCCGGGTAGGTCAATAAACACAGGCCCAGTGGTAGGTCAATAAACACAGGCCCTGGTTTAGAGGGTCAATAAACACAGGACCAGGAGTAGGTCAATAAACACAGGCACCGGGTAGGTCAACAAATGCAGGCCCCAGGGTTGAGGGCCAATAAACACAGGCCCCAGGGTATAGGGTCAATAAACACAG
Organism: Pristiophorus japonicus; assembly: GCF_044704955.1. Lineage (NCBI taxonomy): Eukaryota > Metazoa > Chordata > Chondrichthyes > Pristiophoridae > Pristiophorus > Pristiophorus japonicus. Next base: position 135,521,228 of record NC_091982.1, on the reverse strand, counting down.
GCCCCGGGGTAGAGGGTCAATAAACACAGCCCCCAGGGTAGGTCAATAAACACAGGCCCAGTGTTAGGTCAATAAACACAGGCCCTGGGGTAGTGGTTCAATAAACACAGGACCAGGAATAGGTCAATAAAAACAGGCACCGGGTAGGTCAACAAATGCAGGCCCCAGGGTTGAGGGTCAATAAACACAGGCCCCGGGGTAGAGGGTCAATAAACACAGGCACCGGGGTAGAGGGTCAATAAACACAGGCCCCAGGGTAGAAGTTCAATAAACTCAGGCCACAGGGTAGAGGGTCAATAGACACAGGCCCCGGGTTAGAGGGTCAATAGACACAGGCACCGGGGTAGAGGGTCAATTGACATAGGCCCCGGGTTAGAGGGTCAATAGACACAGGCCTTGGGGTAGGTCAATAAACAGACGCCCTGGTGAAGAAAGTCAATAAACACAGACCCCGGGGTAGCGGGTCAATAAACACAGGCCCCGGTGTAGAGGGTCAATAAACAAAGGCCACAGGGTAGGTCGATAAACACAGGCTACGGAGTCGGTCAATAAACACAGACCCCGGGTTAGAGGGCAATAAACACAGGCCCAGGGGTAGGTCAATAAATACAGGCCTCGGTTTAGGTCAATAAACACAGGCCCCGGGGTAGTTCAATAAACACAGGCCTCGGGGTAGAGCATCAATAAAAAATACCCCAGTGTAGAGGGTCAATAAACACAGGCCCTGGGTTAGAGGGTCAATAAACACAGGCCATGGGGTAGAGGGTCAATAAACACAGGCCACAGGGTAGAGGGTCAATAAACACTCTTCCCGGGTAAGTCAATAAACACAGGCCCAGTGGTAGGTCAATAAATACAGGCCTTGGGTTGAGGGTCAATAAACACAGGCCCCAGGGCAGCAGGTCAATAAACACAGGTCCCGGGGTAGAGGGTCAATAGACACAGGCCCCGGGGTATGTCAATAAACACAGGCCCTGTGTAGGTCAATAAACACCGGCCCCAGGGTAGAGGGCCAATAAACACAGCCCCCGGGGTAGGTCAATCAACACAGGCCCCGGGGTAGAAGGTCAATAAACACAGGCCTCGGGGTAGAGGGCCAATAAACACCGGCCTTGGGGTAGAGGATCAATAAACACAGGCACCGGGGTATAGGGTCAATAAACACAGACCTCTGGGTTGAGATCATAAACACAGGCCACGGGGTAGAGCGTCAATAAACACAGGTCCCAGGTTAGAGGGTCAACAAACACAGGCCCGGGCTAGGTCAATAAACACAGGCCTCGGGGTAGAGGGTCAATAAACACTGGCCCTGGAGAATAGGATCAATAAATACTGGCCGTGAGGTATAGGTTCAATAAACACAGACCTTGGGGTAGGTCAATAAACACAGGCCCCGGGGTAGAGGGTCAATAAACACTGGCCCTGGGATAAAGGATCAATAAATACAGGCGCCGGGGTAGAGGGTCAATAAACACACTTCCCGGTTAGGTCAATAAACACAGGCCCAGTGTTAGGTCAATAAACACAAGCCCTGGGGTAGTGGTTTAATAAACACAGGACCAGGAATAGGTCAATAAAAACAAGCACCAGGTAGGTCAACAAATGCAGGCCCCAGGATTGAAGGTCAATAAACACAGGCCGCGGGGTAGAGGGCCAATAAACACAGGCCTCGGGGTAGAGGGTCAATAAACACAGGCACCGGGGTATAGGGACAATAAACAGAGGTCCCGGGTAGGTCAATAAACACAGGCCCAGTGGTAGGTCAATAAACACAGGCCCTGGTTTAGAGGGTCAATAAACACAGGACCAGGAGTAGGTCAATAAACACAGGCACCGGGTAGATCAACAAATGCAGGCCCCAGGGTTGAGGGCCAATAAACACAGGCCCCAGGGTATAGGGTCAATAAACACAGGCCCCGGGGTAGAGGGTCAATAAACACAGCACCCAGGGTAGGTCAATAAACACAGGCCCAGTGTTAGGTCAATAAACACAAGCCCTGGGGTAGTGGTTCAATAAACACAGGACCAGGAATAGGTCAATAAAAACAGGCACCGGGTAGGTCAACAAATGCAGGCCCCAGGGTTGAGGGTCAATAAACACAGGCCCTGGGGTAGAGGGTCAATAAACACAGGCCCCGGGGTCAAAGGTCAATAAACACAGACCCCGGAGTAGAGGGTCATAAACACAGGCACGAGGGTAAAGGTTCAATAAACAGAGGCCCCAGGGTAGTGGGTCAATAGACACAGGCATAGGCCCCGGGTTAGACATAGGCCCCGGTTAGGTCAATAAACATAGGCCCCTGGGTAGAGGTTCAATAAACACAGGCCCTGGGGTAGGGGGTTAATAAACACTGGCCCCGGGGTAGAGGGTCAATAAACACAGGCACCGGTGTAGAGGGTCAATAAACACAGGCCCCAGGGTAGAAGTTCAATAAACTCAGGCCACAGGGTAGAGGGTCAATAGACACAGGCCCCGGGTTAGAGGGTCAATAGACACAGGCACCGGGGTAGAGGGTCAATTGACATAGGCCCCGGATTAGAGGGTCAATAGACACAGGCCTTGGGGTAGGTCAATAAACAGATGCCCTGGTGAAGAAAGTCAATAAACACAGACCCCGGGGTAGCGGGTCAATAAACACAGGCCCCGGTGTAGAGGGTCAATAAACAAAGGCCACAGGGTAGGTCGATAAACACAGGCAACGGAGTCGGTCAATAAACACAGACCCCGGGTTAGAGTACAATAAATACAGGCCCAAGGGTAGGTCAATAAATACAGGCCCCGGTTTAGGTCAATAAACACAGGCCCCGGGGTAGTTCAATAAACACAGGCCTCGGGGTAGAGGATCAATAAAAAATACCCCAGTGTAGAGGGTCAATAAACACAGGCCCTGGGTTAGAGGGTCAATAAACACAGGCCCTGGGGTAGAGGGTCAATAAACACAGGCCACAGGGTAGATGGTCAATAAACACAGGCCCCGGGGTAGGTCAATAAACACAGGCATCGGAGTAGGTCAATGAACACAGACCCCGGGTTAGAGGGCAATAGCACAGGCCTAGGGGTAGGTCAATAAACACAGGCTCCGGGGTAGGTCAATAAACACAGGCCTCGGGGTAGAGGATCAATAAACACAGGCACCGATGCAGAGGGTCAACAAATACAGGCCCCGGGGTAGGTCAATAAACACTGGCCCTGGGGGATAGGGTCAAAAAACACTGGCCCTGGGGTATAAGGTCAATAAACACAGACCTTGGGGTAGAGGGTCAATAAACAAAGGCCCTGGGGCAGAGGGTCAATAAACACTGGCCCTGGGATAGAGGGTCAATAAATACAGGCCCCAGGGTAGAGGGTCAATAAACATTCTTCCCGGGTAAGTCAATAAACACAGGCCCAGTGGTAGGTCAATAAATACAGGCCTTGGGTTGAGGGTCAATAAACACAGGCCCCAGGTCAGCAGGTCAATAAACACAGGTCCCGAGGTAGAGGGTCAATAGACACAAGCCCCGGGGTATGTCAATAAACACAGGCCCTGTGTAGGTCAATAAACACCGGCCCCGGGGTAGAGGGCCAATAAACACAGCCCCCGGGGTAGGTCAATCAACACAGGCCCCGGGGTAGAAGGTCAATAAACACAGGCCTCGGGGTAGAGGGCCAATAAACACCGGCCTTGGGGTAGAGGATCAATAAACACAGGCACCGGGGTATAGGGTCAATAAACACAGACCTCTGGGTTGAGATCATAAACACAGGCCACGGGGTAGAGCGTCAATACACACAGGTCCCAGGGTAGAGGATCAACAAACACAGGCCCGGGGTAGAAGGTCAATAAACACAGGCCTCGGGGTAGAGGGTCAATAAACACTGGCCCTGGGGAATAGGATCAATAAATACTGGCCGTGAGGTATAGGGTCAATAAACACAGACCTTGGGGTAGGTCAATAAACACAGGACCCGGGGTAGAGGGTCAATAAGCACTGGCCCTGGGATAGAGGGTCAATAAATACAGGCGCCGGGGTAGAGGGTCAATAAACACACTTCCCGGGTAGGTCAATAAACACAGGCCCAGTGTTAGGTCAATAAACACAAGCCCTGGGGTAGTGGTTCAATAAACACAGGACCAGGAATAGGTCAATAAAAATAAGCACCGGGTAGGTCAACAAATGCTGTCCCGGGATCGAAGGTCAATAAACACAGGGCGCGGGGTAGAGGGCCAATAAACACAGGCCTCGGGGTAGAGGGTCAATAAACACAGGCACCGGGGTATAGGGACAATAAACACAGGTCCTGGGTAGGTCAATAAACACAGGCCCAGTGGTAGATCAATAAACACAGGCCCTGGTTTAGAGGGTCAATAAACACAGGACCAGGAGTAGGTCAATAAACACAGGCACCGGGTAGGTCAACAAATGCAGGCCCCAGGTTTGAGGGCCAATAAACACAGGCCCCATGGTATAGGGTCAATAAACACAGGCCCCGGGGTAGAAGGTCAATAAACACAGCCCCCAGGGTAGGTCAATAAACACAGGCCCAGTGTTAGGTCAATAAACACAGGCCCTGGGGTAGTGGTTCAATAAACACAGGACCAGGAGTAGGTCAATAAATACAGGCACCGGGTAGGTCAACAAATGCAGGCCCCAGGGTTGAGGGTCAATAAACACAGTCCCCGGGGTAGAGGGTCAATAAACACAGGCCCCGGGGTCAAAGGTCAATAAACACAGACCCCGGAGTAGAGGGTCATAAACACAGGCACCAGGGTAAAGGTTCAATAAACAGAGGCCCCAGGGTAGAGGGTCAATAGACACAGGCATAGGCCCCGGGTTAGACATAGGCCCCGGTTAGGTCAATAAACATAGGCCCCTGGGTAGAGGTTCAATAAACACAGGCCCTGGGGTAGGGGGTTAATAAACACTGGCCCCTGGGTAGAGGGTCAATAAACACAGGCACCGGGGTAGAGGGTCAATAAACACAGGCCCAGGGTAGAAGTTCAATAAACTCAGGCCACAGGGTAGAGGGTCAATAGACACAGGCCCCGGGTTAGAGGATCAATAGACACAGGCACCGGGGTAGAGGGTCAATTGACATAGGCCCCAGGTTAGAGGGTCAATAGACACAGGCCTTGGGGTAGGTCAATAAACAGATGCCCCGGTGAAGAAAGTCAATAAACACAGACCCCGGGGTAGCGGGTCAATAAACACAGGCCCCGGTGTAGAGGGTCAATAAACAAAGGCCACAGGGTAGGTCAATAAACACAGGCACCGGAGTCGGTCAATAAACACAGACCCCGGGTTAGAGGGCAATAAACACAGGCCCAGGGGTAGGTCAATAAATACAGGCCCTGGGGTAGGTCAATAAACACAGGCCCCGGAGTAGGTCAATAAACACACGCCTCGGGGTAGAGCATCAATACAAAATACCCCAGTGTAGAGGGTCAATAAACACAGGCCCTGGGTTAGAGGGTCAATAAACACAGGCCCTGGGGTAGAGGGTCAATAAACATAGGCCACAGGGTAGATGGTCAATAAACACATGCCCGGGGTAGGTCAATAAACACAGGCATCGGAGTAGGTCAATGAACACAGACCCCAGGTTAGAGGGCAATAGCACAAGCCTAGGGGTAGGTCAATAAACACAGGCTCCGGGGTAGGTCAATAAACACAGGCCTCGGGGTAGAGGATCAATAAACACAGGCACTGATGTAGAGTGTCAACAAACACAGGACCCGGGGTAGGTCAATAAACACAGGCCTCGGGGTAGAGGGTCAATAAACAAAGGCCCTGGGGCAGAGGGTCAATAAACAGTGGCCCTGGGATATAGGGTCAATAAATACAGGCCCCAGGGTAGAGGGTCAATAAACACTCTTCCCGGGTAAGTCAATAAACACAGGACCAGTGGTAGGTCAATAAATACAGGCCTTGGGTTGAGGGTCAATAAACACAGGCCCTAGGGCAGCAGGTCAATAAACACAGGCCCCGGGGTCGAAGGTCAATAAACACAGGCCGCGGGGTAGAGGGCCAATAAACACAGGCCTCGGGGTAGAGGGTCAATAAACACAGGCCCCGGGGTAGAGGGTCAATAAACACAGCCCCCAGGGTAGGTCAATAAACACAGGCCCCGGGGTCGAAGGTTAATAATCACAGGCTGCGGGGTAGAGGGCCAATAAACACAGGCCTCGGGGTAGACAGTTAATAAACACAGGCACCGGGGTATAGGGAAAATAAGCACAGGCCCAGTGGTAGGACAATAAACATAGACCACGGGGTAGAGGGTCATAAACACAGGCCCCAGGGTAGAGGTTCAATAAACAGAGGCCCCAGTGTAGAGGGTCAATAGACACAGGCCCCGGGGTAGAGGGTCAATAAACACTGGCCCTGGGGTATAAGGTTAATAAACACAGGCCCTGGGTTAGATCAATAAACACAGGCTCTGGGGTAGAGGGTCAATAAATGCATGCCCCAGGGTAGAGGGTCAATAAACACAGGTCCCAGGTAGTTCAATAAACACAGGCCCAGTGGTAGGTCAATAAACACAGGCCCTGCATGAGAGGGTCAATAAACACAGGACCTGGAATAGGTCAATAAACACAGGCACTGGGTAGGTCAACAAAAGCAAGCCCCGGGGTAAAGGGTCAATAAACGCAGGCCCCAGGGTAGAAGGTTAATAGACATAGGCCCCGGGTTTGGTCAATAAACATAGGCCCCTGGGTAGAGGTTCAATAAACGCAGGCCCTGGGGTAGAGGGTTAATAAACACTGGCCCCGGGGTAGAGGGTCATAAAAACAGGCCCCAGGGTAGAGGTTCAATAAACAGAGGCCCCAGGGTAGGGGTCAATAGACACAGGCCCCAGGGTAGAGGGTCAATAGACACAGGCCCCGGGGTAGAGGGTCAATAAACACAGCCCCCAGGGTAGGTCAATAAACACAGGCCCCGGGGTCGAAGGTCAATAATCGCAGGCTGCGGGGTAGAGGGCCAATAAACACAGGCCTCGGGATAGACGGTTAATAAACACAGGCACCGGGGTATAGGGACAATAAGCACAGGCCCAGTGGTAGGTCAATAAACATAGACCACGGGGTAGAGGGTCATAAACACAGGCCCCAGGGTAGAGGTTCAATAAACAGAGGCCCCAGGGTAGGGGTCAATAGACACAGGCCCCAGGGCAGAGGTCAATAGACACAGGCCCCGGGGTTGAGGGTCAATAGACACAGGCCCCGGGGTAGAATGTCAATAAACACAGACCCTGGGGTAGGTCAATAAACACAGGCTTGGGGGTAGCGCGTCAATAAAAAAGTCCCAGAGTACAGGGTCAATAAACACAGGCCCCGGGGTAGAGGGTCAATAAACACAGGCCCTGGGGTAGGTCAATAAACAAAGGCTTGGGGGTAGCGCGTCAATAAAAAAGTCCCAGAGTACAGGGTCAATAGACACAGGCCCCGGGGTAGAGGGTCAATAATCAAAGGCCACAGGGTAGAGGGTCAATAAACACAGGCCCCAGAGTAGGTAAATAAACACATAAACCCGGGTTAGAGGCCAATAAACACAGGCCCAGGGGTAGGTCAATAAACACAGGCCCCGGGGTAGGTCAATAAACACAGGCGCCAGGGTAGGTCAATAAACACAGACCTCTGGGTAGAGGGTCAATAAACACAGGCCTCAGGGTTGAGGGTCAATAAACACTGGCCCTGGGGTATAAGGTCAATAAACACAGGCTCCGGGTCAGGTCAATAAACACAGGCCCCGGGGTAGAGGGTCAATAAACACAGCCCCCAGGGTAGGTCAATAAACACAGGCCCCGGGGTCGAAGGTTAATAATCACAGGCTGCGGGGTAGAGGGCCAATAAACACAGGCCTCGGGGTAGACAGTTAATAAACACAGGCACCGGGGTATAGGGACAATAAGCACAGGCCCAGTGGTAGGTCAATAAACACAGACCCCGGGGTAGAGGGTCATAAACACAGGCCCCAGGGTAGAGGTTCAATAAACAGAGGTCCCAGTGTAGAGGGTCAATAGACACAGGCTCCGGGGTAGAGGGTCAATAAACACTGGCCCAGGGGTATAAGGTTAATAAACACAGGCCCTGGGTTAGATCAATAAACACAGGCTCCAGGGTAGAGGGTCAATAAACACTGGCCCTGGGGTAGAGGGTCAATAAATACATGTCCCGGGGTAGAGGGTCAATAAACACAGGTCCCAGGTAGGTCAATAAACACAGGCCCAGTGGTAGGTCAATAAACACAGGCCCTGCATTAGAGGGTCAATAAACACAGGACCTGGAATAGGTCAATAAACACAGGCACTGGGTAGGTCAACAAAAGCAAGCCCCAGGGTAAACGATCAATAAACGCAGGCCCCAGGGTAGAAGGTCAATAGACATAGTCCCCGGGTTTGGTCAATAAACATAGGCCCCTGGGTAGAGGTTCAATAAACACAGGCCCTGGGTAGAGGGTTAATAAACACTGGCCTCAGGGTAGAGGGTCATAAACAGAGGCCCAAGGGTAGAGTGTCAATAGACACAGGCTCCAGGGTAGAGGATCAATAGACACAGACCCCGGGGTTGAGGGTCAATAAACAGAGGCCCCGGGGTAGAATGTCAATAAACACAGACCCCGGGGTAGAGGGTCAATAAACACAGGCCCCGGGGTAGAGGGTCAATAAACACAGGCCCTGGGGTAGGTTAATAAACACAGGCCTCGGGGTAGCGCGTCAATAAAAGAGACCCCAGAGTACAGGGTCAATAAACACAGGCCCCGGGGTAGAGGGTCAATAAACAAAGGCCACAGGGTAGAGGGTCAATAAACACAGGCCCCGGAGTAGGTAAATAAACACAGACCCCGGGTTAGAGGGCAACAAACACAGGCCCAGGGGTAGGTCAATAAACACAGGCCCCGGGGTCGGTCAATAAACACAGGCTCCGGGGTAGGTCAATAAACACAGGCCTCTGGGTAGAGGGTCAATAAACACAGGCACCGGGGTACAGGGTGAATAAACACAGGCCACGGGGTAGAGGTCAATAAACACAGACCTCGGGGTATAGGTTCAATAAACACAGACCCCGGGGTGGAGGTTCATAAACATAGGCCATGCGGTAGAGGGTCAATAAACACAGGCCCCAGGGTAGAGGGTCAACAAACACAGGCCCCAGGGCAGGGTAATAATCACAGGCCTCGGGGTAGAGGGTCAATAAACACTGGCCCTGGGGTATGAGGTCGATAAACACAGGCTCCGGGGTAGGTCAATAAACACAGGCCTCGGGGTAGAGGGTCAATAAACACAGGCACCGGGGTATAGGGTCAATAAATGCAGACCCCGGGGTGGAGGTTCATAAACATAGGCCATGCGATAGAGGGTCAATAAACACAGGCCCCAGGGTAGAGAGTCAACAAACACAGGACCCAGGGTAGCTCAATAATCACAGGCCTCGGGGTAGAGGGTCAATAAACACTGGCCCTGGGGTATAAGGTCAATAAACACAGGCTCCGGGGTCGGTCAATAAACACAGGCCTCGGGGTAGAGGGTCAATAAACACAGGCACCGGGGTATAGGATCAATAAACACAGGCCCAAGGGTAGAGGGTAAATAAACACAGGCCTCAGGGTAGAGGGTCAATAAACATAGACCTCGGGGTAGAGGGTCAATAAACACAGGCACCGGGGTATAGGGTCAATAAACACAGACACTGGGGTAGAGGTTTATAAACACAAGCCATGGGGTAGAGCGTCAATAAACACAGGCCCCAGGGCAGAGGGTCAACACACACAGGCACCAGGGTAGGTCAATAATCACAGGCCTCGGGGTAGAGGGTCGATAAACACTGGCCCTGGGGTAGAGGGTCAATAAACACAGGCACCGGGGTAGGTCAATAAACACAGGCCACAGAGTAGGTCAATAAACATAGACCCCGGGTTAGAGGGCAATAAACACAGGCCCAGTGGTAGGTCAATAAACACAGGCCCCAGGGTAGGTCAATAAACACAGGTTCGGGGGTCGGTCAATAAACAAAGTGCTCGGGATAGAGGGTCAATAAACACAGGCACCGGGGTATAGGGTCAATAAACACAGGCTGCGGGTCAGGTCAATAAACACAGGCCTCGGGGTAGAGGGTCAATAAACACAGGCCATGGGGCAGAGGGTCAAGAAACACATGCCTCGGGGTAGAGGGTCAATAAACACTGGCCCTGGAGTATAGGGTCAATAAACACAGGCCCTGGGGTATAGGGTCAATAAACACAGACCCCGGGGTAGAGGTTCATAAACACAGGCCATGGGGTAGAGGGTCAATAAACACAGTCCCCAGGGTAGAGGGTCAACAAACACAGGCCGCAGGGTAGGTCAATAATCACAGGCCTCGGGGTAGAGGGTCAATAAACACATGCCTCGGGGTAGAGGGTCAATAAACACTGGCCCTGGAATATAAGGTTAATAAACACAGGCCCTGGGGTAGATCAATAAACACAGGCCCCGGGGAAGAGAGTTAATAAACACTGGCCCTGGGGTAGAGGGTTAATAAATACATGACCTGGAATAGGTCAATAAACACAGGCACTGGGTAGGTCAACAAAAGTAAGCCCCGGGGTAAAGGGTCAATAAATGCAGGCCCCACGGTAGAGGGTCAATAGACATAGGCCCCGGGTTATGTCAATAAACACAGGCCCCTGGGTAGATGTTCAATAAACACAGGCCCTTGGATAGAGGGTCAATAAACACAGGCCTCGGGGTAGAGGGTCAATAAACACATGCCTCGGGGTAGAGGGTCAATAAACACTGAGACCTGGAGTATAAGGTTAATAAACACAGGCCCCGGGGTAGATCAATAAACACAGGCCCCAGGGTAGAGGGTAAATAAACACTGGCCCTTCGATAGAGGTTCAATAAACACAGGACCTGGAATAGGTCAATAAACACAGGCCGCGGTGTAGAGGGTCAATAAACACAGGCCTCGGGCTAGAGGGTCAATAAACACAGGCACCGCGGTGTAGGTTCAATAAACACAGGTCCCGGGTAGGTCAATAAACACAGGCCCTGGGTTAGAGGGTCAATAAACACAGGCACTGGGTAGGTCAACAAAACCCAAGCCCTGGGGTAAAGGGTCAATAAACGCAGGCCCCAGGGTAGAGGGTCAATAGACATAGTCCCGGGGTTAGGTCAATAAACACAGGCCCAGGGGTAGAGGGTCAATAAACACAGGCCCTGGGGTAGAGGGTCAATAAACACAGGCCCTGGGATAGAGGGTCATTAAACACAGGCCTCGGGGTACAGGGTCAATAAACACAGGCCCCGGGATAGAGGGTCAATAAACACTGGCCCTGCCATAGAGGGTCAATAAACACAGACCCCGGGGTAGAGGGTCATAAACACAGGCCCCAGGTTAGGTCAATAATCATAGTCCTCGGGGTAGAGGGTCAATAAACACTGGCCCTGGAGTATAAGGTTAATAAACACAGGCCCCGGGGTAGATCAATAAACACAGGCCACGGGGTAGGTCAATAAACAGAGGCCCCGGGGTAGAATGTCAATAAACACAGGCCCCGGGGTAGAGGGTCTATAAACACAGGCCCCTGGGTAGGTCAATAAACACATGCCTCGGGGTAGAGTGTCAATAAAAAAGACCCCAGAGTAGAGGGTCAATAAACACAGGCTCTGGGTTAGAGGGTCAATAAAGACAAGCCCCAGGGTAGAGGGTCAATAAACACAGGCCACAGGTTAGAGGGTCAATAAACACAGGCCCTGGGGTAGGTCAATAAACACAGGCCCCAGAGTAGGTCAATAAACACAGACCCCGGGTTAGAGGGCAATAAACACAGGCCCAGGGGTAGGTCAATAAACACAGGCCCCAGGGTAGATCAATAAACACAGGGTCCGGGGTAGGTCAATAAACGCAGGCCTCAGGGTAGAGGGTCAATAAACACAGGCACCGGGGTATAGGGTCAATAAACACCGGCCCCAGGGTCGAGGGTCAACAAACACAGGTCCTGGTTAGAGGTAAATAAACACAGATCTCGGGGTAGAGGGTCAATAAACACAGGCAGCGGGGTATAGGGTCAATAAACACAGGCCCCAGGATAGAGGGTCAATAATCACAGGCCCCGGGGTAGAGGGTCAATAAACACTGGCCCTGGGGGATAGGGTCAACAAACACTGGCCCTGGGGTATAGGGTCAATAAACAGAGACCTTGGGGTAGGTCAATAATCACAGGCCTTGGGGTAGACGGTCAATAAACACTGGCCCTGGGATAGAGGGTCAATAAATACAGGCCCTGACGTAGAGGGTCAATAAAAACACTTCCCTGGTAGGTCAATAAACACAGGCCCAGTGGTAGGTCAATAAACACAGGCCCTGGGGTAGAGGTTCAATAAACACAGGACCTGGAATAGGTCAATAAACACAGGCACCAGGTAGGTCAACAAACGCAGGCCCTGGGGTTGAGGGTCATAAACACAGGCCCCAGGGTAGAGGGTCAATAAACACTAGCCCCAGGGTAGAGGGTCAACAAACACAGGCTTCAGGGTAGGTCAATAAACACAGGCCTCGGGGTAGAGGGTCAATAAACACAGGCACCGTGGTATAGGGTCAATAAATACAGGCCCCAGGACAGAGGGCCAATAAACACAGGCCCCGGGGTAGAAGGTTAATTGACACAGGCCCTGGGGTAGAGGGACAATAAACACAGGCCGCAGGGTTGGGGATCAATAAACACAGGCCACAGGGTAGAGGGTCAATAAACACTGGCCCTGGGATAGAGGGTCAATAAATACAGGCCCCAGCGTAGAGGGTCAATAAACACACTTCCCAGGTAGGTCAATAAACACAGGCCCAGTGGTAGGTCAATAAACACAGGCACTAGGGTAGAGGTTCAATAAACACAGGACCTGGAATAGGTCAATAAACACAGGTACCGGGTAATTCAACAAACGCAGGCCATGGGGTTGAGGGTCAACAAACACAGGCCCCAGGGTGGAGGGTCAATCAACACAGACCCCGGGTAGAGGGTCAATAAACACAGGCCCCGGGATGGAGGTTCATAAACACAGGCCATGCGGTAGAGGGTCAATAAACGCAGACCCTGGGGTAGAGGGTCAATAAACACAGGCCCTGGGATAGGTCAATAAACACAGGCCTCGGGGTAGAGGGTCAATAAACACTGGCCCTGGGGGAGAGGCTCAACAAACACTGGCCCTGAGGTATTGGGTCAATAAACACAGACCTTGCGGTAGGTCAATAAACACAGGCGCCGGGATAGAGGGTCAATAAACACAGGCCCCAGTGTAGAGGGTCAATAAACAGACTTCCCGGGTAGGTCAATAAACACAGACCCAGTGGTAGGTCAATAAACACTGGCCCTGGAGTAGAGGTTAAATAAACACAGGACCTGGAATAGGTCAATAAACACAGGCCCCGGGGTTGAGGATCAATAAATACAGGCCCCAGTGTAGAGGGTCAATAAACAAAGGCCCCGGGGTAGAGGGTGAATAGACACAGGCCCTGGGGTAGAGGGTCAATAAACACAGCCCCCAGGGTAGGTCAATAAAGACAGGCCCCGGGGTCGAAGGTCAATAGACACAGGCCCCGGGTTAGGGGGTCAATAGACACAGGCCACGGGGTAGGTCAATAAACAGAGGCCCCGGGGTAGAATGTCAATAAGCACAGACCCCGGGGTAGAGGGTAAATAAACACAGGCCCCTGGGTAGAGGGTCAATAAACACAGGCCCCGGGGTAGGTCAATAAACACAGGCCTCGGGGTAGAGCGTCAATAAAAAAGACCCCAGAGTAGAGGGTCAATAAACATAGGCTATGGGTTAGAGTGTCAATAAACACAGGCCACAGGGTAGAGGGTCAATAAACACAGGCCCCGGGGTAGGTCAATAAAGACAGGCCCCGGAATAGTTCAATAAACACAGACCCCGGGTTAGAGGGCAATAAACCCAGGCCCAGGTGTAGGTCACCAAAAGCAGGCCCCGGGTTGAGGGTCAATAAACATAGGCGCCAGGGTAGAGGGTCAATAAACACAGGCCCCGGGGTAGAGGGTCAATAGACACAGGCCCTGGGGTAGAGGGTCAATAAACACAGGCCCCAGGGTAGAGGGGCAACAAACACAGGCCCCAGGGTAGGTCAATAATCATAGGCTCCAGGGTAGAGGGTCAATAAACACTGGCCCTGGGGTAGAGGGTCAATAAATACAGGCCCCGTGGTAGAGGGTCAATAGACACAGGCCCCGGGTTAGAGGGTTAATAAACACAGGCCACGGGGTAGGTCAATAAACAGAGGCCCCGAGCTAGACGGTCAATAAACGCAGAACCAGGGGTAGAGTGTCAATAAATATAGGCCCCGGCGTAGAGGGTCAAAACACACAGGACACAGGGTACAGGGTCAATTAACACAGGCCTCGGGATAGGTCAATAAACACAGGCCCCGGAGGAGGTCAATAAACACAGACCTTGGGTTTGAGGGCGATAAACACAGACCCAGGTGTAGGTCAATAAACACAGGCCCCAGGGTATGTCAATAAACACAGGCCCCGGGGTAGAGGGTCAACAAACAGAGGCCACAGGGTAGAGGGTCAATAAATACAGGCACCGGGGTATAGGGTCAATAAACACAGGCCCTGGGGTAGAGGGTCAATAAATACAGGCCACGGGCTAGAGGTTCAGTAAACACAGGTCACGGCTAGGTCAATAAGTACAGACCCAGTGGTAGATCAATATATACAGGCCCCGGGGTAGTGCGTCAATAAACACTGGCCCTGGGGTAGAGGGTCAATAAATACACACCACGGGCTAGAGGGTCAGTAAACACAGGTCCCGGGTAGGTCAATAAGCACAGGCCCAGTGGTAGGTCAATAAACACAGGCCCTGGGGTAGAGTGTCAATAAACACAGTACCTGGAATAGGTCAATAAACACAGGCATCGGGTAGGTCAACAAACGCAGGCCCGGGGTAGAGGGTCAATAAACGCAGGCCCCAGGGTAGTGGGTCAATAGACATAGGCCCCGGGGTAGAGGGTCAATAAACACAGGCCTTGTGGTAGAGGTTCAATAAACACAGGTCTTGGAGTAGAGGGTCAATAAACACAGGCCTCGGGATAGGTCAATAAACACAGGCCTCGGAGTAGGTCAATAAACACAGACCCTAGGTTCGAGGGCAATAAACACAGACCCAGGTGTAGGTCAATAAACACAGGCCTCGGAGTAGGTCAATAAACACAGACCCTAGGTTCGAGGGCAATAAACACAGACCCAGGTGTAGGTCAATAAACACAGGCCCCAGGGTAGGTCAATAAACACAGGCCCCGGGGTAGAGGGTCAACAAACACAGGCCACAGGGTAGAGGGTCAATAAACACAGGCACCGGGGTATAGGATCAATAAACACTGGCCCTGGGGTAGAGGGTCAATAAATACAGGCCACGGGCTAGAGGGTCAATAAACACAGGTCCCAGGTAGTTCAATAAACACAGGCCCAGTGGTAGGTCAATAAACACAGGCCCTGCATGAGAGGGTCAATAAACACAGGACCTGGAATAGGTCAATAAACACAGGCACTGGGTAGGTCAACAAAAGCAAGCCCCGGGGTAAAGGGTCAATAAACGCAGGCCCCAGGGTAGAAGGTTAATAGACATAGGCCCCGGGTTTGGTCAATAAACATAGGCCCCTGGGTAGAGGTTCAATAAACGCAGGCCCTGGGGTAGAGGGTTAATAAACACTGGCCCCGGGGTAGAGGGTCATAAACACAGGCCCCAGGGTAGAGGTTCAATAAACAGAGGCCCCAGGGTAGGGGTCAATAGACACAGGCCCCAGGGTAGAGGGTCAATAGACACAGGCCCCGGGGTAGAGGGTCAATAAACACAGCCCCCAGGGTAGGTCAATAAACACAGGCCCCGGGGTCGAAGGTCAATAATCGCAGGCTGCGGGGTAGAGGGCCAATAAACACAGGCCTCGGGATAGACGGTTAATAAACACAGGCACCGGGGTATAGGGACAATAAGCACAGGCCCAGTGGTAGGTCAATAAACATAGACCACGGGGTAGAGGGTCATAAACACAGGCCCCAGGGTAGAGGTTCAATAAACAGAGGCCCCAGGGTATGGGTCAATAGACACAGGCCCCAGGGCAGAGGTCAATAGACACAGGCCCCGGGGTTGAGGGTCAATAGACACAGGCCCCGGGGTAGAACGTCAATAAACACAGACCCTGGGGTAGGTCAATAAACACAGGCTTGGGGGTAGCGCGTCAATAAAAAAGTCCCAGAGTACAGGGTCAATAAACACAGGCCCCGGGGTAGAGGGTCAATAAACACAGGCCCTGGGGTAGGTCAATAAACAAAGGCTTGGGGGTAGCGCGTCAATAAAAAAGTCCCAGAGTACAGGGTCAATAGACACAGGCCCCGGGGTAGAGGGTCAATAATCAAAGGCCACAGGGTAGAGGGTCAATAAACACAGGCCCCAGAGTAGGTAAATAAACACATAAACCCGGGTTAGAGGCCAATAAACACAGGCCCAGGGGTAGGTCAATAAACACAGGCCCCGGGGTAGGTCAATAAACACAGGCGCCAGGGTAGGTCAATAAACACAGACCTCTGGGTAGAGGGTCAATAAACACAGGCCTCAGGGTTGAGGGTCAATAAACACTGGCCCTGGGGTATAAGGTCAATAAACACAGGCTCCGGGTCAGGTCAATAAACACAGGCCCCGGGGTAGAGGGTCAATAAACACAGCCCCCAGGGTAGGTCAATAAACACAGGCCCCGGGGTCGAAGGTTAATAATCACAGGCTGCGGGGTAGAGGGCCAATAAACACAGGCCTCGGGGTAGACAGTTAATAAACACAGGCACCGGGGTATAGGGACAATAAGCACAGGCCCAGTGGTAGGTCAATAAACACAGACCCCGGGGTAGAGGGTCATAAACACAGGCCCCAGGGTAGAGGTTCAATAAACAGAGGTCCCAGTGTAGAGGGTCAATAGACACAGGCTCCGGGGTAGAGGGTCAATAAACACTGGCCCAGGGGTACAACGGTTAATAAACACAGGCCCTGGGTTAGATCAATAAACACAGGCTCCAGGGTAGAGGGTCAATAAACACTGGCCCTGGGGTAGAGGGTCAATAAATACATGTCCCGGGGTAGAGGGTCAATAAACACAGGTCCCAGGTAGGTCAATAAACACAGGCCCAGTGGTAGGTCAATAAACACAGGCCCTGCATTAGAGGGTCAATAAACACAGGACCTGGAATAGGTCAATAAACACAGGCACTGGGTAGGTCAACAAAAGCAAGCCCCAGGGTAAACGATCAATAAACGCAGGCCCCAGGGTAGAAGGTCAATAGACATAGTCCCCGGGTTTGGTCAATAAACATAGGCCCCTGGGTAGAGGTTCAATAAACACAGGCCCTGGGTAGAGGGTTAATAAACACTGGCCTCAGGGTAGAGGGTCATAAACAGAGGCCCAAGGGTAGAGTGTCAATAGACACAGGCTCCAGGGTAGAGGATCAATAGACACAGACCCCGGGGTTGAGGGTCAATAAACAGAGGCCCCGGGGTAGAATGTCAATAAACACAGACCCCGGGGTAGAGGGTCAATAAACACAGGCCCCGGGGTAGAGGGTCAATAAACACAGGCCCTGGGGTAGGTTAATAAACACAGGCCTCGGGGTAGCGCGTCAATAAAAGAGACCCCAGAGTACAGGGTCAATAAACACAGGCCCCGGGGTAGAGGGTCAATAAACAAAGGCCACAGGGTAGAGGGTCAATAAACACAGGACCCGGAGTAGGTAAATAAACACAGACCCCGGGTTAGAGGGCAACAAACACAGGCCCAGGGGTAGGTCAATAAACACAGGCCCCGGGGTCGGTCAATAAACACAGGCTCCGGGGTAGGTCAATAAACACAGGCCTCTGGGTAGAGGGTCAATAAACACAGGCACCGGGGTACAGGGTGAATAAACACAGGCCACGGGGTAGAGGTCAATAAACACAGACCTCGGGGTATAGGTTCAATAAACACAGACCCCGGGGTGGAGGTTCATAAACATAGGCCATGCGGTAGAGGGTCAATAAACACAGGCCCCAGGGTAGAGGGTCAACAAACACAGGCCCCAGGGCAGGGTAATAATCACAGGCCTCGGGGTAGAGGGTCAATAAACACTGGCCCTGGGGTATGAGGTCGATAAACACAGGCTCCGGGGTAGGTCAATAAACACAGGCCTCAGGGTAGAGGGTCAATAAACACAGGCACCGGGGTATAGGGTCAATAAATGCAGACCCCGGGGTGGAGGTTCATAAACATAGGCCATGCGATAGAGGGTCAATAAACACAGGCCCCAGGGTAGAGAGTCAACAAACACAGGACCCAGGGTAGCTCAATAATCACAGGCCTCGGGGTAGAGGGTCAATAAACACTGGCCCTGGGGTATAAGGTCAATAAACACAGGCTCCGGGTCGGTCAATAAACACAGGCCTCGGGGTAGAGGGTCAATAAACACAGGCACCGGGGTATAGGATCAATAAACACAGGCCCAAGGGTAGAGGGTCAATAAACACAGGCCTCAGGGTAGAGGGTCAATAAACATAGACCTCGGGGTAGAGGGTCAATAAACACAGGCACCGGGGTATAGGGTCAATAAACACAGACACTGGGGTAGAGGTTTATAAACACAAGCCATGGGGTAGAGCGTCAATAAACACAGGCCCCAGGGCAGAGGGTCAACACACACAGGCACCAGGGTAGGTCAATAATCACAGGCCTCGGGGTAGAGGGTCGATAAACACTGGCCCTGGGGTAGAGGGTCAATAAACACAGGCACCGGGGTAGGTCAATAAACACAGGCCACAGAGTAGGTCAATAAACATAGACCCCGGGTTAGAGGGCAATAAACACAGGCCCAGTGGTAGGTCAATAAACACAGGCCCCAGGGTAGGTCAATAAACACAGGTTCGGGGGTCGGTCAATAAACACAGTGCTCGGGATAGAGGGTCAATAAACACAGGCACCGGGGTATAGGGTCAATAAACACAGGCTGTGGGTCAGGTCAATAAACACAGGCCTCGGGGTAGAGGGTCAATAAACACAGGCCATGGGGTAGAGGGTCAAGAAACACATGCCTCGGGGTAGAGGGTCAATAAACACTGGCCCTGGAGTATAGGGTCAATAAACACAGGCCCTGGGGTATAGGGTCAATAAACACAGACCCCGGGGTAGAGGTTCATAAACACAGGCCATGGGGTAGAGGGTCAATAAACACAGTCCCCAGGGTAGAGGGTCAACAAACACAGGCCGCAGGGTAGGTCAATAATCACAGGCCTCGGGGTAGAGGGTCAATAAACACATGCCTCGGGGTAGAGGGTCAATAAACACTGGCCCTGGAGTATAAGGTTAATAAACACAGGCCCTGGGGTAGATCAATAAACACAGGCCCCGGGGAAGAGAGTTAATAAACACTGGCCCTGGGGTAGAGGGTTAATAAATACATGACCTGGAATAGGTCAATAAACACAGGCACTGGGTAGGTCAACAAAAGTAAGCCCCGGGGTAAAGGGTCAATAAATGCAGGCCCCACGGTAGAGGGTCAATAGACATAGGCCCCGGGTTATGTCAATAAACACAGGCCCCTGGGTAGATGTTCAATAAACACAGGCCCTTGGATAGAGGGTCAATAAACACAGGCCTCGGGGTAGAGGGTCAATAAACACATGCCTCGGGGTAGAGGGTCAATAAACACTGGCCCTGGAGTATAAGGTTAATAAACACAGGCCCCGGGGTAGATCAATAAACACAGGCCCCAGGGTAGAGGGTAAATAAACACTGGCCCTTCGATAGAGGTTCAATAAACACAGGACCTGGAATAGGTCAATAAACACAGGCCGCGGTGTAGAGGGTCAATAAACACAGGCCTCGGGCTAGAGGGTCAATAAACACAGGCACCGCGGTGTAGGTTCAATAAACACAGGTCCCGGGTAGGTCAATAAACACAGGCCCTGGGTTAGAGGGTCAATAAACACAGGCACTGGGTAGGTCAACAAAACCCAAGCCCTGGGGTAAAGGGTCAATAAACGCAGGCCCCAGGGTAGAGGGTCAATAGACATAGTCCCGGGGTTAGGTCAATAAACACAGGCCCAGGGGTAGAGGGTCAATAAACACAGGCCCTGGGGTAGAGGGTCAATAAACACAGGCCCTGGGATAGAGGGTCATTAAACACAGGCCTCGGGGTACAGGGTCAATAAACACAGGCCCCGGGATAGAGGGTCAATAAACACTGGCCCTGCCATAGAGGGTCAATAAACACAGACCCCGGGGTAGAGGGTCATAAACACAGGCCCCAGGTTAGGTCAATAATCATAGTCCTCGGGGTAGAGGGTCAATAAACACTGGCCCTGGAGTATAAGGTTAATAAACACAGGCCCCGGGGTAGATCAATAAACACAGGCCACGGGGTAGGTCAATAAACAGAGGCCCCGGGGTAGAATGTCAATAAACTCAGACCCCGGGTTAGAGGGTCAATAAACACAGGCCCCGGGGTAGAGGGTCTATAAACACAGGCCCCTGGGTAGGTCAATAAACACATGCCTCGGGGTAGAGTGTCAATAAAAAAGACCCCAGAGTAGAGGGTCAATAAACACAGGCTCTGGGTTAGAGGGTCAATAAAGACAAGCCCCAGGGTAGAGGGTCAATAAACACAGGCCACAGGTTAGAGGGTCAATAAACACAGGCCCTGGGGTAGGTCAATAAACACAGGCCCCAGAGTAGGTCAATAAACACAGACCCCGGGTTAGAGGGCAATAAACACAGGCCCAGGGGTAGGTCAATAAACACAGGCCCCAGGGTAGATCAATAAACACAGGGTCCGGGGTAGGTCAATAAACGCAGGCCTCAGGGTAGAGGGTCAATAAACACAGGCACCGGGGTATAGGGTCAATAAACACCGGCCCCAGGGTCGAGGGTCAACAAACACAGGTCCTGGTTAGAGGTAAATAAACACAGATCTCGGGGTAGAGGGTCAATAAACACAGGCAGCGGGGTATAGGGTCAATAAACACAGGCCCCAGGATAGAGGGTCAATAATCACAGGCCCCGGGGTAGAGGGTCAATAAACACTGGCCCTGGGGGATAGGGTCAACAAACACTGGCCCTGGGGTATAGGGTCAATAAACAGAGACCTTGGGGTAGGTCAATAATCACAGGCCTTGGGGTAGACGGTCAATAAACACTGGCCCTGGGATAGAGGGTCAATAAATACAGGCCCTGACGTAGAGGGTCAATAAAAACACTTCCCTGGTAGGTCAATAAACACAGGCCCAGTGGTAGGTCAATAAACACAGGCCCTGGGGTAGAGGTTCAATAAACACAGGACCTGGAATAGGTCAATAAACACAGGCACCGGGTAGGTCAACAAACGCAGGCCCTGGGGTTGAGGGTCATAAACACAGGCCCCAGGGTAGAGGGTCAATAAACACTAGCCCCAGGGTAGAGGGTCAACAAACACAGGCTTCAGGGTAGGTCAATAAACACAGGCCTCGGGGTAGAGGGTCAATAAACACAGGCACCGTGGTATAGGGTCAATAAATACAGGCCCCAGGACAGAGGGCCAATAAACACAGGCCCCGGGGTAGAAGGTTAATTGACACAGGCCCTGGGGTAGAGGGACAATAAACACAGGCCGCAGGGTTGGGGATCAATAAACACAGGCCACAGGGTCAATAAACACTGGCCCTGGGATAGAGGGTCAATAAATACAGGCCCCAGCGTAGAGGGTCAATAAACACACTTCCCAGGTAGGTCAATAAACACAGGCCCAGTGGTAGGTCAATAAACACAGGCACTAGGGTAGAGGTTCAATAAACACAGGACCTGGAATAGGTCAATAAACACAGGTACCGGGTAATTCAACAAACGCAGGCCATGGGGTTGAGGGTCAACAAACACAGGCCCCAGGGTGGAGGGTCAATCAACACAGACCCCGGGTAGAGGGTCAATAAACACAGGCCCCGGGATGGAGGTTCATAAACACAGGCCATGCGGTAGAGGGTCAATAAACGCAGACCCTGGGGTAGAGGGTCAATAAACACAGGCCCTGGGATAGGTCAATAAACACAGGCCTCGGGGTAGAGGGTCAATAAACACTGGCCCTGGGGGAGAGGCTCAACAAACACTGGCCCTGAGGTATTGGGTCAATAAACACAGACCTTGCGGTAGGTCAATAAACACAGGCGCCGGGATAGAGGGTCAATAAACACAGGCCCCAGTGTAGAGGGTCAATAAACAGACTTCCCGGGTAGGTCAATAAACACAGACCCAGTGGTAGGTCAATAAACACTGGCCCTGGAGTAGAGGTTAAATAAACACAGGACCTGGAATAGGTCAATAAACACAGGCCCCGGGGTTGAGGATCAATAAATACAGGCCCCAGTGTAGAGGGTCAATAAACAAAGGCCCCGGGGTAGAGGGTGAATAGACACAGGCCCTGGGGTAGAGGGTCAATAAACACAGCCCCCAGGGTAGGTCAATAAAGACAGGCCCCGGGGTCGAAGGTCAATAGACACAGGCCCCGGGTTAGGGGGTCAATAGACACAGGCCACGGGGTAGGTCAATAAACAGAGGCCCCGGGGTAGAATGTCAATAAGCACAGACCCCGGGGTAGAGGGTAAATAAACACAGGCCCCTGGGTAGAGGGTCAATAAACACAGGCCCCGGGGTAGGTCAATAAACACAGGCCTCGGGGTAGAGCGTCAATAAAAAAGACCCCAGAGTAGAGGGTCAATAAACATAGGCTATGGGTTAGAGTGTCAATAAACACAGGCCACAGGGTAGAGGGTCAATAAACACAGGCCCCGGGGTAGGTCAATAAAGACAGGCCCCGGAATAGTTCAATAAACACAGACCCCGGGTTAGAGGGCAATAAACCCAGGCCCAGGTGTAGGTCACCAAAAGCAGGCCCCGGGTTGAGGGTCAATAAACATAGGCGCCAGGGTAGAGGGTCAATAAACACAGGCCCCGGGGTAGAGGGTCAATAGACACAGGCCCTGGGGTAGAGGGTCAATAAACACAGGCCCCAGGGTAGAGGGGCAACAAACACAGGCCCCAGGGTAGGTCAATAATCATAGGCCTCGGGGTAGAGGGTCAATAAACACTGGCCCTGGAGTAGAGGGTCAATAAATACATGCCCCGGGGTAGAGGGTCAATAAACACAGGTCCCAGGTAGGTCAATAAACACAGGCCCAGTGGTTGGTCAATAAACACAGGCCCTGGGTTAGAGGGTCAATAAACACAGGACCTGGAATAGGTCAATAAACACAGGCACTGGGTAGGTCAACAAAAGCAAGCCCTGGGGTAAAGGCTCAATAAACGCAGGCACCAGGGTAGAGGGTCAATAGACATAGGCCCCGGGTTAGGTCAAAAAACATAGGCCCCTGGGTGGAGGTTCAATAAACACAGGCTCTGGGATAGAGGGTCAATAAACACAGGCCTCAGGGTAGAGGGTCAATAAAAACAGGCACCGGGGTACAGGGTCAATAAACACAGGCCCCGGGGTAGAGGGTCAATAAACACTGGCCCCAGGGCAGAGGGTCAATAAACACAGACCCCGGGGTAGAGGGTCATAAACACAGGCCCCAGGGTAGAGGGTCAATAAACACAGGCCCCAGGGTAGAGAGTCAATAGACACAGGCCCCGTGGTAGAGGGTCAATAGACACAGGCCCCGGGTTAGAGGGTTAATAAACACAGGCCACGGGGTAGGTCAATAAACAGAGGCCCCGAGCTAGACGGTCAATAAACGCAGAACCAGGGGTAGAGTGTCAATAAATATAGGCCCCGGCGTAGAGGGTCAAAACACACAGGACACAGGGTACAGGGTCAATTAACACAGGCCTCGGGATAGGTCAATAAACACAGGCCCCGGAGGAGGTCAATAAACACAGACCTTGGGTTTGAGGGCGATAAACACAGACCCAGGTGTAGGTCAATAAACACAGGCCCCAGGGTATGTCAATAAACACAGGCCCCGGGGTAGAGGGTCAACAAACAGAGGCCACAGGGTAGAGGGTCAATAAATACAGGCACCGGGGTATAGGGTCAATAAACACAGGCCCTGGGGTAGAGGGTCAATAAATACAGGCCACGGGCTAGAGGTTCAGTAAACACAGGTCACGGCTAGGTCAATAAGTACAGACCCAGTGGTAGATCAATATATACAGGCCCCGGGGTAGTGCGTCAATAAACACTGGCCCTGGGGTAGAGGGTCAATAAATACACACCACGGGCTAGAGGGTCAGTAAACACAGGTCCCGGGTAGGTCAATAAGCACAGGCCCAGTGGTAGGTCAATAAACACAGGCCCTGGGGTAGAGTGTCAATAAACACAGTACCTGGAATAGGTCAATAAACACAGGCATCGGGTAGGTCAACAAACGCAGGCCCGGGGTAGAGGGTCAATAAACGCAGGCCCCAGGGTAGTGGGTCAATAGACATAGGCCCCGGGGTAGAGGGTCAATAAACACAGGCCTTGTGGTAGAGGTTCAATAAACACAGGTCTTGGAGTAGAGGGTCAATAAACACAGGCCTCGGGATAGGTCAATAAACACAGGCCTCGGAGTAGGTCAATAAACACAGACCCTAGGTTCGAGGGCAATAAACACAGACCCAGGTGTAGGTCAATAAACACAGGCCCCAGGGTAGGTCAATAAACACAGGCCTCGGAGTAGGTCAATAAACACAGACCCTAGGTTCGAGGGCAATAAACACAGACCCAGGTGTAGGTCAATAAACACAGGCCCCAGGGTAGGTCAATAAACACAGGCCCCGGGGTAGAGGGTCAACAAACACAGGCCACAGGGTAGAGGGTCAATAAACACAGGCACCGGGGTATAGGGTCAATAACACAGGCCCTGGGGTAGATCAATAAATGCAGGCCCCGGGGTAGAGCATCAATAAACACTGGCCCTGGGGTAGAGGGTCAATGAATACAGGCCACGGGCTAGAGGGTCAATAAACACAGGTCCCGGCTAGGTCAATAAGCACAGACCCAGTGATAGGTCAATAAACACAGGCCCTGGGGTAGCGTGTCAATAAACACAGTACCTGGAATAGGTCAATAAACACAGGCACCGGGTAGGTCAACAAACGCAGGCCCAGTGTAGGGGTCAATAAACGCAGGCCCCAGGGTAGTGGGTCAATAAACATAGGCCCCGGGATAGGTCAATAAACACAGGCCCTGGGGTAGAGTGTCAATAAACACAGGCCCCGGGGTAGAGGGTCAATAAACACTGGCCACAGGGTAGAGGGTCAAAAACACAGACGCCGGGGTAGAGGGTCATAAATACAGGCCCTAGGGTAGAGATTCATTAGACACAGGCCCCGGGGTAGAGGGTCAATAGACACAGGCCCCAGGGTAGAGGCTCAATAGACACAGGCCCCGGGGTAGATGGTCATTAGCCACAGGCCCCAGGATAGAGGCTCAATAGACACAGGCCCCGGGGTAGATGGTCATTAGCCACAGGCCCCGGGTTAGAGGGTCAATAGACACAGGCCATGGGGTAGGTCAATAAACAGAGGCCCCAGAGTAGAAGGTCAATAAACGCAGACCCTGGGGTAGAGGGTCAATAAACACAGGCCACAGGGTAGAGGGTCAATAAACACAGGCACCGGGGTATTGGGTCAATAAACACAGGCCCTGGAGTAGATCAATAAATACAGGCCCCGGGGTAGTGCGTCAATAAACAGTGGCCCTGGGGTAGAGGGTCAATAAATACACACCACGGGCTAGAGGCCCAGTAAACACAGGTCCCGGTTAGGTCAATAAGCACAGGCCCAGTGGTAGGTCAATAAACACAGGCCCTGGGGTAGAGTGTCAATAAACACAGTACCTGGAATAGGTCAATAAACACAGGCACCGGGTAGGTCAACAAACGCAGGCCCAGTGTAGAGGGTCAATAAACGCAGGCCCCAGGGTAGTGGGTCAATAGACATAGGTCCCGGGATAGGTCAATAAACATAGGCCCCGGGGTAGAGGGTCAATAAACACAGGCCTTGTGGTAGAGGTTCAATAAACACAGGCCTTGGATTAGAGGGTCAATAAACACAGGCATCGGGGTAGAGATTCATTAGACACAGGCCCCGTGGTAGAGTGTCAATAGACACAGGCCCCAGGGTAGAGGGTCATAAACACAGGCCCCAGGGTAGAGGGTCAATAAACACAGGAACCAGGTTAGAGATTCATTAGGCACAGGCCCCGGGGTAGAGGGTCAATAGACACAGGCCCCAGGGTAGAGGGTCAATAGACACAGGCCCCGGGGTAGAGGGTCATTATCCACAGGCCCCGGGTTAGAGGGTCAGTAGACACAGGCCATGGGGTAGGTCAATAAACATAGGGCCCGGAGTAGAAGGTCAATAAACGCAGACCCTGGGGTAGAGGGTCAATAAACATAGGCCCCGGGATAGGTCAATAAACACAGGCCCCGGAGTAGGTCAATAAACACAGACCCTGGGTTCGAGGGCAATAAACACAGACCCAGGTGTAGGTCAATAAACACAGGCCCCAGGGTAGGTCAATAAACACAGGCCCCGGGGTAGAGGGTCAACAAACACAGGCCATAGGGTAGAGGGTCAATAAACACAGGCACAGGGGTATAGGGTCAATAAACACAGGCCCTGGGGTAGATCAATAAACACAGGTCTTGAAGTAGAGGGTCAATAAACACAGGCCTCGGGGTAGAGGGTCAATAAACACAGGCACTGGGGTAGAGGGCCAATAAACACAGGCCCCGGGGTAGAGGGTCAATAAACACTGGCCCCAGGGTAGAGGGTCAAAAAACACAGGCCCTGGGGTAGAGGGTCATTAGCCACAGGCCCCGGGTTAGAGGGTCAATAGACATAGGCCCCGGGATAGGTCAATAAACACAGGCCTTGGAGTAGAGGGTCAATAAACACAGGCATCGGGGAAGAGGGTCAATAAACACAGGCACCGGGGTAGAGGGCCAATAAACACAGGCCCCGGGGTAGAGGGTCAATAAACACAGACGCCGGGGTAGAGGTTCATAAACACAGGCCCCAGGGTAGAGAGTCAATAAACACAGGCCCGAGGGTAGAGATTCATTAGACACAGGCCTCGGGGTAGAGGGTCAATAGACACAGGCCCCAGGGTTGAGGGTCAATAGACACAGGCCCCGGGGTAGAGGGTCATTATCCACAGGCCCCAGATTAGAGGGTCAAAAGACACAGGCCATGGGGTAGGTCAATAAACAGCGGCCTCGGAGTAGAAGGTCAATAAACGCAGACCCTGGGGTAGATCAATAAACACAGGTCTTGAAGTAGAGGGTCAATAAACACAGGCCTCGGGGTAGAGGGTCAATAAACACAGGCACTGGGGTAGAGGGCCAATAAACACAGGCCCCGGGGTAGAGGGCCAATAAACACAGGCCCCGGGGTAGAGGGTCAATAAACACTGGCCCCAGGGTAGAGGGTCAAAAAACACAGGCCCTGGGGTAGAGGGTCATTAGCCACAGGCCCCGGGTTAGAGGGTCAATAGACATAGGCCCCGGGATAGGTCAATAAACACAGGCCTTGGAGTAGAGGGTCAATAAACACAGGCCCCGGGATAGAGGGTCAATAAACACAGGCCACAGGGTAGAGTGTCAATAAACACTGGCCCTGGGGGATAGGGTCAATAAACACTGGCCCTGGGGTATAGGGTCAATAAACACAGACCTTGCGGTAGGTCAATAATCACAGGCCCCGGGGTAGAGGGTCAATAAACACTGGCCCTGGGATAGAGAGTCAATAAATGCAGGCCCCAGCGTAGAGGGTCAATAAACACACTTCCCGGGTAGGTCATTAAACACAGGCCCAGTGTTAGGTCAACAAACACAGGCCCTGGGGTAGAGGTTCAATAAACATAGGACCTGGAATAGGTCAATAAACACTAGCACCGGGTAGGTCAACAAACGCAGGCCCCGGGGTTGAGGGTCAATAAACACAGGCCCCAGGATAGACGGTCAATAAACACAGGCCTCGGGGTAGAGAGTCAATAGTCACAGGCCCTGGGGTAGAGGGTCAATAAACACAGCCCCCAGGGAAGGTCAATAAACACAGGCCCCGGGGTCTAAGGTCAATAAACACAGGACGCGGGGTAAAGGCCCAATAAACACAGGCCGCGGGGTAGAGGGCCAATAAACAAAGGCACCGGGGTATAGGGTCAATAAACACAGGTCCCGGGTAGGTCAATAAACACAGGCCCAGTGGTAGGTCAATAAACACAGGCCCTGGGTTAGAGGGTCAATAAACACAGGACCTGGAATAGGTTAATAAACACAGGCAATGGATAGGTCAACAAAAGCAAGCCCCGGGGTAAAGGGTCAATAAACACAGGCCCCATGGTAGAGGGTCAATAAACATAGGCCCCGGGTTAGGTCAATAAACATAGGCACCTGGGTAGAGGCCCAATAAACACAGGCCGCGGGGTAGAGGGCCAATAAACAAAGGCACCGGGGTATAGGATCAATAAACACAGGTCCCGGGTAGGTCAATAAACACAGGCCCTGGGTTAGAGGGTCAATAAACACAGGACCTGGAATAGGTCAATAAACACATGCACTGGATAGGTCAACAAAAGCAAGCCCCGGGGTAAAGGGTCAATAAACACAGGCCCCATGGTAGAGGGTCAATAAACATAGGCCCCAGGTTAGGTCAATAAACATAGGCACCTGGGTAGAGGGTCAATAAACACAGGCCCTGTGGTAGAGGTTCAATAAACACAGGCCCTGGAATAGAGGGTCAATAAACACAGGCCTCGGGGTAGAGGGTCAATAAATGCAGGCACCGGGGTAGAGGGTCAATAAACGCAGGACCTGGAGTAGAGGGCCAACAAACATAGGCCCCGGGATAGGTCAATATACACAGGCCCTGGGGATAGAGGGTCAATATACACAGGCCCCGGGGTAGGTCAATATACACAGGCGCCGGCGTAAAGGGTCAATATACACAAGCCCTCTGTAGAGGGTCAATAAACACAGGCCCCGGGGTAGGTCAATAAACACAGGCCCCGGGTGTAGAGGGTCAATAAACACAGGCCCCGGGGTAGGTCAATAAACACATGCCCCGGGGGTAGAGGGTCAATAAACACAGGCCCCGGGGTAGAGGGTCAATAAGCTCAGGTCCCGGGGTAGGTCAATAAACACAGGCCCCGGGTTAGAGGGTCAACAAGCACAGGCCCCGGGGAAGGTCAATAACCACAGGCCCCTAGGTAGGTCAATAAACACAGGCCCAGGGGTAGTTCAATATACACAGTCCCAATGTAGTGGGTCAATATACACAGGACCCTGGGTAGTCCCAGCTGTGGATGGAACACCTGAGCCATGCCCTTTCACCTTTATTTGTTGGACCCTTGTGAACTGTCCATTCTCATTCAAGTCAGACAGCAGAATCAGCCCAACATGAATTCCCATGTTCACCATTTTGTGAATTGTGAGTTAAATGAAAGCAACAGCCAAAAATAATGAAGGAAATATTGGGAGGAGCACAAAAGCAAAAAATGCAGATTTGACACACATTACCCAGAAAAACAAACTCATTGCATGGAGCAATATTTCACCAAAAATGCAAAAAAACACACAAATACTTTTAGAAAAGCAAAATACCTTGGATCCTGGAAATCTGAACTAGAAACAGAAAATGCAGGAAACACTCAACAGGTAAGGCAGCATCTGTAGAGAAAAACAGAGGTTAACATTTCAGTTCCATGACCTTTTCAGTTCTGATGAAGGGTGTTGGCCGAAAACTGTGAACTCTGTTTCTCTCTCCACAGAATCTGCCTGTTGCTGGGTATTTCTAGCATTCTCTGTTGATGCACAAATACTTTGATCAACAGTAGAGACTATACAGCTCCTGCAAGATGCCCAGGTCCCAACACCCCAAACGTTGTGGCTTCACGCCCCACTCCAGGGACTGGAGCACATAAAGCTAGGCTGACACTCCAGTGTAGTACTGAGGGAGTGCTGCACTGTTGGAGGTGCTGTATTTTGGATGAGACATTAAACCAAGGACCCATCTGCTCTCTCAGGTGGAAATAAACGATCACATGGCACTATTTCGAAGAAGAGCAGGGGAGTTATCTCCAGTGTTCTGGCCAATATTTATTCCTCAAACAAAATAACAAAAACAGATTATTTAGTCATTATCACATTGCTGTTTGTGGGAGCTTGCTGCATTACCCACCTTACAACAGTGACTACACTCCAAAAGTACATAATTGGCTGTAAAGCGCTTTGAGATGTCCGGTGGTCATGAAAGGTGCTATACAAATAGAAATATAGAAAATAGGTGCAGGAGTAGACCATTCAGCCCTTCAAGCTTGCACCACCATTCAATATGATCATGGCTGATCATGTAACTTCAGTACTCCATTCTTGCTTTCTCTCCATACCCCTTGATCCTTTTAGCCATAAGGGCCACATCTTACTCCCTTTTGAATATATCTAACGAACTGGCCTCAACAACTTCCTGTGGTAGAAAATTCCACAGGTTCACAATTTTCTGAGTGAAGAAGTTTCTCCTCATCTCGGTCCTAAATGGCTTACCCCTTATCCTAAAACTGTGACCCCTGATTCTGGACTTCCCCAATATCGGGAACATTCTTCCTACATCAAACCTTGTTATGTTCATAAAAAAGGATGAAACTGAATACTGTATGCAATGAGTAACTGTAACCTTAGCTCCTTTAATTAAACTCCAGAATGTTGGTACAGTGTGGGAGGCCTGCTTATATACAGTGCTCCCAAGGGACCCCTTGGGACACAACAGGTAGGCCCTCTGGTGTGAAACAGACTGCCAAGGGTTACATACATAACATCACTCCCTCCCAAAGTCAATAGTACACTTATTTACAGGGTGAAACGATCTGGGGGTTTTCGCTCCCTTATCGATTGTCTCGGTACAAATGCAGGTGTGGGTGAGTTGTTTGGTTGTTCACTGGGCTGCTGGGCAGCTGGCCTTGCCGGGCTGCTGGGGATGGTGAGTTCAGCTTTGTGGTCAGCCGTGATGTCGGTTGCCACTTGTGTGTGTTGGAGGGTCGAAATTGGTGGTGTCCTCTTCGGGTTGCTCGTAGCTGTGAGCGAATCGCAATTTGGTTTGGCCCATTGGTCAATTTGACCTGAAACAACCTATTCCCTTTGGCTATGACCGTGCCAGCAAGCCATTTGGGGCCATGTCCATAATTGAGTACTAATACAGGGTCATTGACTTCAATATCCCGTGACAAGTTTGCGCGATCATGGTACATGCTTTGTTGATGCCGCTTGCCCTCGACGTGATCATGGAGATCAAGGTGGACTAGAGAGAGCTTTGTTTTGAGCGCCCTCTTCATGAGCAGCTCAGCTGGGGAAACCCCGGTGAGCGTGTGGGGTCTGGTGCAGTAGCTGAGCAGGACTCAGGACAGTCGGGTCTGCAGGGAGCCTTCCGACACACGTTTCAAGCTTTGCTTGATAATTTGAACTGCCCGTTCTGCCTGGCCGTTGGATGCAGGCTTGAATGGGGCAGAAGCGATGTGCTTGATCCCATTGTGGGTCATGAATTCCTTGAATTCAGTACTGGTGAAACATGGTCCATTGTCGCTTACAAGGGCATCAGGCAGGCAGTGTGTGGCAAACATAGCTCGTAGGCTTTCGATGGTGGCCGTGGATGTGCTTACAGACATTATTACACATTCAATCCATTTTGAATAGGCATCCACAACAACCAAGAATATTTTGACTAGAAATGGGCCCGAAAAGTTCGTGTGGATCCTAGACAATGGTTTGGAGGACCACGACCACAAACTTAGCGGTGCCTCTCTGGGTGCATTGCTCAGTTGAGAGCAAGTGTTGCACTGGCGCACGCATGACTCTAAATCTGAATCGATGCCGGGCCATCACACATGGGATCTGGCTATGGCTTTCATCGTTACTATGCCTGAGGTGGGTACTGTGTAGATTGCGTATGAACGTTTCCCTGCCTTTCTTGGGCAAGACTACACGATTGCCCCACAAAAGACAGTCCGCCTGTAAGTACACTTCATATTTGCGCCTCTGGAACAGCTTAATCTCTTCATGCATCTCCGCTGGGATGCTGGACCAGCTCCCATGGAGGACACAGTTTGTTTACCAGGGACAATAAAGGATCCTGTCTGGTCCAGGTCCTGATCTGACGGGCCATAACGGGTGACTTTTTGCTTTCAAATGCATCCATCACCAAGAACAAGTCTGCAGGCTGTGCCATTTCAACCCCGGTGGTGGGCAATGGTAGCCGACTGAGAGCATCAGCGCAGTTCTCTGTGCCTGGTCTGTGGCAGATTACGTAGTTGTATGCAGACAGCGTGAGCGCCCATCTTTGGATGCTGGTAGAGGGATTGGTGTTAATCCCTTTGCTCTCTGAGAATAGCAATATGAGCAGCTTATGGTCAGTTTCTAGCTCAAATTTGAGACCAAACAGATACTAGTGCATTTTTTTCACCCAGTAAACGCATGTCAGAGCTTCTTTTTCAATCATGCTGTAAGCCCTTTCGGCCTTGGACAGACTCCTGGATGCATAGGCGACCGGTTGCAATGTTCCCAATTCGTTAGCTTGTTGTAACACACACCCGATCCCATATGACGATGCATCGCAAGCTAGCACTAATCGTTTACATGGGTTATACAGAACAAGCAATTTGTTTGAACATAACAGATTTCTGGCTTTCTCAAAGGCAGCCTCTTGTGAATTCCCCCATACCCAGTCATCTCCCTTGTACAGTAGCACTTGTAGGGGTTCCAGCAAGGTGCTTAACCCGGATAGGAAATTACCGAAATAGTTGAGGAGTCCCAGGAACGACTGCAGCTCCATCACGTTCTGTGGTCTCGGTGCGTTCTTGATGGCCTCCGTCTTGGCATCGGTGGGTCTGATGTCAACTGCTGCGATTCTTCTTCCTAAGAACTCGACCTCCGGTGCAAGGAAAACACACGTCGAGCGTTTCAACCTGAGTCCCATGCGATCTAGCCAACTTAGAACCTCTTCCAGATTCTTCAAATGTTCGATGGTGTCCTGATCTGTGACCAGTATGTCGTCCTAGAAAACCACGGTGCGTGGAACTGACTTTAGCAGGCTCTCCATGTTCCATTGGAAAATTGCCGCGGCCGAACGAATCCCAAACGGGCATCTGTTATAGATGAACTGACCTTTGTGCGTGTTGATGCAGGTGAGGCCTTTCGAAGATTCCTCCAGCTCCTGCGTCATGTAGGCCGAGGTCAAGTCCAACTTGGTGAACGTCTTTCCTCCAGCCAGGGTCGCAAATAGGTCGTCTGCCTTGGGTAGCGGGTACTGGTCATGTCGCAAAAAACAGTTAATCGTTACTTTATAGTCCCCACAAATTCTGACCGTGCTGTCGCCTTTGAGTTACGGGACAATTGGACTAGCCCACTTATTGAACTCCACCAGCGCGATGATGCCTTCTCGCTGCACCCTGTCCAGCTCAATTTCCACATTCTCTTGCATCGTATACGGCACCGCCCATGCCTTGTGGTGGATGGGTCGTGTACCGGGAACCAAGTGGATTTGCACCTTCACCCCTGAGAAACTTCCAATGCCTGGCTCAAACAACGATGGGAATCTGCTCAGAACCTAGGCACATGAGGCGTCATCAACGCTTGAAAGCACTCGGATCTCATCCCAGTTCCAGTGGATTTTTCCCAGCCAGTTTCTGCCGAACCATCCATCCCCTGGCACAATCCATAGTGCACTGCTCCATCATAGGAGCCTTTTACTTCTGCGCTGACAATTACAGGGATCAGCTCTTTGGTGTAAGTTATTAGCTTGGTGTGAATGGGGCTAAGCTTGGGACTGTGTGCCTTGATGCTCCACAGCCTGTCGAAGGCCTTTTTACTCAAGATAGACTGACTCGCACCCGTATCCAGTTCCATGGATACTGAAATTCTGTTCAGTTCAACTTTTAACATGATCGGTGGGCATTTCGTAGTGAAGGTGCGTACCCCGTACACTTGTGCCTCCTCGGTTCAAGTCGTTAGTTCAGCCTGATCCACCATGGATCGATCTTCCTCTGCAATGTGGTGGTTTGCAGGATTTTCAGCTCGTCTGCACATTCGCTGGAGGTGTCCCATTGGTCTGCAGCCTTTGCACGCATCGTGTTTGAAACGCCATTGATGGGGCCGATGATCACCTCCACAGCGCCAACAAGGTGTTAACTGCCTCGCATTAACGATTGATGGCAGACTCTGGGTCATCTGAGGTCATGCAGCAGCCAGCGTGTACATTCTGCCATATGCATTAATGCTTGAAAACGATGTTACTTTGTGCACAGTACTAGCCGAAACCTCTTTATGCTGTGAAATGTATTTGGTGTTATCGCTGGTGGACATAAATGCCTGGGCTATCGTTATGGCTTTGCTCAGATTCAATGTTTCAACAGTCAATAGTTTGCGAAGGATAACCTCATGGCCAATGCCAAGCACAAAAAAGTCTCTTAGCATTTGTTCAAGAAATCTGCAATGTCCTGCAAGGCGCCTAAGTTCGGCGACGTAGCTCGCCACTTCCCAGCCTTCCAACCGTTCACATGTGTAGAACTGATACCTCGCCATCAAAAACGCTTTCCTTTGGATTTAGATGCTCCCGGACCAGCGTGCACAATTCTTCATAGGATTTGGTTGTTGGTTTCACCAGAGCTAGAAGATTCTTCATGAGGCCATAGGTTGTTGCCCCACAGACGGTAAGGAGGTTCGCCCTTCGCTTGGCAACCTTCTCGTCCCCTTCCAGCTCGTTGGCTACGAAGTATTGGTCGAGTCGCTCCACGAAGGCCTCCCAATCATCCCCTACTGAGAATTTCTCCAGGATACCAACAGTTCTTTGCATTTTCACGTGGTTGTTCGTTACCTCATCGCCAATTGTTACGCTCATAATAAAGGATGAAACTGAGTACTGTAGGCAATGAGTAAGTTTGACCTTAGCTCCTTTAATTAAACTCCAGAGTTTTGGTACAGCGAGGGAGGCCTGCTTATATACAGTACTCCCAAGGGATGCTGGTGGTGTGATACAGGTTAAGGGTTAAATACATAACAAAACGGTCCAATCCCGTCAGAATTCTTACATGTTTCTATGAGATCCCCTCTCATTCTTCTAAATTCCAGTGAAGATAAGCCGAGTCGATCCAGACTGCCATCCCAGGAATCAGTCTGGTGAACCTTTGCTGCACTCGCTCAATGGCAAGAATGTCCTTCCTCAGATTAGGAGACCAAAACTGAACACAATATTCAAGGTGTGGCCTCAACAAGGCTTGTACAATTGCAGTAAGACCTCCCTGCCCCTATACTCAAATCCTCTCACTATGAAGGCCAACATGCCATTTGCTTTCTTCACCACCTACTATACCTGCATGCCAACTTTCAATGACTGATGTACAATGACACCCAGGTCTCATTGCACCTCCCCTTTTCCTAATCTGTCACCATTCAGATAATGCCCTGCCTTCCTATTTTTGCCACCAAAGTGGATAACCTCACATTTATCCACATTATACTGCATCTGCCATGTATTTGCCCACTCACCTAACCTGTCCAAGTCACCCTGCAGCCGCTTAGCATCCTCCTCACAGCTCACATCACCACCCAGTTTAGTGTCATCTGCAAACTTGGAGATTTTACACTCAATTCCTTCATCTAAATCATTAATGTATATTGTAAACAGCTGGGGTCCCAGCACTAAACCTTCCGGTACCCCACTAGTCACTGTCTGCCATTCTGAAAAGAACTCATTTATCCCGACTCTCTGCTTCCTATCTGCCAGCCACTTCTCGATCCATGTCAATACATTACCCCCAATACCATGTGCTTTAATTTTGCAGACTAATCTCTTGTGTGGGACCTTGTCAAAAGCCTTTTGAAATTCCAAATACACCACATCCACTGGTTCTCCCTTGTCCACTCTACTAGTTACATCCTCAAAAACTTATAGAAAATTTGTCAAACATGATTTCCCTTTCATAAATCCATGCTGACTTGGACTGATCCTGTCACTGCTTTCCAAATGCGCTGCTATTTCATCTTTAATAATTGATTCCAACATTTCACCACTACCGATGTCAGGCTAACCGGTCTATAATTCCCTGTTTTCTCTCTCGTTCCTTTTTCAAAAAGTGGGTTTACATTAGCTACCCTCCAATCCATTGGAACTGATCCAGTCTATAGAATGTTGGAAAATGACCACCAAAGCATCCACTATTTCTAGGGCCGCTCCTTAAGTACTCTGGGATGCAGATTATCAGGCCCTGGGGATTTATTGGCCTTCAATCCCATCAATTTCCTACCACAATTTCCTGACTAATAAGGTTTTTCTTCAGTTCCTCCTTCTTGCTAGACCCTCGGTCCCCGAGTATTTCCGGAAGGTTATTTGTGTCTTCCTTAGTGAAGACAGAACCAAAGTATTTTTTCAATTGATCTGCCATTTCTTTGTTCCCCATTATAATTTCACCTGATTCTGACTGCATTTGACCTACATTTGTCTCCACTAATCTTTTTCTCTTCACATATCTATAGAAGCTTTTGCAGTCAGTTTTTATGTTTCCTGCAAGCTTCCTCTCATACTCTATTTTCCCCCTCCTAATTAAACCCTTTGACCTCCTCTGCTGAATTCTAAATTTCTCCCAGTCCTCAGGTTTGCTGCTTTTTCTGGACAATTTATATGCCTCTTCTTGCAAGTATTTCTTCCATAGTTTATGGATGCGCTACATGCTGTGGTAGAGCCTTGTTCAAAACAGAGACTTGACAATCGACAGGTTGAACACAATGGTACAATGTAGGTGAGGCCTGCACACAGTATGAATCAGATCCATGAGGGTCAGATCCTGATCTCCTGGCCCGCAGTGCCACAAGAATTTTAAATATTGGGACGATCAAACAGATGATGCTGAGCCTCTGTCACAAACTTCATACTCACGCCACACCTCTCCCCAACAAATGTCTCCGGCTGAACCAGGTTCTTCATAAACTTGGCTTATTCAACCCTTAGCTGAGCATGCGACCCCGGATACTTGTCATCATACAGACGGCCTACCTGCCTCTCCATAACATCGCCCTCCTCCACTGATACCCCAACCCATCTGCTGCTCCTGTGACAAGCCTTGGGACATTTTCCTTCATTAAAGGGGATGAGTGGAACAAAGAATGGGACGTGCAGGAGAATGTTTTTACCAAAAGGGTGGTGAGTGTGTGCAACAGATGGCCAGCACAGCTGGTGGAACAAGCAACTGTAACGGCTTTCAAGAACAAAATGGAAACAGGTTCCTTTCAACAAATGGGATTCAGGTTTATTAGAAATGCACCAATGGAACAATCCGGATAGGTAGGCTGGATGGGCCAATGGGAACACTCCGGATAGGTGGGCTGGATGGGCCAATGGGAGCACTCCGGATAGGTGGGCTGGATGGGCCAATGGGAACACTCCGGATAGGTGGGCTGGATGGGCCAATGGGAACTGTGGATAGGTGGGCTGGATGGGCCAAAGGGAACACTCTGGATTGGTGGGCTGGATGGGTCGAAAGTCTCCTTCCTGCCTGAAACTGTAACTATGTTCTATATATTTAAGTTGTTGTTGTCGGGCCCAGGTGGCCATGTGGAGAATCATGGGGAAATTGGGCACGGGTCATGATGCTGTCATCATTGTTCAAAGAAGCTAAAACTGGTAGTCATCATCCAGTTGGTTCAGGCATTGGCATGTATAAAATGTTATGGTATTGCAGATAACTCCTGGAAGGAAATGGAGATGGAATATGTGAGGCAGGAAGTGAGCGTGACCTGCAGTGTGATGGTGGGCGTTCGAGATATTTTTACAGTTGATGTAATATCTTGGTAAGTGCCAGCACTGGCAGCCTGGAGATTGCGGGTCAGCTGCCTTTGGTCATTGTGAGGGAGGTGTTCAAGAACCAGTAAGTCAGAACAAAGACTTGCATTTATACAGCTCTTTCACAACCTCATGATGTTCCAAAGCCCGTAACAGACAACTAAGTCATTTTGAAATGTCATCACTGTTGTAATGTAGGAAACGTGTCAGCCATTTGGTGCACAGCAAGCTCCCACAAACAGCAATGTGATAATGGGCAGTTAATCTGTTTTTTTAGGTGTTGATTGAGGGATAATCATTGGCCAGGACACCAGGGAGAGCTTCCCTGCTGGTCATTGAAATAGTGCCATGGAATCTTTTACATCCGACTTAGAGAGTAGTCTTATTTGATTTGATTTATCGTCTCATCCGAAAGATGGCACCTCTGACATTGCAGCACCCCTTGGTCCAGCTCTAATCACACCAAGTCTACTTTCACATTCCAGCACTCCAAGCATGAAAAATACTGCTGGGATGCTTTAATAGCAAATCTTGTCACGATTGATAACATGTTTTGAATAAAAATCACTCAGTTCCTTTTCAAGAACTCCCAGTTCCATCCACAAGAACTCAGCTTGCCGTTAAGGCCCACATTGAAGAGAATGAACACTGGGCTGATGTCGGCCAAAAACTCAGGGAGAGCAGGGCTGTGTGCTAATGCTTCAAACAAGCATAATCAATCCACTTGCACCTTGTGGGAGAGAGCCCCATTCTCCAGTGTGAAACAACAGCTGGAAATTGCGTGGTCCTTGGAGCGCAGCTAATAGAGACATGATCTTCTTGTTACATTGCTTACAGCAGAGTTCTCCCACGTTGCCAAATCCAGACCGTGTCTTTCACTATTGAATGGTGTTTTCTATCTTTAGTGCTAATGTGGATCACCTTACATATAATCAGGTGCATGGATCAAAGGACTTTGTTAAAGTCCATATACACTACATCATACGCACTACCCTCATCGAGCCTCCTGCTTACGTCCTCAAAAAATTCTGCGGACTCCACATATAATAAACAGCATGGATCCAAGGACTGACATAGAAGCATAGAAATTTACAGCACAGAAGGAGGCCATTTTGGTCCATCGTGTCCCCGCCGGCCGACAAAGAGCCGCACGACCCTCCGTCAGCAGCCCTGAAGGTTACATATAAACCGACGAACAATGAACAATGGTGGAAAGGTAAAGAGCACCGGGCCCAAACAGTCCGCCCCACACAACTGCGACACCCCATGCACCACAACATTCTGCAATCCACCTCAACCAGAGTCATGTGATCTCCTGGGAGAGGCAAAAAACATAAAAAGCCAGACCATTTGCGGAAATAAAAATGGGAGAATTC
Organism: Pristiophorus japonicus; assembly: GCF_044704955.1. Lineage (NCBI taxonomy): Eukaryota > Metazoa > Chordata > Chondrichthyes > Pristiophoridae > Pristiophorus > Pristiophorus japonicus. Next base: position 135,482,029 of record NC_091982.1, on the reverse strand, counting down.
CTCTCCAACCCATCCAGACAATCGAAACTAGTTCAGGAGATCACTCTGGCCGTATTAGATTCCCTGTAGTACTTCCCATCGTATCTGCGCCAGCCAACAAGAGGTTATCCAGTCAAATCCCACTTACCAGCTCTCGGTCCGTAACCGTGCAGGTTACGGCACTTCAAGTACCCATCCTTTAAAATGTGGTGAGGGTTTCTGCATCCACCACTCTTCCAGGCAGTGAGTTCCAGACCCCCACAACCCTCTGCACAAAGAAGCTTCCCCTCAAATCCCCTCTAAACCTTCCACCAACCATCTTAAACCGATGCCCCCTTGTAATAGACCCCTCCACCAAGGGAAATAGACCCTTGTTATCCATTATATCTAGGCCCCTTAAATGTTATACACTTCAATGAGGTCTTCTCTCAGCCACCTCTGTTCCAATGAGAACAAACCCAGCCTATCCAATCTGTCCTCATAGCTAAGATTCTCCATTCCAGGCAGCATGCCAGTAAATCTCCTCTGCACCATCTCTAGTGCAATCACATCCTTCCAATAATACAGCGAACAGAACTGCATGCAGTACTCCAGCTGTGGCCTAATCAGAGTATTATACAATTTAAGCATAACCTCCCCGTTCTTGTATTCTATGCCTCAGCCAGTAAAGGCAAGCATTCCGTATGCCTTCTTAACCACCTTATCTACCTGGCCTGCTACTTTCAGGGATCTGTGGTCATGCACTCCAAGGTTCCTTTGTTCATCTACATTATTAAGTGGCCTGCCGCTTAATGTGTATACCCTTTCCTTATTAGCCCTTCCCAACAGCATTACCTCAAGCTTCTCCGAATCGTAGAAACATAGAAACATAGAAAATAGGTCCAGGAGTAGGCCATTCGGCCCGTCGAGCCTGCACCACCATTCAATAAGATCATGGCTGATCATTCCCTCAGTAACCCTTTCCTGCTTTCTCTCCATACCCCTTGATCCCCTGAGCCATAAGGGCCATATCAAACTCCCTCTTGAATATATCCAATGAACTGGCATCAACAACTCTCTGCGGCAGGGAATTCCATACGTTAACATCTCTCTGATGTTCTCCTCATAGAAACATAGAAACATAGAAAGTAAGTGCAGGAGTAGGCCATTCAGCCCTTCGAGCCTGCACCGCCATTCAATGAGTTCATGGCTGAACATGCAACTTCAGTACCCCATCCCTGCTTTCTCGCCATACCCCTTGATCCCCCTAGTAGTAAGGACTTCATCTAATTCATTTTTGAATATATTTAGTGAAATGGCCTCAACAACTTTCTGTGGTAGAGAATACCACAGGATCACCACTCTCTGAGTGAAGAAGATTCTCCTCATTTCGGTCCTAAATGGCTTACCCCTTATCCTTAGACTGTGACCCCTGGTTCTGGACTTCTCCAACATTGGGAACATTCTTCCTGCTTCTAACCTGTCGAAACCCGTCAGAATTTTAAACGTTTCCATGAGATCCCCTATCATTTTTCTGAACTCCAGTGAATACAAGCCCAGTTGATCCAGTCTTTCTTGATATGTCAGTCCCGCCAACCCGGGAATCATTCTGGTGAACCTTCGCTGCACTCCCTCAATAGCAAGTATGTCCTTCCTCAAGTTGGGAGACCAAAACTGTACACAATACTCCAGGTGTGGCCTCACCAAGGCCCTGTACAACTGTAGTAACACCTCCCTGCCCCTGTAGTCAAATCCCCTCGCTATGAAGGCAAACATGCCATTTGCTTTCTTAACCGCCTGCTGTACCTGCATTCCAAACATCAATGACTGATGTACCATGACACCCAGGTCTCGTTGCACCTCCCCTTTTCCTAATCTATCACCATTCAGATAATAGGCTGTCTCTCTGTTTTTACCATCAAAGTGGATAACCTCACATTTATCCACATTATACTGCATCTGCCATGCATTTGCCCACTCACCTAACCTGTCCAAATCACCCTGCAGCCTCTCAGCGTCCTCCTCACAGCTCACACCGCCACCCAGTTTAGTGTCATCCACAAACTTGGAGATATTACACTCAATTCCTTCATCTAAATCGGTAATATATATTGTAAAGATACAACATGGGGTCCCAGCACTGAGCCCTGCGGTACTCCACTAGTCACTGCCTGCCATTCTGAAAAGGACCCGCTTATACCCACTCTCTGCTTCCTGTCTGCCAACCAGTTCTCTATCCACATCAGTACATTACCACCAATACCATGCGCTTTGATTTTGCACACCAATCTCTTGTGCGGGACCTTGTCAAAAGCCTTTTGAAAGTCCAAATACACCACATCCACTAGTTCTCCCTTGTCCACTCTGCTAGTTACATGCTCAAAAAATTCCAGAAGATTTGTCAAGCATGATTTCCCTTTCATAAATCTATGCTGACTTTGTCCGATCCTGTCACTGCTTTTCAAATGCGCTGCTATTTCATCCTTAATAATTGATTCCAACATTTTCCCCATGACTGATGTCAGGCTAACCAGTCTATAATTACCCGTTTTCTCTCTCCCTTTTTTAAAAGTGGTGTTACATTAGCTACTCTCCAGTCCATAGGGACTGATGCAGAGTCGATAGACTGTTGGAAAATGATCACCAATGCATCCACTATTTCTAGGGCCACTTCCTTAAGTACTCTGGGATGCAGACTATCAGGCCCCGGGGATTTATCGGACTTCAATCCCATCAATTTCCCTAATGCAGTTTCCCGCCTAATAAGGATATCCTTCAGTTCCTCCTTTTCACTCGACCCACTGCCCCCTAGTACATTCGGAAGGTTAATTTGTGTCTTCCTTCGTGAAGACAGAACCGAAGCATTAGTTCAATTGGTCTGCCATTTCTTTGTTCCCCATTATAAATTCACCTGAATCTGACTGCATGGGACCCACATTTGTCTTCATTAATCTTTTTCTCTTCACATATTTATAGAAGCTTTTGCAGTCTGTTTTTATAGTTCCCTGCAAGCTTCCTCTCGGACTCTATTTTCCCTATCTTAACTAAATCCTTAGTCCTCCTCTGTTGAATTCTAAATTTCTCCCAGTCCTCAGGTTTGTTGCTTTTTCTAGCCAATTTATATGCCTCTTCCTTGGCTTTAACACTATCCTAATTTCCCTTGTCAGCCATGGTTGAGCCACCTTCCCCATTTTATTTTTACTCCAGACAGGGATGTACAATTGCTGAAGTTCATCGATGTGATTTTTAAATGTTTGCCATTACTTATCCACCGTCAATCCTTTAAGTATCATTTGCGAGTCTATTCTAACCAATTCACGCCTCATACCGTCACAGTTAACTTTCCTTAAGTTCAGGACCCTAGTTTTCGAATTTACTGTGTCACTCTCTATCTTAATAAAGAATTCGACCATATTATGGTCATTTTTCCCCAAGGGGCCTCGCACAACAAGATTGCTATTTAGTCCCTTCTCATTACACATCACCCAGTCTAGGATGGCCAGCTCTCCAGTTGGTTCCTCGACATATTGGTCTAGAAAACCATCCCTAATACACTCCAGAAAATCCTCTTCCACCGTATTGCTACCAGTTTGGTTAGCCCAATCAATATGTAGATTAACGTCGCCCATGATAACTGCTGTACCTTTATTGCACACATCCCTTATTTCTTGTTTGATGCTGTCCCCAACCTCACTATTACTGTTTGGTGGTCTGTACACAACTCCCACTAGCGTTTTCTGCCCTTTGGAATTCCGCAGCTTCAACCATACCGATTCCACATCATCCAGGCTAATGTCCCTCTTTACTATTGCATTAATTTTCTCTTCAACCAGCAATGCCACCCCGCCTCCTTTTCCTCTCTGCCTATCCTTCCTAAATGTTGAATACCCCCGGATGTTGAGTTCCCAGCCTTGGTCACCATGGAGCCATGTCTCGGTGATGACAATTACACCATACCCGTTAACTGCTGCCTGCGCAGTTAATTCGTCCACCTTATTCCGAATACTCCTCGCATTAAGGCACAGAGCCTTCAAGCTTGTCTTTTTAACACACTTTGCCCCTTTAAAATTTTGCTGTAATGTGACCATTTTTGTTTTTTGCCTTGGGTTTATCTGCCCTCCACTTTTACTATTCTCCTTTATGTCTTTTGTTTCTGCCTCCATTTTATTTCCCTCTGTCTCCCTGCATAGGTTCCCGTCTCCCTGCATAGGTTCCCTTCTCCCTGCCATGTTAGTTTAACTCCTCCCCAACAGCACGAGCAAACACTCCCCCTAGGACATTGGTTCCAGTCCTGCCCAGGTGCAGACCGTCCGGTTTGTACTGGTCCCACCTCCCCCAGAACCGGTTCCAATGTCCCAGGAATTTGAATCCCTCCCTTCTGCACCACTCCTCAAGCGACGTATTCATCCGAGCTATCCTGCGATTCCTATTCTGACTAACATGTGTCAGTGGTAGCAATCCTGAGATTATTACTTTTGAGGTCCTACTTTTTAATTTAGCTCCTAGCTCGCTAGATTCGTCTTGTAGGACCTCATTCCGTTTTTTACCTATATCGTTGGTACCAATGTGCACCACGACAACTGGCTGTTCACCCTCCCTTTTCAGAATGTCCTGCACCCGCTCCGAGACATCCTTGACCCTTGCACCAGGGAGGCAACATACCATCCTGGAGTCTCGGTTGCGGCCGCATAAACGCCTATCTATTCCCCTTACAATCGAATCCCCTATCACTATAGCTCTGCCACTCTTTTTCCTGCCCTCTTGTGCAGCAGAGCTACCCACGGTGCCATGAACTTGGCTGCTGCTGTCCTCCACTGATGAGTTATCCCCCTCAACAGTTCCCAAAGTCGCATATCTGTTTTGGAGGGCGATGACCGCAGGGGACCCCTGCACTACCTTCCTTGCACTGCTCTTCCTGTTGGTCACCCATTTACTACCTGGCTGTGTAACCTTTACCTGCAGTGAGACCAACTCACTAAACATGCTATTCACGTCATTCTCAGCATCGTGGATGCTCCAGAGTGAATCCACCTGTAGCTCCAGTGCCGCAAGGCGGTCCGTCAGGAGCTGGAGGCGGATACACTTCCCGCACACGTAGTCTTCAGGTACACCGGAAGCGTCCCTGACTTCCCATATAGTACAGGAGGAGCATAACACGTGTCCGAGCTATCCTGCCATGATTTCCCTAGATAGACTTAATTTGGCAATAACAATGCTAAATGTTACTTACTGCTATAGAAATTAAAAAGAAAAACTACTTACCAATCACCAGCCAATCACTTATCTACTTGGCTGTGATGTCACCTTTGAATTTCTTTCTACTTCTTTTTTGCCTTCTCTCCCAGCTGCAGCTGCACCCGCTGGGCCTTTATAGGCCTCACCAACGTTGTTCCTCGATCTCCCGGCTCTCCGACTGCCTCACAAACTCCCCGCTGGGCCTTTGTAGGCCTCACCAACGTTGCTCCTCGATCTCCCGGCTCTCCGACTGCCTCACAAACTCCCCGCTGGGCCTTTGTAGGCCTCACCAACGTTGTTCCTCGATCTCCCGGCTCTCCGACTGCCTCACAAACTCCCCGCTGGCCTTTATAGGCCTCACCAACATTGTTCCTCGATCTCCCGGCTCTCCGACTGCCTCACAAACTCCCCGCTGGGCCTTTGTAGGCCTCACCAACGTTGCTCCTCGATCTCCCACCTATCCGACTGCCTCACAAACTCCCCGCTGGGCCTTTGTAGGCCTCACCAACGTTGCTCCTCGATCTCCCGGCTCTCCGACTGCCTCACAAACTCCCCGCTGGGCCTTTATCGGCCTCACCAACATTGCTCCTCGATCTCCCGGCTCTCCGACTGCCTCACAAACTCCCCGCTGGCCTTTATCGGCCTCACCAACATTGCTCCTCGATCTCCCGGCTCTCCGACTGCCTCACAAACTCCCCGCTGGGCCTTTGTAGGCCTCACCAACGTTGCTCCTCGATCTCCCAGCTCTCCGACTGCCTCACAAACTCCTCGCTGGCCTTTATAGGCCTCACCAACGTTGCTCCTCGATCTCCCACCTCTCCGACTGCCTCACAAACTCCCCGCTGGCCTTTATAGGCCTCACCAACGTTGCTCCTCGATCTCCCACCTCTCCGACTGCCTCACAAACTCCCCGCTGGCCTTTATAGGCCTCACTAACGTTGCTCCTCGATCTCCCGGCTCTCCGACTGCCTCACAAACTCCTCGCTGGCCTTTATCGGCCTCACCAACGTTGCTCCTCGATCTCCCATCTCTCCGACTCAAATTCCATTTGCCAGTGCTCTGTCAACCTGACTAGTAGATTGATATCCTCCTGCAGTCCATGACTTTTCTCTTCATTATTAACCACACAGCCAATTTTTGTATAATCTGCAAACTTTTTAATCATACCCCCTATATTCAAATCGAGATCATTGATGTGTAGCACAAAAAGCAAGAGACCCATTACTGAGCCCTGCAGAAAGCCATTGGAAACATCCTTCCAGTCACAAAAACATCCATCAACCATTACCCTTTACTTCCTACCTCTGAGTCAATTTTGGATCCAACTTGCCACTTTCCCCTGGATCCCGTGGGCTTTTACCTTTGTGACCGTCTACCATGTGGTAGCTTAGCAAAAGCTTTGCTCATGTTCATATACACTCGATCATACGCACTACCCTCATCGACCCTCCTGGTTACCTACTCGAAAAATTCTGCAGACTCCGCATATAATAAGCAGCATGGATCCAAGGACTGACATAGAAACATCGAAATCTACAGCGCAGAAGGAGGCCATTTCGATCCATCGTGTCCGCGCCGGCCGACAAAGAGCCGCACGATCCTCGATCAGCAGCCCTGAAGGTTACATATAAACCTATGGACAATGAACAATGACGGAAAGGTAAAGGGCATCCGACCCAACCAGTCCGCCCCACACAATTGCGACACCCCTTGCACCACAACATTTTACACTCCACCCCAACCGGAGGGTGGTGCACGGAGCAGTGCCGTGCAATAAATTTTTAAGCTGGTTCACGGGCTCCCAGGCCGCCTGCAATTTCTGCGGTCTGGAAGAGTCAGTGTTCCATGTTTTTATTGAATGCACGAGGTTGCAGCCCCTGTTTTATTATTTAAAGGGGCTACTCCTGAAATTCTGGCTGCACTTCAGTCCCACACTCCTGATCTTTGGGCACCCTGCGGGGAGGGGAGCGGATAGGTCCGAGGGCCTCCTCGTAGGACTGCTCCTGGGCACGGCCAAGGGTGCCATCAGCCGGTCCAGGCAGCGGGCGGTCGAGGGGGTCGTTTAGCCTGACTGCCTGCATCTCTTCCGTGCTTACATCCGCGCCAGGGTGTCCTTGGAGATGGAGCACGCGGTGTCCACCGGTACGCTCGCGGCCTTCTGCGAGAGGTGGGCGCCGGAGGGACTGGAGTGCATCGTTACCCCCGGCAACCAAATTTTAATTTGATTTTATTTAATGTACAGTTTGATTTGTTTTAATTGCAGGTTTTAGTGTCCTCCTCCCCTTTTATAGGGGGCACTTGTAGAATTAATGATTTTATGGCCCAAAACATTTTTTTTTAAAAAGTAAATAAAAAGTAAAAAAAAAAACAAAAAAACGGCAGTTTGAAAAATGTTTGGAGTGTCCCCCAGATTGGGGGGCATTTGATTTAATGTTTAGTTTGTTATCCAACCAAAAAGAGTTCTGTGGACAAGCACTCCAAGGTCCCTTTGTTCATCGACACTATTAAGTGGCCGGTCGCTTAATGTGTATACCATTTTCTTATTAGCCCTCCCCAACAGCATTACCTCACACTTCTCCGAATCAAAATTCCATTTGCCACTGCTCTGTCGACCTGACCAGTAGATTGATATCCTCCTGCAGTCCATGACTTTCCTCTTCATTATTAACCACACAGCCAATTTTAGTTTCATCTGCAAACTTTTTTATCATACTCCCTATATTCAAATCTAGATCATTGATATATAGCACAAAAAGCAAGAGACCCACGACCTGGAATCCCACTGGATACAGCCTTCCAGTCACAAAAACATTCATCAACCATTACCTTTTGGATCCAACTTGCCACTTTGCCCTGGATCCTGTGGGCCTTTACCTTGGTGACCTGTCTACCATGTGGTAGCTTATCAAAAGCTTTGCTAAAGTCCGTATACACTACATCATACACACTACCCTCATCGACCCCCCTGATTACCTCATCGAAAAATTCTGCAGAATCCACATATAATAACCAGCATGGATCCAAGGACTGACATCGAAACATAGAAACATAGAAAATAGCTGCAGGAGTAGGCCACTCGGCGCTTCGAGCCTGCACTACCATTCAATAAGATCATGGCTGATCATTGACCTCAGTACCCCTTTCCCGCTTTTTCTCCATACCCCTTGATCCCTTTAGCCGTAAGGGCCATATCTAAGTCTCTCTTGAACATATCTAACGAACTGGCCTCAACAACCTTCTGCGGCACAGAATTCCACAAGTTAATAACTCTCTGAGTGAAGAAGTTTCTACTCATCTCGGTCCTAAATGCCTTACCCCTTATCCTTAGACTGTGACCCCTGGTTCTGGACTTCCCCAGTATCGGGAACATTCTTCCTGACTCTAACCTGTCCAATCTCGTCAGAATTTTATATGTTTCTTTGAGATCCCCTCTCATTCTTCTAAGCTCCAATGAATACAGGCCCAGTCGATCCAGTCTCTAATCATATGTCAGTCCTGCCTCCCGGGAATCAGTCTGGTGAACCTTCGCTGCACTCCCTCAATAGCAAGAACGTCTTTCCTCAGGTTAAGAGACCAAAACTGAACACAATATTCGAGGTGAGGCCTCACCATGGCCCTGTATAACTGCAGTAAGACCTCCCTGCTCCTATATTCAAGTTCCCTAGCTATGAAGGCCAACATGCCATTTGCCTTCTTCACCGCCTGCTGTACCTGCATGCCAACTTTCAATGACTGATGTACCATGACACCCAGGTCTCGTTGCACCTCCACTTTTCCTAATCTGTCGCCATTCAGATAATATTCTGCCTTCATGTTTTTGCCACCAAAGTGGATAACCTCACATTTATCCACATTATACTGCATCTGCCATGCATTTGCCCACTCACCTAACCTGTCCAAGTCATCCTGCAGCCTCTTAGCATCCTCCTCACAGCTCACACCGCCACCCAGCTTAGTGTCATCTGCAAACTTGGAGATATTACATTCAATTCCTTCATCTAAATCAATGATGTATATTGTAAATATCTGGGATCCCAGCACTGAACCCAGCAGCACCCCACTAGTCACTGCCTGCCATTCTGAAAAGAACCCGCTTATCCCGACTCTCTGCTTCCTGTGTGCCAACCTGTTCTCTATCCACGTCAGTACATTACCACCAATACCATGTGCTTTGATTTTGCGCACCAATCTCTTGTGTGGGAACTTGTCAAAAACCTTTTGAAAGTCCAAATAGACCACATCCACTGGTTCTCCCTTGTCCACTCTACTAGTTACATCCTCAAAAAATTCTAGAAGATTTGTCAAGCATGATTTCCCTTTCATAAATCCATGCTGACTTGGACCAATCCTGTCACTGCTTTCCAAATGCATTTCATCTTTAATTATTGATTCCATCATTTTCCCCACTATCGATGTCAGGCTAACCGGTCTATAATTCCCCGTATTCTCTCTCCCTCCTTTTTTAAAAAGTGGTGTGTTACATTAGCTATCCCTCCAGTCCATTGGAACTGATCCAGAGTCAATAGACTGTTGGAAAATGATCACCAATGCATCCGCTATTTCTAGGGCCACTTCCTTAAGTACTCTGGGATGCAGACTATTAGGCAGAAGGAGGCCATTTCAGCCCATCGTGTCCGCGCCGGCCGACAAAGCGCCACACAGTCCTTCAGTCAGCAGTCCTGAAGGTTACATATCAACCTATGAACAAGGAACAATGGCAGACATGTAAAGAACATCCGGCCCAACCAGTCCGCCTCTTACAACTGCCCCATGTATTGCAACATTTTGATACCCCATGTATCACAACATTTTACACTCCCCCAACCGGAGCCCTGCGATCTCCTGGGAGAAGCAAAATACAGATAAAAAGCCAAACCATTTGCGGGAAAACAAATGGTAGAATTCCTCTCCAACCCATCCTGGCAATCGAAACTAGTCCAGGAGACCACTCTGGCCGTATTAGATTCCCTGTAGTACTTACCATCGTATCTGTGCCAGCCAACAAGAGGTTATCCAGTCAAATCCCACTTACCAGCTCTCGGTCCGTAACTGTGCAGGTTACGGCACTTCAAGTGCCTATCCTTTTAAATGTGGTGAGGGTTTCTGCATCCACCACTCTTCCAGGCAATGAGTTCCAGATCCCCACAACCCTCTGCATGAAGCAACTTCCCCTCAAATCCCCTCTAAACCTTCCATCAACCACCTTAAACCTATGCCCCCTTGTAACAGACCCCTCCACCAAGGGAAATAGGCCCTTGCTATCCACTATATGCAGGCCCCTCAAAATGTTGTACACCTCAATGAGGTCTCCTCTCAGCCTCCTCTGTTCTCATAGCTAAGATTCTCCATTCCAGGCAGCATCTTAGTAAATCTCCTCTGCACCCACTCTCGTGCAATCACGTCCTTCCTATAATACGGCGACCAGAACTGCACGCAGGATTCCAGCTGTGGCCTAATCAAAGTATTATACAATTTATTCATAACCTCCCTGTTCTTGTATTCTATGCCTCAGCCAGTAAAGGCAAGCATTCCATATGCCTTCTTAACCATCTTATCCACCTGGCCTGCTACTTTCAGGGATCTGTGGTCAAGCACTCCAAGGTCCCTTTGTTCATCTGCTGCTTAATGTGTATACCCTTTCCTTATTAGCCCTCCCCAAGTGCATTACCTCACACTTCTCCGAATCAAATTCCATTTGCCACTGCTCTGTCGACCTGACCAGTAGATTGATATCCTCCTGCAGTCCATGACTTTTCTCTTCATTATTAACCACACAGCCAATTTTAGTGTAATCTGCAAACTTTTTAATCATACCCCCTATATTCAAATCTATATCATTGATGTAAACCACAAAAAGCAATGGACCCTGCGGAACCCCACTGGAAACATCCTTCCAGTCATAAAAACATCCATCAAACATTACCCTTTGCTTCCTGCCTCTCAGCCAATTTTGGATCCAATTTGCCACTTTGCCCAGGATCCCGTGGGCTTTTACCTTTGTGACTAATCTATCATGTGGGATCTTATCAAAGGCTTTGATAATGTTCATATACACTACATCATTTGCACTACCCTCATCAACCCTCCTGGTTACCCCCTCGAAAAATTCTGTGGAGTCCACATATAATGAGCAGCGTGGATCCAAGTATTGACATCTGGGGGACTCCACAATCCCAAACTTGAAAGGCTGCCTTTATTAACCAGATTTGAACAAGCTCATTATGTCATTTGCAATTTCTATATAGTGCTTACATTAGTCGCCAATCGCTTGTGGGGAAACTTATCAAATGCTTTCTGAAATTCAGGATACATCAGGGATGATATTGCAAATAGATAGTGTTGGCTGGCAACGCATTCTGCCCACTGCGTCCTCAGACAGTGGCTCCTACACTACTAAACAGGCGGCCATCATTCATGGGGTGGTTCTCCTCAGAGCAGAGAAAGTTCAGGGTGATCTAATAGAGGTGTTGAAAATTATGAAGCGTTTTGATCGAGTAGATGGGGAGAAGATATTTCCATTGGCAGGAGGGTCAGTAACCAGAGAGCGCAGATTGAAGATAATTGGAAACAAATTGGGGGAAACGAGAGAATTTGTTGTGATCTGGAACGCGCCCTGAAAGGACGTGGGAGGAGGTTCATCAGTAACTTTCAAAAGGGAATTGGATAAATGCTTCATCAAATTTCAGAATCATACAATAATACAGCACAGAAGGAGGCCATTCGGCCCATTGAGTCTGTGTCAGCTCATTCAAGGAGCAATCCAGTTAGTCCCATTACCCCACTCCTTCCCCATATCCTGCAATTTGTTCTTCAAATATTTATCAATTCCCTTTTGAAGGCTACTTTTGAATCTGTATCCATCGCCCTATCAGGCAGTGCCTTCCAATATCTAACCACTCATTGTTTAAAAAAGCTTTTCCTCGTGTCGCCTCTGGTTCTTTTGCCAATCACCTTGAATCTGAGGCCTCTGGTTATTGTCGTACAGCCATTGGGAACAGTTTCTCTTTCATTACTCTATCTAAATCTTTTATGATTTTGAATACCTCGATCAAATCTCCTCTTAGCTTTCTCTGTTGTAAACAGAACAATCCAACTTCCCTAGTCCATCCACGCAACTGTAATCCTTCATCCCTGGGGCCATTCTAGTAACTCTCTTCTGTATCCTCTCCAAAGCCTTCACGTGCTTCCTAAAGTGTGGTGCCCACACTTGAAAAGGAGCAATTTGCAGGGCTATGGAAAACGAGCAGTGGAGTGGGACTAATTAGATTGTTCTTTGAAAGAGCTCTTTTGTAGAGTTATTGCATTGTGAGTGGCTTAGCCAGTCATGTGATGTTCACAAGATTCAACAAAACCCCAGCTAGTTGGGTCGAGGTCAGCCACGATGAGGTATGCAGTTGTGAGCCTGGTGGATGACCTAGACCCACCTGACTCGGGTTTTATTGAGTCTTGTGAACATCATGTAACTGGCTAAACCACTCACAATGCAACAGCTGTACAAACCTGTGAGCATACATACAGGTACATACATTACAGAGAAACATAGAAACATAGAAACATAGAAAATAGGTGCAGGAGCAGGCCATTCGGCTCTTTGAGCTTGCACCACCATTCAATATGATCATGGCTGATCATGCAACTTCAGTACCCCTCTCCTGCCTTATCTCCATACCCCCCGATCCCCTTAGCCATAAGGACCACATCTAACTCCCTCTTGAATGTAACCAACGAACTGGATTCAACAACTCTCTGCGGTAGAGAATTCCACAGGTTAACAACTCTCTGGGTGAAAATGTTTCTCCTCATCTCGGTCCTATATGGCTTACCCCTTATCCTTAGACTGTGACCCCTGGTTCTGGACTTCCCCAATATCAGGAACGTTCTTCCTGCATCTAACCTGTCCAGTCCCATCATAATTTTATATGTTTCTATGAGATCTCCTCTCATTCTTCTAAATTCTAGTGAGTATAAGCCTAGCCGATCCAATCTTTTATCATATGTCCGTCCTGCCATCCTGGGAATCAGTCTGGTGAACCTTCGTTGCACTCTCTCAATAGCCTCCTTCTGTACTGAATGAATCCATGATTCAGTAACGATGTTATAACTTTAAACCCCATATAATTACATTGGGCTTCACCTGACTTTTATACACACAGATTGACCTGCACCTTTTCAGTTGACTCTTGCTATATAATTGTAAAGGAACCATTTAAACTATGTAATTACTTAATGTTAGCAACATAAACAATTGAATATAAATTAATGTAAGAGGGGGTGTTAAACATATTATCTGATTTTCACAAACTGGTGATTTTGGTGTACACCATATGAGATAGTTGAAATGAATGTGCGTCCTCTCTCTGTTATTCAGAAATCAAATCCTGAGCTCTGACTGCACACACAATTTTAATTACAATTTATTAAAGCTGTAAATAAGCAGCATTGAAAGCAACCTTGTGTCCCCCTGGAATGGAACTGCTAAGTGCATATTACCAGGCAGTGAGACATGAGTGAGTGCACAAAGCGAATCACAGAACTGCTGGCAAGATTTACAAAGCTTTGTTCCTGCAGATTGATTCACTATATTGAAAAATGTTTGGAATTTTCTTCATGTCTTTACTGAAGGGTTTGGTAATAAATTAGCCCCATACACTGAGAATATTTGTAACTGAGCTGACATAGACAGCTAATTCATTAGGCAGGCAATGGCTTGGAGTTTAAAGGAGTGCTGCACCTTCATTTGCATGGTTGGCAGTCGGGCTGCTAATATTATTATTCTAATTTGGACAATCTGAAAATGAAAACTGACATTTGTAAAAAGATATAACTTCAAACAGATGTCGCCCAGTCAGGGGCTGTCAGGGCAGCTCAGACTGGGGACAGTGGTATTACATTTACCAGCCTTAAAATATTGCAAGTTCAAGCGCGATCAAAAAATAAAATATATATATATATTTTTCTTCAAAATCTCCACAAAAAAAACGTAATGTAGGAATTTTAAAGTTGATTGTTTATATTACCAGCCGATCCTGCCTTCCCCAAAGGAACCCAGACTGGTGTGTGGTCTTTCAATGGGAGGGTGAGCGGGTAGTGATTAATTGGACCAGGGCAAACAAATGCAACTCAATCCCCATTTTAAATTCATAATTCTGTCATTATTTTTAGATACTACTATGGTTTTATATCATTATTTATAGTTAAACAGCATAACTTACGGCAATCTGAGAAGTGTCGCTTGTTGCAGTTTCTGAGTTTCTCTGTAGAACAGGCTGAGGGTCGGTCGGATATGTTTACATAGGCAGTTTCAACAATACCTTGCCTAGTAAAAACAGAGAATGCTGGAAATCTCAGTCAGGCAGCATCTGTGGAGAGAAAAACAAAGTTAACGTTTTGGGTTGACGACCCTTCGTCAGAACTGGCGAATGTTCAGAAAGAACAGATTTTTCAGGAGCACTGAAAGGGGGAGGGGAAGAAAGAACAAAAGGGAAGGTCAGTGATAGGGTGGAAGGCAGGAGAGATTAGAGAGACAAAAGGGATAATGGGCCGAATTGAAATGATAATGGCAGGAGCTGGAGAAAGATTAATCTAGATAAGGTGTGAATGGCGGGGTAATGACCAGCGGCCATTAGAGACAAAGCGAAACAAAAGAGAAGAAAGAAGAAAAAGCATAAGATGTTGGGGGTGGGGGGGGGGAGGGGGGCGGGGGGGAAGGGGCGCAGGAGGGGGAAAATAGGGCCAGAGGTTATGCTCTGAAATTGTTGAACTCGATGTTGAGTCCAGAAGGCTGTAAAGTGCCGAAACGAAAGATGAGGTGCTGTTCCTCGAGCTTGCCTTGAGCTTCATTGGAACAGTGTAGGAGGCTGAGGACAGAGAGGTCAGAGTGGTAATGGGGCGGGGAATTAAAGTGACAGGTGACCGGAAGCTCAGGGTCACACTTACGGACTGAATGGAGGTGCTCCGCAAAGCGCTCACCAATTAGCGCTTGGTCTCCCCAATGTAGAGGAGACCACATCGTGAGGGGCGATTACAGTATACTAAATTGAAAGAAGTTCAAGTAAATCTCTGCTTCGCCTGGAAGGAGCATTTGGGGCCCTGGATAGTGGGAAGGGAGGGGGTAAAAGAGCAGGTGTTGCATCTCCTGCGCTTGCACGGGAAGATGCCGTGGGAAGGGGAGGGGGTGCTGGGGGTGACTGTAGATTGGACCAGGGGGTCGTGGAAGGAGTGGTCCCTTCGGAATGCTGAGAGGGGAGGGGAGGGGAAGATGTGATTGGTGGTGGGATCATCCTGGAGGTGGCGGAAATGGCGGAGAATGATCCGTTGAACGTGGAGGCTGGTGGGGTGAAAGGTGAGGACAAGGGGAACCCTGTCCTGGTTCTGAGAGGGAGGGGAAGGGGTGAGAGCAGAGGTGCGGGAAATAAAACGGACACGGTCGAGGGCTAGGTTAACCACGGCGGAGAGGAATCCTCGGTTGAGGAAAAAGGAAGACATGTCAGAGGCACTAGTGTGAAAGGTGGCATCGTCAGAGCAGATGCGACGGAGACGGAGAAACTGGGAGAGCGGAATGGAGTCCTTACAGGATGCAATGAGGGAGGAAGTGTAGTCCAGGTAGCTGTGGGAGTCAGTGGGCTTATAGTGGATACTGGTCGAAAGCCTATCCCCAGAGATGGAGACGGAGAAGTCGAGGAAGGGAAGGGAAGAGTCGGAGTTGGACCATGTGAAGGTGAGGGAAGGATGGAAATTGGATGCAAAGTGAATGAATTTTTCAAGTTCAGGGCGAGAGCAGGAAACGGCACCGATACAGTCATCAATGTACCGGAAAAAGAGGTGAGGGAGGGGACCCGAGTAGGACTGGAACAAAGAATGTTCCACATATCCCACGAAAAGGCAGGCATAGCTAGGATCCATGCGGGTTCCCATAGCAACACCTTTAATTTGGAGGATGTGAGTGGAGTTAAAGGAGAAGTTGTTCAATGTGAGAACAAGTTCAGCCAGGCGGAGGAGGGTGGCAGTGGATGGGGACTGGTTGGGCCTCTGCTTGAGGAAGAAGCGGAGCACCCTCAGGCCATCCTGGTGGGAGATGGAAGTGTCGAGGGATTGGACATCCATAGTGAAAAGGAGAGAGTTGGGGCCGGAAAACTGGAAACTGTTAAAGTGACGGAGGGTGTCGGAGGAGTCGTGGATGTAAGTGGGAAGAGACTGGACAAGGGGAGAAAATATAGAGTCGAAATAGTAAGAAATAAGTTCTGTGGGGCAAGAACAGGCTGAAACAATGGGTATACCAGGGCAGTCCTGTTTGTGGATCTTGAGATGGAGGTAGAAGCGAGCTGAGCAGCGTTGGGGATCAATGGGTCTACCTGGGCAGTCCTGTTTGTGGATCTCGGGAAGGAGGTAGAGGCGGGCTGTACGGGGTTGGGAATCGATGGGTCTACCGGGACAGTCCTGTTTGTGGATCTTGAGATGGAGGCAGAATGAGCTGTGCGGGGTTGGGAATTGATGGGTCTACCGGGACAGTCCTGTTTGTGGACCTTGAGATGGAGGTAGAAGCGAGCTGTGCGGGGTTGGGGAACTATGAGGCTGGTGGCTATGGAGGGAAGATCTCCAGAGGAGATGAGGTCAGTGATTGTCTGGGAAATGATGGCTTGATGTTCAGTAGTGGGGTCATGGTCCAGGGGGAGGTAGGAGGAGGTGTCAGAGAGTTGGCAATCAGCCTCCACAAGGTAGAGGTCGGTTCGCCAAACAACAGCTCCACCCTTGTCAGCAGGTTTAATGAGAAGTTTGGGGATGGATCTGAGCGAGCGGTGTGCTGCAAGTTCAGAGGGGAGTAAATTTCTGTTAGTGATCCTGTATATGTATTGAATTAAGGTCAGCATCCCAAATGAATCGCTGGTACGCTCATGGCCAAGGAGGGCAACTGAGTACTTGTTATTAAGCTCAAGAATGGGCAAACTTGCAGGAAACACATGGATTAAACAAAGCCGAGGCACACAGACGAGCCAGAGCAGTCGGATGAAGAAACCGTCGACAACCAACCAACCTGCCAGCAGCCTTCAGTAGACTCAAGGGTCATCAGTGAACCCGAAATTTCCATCATGAACTTGTTCAATAAAAATGGACTTGCAATTCTTGACATGGCCACTGACACCCCCAACAAGTCAGCCATCCAGCCACCAGCCACAATAGACTCCGCACATTCACCCAAGGCTGGAATTGAACTGAGACGGTCAACCCGGGAGGGTAAAGCACCAGACCGTCTCAACCTGTGAAAGACTGTGATAACATCTCAGAGGAGGGTATTATCATGTTTGTACATGCTGTTTGTAGCCACCAGAGGGTGTCATTGTTGGAGGCCACTGTTGGTGCTGCTCCGGTATAAAAGGCCAGTCATTTGGAGAGTCAGGCACTTTGAGCCTAAATAAAGCAGAAGCAAGATTGTGCCTTGCTTAATTAAACAATACTCAGTTTGAACCTTATTGCATACTGATAAGTCCTCTGTATGCGGACCGATGAATTTGCATTTATGGCCTTGTTGTCGGCCAAAAGGGACGTTAGGGGTTTGTGATCTGTCTCCAGCTCAAATTTCCTGCCAAACAGGCACTGGTGCATTTTTTTTACAGCATATACACATGCAAGTGCTTCCTTTTCTACCATCCCATTGCCCCTTTCTGCCTGGGACAGACTTCTGGAGGCATAAGCTACCGGCTGTAACTGACACTTGTCATTAACAAGCTGCAACACACACTCAACACCATAGGACGACGCATCGCACGTTAAAACAAGTTTCTTACATGGGTCATATAGCGTTAACAGATTGTTGGAGCGTAACAAATTTCGGGCCCTATCAAAAGTCCTTTCCTGGCTGTCCACCCAGACCCATTCACGACCTTTGCATAGGAGCATGTGTAGTGGTTCTAACAGCGTGCTCAATTTGGGAAGAAAGTTACCAAAATAGTTCAGGAGCCCCAGGAACGAATGCAGCTCCGTCATGTTGCGGGGTCTGGGTGCTCTCTGGATCGCTTCTGTTTTGGACGCCATAGGTCTGATCCCATCTGCTGCTACCCTCATCCCCAGGAATTCTACCTCTGGAGCTAGGAAGAAGCACTTCGCCTTTTTCAGTCGCAGACCTACCCGGTCCAGTCTGCGAAGCATCTCCTCCAGATTGCGGAGGTGTTCTTCAGTATCACAACCTGTGATGAGGATGTCACCTTGAAAAACCACTGTCCTTGGAATCGACTTGAGGAGGCTTTCCATATTTCGTTGAAAGATCGCGGCGGCCGAGCGAATCCCAAACGGACATCTGTTGTACTCAAACAATCCCTTTTGTGGCGTGATGGTGGTCAGCTTCTTTGACTCACTCGCCAGCTCCTGGTCATGTAAGCTGAGGTCAGGTCCAATTTTGAAAAAAGTTTGCCACCGGATAGCGTCGCAAAGAGGTCCTCCGCTCTCAGTAGCGGGTACTCGTCTTGACGTGACACCCGATTGATGGTGGCCTTGTAATCACCACATATCATGACCGACCCATCCGCCTTGAGCACCGGCACAATCGGGCTCGCCCAGTCAATGAATTCGACTCGCTAGCTGATACCTTCCCTCAGCAGGCGGTCCAATTCGCCTTCTATCTTTTCCCGCATCACGTACGGTACTGCTCTGGCCTTGTGGTGTACTGGCCTGTCGTCCGGGTTTATGTACCTTGGTCCCCGTGAAAGTGCCAATGACGGGTTGAAATAGTGAGTCAAATTTGTCCAGGACCTGTGAGAATGATATTCGCTCCACAGAGGAAATTGCATTGACATCGACCCATTTCCAGTTCATGACAGCAAGCCAACTCCTCCCCAGCAGTGCGGGACCATCCGGCGGGACAATCCAGAGTGACAACCTGTTCTCCGAATCTTTGTGTGTCATGACTACCGTGGCGTTGCCTAGCACCGGAATGGTCTCCTTTGTATATGTCCGTAGCTGTGCGTCAATTGGCAATAATTTTGGCCTCCTGGCCTTGGATGCCCACAACTTGTCGAACTGTTTGATACTCATCGGGGACTGGCTGGCCCCCGTGTCTAGCTCAATTGATACTGGGATGCCATTGAGGAGCACTTTCATCATTATCGGTGGCGTCCTGATGTATGAACTGTATATGTGCTCCACATGAACTCGCTGAACTTCAGCTTCCAGCGATTTTCCCCAGTCCATTTGGCCTCGTAGGGCTTACATCGGGCCCATCCTCTTCATACATCAACCTGGCTGCAGGCTTCCTGCACATACGCGCCAAGTGACCGCGACGTTGCAGTTTCTGGAGGTATATTGCTGATACCTGCAAGCTCTGGCTGTGTGTTTGCCTCCACAACTCCAACATGAACCTTTGTTGGAAACAAAAGGTTCATTACCAGTCGATTGTCTCTGACTGTCTCTGTAATTGTCCTTAAGCGCACCATTGACAGGTGTTGATGGCCCCATTACTGGCCGCATTGTCCCTTGCGATGGCATGAATCGCCGTTCAGCTAGCCATTGTCTCTGTTGAATTCCCCCTTGGGTTCGACTACATGATCGGGCATGTCCAATTGCTCCTGTCTGCCTGGAGAACTGTGTCCCGTGTTAACAATGTTGACTCCCTGTCCATTTGCTGCATTTAAACCAAGATTTTTGGCAAATATCATTCTGGTCTCTTCCACCCCTGAGATAAATGTCTGGGCCATCAAAGCCGCTGTTTCCAGGGTCAAGTCTTTGGTCTCAATCAGTTTCCTGAAAACCCCAGTGTGCCCGATGCCCTCAATAAAAAAGTCTCGCAGCATCTCCGCTCTGCATGCATCTGGGAACTTACATAGGCTCGCCAGTCGCCGGAGGTCTGCCACGAAGTCTGGAACGCTTTGCCCTTCTCGCCGCCGGTGCGTGTAAAACCGGTGTCACACCATGTGCATGCTGCTCGCCGGTTTAAAGTGTTCCCCAAACAACTTACTGAGCTCTTCAAAAGTCTTGTCCGCCGGCTTCTCTGGCGCTAGAAGGTCCTTCATCAGAGAATACATCCTGGATCCACAAACCGTCAGGAGATGAGCCTGCGTTTGTCGGCTGAATCCTGCCCCAGCCATTTCTTAGTGATGAAACTTTGCTGTAGTCTCTCAATAAAATCGTCCCAATCATCACCAACACGGTACCTGTCGTCTGTGCTGCTAGTGGCTATGCTCGCAAGGTTTAAATCCTAGTTTCTCATCACCAATGATAAGTCCTTACTATACCATATAAATGCACACGAGGCCCATACATGTGAGAAGGTCATTCTGTGACCACTAACCTTTATTAGCCAGCACTGAAGTGAAGAATGTGGGTGGAGCTTTCCCTTTTACACCTGAAAGTCCAAGTTAGGAGTGTCTCCCACAAGTTCACCACCTAGTGGTCAATGTTCTCACGGTGTACAAATTAGGTCAGTTTATAAATGGGTTACAATGTCAGTTGAATACATGACACATACGTAACAGGCCCATCACCGCTTTTGGCTCTCTAATCTCTCCTGCCTTCCCCCCATCACAGACCTTCCCTTTTGTTCTTTCTTCCCCTCCCCCTTTTAGTTGTGGGTAAGAATCTGTTCTTTCCGAACACTCTCCTTTAGGACCCTTCTTTGGCTGAATGATCATCGGGAACCCGAAGAAAACTGGCTGAAGTTATGGCAGACGAAGAGGGAATCCACCCTGGATATGACCCACTCACATTTATGTCCGCTAACAGAGAAAAGCATCCCAAGGGGTTCCACTCAGGGGTTAACAAAACGATTGGATCAAGTCAAAGAAGGAGATCTGAGGAGGAGTGACCAAAAGGTTAGTCAGAAAGGTAGGTTATAGAAGGGTCCTAAAGGAAGAAACAGGAGATGTAAAGGCAGAGGAGTTCAAGGAGGCGGGGTTCCAGAGCACAGGGCCGAGTCAGTTGAAGGCACAGTCACCAATGATGGGGCGAAGGGTTGGGGGGTGCACAAGAGACCAGATTCAGAGGAAGGAAGAGTTCAGAGAGGCCGAGTGTAGGGTTGGAAGAGGCGGCAGAGATAAGGAGAGGCAAAGCTGCTAAAGGATTTAAACAGCAGGTTTACATTTGAGGTGTCGGAGGTCAGTAATTGATGCAGGATAGGAACTGTGCAGCAGATTGTGGAAAGCTGAGGTTTACAGTGCATTCAGGAATGAGAGAACGTTGGTATAGTTGTGTCTGGAGACAACAAAAGCATGGATGAGGGTTTCAGCAGCAGACAAGCTGATGTCGGGGCGGAGACGGCGATATTACCAAGGTGAATGTAGCCAGTCTTTGTGATGGAGAAGATTTTATTTTTTATTCATTCCTGGGATGTAGGCGTCATTGACAAGGCCGGTATTTATTGCCCATCCCTAATTGCTCCATGAGAAGGTGATGGTGTGCCGCCTTCTTGAACCACTGCCGTCCGTGTGGTGAAGGTGCTCCCACAATGCTGTTAGGGAGGGAGTTCCAGGATTTTGTCCCAGCAACGATGAAGGAACGGTCAATATATTTCCAAGTCATGATGGTGAGTGACTTGGAGGGGAATGTGGAGGTGGTGGTGTCCCCATGCACCTGCTACCCTTCTCCTTCTAGGTGGTAGAGGTCGTGGGTTTGAGAGGTGCTGTCGAAGAAGCCTTGGTGAGTTGCTGCAGTGCATCTTGGAGATGGTACACACTGCAGCCACGGTGCACCGGTGGTGGAGGGAGTGAATGTTGAAGGTGGTGGATGGGGTGCCGATCAAGCGGGCTGCTTTGTCCTGGATGGTGTCAAGTTTCTCGAATGCTGTTGGAGCTGCACTCATCCAGGCAAGTGGAGACTATTCCATCACACTCCTGACTTGTGCCTTGTAGATGGTGGAAAGGCTTTGGGGAGTCAGGAGGTGAGACACTCGCTGCAAAATACCCAGCCTCTTACCCGCTCTTGTTGCCACAGTATTTATGTGGCTGGTCCAGTTCAGTTCCTGATCAATGGTGACCCCCAGGATGTTAATGGTAATTCGGCGATGGTAATGCCATTGCATGTCAAGGTGGAGGTGGTTAGACTCTCGCTTGTTGGAGATGGTCATTGCCTGGCACTTGTGTGGTGCGAATGTTACTTGCCATTTATCAGCCCAAGCCTAAATGGTGTTGGAAGTTCAGTTTAGCGTCAAATAGGACGCTGATGTTGTGAACAGTTTGGTTCAGCTTGAGACAGGGCCCAAAGATGGAATAGAGTTTTGGCGGGGTCCAAAATCAGTTGCTTTGTTCTTCTGAGTGTCTGGCTGGAGGAAATTAGGGCTCATCGAAGACTGGATGTCGAACAAGCAGTCTGACAGAACAGAGGCAGTGGAGGGGTTGAGAGAGCTGGTGGAGAGGTCGAGCTGGGTGCTATCAGATTACACATGGAAACTGGCCCCATATCAGCGGATGATGTCAAATGACAGTGTGTGCTTGATGATGAGGAAGAGGCCAAGGATGGATCCTTCGTGACCTCTGGAGGTAACAGTGTGAGCTGGGAAGAGAACCTATTGCTGGAATTTTATTTTAACTGTGGATATCAGAATTTATGTCACTTTGACAAAAGTGTGACAATGGAAGTAAGGTTTTGTAGACAGGAAGTTTTTTAGTGGATTGTAGTTTTTCAAAATCTCAGTTAATATATTTATAACTAAAGCAACAAACAGATCAAGAAACAAACGTAATAGAAATGTATTATGTTTGTTATTTGACTGTAATCCATCTCCATTTCCCTGCAGAGGGTGCCATGCAGCATTAAAGAGAATCTGTGGCTCTGTGGTATCAGCTGTCTGCTTGAAGGCAGGAGCCCTTTCCCCAGACAATGGGCTCAATTTTCCCCAGTGCCATTTTATGGTGTATTGCCAAAGTTACACCTGTTTTTTTCTGGTCCTAACTACTCCAAATCAATAAATACCAAGTTTCTCCGTTCTATATTTTGAAATTGGTGCCGCGCAGCCTATCCTGTAGCCTCGGGGGGTGGAGCCTATTGTCTACGCCGAAAAAACGATGCCCCCCACTTCTGCGCATGCGCAGGAAAAAAAGGACGATTTTGACGAAATTGCTATGAGCGCGCATGCACACTACAGCTCCCGGTCTACATTCGGCCATTTTTGAAGAGCCAGTTGTGTGTGAGAGTTCAAATTAAAATCGGCTCCAATATTTCAGTAATAAATCTACCCAGCTCTGAGCAGTATCGAGAGGAATGCAACACAAGGGGGTAGAAGTCACGCTGCAACTGTACAAAGCCCTGGTTAGACCACACCTGGAGCACTGTGAGCAGTTCTGGGCCCCACACCTTAGGGAGGGTATATTGGCTTGGGAGGGAGTGCAGCGTAGGTTTATCAGAATGATACCCGGACTCCGGGGGTTAAGTTACAAGGAGAGATTACACAAACTAGGGGTGTAGGAGTTTAGAAGGTTAAGGGGTGATTTGATTGAAGTTTAAAGATATGAAGGGGAACAGATAGGGTAGATTGGGAAATGCTATTTCTGCTGGTTGGGGAGTCTAGGACTAGGGGACATGGTCAATAAATTAGAGCCAGATTAGAGTGAAGTTAGGAAACATTTCTACACACAAAGGGTGGTAGAAGTTTGGAACTCTCTTCTGCAAGAGGCAGTTAATGCTCGATCAATTGTTAATTTGAAATCTGGAATTGATAGATTTTTGATAATCAAATGTATTGAGGGATATGGGGAAAAGGCGGGCATATGGAGTTGGGTCGTTGATCAGCCGTGATCTCAGAGAATGGCTTAACAGGCTCGAGGGGCTAAATGGCCTACTCCTGTTCCTACGTTCCTTTGTAACAGTAGCTTTGGTACTGCAACATTAGCCCTGAAAAACTTGAAGTACAGTTAGTGCAGCCTGGTATGCAACCCATTGTTGGCTGTCACCTCAGCTGCTGTTGACTAAAATAGTCCTCTCCATGAATGCTGCCAGTATCTGTCTATTTATAATAGACATGTACAGTAGACACCTCAAATTGCTGGAGAAATACCACTAGCAATGCCTCCACAAGATCCTACAAATCCCTTGGGAGGACATACGCACAAACATTCGTGTCCTCAACAAGGCCAACATCCCCAGCATTGAAGCACTGACCACACTTGATCAGCTCCGCTGGGCAGGCCACATAGTTCTCATGCCAGACACAAGACTCCCAAAGCAAACGCTCTACTCGGAACTCATCCACGGCAAACGAGCAAAGGCGGCAGAGGAAACGTTACAAGGACACCCTCAAAGCCTCCCTGATAAAGTGCAACATCCCCACTGACACCTGGGAGTCCCTGGCCATAGACTGCCCTAAGTGGAGCAAGTGCATTCGAGAGGACGCTGAGCACCTCGAGTCTCATCGCCGAGAGCATGCAGAAATCAAGCGCAGGCAGTGGATGGAGCGTGTGGCAAACCAGTCTCCCTGCCCACCCTTTCCCTCAACGACTATCTGTCCCACCTGTGACAGAGACTGTGGTTCTCGTATTGGACTGTACAGCCACCTAAGAACTCATGCTAAGAGTGGAAGCAAGTTTTCCTCGATCCCGAGGGACTGCCTATGATGATGATTTATAATATGTTAGAAGTCTTACATCGGGCGTGAATCCTTAGTCAGTGTCATTCTTATGTCCTGCAATACTCCCTTGTCATACCTAGTTCCTTTGTGCTATTTCCATTATTTCTGTTTGCCATGCTTTTCTGACATGACTAAACCAGCCTGTTGATTTTACTGACCAAGACCGGGGCCCTAAAACCCAGCCACCTAGATTCCGGCAGTGTGCTGGAACAGAAAGGCTGATGGAGGGAACCAAGTTGATCCTTGGGCCGCACCAGAATATATTCGGTTAGCTGCGGGCACCCATTACCGAGTTTGACACAATCCCAGGTTTCGGAGCCCAGTGGCCACCCCTCCCAGATTGCCCAGCAGACTCTCGCAAAGCGGCAGGACTCTCCCGTGCACTGCAGCTAGCAGCCCTGCAGACCTTCTTGTGGCTGCAACAAGCCACTCCCCATTACGTGATGTCACTGGCTAATGCATGGGAAATGCCCACGGTTTGATGACATCACCAGCCCCCAACCCCTCCCCCGCATTGTTGCTCTGACAGAGGTAGCTCACAGCTCTTGTCTGTCTGTCCCTTCACACACAACAGGAATGATTTTCCAAGCATCTTTCTCAGGAAGGTGCAGCTTAAAAACACTCGGCTGTGTCTTGAGCTTTGAAATAACTGCCATCCTCCACAAGAAGTTAAACGATCAGCCCTCTCTGGTGGAGAAAAAGATCCCTTGGCACTATTTCAAAGAAGAGCTGGGGAGTTCTGCCCTGTGTCTTGGACAATATTTATCCCTCAACCAACATCACGAGAACAGATTATCTCTTTTCTGTTTGTGGGATCTTGCTGTGCACAACCGTGATCACATTCCAAAGTCCCTCATTGGCTGCAAACCGCTTTGGGACATGGTGAGGGTGTGAAAGGCACTCTCGCAATGCGAGATCTTATTACCGCATGAAACGTGCCGGGTCATTCACTGTAACATTATTGAGAAGGCAAATCATCGCTCAGTTATACCCTGGAAAGTTCAAGGGAAATAAATTCACTGCCAAAAGATTAATTCATATTTACCTGATAATTACAACTGTTTGTAGACTGCAGGAAATGAAGCAAACGGCAGAGAATAAAAATGATGAAATTTATAACGAGCACTGTTGCTGATCAATTATAGCCTTGAAATATCTGAATACCGCAGTAATTACCTTGCTCTGTCATCAGTATTTATGCACACTGATGCCAGCTTCTAGAATTTGCAGCAACAAAACTCTGTTGGCTGAACCACCAGCTTTCCGCATTTATCTCAATTACTGCATTACAATCCAGAATTACCATCTAATTGATCAATTTGCAGTAAATGAATGCAGCCACAACACCATCGCAGGATTGCAGCAAACATCTCAATTCTTCTTCACATCTCATTAGTTTTATTCACTGTGGAGATGTTCTTGCTTCCTGTGTAGGCCTCAGTGCACTCTACTCCTTGACATTAGCAAGCTGTGCCCTGCTGATTGACAAGGGAAAGGAAAGCACCGGGGAAAGTTCATTCAGACAGATATGGTATCATATTCCCCTCTATATCGCCTGGTTTTTGATGCTCACTGCAGGAGCAACTTTCATAGTTTCCACAAACAATATCCAAAATTAAACAAGGTGTAAATAATATCAGTACCAACCCTCAATTTACCTGACAGTAATGCAAGAAATGGTACCTTGGTATCAATGTAGCTTGTGAATCAGAAATGTGTGTGTTCAAGGTTTGAGCACATGATCAAGGCTGGTGCAGTAAGGTTGCCAACTCGAGTTGGATGTATTTCTGGAGGTTTCATCACATGACCACTCACCCAGCCACTACACTGCTGCCATTGGTCCATCCTCGTGGTGACCTGCCTTCCCAATGCCAATTGCAAAGCGAACAGACTCCTTGTTACCCAATTGGATTAATCTTGACTGTCAGTCAAACAGCCTTTTTTCCCCATCATCGATATTTTTACAACTAATATATGAAAGTGTTTGAAGAAAGTGGAATAATGGTAATTTTTTAATGTCCCTGTGATTTTCCCACCGAGTTTCTCGAAGCCGTGTTCTGAAGGTTGAGCATCAGTTCTTGAAGACTCCAGGGTGATCCTGGAAGGCTTGACAGGGTAGATGTAGAGAAGGTGGGAGGAATCTTTTGGGGGTCAGCGGGTTCAATTAGTGGGAAAGTGTTTTTTTTGGACAGGGGATCGGGACCCGCTGTCAACCCGCATCACATGCCTTTCCCGAATGTCGGATCTGTCAGCAATGAGCAGGCCTGACACACAGCGGTGGGGGAGCAATCAAACCAATTATTGGCTTGTTTAGAAGCACTTAACAGTGACATTTTATTCACCTTTAACTTCAGCAGGTCCCCCATGGACCTCACACTTCTCCTGGACCCCATCAGCCCATTAAATATATTGAAACTGCTGCTACAATGTCCCGATTGACGTTTAACCGGCCGAAGGGACTCCAGAGCGGGAACTATGCGAAACTACTGCTCAACGCACCCAGCTTGTGCTCAGGCCTTCGGTGGTGTCCAGGCCTCTCCCCAGCGATGTCCAGGCCTCTCCCCAGCGATGTCCAGGGCTCTCCCCAGCAATGTCCAGGCCTCTCCCCAGTGGTGTCCAGGTCTCTTCCCAGTGGTGTCCAGGCCTCTCCCCAGTGGTGTCCAGGCCTCTCCCCAGTGGTGTCCAGGCCTCTCCCCAGTGGTGTCCAGGTCTCTTCCCAGTGGTGTCCAGGCCTCTCCCCAGTGGTGTCCAGGCCTCTCCCCAGCGATGTCCAGGGCTCTCCCCAGCAATGTCCAGGCCTCTCCCCAGCGGTGTCCAGGTTTCTTCCCAGTGGTGTCCAGGCCTCTCCCCAGTGGTGTCCAGGCCTCTCCCCAGCAATGTCCGGGGCTCTCCCCAGCAATGTCCAGGACTCTCCCCAGCGGTGTCCAGGTCTCTTCCCAGTGGTGTCCAGGCCTCTCCCCAGCGATGTCCAGGGCTCTCCCCAGCAATGTCCAGGCCTCTCCCCAGTGGTGTCCAGGCCTCTCCCCAGCGATGTCCAGGCCTCTCCCCAGCGATGTCCAGGGCTCTCCCCAGCAATGTCCAGGTCTCTTCCCAGCGGTGACCAGGTCTCTCCCCACCGGTGTCCAGGCCTCTCCCCAGTGGTGTCCAGGCCTCTCCCCAGCAGTGTCCAGGCCTTTCCCCGCTGGCGTCCAGGTCTCTCCCCAGCAGTGTCCAGGCCTCTCCCCAGCGGTGTCTAGGCCTCTCCCCAGCAGTGTCCAGGCCTCTCCCCGGTGGCGCCCAGGCCCCTCCCCAGCGGTGTCCATGCCTCTCCCCAGCGGTATGCAGGTCTCTCCCCAGCGGTGTCCAGGCCTCTCCCCAGCGGTGTCCAGTCCTCTCCCCAGTGGTGTCCGGGCGTTCGGGCCCCCTTTGGGGACGACTGGACCTCTACTTCCCCGTGGTGCTCCGGGTGTGGTCTGGCCAGGGCTTTGAGCAGCTGCAGAGGGCTAGCAGCACTCATGGAGCAGTGCCAAATGAGTAACCTACTACTGACTGACATTATAAACTTTTAGTCAACTTGAGAAACATTTTAAACAATTGGGAAAACTTTTAAACTTTTAAACAACAGAGACATTTTTTGGAACCTTGGAGAAACTTTTAAATAATTTTGTAAAATCATTTTTTTATTAAAACTTTGGAAGAAACTTTTAAAACATCCCTCGGAACTCCAGCGGACAACTGACCTTCCTAATGCCTGGCCCCAACCAAGCCTCGGGCCACCTACCATCAAGGGCGCTACTCGGCCAACATCTCGCCGTAGGCACCCAGGCTCATACAGCTGTGCCTGGTCTCCAGTCATCTTGGACCCCCTTGCCACTGGACCAAGACCTCGCTCAGCTAAGCCCGTGTGGTAGCTGGTGTGCAATGGCCACCCCACGTTAAAATAACTCACGCACGGGCATCTTCTACTTCGTTAAAATGAAGTTCGGGACTTGGAATGTTAGGACCCTCATGGACAACTCCAACAGCAACAGGCTGGAACACCGCACCGCCATAGTTGCTCAGGAATTTAAGACGCTTTGACATTGACATTGACGCCCTAAGTGAGACTCGGCAGGCAAGGGAAGGCCAGCTCAAGGAACAAGGTGAAGGTTACACCTTTTTCTGGAAAGGAAAACCAGAGGAAGAACGCCGCCTTCACGGAGCAGGCTTCGCCAACAAAAATGAGCTGGTCGACCTCCTCAAAGACTCCCCCTGTGGGGTTAACGAACGTCTTGTGACTCTTCAACTCATTCTATCCTTGAACCAATGCGCCACAGTCATCAGTGCACTCGATGCAACGGATGAGACCAAAGAAGGTTTTCTATTCCAACTTCGAAACATCTCTGTCCCGCGACCCCGCGGGTGACAAATTGATCATCCTTGGTGACTTCAACGTCGGCAAAGACGCAGCCCTCTGGGGTGCCGTGATTGGCAGAGAGGGTGTAGGGAAAGCCAACTCCAGCAGTACCCTACTCCTGACAAAATGTCTAGAACACGAAATCCTCATCACCAACACCCTGTTCCGCCTGAGGGACAAATACAAGGCATCGTGGCAACACCCTCGCTCCAAACACTGGCACCTGCTCAACTATGTCATCGTCCGAGCGAAGGATCGCAAGGATCGCAAGGATGTGCGCATCACCCGTGCCATGACAGGACCTGACGACTGCTGGATGGACCACCGTCTAATCCGATCCATCATCGACATTAACATAGCCCCAAAGCAGAGTGGACAGTAGAAGCAGTGCCGCAAAAAAGTCAATGTAGGGGCACTTAAAGAACCAGCTAAGAGAGCCCTATACAGTTAGTGCCTCACAGCCAATCTGGCATGCCTTGATGACCCTGACATGCTGAATGTCCATAGCACTTGGTCTGCCCTCCAGGCCTCCATAACCAGTGCCTATGAAGAGACATCTGGTCACTTAACCAGAAAACACCAGGACTGGTTTGATAAGAATGATCAGGAGATCCAAGAACTAATAGATCGCAAGCGCAGAGCATTTCTGAGCCTCAAGCGACAACCCAACTCAGGAACAGCAAAGCAACATTACAGGCAGCTGAAGGCTGAGGTCCAACAAAAAACCCGGGACCTAAAGAACAGGTGGTGGATGGAGAAAACAAAGGAGATACAACAACTGCCGACAGCCATGATGTGCGAGGATTCTTCACCGCAGTCAAGGCCACCTACGGCCCAAACTCCCAAGGCCCCACCCCACTGCTGGCCAAGAACGGGGAAACACTCATCAAGGACACCGAGACTATCAGGGCCCGATGGAAGGAGCACTTCGAAGATCTCCTCAATCGAGACTCTGCCTTTGACTCGAGTGTTCTCGACTCCATTCCGCAGCATGTGACCTGCCACCACCTCACTGAAACCCCAACGCTGCACGAGGTAGGAAAAGCCATAAAACAGCTCAAGAACAACAAGGCTACGGGAGCAGATAGAATCCCTGCTGAGGCACTAAAGTATGGTGGAGAGGCACTGTTGGCACGGATACATGACCTCATCTCTCTCATTTGGAAGGAGGATAGCATGCCGGGAGATCTCAGAGATTCAGTGATCGTGACCATCTTTAAAAAAGGGGACATCTCCCTGCTATCGGCCACTGGGAAGGTTGTCGCTAGAGTTCTCCTCAACCATCTTCTCCCTGTGGCCGAGGAGCTCCTCCCGGAGTCGCAGTGCGGACTTCGTCCCTTACAGGGAACAGCGGACATGTTCTTTGCAGCACGACAACTGCAGGAAAAATGCAGGGAGCAGCGCCAGCCCTTATACATGGCCTTTTTCGATCTCACAAAGGCCTCTGACACTGTCGACCATGAGGGTTTATGGAGCGTCCTCCTCCATTTCGGATGCCCCCAAAAGTTTGTCAACATCCCCATCGCCTGCTCCACAATGGCATGCAGGCCGTGATCCTTACCAACGGATCCATTACAGACCCAATCCACCTCCAGACCAGGGTCAAACAGGGCTGTGTCATCGCTCCAACCTCTTCTCAATCTTCCTCGATGCCATGCTCCACCTCACAGTCAACATGCTCCCTGTTGGACTGGAACTAAAATATAGAACCAGTGAGAAGCTGTTTAACCTACACCGCCTCCAGGCCAGGTCCAAGATCACCCCAACCCCTGTCATTGAGCTGCAGTACGCGGACGATGCCTGCGTCTGCGCACATTCTGAGGCTGAACTCCAGGATATAGTCGATGTATTCACCGAGGCATATGAAAGTATGGGCCTTACCCTTAACAACCGTAAGACAAAGGTCCTCCACCAGCCTGTCCTCACCACACTGCACTGCCCCCCAGTCATCAAGATTCACGGCGCGGCCCTCGACAACATGGACCATTTCCCATACCTCAGGAGCCTTTTGTCAACAAAGGCAGACATTGATGCGGAGATTCAACACTACCTCCAGTATGCCAGTGGAGCCTTCAGCCGCCTGAGGAAAAGAGTATTCAAAGACCAGGCCCTCAAATTTACCACCAAGCTCATGGTCTACAGGGCTGTAGTAATACCCGCCCTCCTGTATGGATCAGAGGCATGGACCATATACAGTAGACACCTCAAGTCGCTGGAGATATATCACCAACGATGTCCCCGCAAGATCCTGCAAATCCTCTCGGGGAACAGACACATCAGTGTCCTCGCCCAGGCTAACATCCCCAGCATTGAAGCACTGACCACACTCGATCAGCTTCGTTGGGCAGGCCACTTAGTTCGCATGCCAGACACGAGACACCCTAAGCAATTGCTCTATGCGGAGCTCCTTCACGGCAAATGAGCCAAAGGTGGGCAGCCGAAATGTTACAAGGATACCCTCAAAGCCTCCCTGGTGAAGTGCAACATCACCACTGACACCTGGGAGTCCCTGGCCGAAGATCACCCTAGGTGGAGAAAGTGCATCTGGGAGGGGTTTGAGTTCTTCGAATCTCAACACTGCGAGTGTGAAGAGATCAGGCGCAGGCGGTGGAAGGAGTGTGTAGCAAACCAGCCCCAACCGCCCTTCCCCCAAAGAATGTCTGTCCCGCCTGTGACAGGGTCTGTGGCTCTCATATTGGACTGTTCAGCCACCAAAGAACTCACTTTAGTTGTGGAACCAAGTCTTCCTCGATCTCGAGGGACTGCCTATGATGATGATGATGGCCTACAGGGCTGTAGTAATACCCGCCCTCCTGTATGGCTCATAGGCAGGGACGATGTACATAAAACAGCTCAAGTCGCTGGAGAAATACCACCAATGATATCTGCACAAGATCCTGAAAATCTCCTGGGAGGACAGACGCACCAACATCAGCTTCCTCGACCAGACCAACATCCCCAGCATTGAAACACTGACCACACTCGATCAGCTCCACTGGGCAGGCCACATAGTTCGCATGCCAGACACGAGACTCACAAAGTAAGTACTCTACTCAGAGCTCCTTCACGGTATATGAGCCAAAGGTGGGCAGCGGAAACATTACAAGAAGACCCTCAAAGCCTCCCTGATAAAGTGCAACATCCCCACTGACACCTGGGGGTCCCTGGCCAAAGAACAACCTTAAATGGAGCAAGTGCATCTGGGAAGGCATTGAGGAGTTCGCTTCTCAACGCCGAGAGCATGCAGAAATCAAGCGCAGGCAGCGGACAGAGCGTGTGGCAAACCAGTCCCACCCACCCCTTCCCTCAACGACTATCTGTCCCACCTATGACAGGGACTGTGGTTCTCGTATTGGACTGTTCAGCCACCAAAGAACTCACTTCAGGAGTGGAAGCAAGTCTTCCTCGATTCCGAGGGACTGCCTATGATGATGATGATGTTCCTCTGAGGCGGAGGTTGAGTGGCCACTGAAGCAGATGATTGGTGACAGCGTTAAAACTTGTATTAAACCTCACAATTTACACCTGCACAGTTTCCACACCCAGAAACAGATGGGTTCTCCCCTTGGAAGGCAGATTGTGTTTACAGAAACATAGAAACATAGAAAATAGGTGCAGGAGTAGGCATTCGGCCCTTCTAGCCTGCACCGCCATTCAACGAGTTCATGGCTGAACATGCAACTTCAGTACCCTATTCCTGCTTTCTCGCCATAACGCTTGATCCCCCTAGTAGTAAGGACTACATCTAACTCCTTTTTGAATATATTTAGTGAATTGGCCTCAACAACTTTCTGTGGCAGAGAATTCCACAGGTTCACCACTCTCTGGGTGAAGAAGTTTCTCCTCATCTCGGTTCTAAATGGCTTACCCCTTTATCCTTAGTCTGTGACCCCTGGATCTGGACTTCCCCAACATTGGAAACATTCTTCCTGCATCTAACCTGTCTAACCCCGTCAGAATTTTAAACGTTTCTATGAGGTCCCCTCTCATTCTTCTGAACTCCAGTGAAACAAGCCAAGCTGATCCAGTCTTTCTTGATATGTCAGTCCCGCCATCCTGGGAATCAGTCTGGTGAACCTTCGCTGCACTCCCTCAATAGCAAGAATGTCCTTCCTCAAGTTAGGAGACCAAAACTGTACACAATACTCCAGGTGTGGCCTCACCAAGGCCTGTACAACTGTAGTAACACCTCCCTGCCCCTATACTCAAATCCCCTCGCTATGAAGGCCAACATGCCATTTGCTTTCTTAACCGCCTGCTGGACCTGCATGCCAACCTTCAATGACTGATGTACCATGACACCCAGGTCTCATTGCACCTCCCCTTTTCCTAATCTGTCACCATTCAGATAATAGTCTGTCTCTCTGTTTTTACCACCAATGTGGATAACCTCACATTTATCCACATTATACTTCATCTGCCATGCATTTGCCCACTCACCTAACCTATCCAAGTCACTCTGCAGCCTCATAGCATCCTCCTCGCAGCTCACACTGCCACCCAACTTAGTGTCATCCGCAAATTTGGAGATACTACATTTAATCCCCTCGTCTAAATCATTAATGTACAATGTAAACAGCTGGGGCCCCAGTACAGAACCTTGCGGTACCCCACTAGTCACTGCCTGCCAGCCTGTGTAGCAAACTCTCCAGTGTAAGACGACAGCACTTTTGCTGCTAATAGTTGCTTTTTGACTATTTTTAATGACCCAGCAAAAATTGTCTACAAACTGTGAAGAAAGCTATGGTGAAAGATCAGAAATGACAAGACTCCTAATGTCTAAAGCTAAAAATAATAAGAAATTGTCGACGAACTGAAGAAAGCTTCAACTAAGGATTTGTTTGAAGAATATTTCCTTTGTTTTAAACTGTACAGTTACATACACATGTACATGCACAGGCAGAAAACCAGTATAAAACAGCTATAACATGTGAGATAGGGACTGCAGTCAGAGGAGCGGTGACATTGGTCAGTTGCTGCACGGGAGAATTTTCCAATCGCTGATCACGATTGGCTTTAACTCAGCAAGTATCTTTGATTTTCCATGAATCATTAAGGGATAAGCAATTGTAACCATTACAGGGATTTAACGGGATTGTTTGATGCAAGTTGATAATTAGGAAAATTATTGTGTATTTGATGCTGTCAGTATTGTTTGAATTTCTTTGATTATACGAAGTAAAAGAATGAACCGCTTGGACTGGGGAATGTCCAGCTGGGACGAGCTGATTAAAAGATTATTGTGCAATTAATCTGTATATCGCTTGGAATTCTTTTAATTGTGCTAATAACAGATTAATCATTAAGGGAATAGATAATTGTAACCGTTATAAGAATTTAACCAGAAAGTTTGGTGCAAGTTGATAATTAGGAAATTTTTGTGCATTTGAATCTGGTATTTCTTTTAATTATTCTCTGTAAAAGATTGAATCCTTGATTGGGGAATTTCAAGAAACACCCGTGCCTGCATTGTTCTGTCTCACAAGTTCGAATCCCAAAAGTTTAGAGATAAGCTTCGACTCCGCTGGTAATTAACACAAGTTTTACATTGGTCAAGTTGGAGATACAGCGTGACCCTGAATGACCTGTATATTGGTCACGTTGGAGATACAGCGTGACCCTGAGTGACCTGTATATTGGTCAAGTTGGAGATACAGCGTAACCCTGAATGACCTGTATATTGGTCGCGTTGGAGATACAGCGTGACCCTGAGTGACCCGTATATTGGTCAAGTTGGAGATACAGCGTGACCCTGAATGACCTGTATATTGGTCACGTTGGAGATACAGCTTGACCCTGAGTGACCCGTATATTGGTCACGTTGGATATACAGCGTGACCCTGAATGACCTGTATATTGGTCACGTTGGAGATACAGCTTGACCCTGAGTGACCCGTATATTGGTCAAGTTGGAGATCAGGCTTGACCCTGAGTGACCCGTATATTGGTCACGTTGGAGATACAGCTTGACCCTGAGTGACCCGTATATTTGTCAAGTTGGAGATACAGCGTGATCCTAAATGACTCGTATATTGGTCAAGTTGGAGATACAGCGTGACCCTGAATGACCTGTATATTGGTCAAGTTGGAGATCAGGCTTGATCCTGAATGACCCGTAGATTGGTCATGTTAGAGATCAGGCTTGACCCTGAATGACCCGTATATTGGTCAAGTTGGGGATACAGCGTGACCCTGAATGATCCGTATATTGGTCAAATTAGAAATCAGCCTTGACGCTGAATGACCTGTATATTGGTCAAGTTAGAGATCAGCCTTGACCCTGAATGACGCGTATATTGGTCAAGTTGGAGATACAGCGTGACCCTGAATGACCCGTATATTGGTCAAGTTGGAGATACAGCTTGACCCTGAATGACCCATATATTGGTCAAGTTAGAGATCAGCCTTGACCCTGAATGACGCGTATATTGGTCAAGTTGGAGATACAGCGTGACCCTGAATGACCCGTATATTGGTCAAGTTGGAGATACAGCATGACACTAAATGACCTGTATATTGGTCAAGTTGGAGATGCAGCTTGATCCTGAATGACCCGTATATTGGTCAAGTTAGAGATCAGGCTTGACCCTGAGTGACCCGTATATTGGTCAAGTTGTAGATACAGCGTGACCCTGAATGACCCGTATATTGGTCAAGTTGGAGATCAGGCTTGACCCTGAGTGACCCGTATATTGGTCAAGTTGGAGATACAGCGTGACCCTGAATGACCTGTATATTGGTCAAGTTGGAGATCAGGCTTGACCCTGAATGATCCATATATTGGTCAAGTTGGAGATCAGGCTTGACCCTGAGTGACCCGTATATTGGTCAAGTTGGAGATACAGTGTGACCCTGAATTACCCATATATTGGTCAAGTTGTAGATACAGCGTGACCCTGAATGACGCGTATATTGGTCAAGTTGGAGATACAGCGTGACCCTGAATGACCTGTATATTGGTCAAGTTGGAGATACAGTGTGACCCTGAATGACCCGTAGATTGGTCAAGTTGGAGATACAGCTTGATTCTGAATGACCCGTATATTGGTCAAGTTGGAGATCGGGCTTGATCCTCAATGACCCGTAGATTGGTCATGTTAGAGATCAGGCTTGACCCTGAATGACCCGTATATTGGTCAAGTTGGGGATACAGTGTGACCCTGAATGACCCGTATATTGGTCAAATTAGAAATCAGCCTTGACGCTGAATGACCCGTATATTGGTCAAGTTAGACATCAGCCTTGACCCTGCATGACCTGTATATTGGTCAAGTTGGAGATACAGCGTGACACTAAATGACCTGTATATTGGTCAAGTTGGAGATGCAGCTTGATCCTGAATGACCCGTATATTGGTCAAGTTAGAGATCAGGCTTGACCCTAAGTGACCCGTATATTGGTCAAGTTGGAGATACAGCGTGACCCTGAATGTCCCGTACATTGGTCAAGTTGGAGATGAGGCTTGACCCTGAGTGACCCGTATATTGGTCAAGTTGGAGATACAGCGTGACCCTGAATGACCTGTATATTGGTCAAGTTGGAGATCAGGCTTGACCCTGAATGACCCGTAGATTGGTCAAGTTGGAGATCAGGCTTGACCCTGAATGACCCGTATATTGGTCAAGTTGGGGATACAGCGTGACCCTGAATGACCCGTATATTGGTCAAATTAGAATTCAGCCTTGACGCTGAATGACCCGTATATTGGTCAAGTTAGACATCAGCCTTGACCCTGCATGACCTGTATATTGGTCAAGTTGGAGATACAGCGTGACACTAAATGACCTGTATATTGGTCAAGTTGGAGATACAGCGTGACCCTGAATGACCCATACATTGGTCAAGTTGGAGATGAGGCTTGACCCTGAGTGACCCGTATATTGGTCAAGTTGGAGATACAGCGTGACCCTGAATGACCTGTATATTGGTCAAGTTGGAGATCAGGCTTGACCCTGAATGACCCGTATATTGGTCAAATTAGAAATCAGCCTTGACGCTGAATGACACGTATATTGGTCAAGTTAGAGATCAGCCTTGACCCTGAATGACGCGTATATTGGTCAAGTTGGAGATACAGCGTGACCCTGAATGACCCGTATATTGGTCAATTTGGAGATACAGCTTGACCCTGAATGACCCATATATTGGTCAAGTTAGAGATCAGCCTTGACCCTGAATGACGCGTATATTGGTCAAGTTGAAGATACAGCGTGACCCTGAATGACCCGTATATTGGTCAAGTTGGAGATACAGCTTGACCCTGAATGAGCTGTATATTGGTCAAGTTGGAGATACAGCGTGACCCTGAATGACCTGTATATTGGTCAAGTTGGAGATACAGCATGACACTAAATGACCTGTATATTGGTCAAGTTGGAGATGCAGCTTGATCCTGAATGACCCGTATATTGGTCAAGTTAGAGATCAGGCTTGACCCTGAGTGACCCGTATATTGGTCAAGTTGGAGATACTGCGTGACCCTGAATGACCCGTATATTGGTCAAGTTGGAGATCAGGCTTGACCCTGAGTGACCCGTATATTGGTCAAGTTGGAGATACAGCGTGACCCTGAATGACCTGTATATTGGTCAAGTTGGAGATCAGGCTTGACCCTGAATGACCCATATATTGGTCAAGTTGGAGATCAGGCTTGACCCTGAGTGACCCGTATATTGGTCAAGTTGGAGATACAGTGTGACCCTGAATGACCAATATATTGGTCAAGTTGGAGATACAGCGTGACCCTGAATGACGCGTATATTGGTCAAGTTGGAGATACAGCGTGACCCTGAATGACCTGTATATTGGTCAAGTTGGAGATACAGTGTGACCCTGAATGACCCGTATATTGGTCAAGTTGGAGATACAGCTTGATCCTGAATGACCCGTATATTGGTCAAGTTGGAGATCGGGCTTGATCATCAATGACCCGTAGATTGGTCATGTTAGAGATCAGGCTTGACCCTGAATGACCCGTATATTGGTCAAGTTGGGGATACAGCGTGACCCTGAATTACCCGTATATTTGTCAAATTAGATATCAGCCTTGACCCTGAATGACGCGTATATTGGTCAAGTTGGAGATACAGCGTGACCCTGAATGACCCGTATATTGGTCAATTTGGAGATACAGCTTGACCCTGAATGACCCATATATTGGTCAAGTTAGAGATCAGCCTTGACCCTGAATGACGCGTATATTGGTCAAGTTGGAGATACAGCGTGACCCTGAATGACCCGTATATTGGTCAAGTTGGAGATACAGCTTGACCCTGAATGACCCATATATTGGTCAAGTTAGAGATCAGCCTTGACCCTGAATGACGCGTATATTGGTCAAGTTGGAGATACAGCGTGACCCTGAATGACCCGTATATTGGTCAAGTTGGAGATACAGCATGACACTAAATGACCTGTATATTGGTCAAGTTGGAGATGCAGCTTGATCCTGAATGACCCGTATATTGGTCAAGTTAGAGATCAGGCTTGACCCTGAGTGACCCGTATATTGGTCAAGTTGTAGATACAGCGTGACCCTGAATGACCCGTATATTGGTCATGTTGGAGATCAGGCTTGACCCTGAGTGACCCGTATATTGGTCAAGTTGGAGATACAGCGTGACCCTGAATGACCTGTATATTGGTCAAGTTGGAGATCAGGCTTGACCCTGAATGACCCATATATTGGTCAAGTTGGAGATCAGGCTTGACCCTGAGTGACCCGTATATTGGTCAAGTTGGAGATACAGTGTGACCCTGAATGACCCATATATTGGTCAAGTTGGAGATACAGCGTGACCCTGAATGACGCGTATATTGGTCAAGTTGGAGATACAGCGTGACCCTGAATGACCTGTATATTGGTCAAGTTGGAGATACAGTGTGACCCTGAATGACCCGTATATTGGTCAAGTTGGAGATACAGCTTGATCCTGAATAACCCGTATATTGGTCAAGTTGGAGATCGGGCTTGATCATCAATGACCCGTAGATTGGTCATGTTAGAGATCAGGCTTGACCCTGAATGACCCGTATATTGGTCAAGTTGGGGATACAGCGTGACCCTGAATTACCCGTATATTGGTCAAGTTGGAGATACAGCTTGACCCTGAATGACCCATATATTGGTCAAGTTGGAGATACAGCGTGACCCTGAATGACCTGTATATTGGTCAAGTTGGAGATCAGGCTTGACCCTGAATGACCCATATATTGGTCAAGTTGGAGATCAGGCTTGACCCTGAGTGACCCGTATATTGGTCAAGTTGGAGATACAGTGTGACCCTGAATGACCCATATATTGGTCAAGTTGGAGATACAGCGTGACCCTGAATGACGCGTATATTGGTCAAGTTGGAGATACAGCGTGACCCTGAATGACCTGTATATTGGCCAAGTTGGAGATACAGTGTGACCCTGAATGACCCGTATATTGGTCAAGTTGGAGATACAGCTTGACCCTGAATGACCCATATATTGGTCAAGTTAGAGATCAGCCTTGACCCTGAATGACGCGTATATTGGTCAAGTTGGAGATACAGCGTGACCCTGAATGACCCGTATATTGGTCAAGTTGGAGATACAGCTTGACCCTGAATGACCCATATATTGGTCAAGTTAGAGATCAGCCTTGACCCTGAATGACGCGTATATTGGTCAAGTTGGAGATACAGCGTGACCCTGAATGACCCGTATATTGGTCAAGTTGGAGATACAGCATGACACTAAATGACCTGTATATTGGTCAAGTTGGAGATGCAGCTTGATCCTGAATGACCCGTATATTGGTCAAGTTAGAGATCAGGCTTGACCCTGAGTGACCCGTATATTGGTCAAGTTGTAGATACAGCGTGACCCTGAATGACCCGTATATTGGTCAAGTTGGAGATCAGGCTTGACCCTGAGTGACCCGTATATTGGTCAAGTTGGAGATACAGCGTGACCCTGAATGACCTGTATATTGGTCAAGTTGGAGATCAGGCTTGACCCTGAATGACCCATATATTGGTCAAGTTGGAGATCAGGCTTGACCCTGAGTGACCCGTATATTGGTCAAGTTGGAGATACAGTGTGACCCTGAATGACCCATATATTGGTCAAGTTGGAGATACAGCGTGACCCTGAATGACGCGTATATTGGTCAAGTTGGAGATACAGCGTGACCCTGAATGACCTGTATATTGGTCAAGTTGGAGATACAGTGTGACCCTGAATGACCCGTATATTGGTCAAGTTGGAGATACAGCTTGATCCTGAATAACCCGTATATTGGTCAAGTTGGAGATCGGGCTTGATCATCAATGACCCGTAGATTGGTCATGTTAGAGATCAGGCTTGACCCTGAATGACCCGTATATTGGTCAAGTTGGGGATACAGCGTGACCCTGAATTACCCGTATATTGGTCAAGTTGGAGATACAGCTTGACCCTGAATGACCCATATATTGGTCAAGTTGGAGATACAGCGTGACCCTGAATGACCTGTATATTGGTCAAGTTGGAGATCAGGCTTGACCCTGAATGACCCATATATTGGTCAAGTTGGAGATCAGGCTTGACCCTGAGTGACCCGTATATTGGTCAAGTTGGAGATACAGTGTGACCCTGAATGACCCATATATTGGTCAAGTTGGAGATACAGCGTGACCCTGAATGACGCGTATATTGGTCAAGTTGGAGATACAGCGTGACCCTGAATGACCTGTATATTGGCCAAGTTGGAGATACAGTGTGACCCTGAATGACCCGTATATTGGTCAAGTTGGAGATACAGCTTGATCCTGAATGACCCGTATATTGGTCAAGTTGGAGATCGGGCTTGATCATCAATGACCCGTAGATTGGTCATGTTAGAAATCAGGCTTGACCCTGAATGACCCGTATATTGGTCAAGTTGGGGATACAGCGTGACCCTGAATTACCCGTATATTTGTCAAATTAGAAATCAGCCTTGACCCTGAATGACGCGTATATTGGTCAAGTTGGAGATACAGCGTGACCCTGAATGACCCGTATATTGGTCAATTTGGAGATACAGCTTGACCCTGAATGACCCGTATATTGGTCAAGTTGGAGATACAGCTTGACCCTGAATGACCCATATATTGGTCAAGTTGGAGATACAGCGTGACCCTGAATGACCTGTATATTGGTCAAGTTGGAGATACAGCATGACACTAAATGACCTGTATATTGGTCAAGTTGGAGATGCAGCTTGATCCTGAATGACCCCTATATTGGTCAAGTTAGAGATCAGGCATGACCCTGAGTGACCCGTATATTGGTCAAGTTGGAGATACAGCGTGACCCTGAATGACCCGTATATTGGTCAAGTTGGAGATCAGGCTTGACCCTGAGTGACCCGTATATTGGTCAAGTTGGAGATACAGCGTGACCCTGAATGACCTGTATATTGGTCAAGTTGGAGATCAGGCTTGACCCTGAATGACCCATATATTGGTCAAGTTGGAGATCAGGCTTGACCCTGAGTGACCCGTATATTGGTCAAGTTGGAGATACAGTGTGACCCTGAATGACCCATATATTGGTCAAGTTGGAGATACAGCGTGACCCTGAATGTCGCGTATATTGGTCAAGTTGGAGATACAGCGTGACCCTGAATGACCTGTATATTGGTCAAGTTGGAGATACAGTGTGACCCTGAATGACCCGTATATTGGTCAAGTTGGAGATACAGCTTGATCCTGAATGACCCGTATATTGGTCAAGTTGGAGATCGGGCTTGATCCTCAATGACCCGTAGATTGGTCATGTTAGAGATCAGGCTTGACCCTGAATGACCCGTATATTGGTCAAGTTGGGGATACAGCGTGACCCTGAATGACCCGTATATTTGTCAAATTAGAAATCAGCCTTGACGCTGAATGACCCGTATATTGGTCAAGTTAGAGATCAGCCTTGACCCTGAATGACGCGTATATTGGTCAAGTTGGAGATACAGCGTGACCCTGAATGACCCGTATATTGGTCAAGTTGGAGATACAGCTTGACCCTGAATGACCCATATATTGGTCAAGTTGGAGATACAGCGTGACCCTGAATGACCTGTATATTGGTCAAGTTGGAGATACAGCGTGACACTAAATGACCTGTATATTGGTCAAGTTGGAGATGCAGCTTGATCCTGAATGACCCGTATATTGGTCAAGTTAGAGATCAGGCTTGACCCTGAGTGACCCGTATATTGGTCAAGTTGGAGATACAGCGTGACCCTGAATGACCCGTATATTGGTCAAGTTGGAGATCAGGCTTGACCCTGAGTGACCCGTATATTGGTCAAGTTGGAGATACAGCGTGACCCTGAATGACCTGTATATTGGTCAAGTTGCAGATCAGGCTTGACCCTGAATGACCCATATATTGGTCAAGTTGGAGATCAGCCTTGACCTGTCTTGATTAAAGTGGTGGAATGAAAGGCTTACATCAGCGAGGCTCACCTCATTGCAGCAACCTCTCACCTTTGACTGGGTGCTTCTGTCATCTCACCTTCAACTGGTATCTACTCCATCAGGATGGGAACCATTTACACTCTGTCACATCTGACCACAATCATCCTCAACGTCAGCAGCACCAGGCACACCAGCAGCACCAACAACAACTCCGACCTTCTCCACAATCAACTGATGCTGCACAGGACACAGGGCTTCAGCACCCGTGCACATTGCTGCCCGGGATGCCAGGAATGGCCTCACCATGGCCACATTTACTTCACTTGATTCTGTGCATCCTGGCTGCCACATGATACGCCAGGTTGGCACCACCCACACCAGCACCATAAAGCATCCCTACAATGCCCAAACAATTCCTTTCACACGCATCAGCATTGCGGGGGATACCGTTATGTCTCACCGTTCAATGCAACTCACGACTCACTTCCAAATGTGCACACCATTCTATCCAAGGTCGCAATGTGTTGAAAATAAAATGTTCAATGTTTGAGATCACATTAACAGAAACTTTACATGAACAATGATAATAACACCCAAGTGCCTACCCTAGTGTGTTGTTAGTT
Source organism: Pristiophorus japonicus (assembly GCF_044704955.1). Classification (NCBI taxonomy): domain Eukaryota; kingdom Metazoa; phylum Chordata; class Chondrichthyes; family Pristiophoridae; genus Pristiophorus; species Pristiophorus japonicus. Next base: position 135,438,886 of record NC_091982.1, on the reverse strand, counting down.
GGTATGTTTGGGAAAGGATGTTGTGAGTGTGAGCGGTGGCTAGTGTGATGGGGAAGTGATAATGTAGAGAGAGAGGGATGGGTGGAGGTGCAAGGTAAGTTGGTGTGAGTAAGGATGTGCAGGAGTAGAGTAGGGAAGACAGAGTGATGGGGATGTGATGAGTGACACAGCAGGATGAGGTTGAGTGTGGCTTTGCAGTAACGTTTGTGATCTACTGAGACCATTGAAAGGTTTGTGCCACTGCAACCTGGTCCTCCTGACCACATCCCTGCTTGTGCCCTCCTGTGCAATATGCAACCAGGCTGCATTGGTGTCCTGGGGAGATCGCTTCTGCCCATGGGAAGGGAAGAGAACCTCACTGCGTGCAGTGACGGCCTCCATAAGCATCTGGAGGGAGTTCTGGGAGAGCCTGGGTGCACCTCTGTGCCGTGATTCTCAGAATTTGCAGCAACTCAATGCTATAAAATACTGACAGACAAATGTCAAAATAAATTTGCGCATGGTCCCTTTAAGGAAACCGGCTGATGAAACGTCATCAAATGACATCATCAGACCGCTTCCTTCAATTGGCCGGGAAACGCACTGGGTAGGCTCAACATAAAATCATCTTGGACAGTGGACTGGAGCCAGCAGTGAGGTCAGGACCTGGCACTGATGTCGCCCGCCATGGACCCGCTGAGGTCGGGGAAATCACTGTCGATGTTTCCACTTGTTGGGGAGTCCAAAACTATGGGCCATAAATATAAGATCGTCACTAATATATCCAATAATGAATTCAGGAGAAACATTTTTATCCAGAAAGTGGTTAGAATGTGGATCTTGCTACCACATGGAATAGTTAAGGTGAATAGCATTGATGCATTTAAGGGGAAGCTGGATAGGTACATGAGGGAGAAAGGAATGGAAGGAGATGCTGATAGGCTGAGATGAAACAGGGTGGGAAGAGGTTGGTGTGGAGCATAAACCCCGGCACAGAACTGTTGGGCTGAATGGCCTGTTTCTGTGCTGTAAATCCTGAGTACAATCAGGAACGTGCATACTCCCATCTCATAATGTTACAGTCAAACAACTGGTAAATCACAGGCTGAGAGTCCGGCAATCATTGCCAGGTTCCCAGTGAAATTTTAACCCTTGCATATAACTAAGGCGAGTTTTTTGAGGATGTTTTTCTGGGGTACCTGAGCTGTGATGTGTGGGAGTCCTTTCACATTATAGCATTCCTTTCATCAACAATCAGGCTGAGAGTCTGACAGCTCAGACACATTGCTGACGGAGCTGTTATTGTCTTGTTCTACATTTCTCTTGATGGTTCAGCAATCAGAGAAATTAAATTTGTCTATTCCAATCAAATCAATATGCTTTTCTTAACATTTCAGATAGCAAATAGTAATTGAAAGTGTAATCCTGTCTAGAGTGGTTGAAATGCAATTTAATTTTCAATTGAAATTTTCAAGACAGATCGATAGATTTTGTTGGGTAAGGGTATCAAGGGATATGAAACACAGGCAAGTAAATGGAGTTGAGATGCTAATCAACCATGATATAATTGAATGGCAGAACAGGCTTGAAGGTTGAGTGGCCTCCTGTTCCTACGTTCCTACCCCTGCCCTCTCAAAGAACAGATAATTTGATATATTAGATCATTAAGAACATTGCATAGTGTTTGCACTTCCTGTCCGCAAACCTTATTTCCTGCGTCATGGTTTTTGATTAACATTTCTATATGGATATGGTTATGTTAGCATTTCCCATTCAATTTTGCAATGTCACGATGTTGTTGCAGGCTCTGACCACTGGGCAGTGCTGTAGAAGGAGTTTCCCTCCCCCAACTCGCTCACTGTCTAGTAAATAAAAAAACCTGGGATTTAACTGGGTTGTTACCACAACATTTCTAAAAGTGAATTCTTGTGATGTGGCCATGTCTGGCAAGGCCGACCTCTATTGCTCATCGATAGGTGCCCTGAGAAGGTGGTGGTGACACTTTGTCTTGAACCACTGCAGTCCATGTGTAGCAATTTAACACAACCGAGGATCTTGATAGGCCACCTCACACGACAATTCAGAGTTGGTGTGGGACTAGAGTCACGTATAGGCCAGACCAGCTAAGGCCGGCAGGTTTCCTTCCCTAAAGTGGTATGAGTGAACCCGGTGGGTTTATACGACAATCTGACAGCTTCTTGGGGACTGAACGCATGTTGTCGAGATCACAAGCCCAAGATCAGAGCCCCTACACTACCGTGCCCAGTTAACTATTCCTGGGGCTCCCGCCTCTTTCTCAACCGAACTCTGTCGACAAGATTAAGGTCCACCCGGAAATCAGAACAGGCAGCACTTCCATGCAATATTTTAGCCCCTCCACTACATGTTTTTTAAAGGCAAATGGGGCAAGTAAATCACCCCCAGAGAACCAGCAATGGTGCTGACCACAGAAAGGTAGCAGTTATAATTCAGGCCTTCCAACACAGGTTACCCTTTCGATGATTGTAGCACGTTCGGCATGGGTCCTCAGTGTGCTGCTGAGGAGCGTAAGGCATAGATGACGGAGCCCGTAGTTAGGAATTACACTTTTGCACACTAGTCCCGCACATTGGATTTTATGTTAGATTCCCGTTACTTCTCCAGTCTATTTAAATGCACACGGAGCGCACTCAGGACCAGAGAAGTTAAAATCACTACAGTATTTGTTTACACTCACTCTCTCTGCAGTGTCAGCTGTGGCTCAGTGGGTAGCACTCTCACTTCTGAGTCAGGAGGTTTTGGGTTCAAGTCCCACTCCAGGGACAAATCTAGGCTGACACTCCAGTCCAGTAGTGAGGGAGTACTGCACTGTCGGAGGTGCTATCTTTCGGATAAGACATTAAATTGAGGCCCTTTCTACCCTCTCAGGTGGATGCAAAAGACCATGTCATTACTAGAAGTGCAGGAGAACATAAGAAATCGGAGCAGGAGTGGGCCACCTAGCCCCTCGAGCCTGCTCCGCCATTCAATAAGATCATGGCTGATCTGATCGTGGACTCAGCTCCATTTCTCTGCCCACTCCCCATATCACTTCACTCCCTTACTGCTCAAAAATCAGTCTATTTCCGTCTTAAATATATTCAATGACACAGCTCTCTGCGGCAGAGAATTCCATAGATTTACAACCCTCTGAGAGAAGAAATTCGTCTTCATCTCACTTTCAAATGGGTGACCCCTTATTCTGAAACTGTGTGCCTTAGTTCTAGATTCCCCCATGAGTGGAACCATCCTCTATGCATTCACCTTGTTGAGCCCCCTCATTATCTTATATGTTTCGATAAGATCACCTCTCATTCTTCTAAACTCCAGTGAGTGTTGGCCCAACCTACTCAACCTTTCTTTAAAAGTCAACCCCTTCATCTCCGGAATCAACCTAGTGAACATTTTCTGAATTTTCTCCAATGCAAGTATATCCTTCCTTAAATATGGAGACCAAAACTGTACGCAGTACTCCAGGTGTGGCCTCACCAATACCCTGTACAGTTGTAGCAGGACTTCTCTGCTTTTATACTCTATCCCCCTTGCAATAAAGGCCAACATTCCATTTGCCTTCCTGATTACTTGCTGTACCTGCATACAAACTTTTTGAGTTTCATGCACAAGGACCCCCAGGTCCTTCTGTACTGGAACACTTTGTAATCTCTCTCCATTTAAATTATAATTTCCTTTTTTATTTTTCCTGCCAAAGTGGATAACCTCGCACCTTCCCACATTGTACCCCAAGTTCTCTCCAGTGTCTTGGTCAATATTTAACACTTACCCAACACCTTAAAACAGATTATCTGGTCCTTCTCACATTGCTGTTTGTGGGAGCTTGCTGTGCACAAATTGGCTGCTGTGTTGCCAACATTAAAACAGTTACTTCATCAGCTGAAAAGTACTTTAGAATTCCCTGAGACTGTGAGAGACGTTATATAAATGCAAGACTTGCTTTTTATACAGAAGCTCAGTATTCTTTAAGCACAGAGCCGTGTTGTTATGCACTGTTATAACTGCAGTGAGCCTAGTGAAAAGTCAGTGGTGCTAATGGGCCACTATCCAATGCTGAGGTGCAATTTACAGCAGCCCTGGCAGAATGTTTGCTCAGGTGTGGAGACTTTAAAAATTCTGTTTGCAATTGACACATACTGCGCTCAATCGAAGTAAGGCCGTGTGTGGAATGTCTCTGGAGCTGCTCTCACTCCACAGCCGGAACTTCACCAGAAACTTAAAACTCGGGCAAGGAATGTCATGTACTTTGTACCAGAATGTACATTCATTTGTTCCATCGGAGTGTCCAGGGTACCCAAGGCTGAGCTGCCTCTCCAGAAGGCCCAGCATCCTATATCTCACTTGTAAAGTCCTGTCTCCTCAGTACAGATTCACATGAGGCATGTAGTGAAGTCAAGGTCACTCTGGACCTGCACCTTTATTTCACAGCTCTGGAATGCTGCACTTGCCTGAGACCTGTCATTATATACCTGTCTCTTGCAAGTGCACCCCTAGTGGTAAGGTATGCTTGTGGTTACAGGTCATACCTTATTACAGTCATGTATAGTATGTTAGGATACAGTTATATATAATAATGTAAGATACATGACATCACCCTCCCCCAAGGTCTTATTGTCTTTATAGGTTCAGTCTCTCAGGTGGTCTACGCTCTCGCGTGGAGCGTCTGAGTTGTGGTTCAGTTATTTGCCTTGGTGTCTGTTTTTCTTTGGGTGTGGTTGCTGGTATCTCGCCTGGGCTGTCTGTTTCGATTGGTGTGATTGTTGTTGACTTGCCTGGGCTGTCTGTTGGGATTGCCCTTTCCTCAGGTTGTTCCCTCTGTCTGTCCACCAGGTGTGGTGCGAGTTCCACATTGTAGTCTGCCTCTGGTTCTGCAGTGTTGTTGGTAAATCTGCTTTTGACTTGGTCTGCATGCCTCCGGCAGGTTTTGCCATTGTCCATTTGTACTACCAGTAGCCTGTTTCCTTCCTTGCCCGTTACTGTCCCTGCAAGCCATTTGGGACCCCTGCCATAGTTTAGTACAAACACTTTGTCCCCTATCTTATTCCATCTCCCCCTCGAATTTCTGTCATGGTACTCAGTCAGCTTACGGCGCTTTGTCTCAACGATTTTGTGCATGTCTGGGAGGATTAATGAGAGCCTTGTTTTTAAAGTCCTTTTCATCAACAGTTGCGCGGGGGGAGATCCCAGTCAGTGAGTGCGGACGAGATCTGCATGCCAGCAACAGTCGCGACAGGCGACCCTGCAGCGTGGGACCTTGGATTTTAAGCATGCCTTGTTTAATGATTTGCACTGCTCTCTCCGCCTGGCCGTTGGAGGCTGGCTTGAACGGTGCCATCTTGACGTGATTTATGCCGTGGTCAATTATAAAGTCTTGGAATTCTGCGCTGGTGAAGCACGGACCATTGTCACTGACCAATATGTCAGGGATTCCGTGCATTGCAAACATGGTTGCGAGGCTCTCCACAGTGATAGAGGTTGTGCTCGAGTTTAAAATGGTGCATTCAATTCACTTTAAAAATGCATCTACAACTACGAGGAACATTTTGCCCATGAATGGGCCCGCATAGTCTACGTGAACTGCGACCACAGTTTGGTAGGCCAGGGCCAGGGGCTTAGTGGCATCTCTCTGGGGGCATTGCTGAGTTGGGCACAAATGGTGCACCTTCGGACGCAGAGCTCCAAGTCCGCGTCAATACCAGGCCACCAGACGTGGGATCTGGCTATGGCCTTCATGAGAACAATCCCCGGGTGCTCGCGGTGGAGCTCCCGGACAAGTGCCTCTCTGCCTCGCAGAGGCATGACTACTCGGCTGCCCCACATCAGGCAGTCTACTTGTAGTGATAGCTCATGCATGTGCCTGTGAAAGGGTTTTAATTCCTCGGGGCAGGCATCGTGAGCCTCTGCCCAGTCACCGGTTAGGACACATCTTTTTACCAAGGATAACGTGGGGTCGCTGGCCGTCCAGGCTCTGATTTGGCGAGCCGTCATGGGCGACCCTGTGGACTCAAAGGCATTGATTGCCATGACTATCTCACAGTCCTGTTCGTCAGACCCTTCCGTGGTCGCCAGGGTAGCCTGCTGAGCACGTCGGCACAGTTGTTTGTGCCTGGTCTATGCCTTATGGTATAGTTGTCAGACACCAGCATGAGTGCCCACCGTTGAATTCGCGCCGAGGTGATGGCGTTTATTGCCTTGCTCTCAGATAGGAGGGACATGAGGGGCTTATGGTCGGTTTCTAATGCGAACTTGGCCCCAAAAAGGTATTGGTGCATCTTTTTGACACTGTACACGCACGCGAGTGCCTCCTTCTCTACCATTCCATATCCGCGCTCCACCCGCGAAAGTGACCTGGATGGAGGCATAAGCTATGGGTTGTAATTTGCCCATACTATTGACATGTTGCAATGACCCCATACGCTGACGTATCGCATGTGAGAACTAGCTTTTTACCTGGGTCAAAGAAAGTCAAAACACTGTTGGAACACAGAAGGTTGCGTGCCTTATGGAAGGCGCGTTCCTGGGCTTCCCCTCAAAACCAATCGCACCCCTTCCTGAGTAGCACATGGAGAAGCTCCAGCAGCGTGCTTAAGTTCCGCATAAAATTCCCAAAGTAATTGAGTAGCCCGAGAAAGGCGCGCAGTTCTGAGACATTCCGGGGCCTGGGTGCCAGGCGAATTGCTTCTGTTTTGGACTCTGTTGGGCGGATTCCATCAGCGGCAATCCTTCTGCCCAAAAATTCAACCTCGGCTGCGAGAAACAGGCACTTGGATTTCTTGACTCATAGGCCTACCTGATCCAACCGCTTTACGGAGATGGGAGTCGGTGTCCCTGCCCGTGATAAGTATGTCGTCTTGAAATACAACTGTCCCCGGGATGGACTTAAGCAAACTCTCCATGTTGTGCTGGAATATAGCAGCTGCTGACCTGATGCCGAATGGGCATCGATTGTACATGAAAAGGCCTCGACGTGTGTTGATGGTGGTGAGTAGTTTCGATTCCTCGGATAATTCTTGCGTCACATACGCAGATGTGAGGTCTAATTTTGAGAAAAGTTTACCTCCAGCCAATGTGGTAAATATGTCCTCCGCTCTGGGCAGCGGGTACTGGTCCTGTAGGGAGACTCTGTTTATGGTAGATTTGTAGTCCCCACAGATTCGTACGTATCTATCAGGCTTCATGACTGGGATGATGGGACTTGCCCAGTCGCTAAATTCCACAGGTGATATAATGCCTTCCCGCAGAAGCCTGTCTAGTTCATGTTCAATCTTTTTCCTCATCACATAGGTACACGCTGGCCTTGTGATGGACCGGTCTAGCATCCTGTGTGATGTAGATTTTGACGTTGGCCCCTTTGAAAGTGCCCACACCTGAAAGAGATGTTCAAATCGCTTTATAACTGTTGAGCAGGAGGTCCGTCCCTCTAATGACATGGCATTAGTTTTGTTTAGTTTTGCCAGCCAGCTTCTCCCCAGCAGTGCTGGGGGGTCTCAGGGGACAATCCACAGGGGAAGTCGGTTCACTGTCCCTTTGTGTGTGACAGAGAGCATGGCGCTGCCGAGGACTGGTATGATTTCTTTGGTTTGGGTCCTTAGTTTGGTGTCGACCCTTGTGAGTTTTGGTCTGTCTCTTTTATGCGGCCACAATTGTTCAAATTGTTGCGCGCCCATGAGAGATTGACTCGCTCCCGTATCCAGCTCCATGTTGACAGATATCCCGTTGAGTAGGACCCTCATCATTATAGGAGATGTCCTGTTGTAGGAGCAGCGGCCATTGATCGTGTTGACCCGCTGTACACCGGTGTCCCGGGTACTGTCCCCACCATCTTCTGGTCCGCTTTCCGACCCATCCGATTCGTATACCAGCCGAGCTGCTGTTTTTTTGCACATGCAGGCCAAATACCCTGTATATTCACAATTTCTGCAAACAGCCTGCTGAAATCTACATCCCCTTGACGAGTACCCACCCCCACACCTCCAACACAGACCTGTTCCATTGTTCAAAGTGTTCCCAAAGAATGAGCTGTGTCTGGCTGATCTCTCTTGAGCATCTCTCAGTTTGTAGTTGATTGCTCGCATTATGGGTTGATGAGGTGTGAACGACCGTTCCTGTGGCCCTTGATGGCTTCTGCCTGCTGTCGAGAGCCTGTTGTCCCGGTTTTGTCTGTGTGTTGGGGTAGCAGCTTGTTTAGTGCTGTGAACTTCTTGTTCCGATATTTCGTTAGTTGTCGTACCTGCATTGTAAATCAACCTCGTTTCTTCTTCCCCTACCAAGAATGTCTGTGCAACCAGTGCTGCTGCCTCTAAGGTCAGGTTCTTGGTCTCTATGAGCTTTCGGAATATGCCTGCATGGCCTATTCCTTCAATGAAAAAGTCTCTCAGCATTTCTCTCCTCAGTTCATCGGAGAACTCACATAAACTAGCCAGCCTCCGAAGTTCCGCCACAAAGTCGGGTATGCTCTGGCCCACACAGCGTCTGTAGTTGTAGAACCTGTGTCTGGCCATGTGTAGGCTGCTCGCTGGCTTCAGATGGTCTCTTACCAGTGTGCTCAATTCTTCAAACGACTGGCTTGCTGGTTTTTCGGTTGCCAACAGATCCTTCATTAAAGCGTATGTTTTCGAGCCACAGCTGGTCAAGTGATGGGCTCTTCTCTTGTCTGCCTTATCGTCACCTAACCAGTCTTTGGTTACAAAGCTTTGCTGGCGCCTTTCTATAAAGTCCTCCCAATTGTCTCCCGCATTGTACTTTTCATCTGATCCGTTGTTCGCCATTCTGTGGACTCTGTAATCCTGTAACCCGTCGCCACTGTAAAGTCCTGTCCCCTCAGTACAGATTCACACGAGGCATGTAGTGAAGTCAAGGTGACTCTGGACCTGCACCTTTATTTCACAGCTCTGGAATGCTGCACTTGCCTGAGACATGTCCTTATATACCTGTCTCTTGCAAGTGCACCCCTGGTGGTAAGGTATGTTGGTGGTTACAGTTCATATCTTATTACAGTCATGTATAGCATGTTAGGATACAGTTATATATAATAATGTAAGATACATGACATCACTGAGGAGCCGTGACTGATGGGGATTGGACGGGACAAAGAGGCAGCCCTGAGCCTTACAGTTTAACGCAGGGAGATGTACAGCGACAATCAGCAGGAGCAGCAGCTGATTCCTGTGACTAGGGGGGGCAACCCGCCAGGATCGCCCTGGTGTCTCCAGGAATTAAAGGTTGATCTCCAGGACACTGCTGGGAGCAAAAACCCCGGAGAAAAATCACTGGGGCAATAATGTTCTTTGCTTTTGTTTATCAGTTATGACAATGTTGGAGTTGGAAAAGAAAAGGCTGTTTGATTGACGGTCAAGAATAATCCAATGGGGTAATGAAGAGCCTGTTCACTGTCCTATTGGTTGGGAAAGCAGTGCATCATGAGAAGTGACACATTGGGGGAGCAATGGTGAGAGCGTGGGTGCAGGGGATTGGATGGAGGAGGTCATGTGATGAAACTGCCAGGAATACAGCCCGCCAGAGTGGGCAACACTACCTGTAAGTTTATTTGGTGACTTTTGGTGCTTTCCTGAGCAAGTCTGCATCTATTGCACCCTCCCCCAATATCTGTATCTGGTTCACACATCATTTCCATTTGTGATAATAAGCACTCTCTCATTTTGGGGACAGTTCACAAGCTCCACAACAGTCTGATGACTTCAGCCACTCTTAAAAACCATTCACAAACTTCAAACTAGTCAGAGTTCCAACTGCTGTCACCTCCAAACAGACTGACCCGAAAAATGTAGTCGGAGGCTTCCTGCAGGCGGACGCCTCCGTCCGAAATGTTTTTTGCGAAAGTACCTGGTGTTCCCAGAGGAAGGTAGACTTGCGGTCCGAGGCCTAGATGTGCAGCCCAGAGTACGGGCTCACACATCCCAGGAACGTAAGTGCAACCTCGAATCACATGGACCTGGACCACCAATCGACATGGAGTTTCCTCACTGATAATGGGAGCTCTGTTTGTACGGGCTGTAATTACTATCCATGAGAATACCCCCCAAAACACAGACACACAACACAGTAAATAAACAACACCTCACATATTTAAAATTAATTCCAATTAAATTTAATTAAATGTTTTAGAAAAAAATATATATTTTTGAAAATGTTTTAAAAATGTTTTAATAGGGTTAAAAATAAACTTACCTTAATGGACAGGGTTTTTAATATAAAAATGAGTGATAAAATGTAATTTTTCTATGTTTTAAAACTCTTACGTTGGTAAAAGTAAGCCTTACACTTGCGTTTACCAGACCTAAGGGTTTGAAGGACATTCTCAGGGCAAATAGCTCAATCTCTGCCCGCGAAGTCCCTTCTCCCGGGGATGCATGTGATCTGTCAAAAGCCATTCTGACAGTTTGCAAGTGTTGGTTCTCAGTGCATGCACATCGGGTGCTGAGTCCCGGCACCTTGCGGGGCCTCTTCGGGCGCGTGCTGAGACCCGACATCTAGCGGGGCCTCTTCAGGCACGTGCGCACACCACACATGCACCCGGAGAGGCCGCAATTTATGGACCATTAAAACATACACAAGATAAGTATGGTCAGTGACAGAACCTCACTGAATGGAGATTGCATTGTGAGACAGGCTGATGCTACAATGTACAGAGGGAAGTCTTGCAGTGGGGTTGTCATGGGTTTTCCTGGGACAAGGGTTGAGGACATAAATAGTAGGTTGGATGGATTGATGAAGGGAAAAAGGAAAGGAACTGTAGCTGGTCATCATCATATTCGTCCCACGTATCAGGATAACTTGCTTGCACACCAAAAAGGGATGAGTTCACAGGTGTTTCAATGCAGGACCTAATATTCCGGATCCCGAACTACATCCTGAAGGCTGGAAGGTGCCTGTGCGTGGATTTTTTTAATGAGTGGTGGCCGTTGCACACCAGCCACCACACGGGCTTGACAGAACTGGGTCTTGGTCCAGTGGTAAGGATCAACGAGGACGACTGGAGACCTGCTCTGCTGCACAGACCTTGGGCGCACACATATTGCAGTGTGGGCTGGCCCGTGCTGCCCCTGGGTCCCTGGCCCCGATCACATCCCTCTACAATCTCTCGCCGCTCCTCGTCGTTCCTGCTGTACCTGCCCGTGCTCCAATCAGCGAGCTAGATTTTGGTGATGTACAATCCAGTCGCTCTCTTCACTGCCTTTGGTCTCCTGCACCAGCTCGCGCTGTACCTTGAAGTGGTATGCCTCCGCATGCTGCTCCTTTGACCCTGACCTGCTGATGGTCCTCGCAGTTCGGGGCCATCTCTCTGAATAGCTGGTATGGATGATGTAATAGATAGGAGGGATCTATCTAATTAAAGGACAATTACGAGCAAATTTCAGGATAAGTACCCTCAGTTCATCGTCTCTACCTGTTGCTGGTTATTGGTGGTATTTTGGAAGGAGCAGTAGCATTATTCACATTGTACAAGTTTCAGACAGGAAAGAACCTTTGGCCCATTGAGCCCACTGATCCCACATTGCCCCTCGGTGCATTGCTCACAGCGCTTAATCCCATTGGTGTTAGCGATGACTGGAGGCATGGACTGAAGCAAAGCCTTGGGCTGTTCGATCATTGGAGGACATTTTCTGGGAAATGACAGCATTTCAATGAGTAGAATAAAGCAGAAAAGGACAGAGGGATGAGAACTGTCAGTTTGATAATACAAGGGACAATTGAGCTGGATATAAAAAGTACAGAGGAGATGAAACAGGAAATCGGAGGGGAAGTGAGAAAGTCCGAGAATAGATTGATGGCTAACATAAAGGGTAATCCACGGCCTTCTATTGGCATATTACAGTGAAAGGGTTGTCAGAGGAGCGATGGGGCTGATTCGGGAGCAAAATGGTGATCTGTTAGTGGAAGCAGAAGACATGGCTGATATACTAAATGAGTGCTTTGCATCGATGTTTACCAAGGAAGAGGGCTTTGCCAAAGCTACTGTAAACAAGGAGGTTGTCGGGACACTGGCTGAGATAAAAATAGATCAAGAGGAGGTACTAGAACGGCTGGCAGCACTTAAACTAGATAAGTCACACGGTCCGGATGGGAGGCATCCTGGGTTGCTGAGAGGAGTAAGGGTATAAATTGTGGACGTGCTGACCATAAGCGTCCTCAGATACAGCAGTGGTGCCAGAGGACTGCAGGATTGCAAATGTTACACCCTTGTTCAAAAAAAGGAAGTAGGATAAACCTGGTAATTACAGGCCAGTCAGCTTAACGTCAGTGTAGGGAAGCTTTTAGAGACAATAATCCGGGAGAAAGTTAACAGCCGCTTGGACAAGCACGGGCTGATAAAGGAGGGCCAGCACCGATTGGTTAAGGGCAAATTTGACTGACTGGATGGAGTTTTTTGATGAGGTAACAGAGAGAGTGGTTCGGATTTGGAATGCACTGCCTGATTGGGTGGTGGATACAGAATCAATAGCAGTTTTCCAAAGGGAATTGGATAAATACTTGAAGGAGAAAAACTTGCAGGGATGTGGGGAAAGCAGGGATTGTGGGATCGCTCTACACAAGAGCCGGCACAGACTCGATGGGCCGAATGGCCTCCCCCTGTCCTGCACTATTCTATGATTCTATCATTCAAGAAGGATGCAGGTCACATGACTATGTTGGGGGCTAAAAGACTAACTCAAAATTAAAAAACATGTCTTTTGGAGATAATTAAACCAGTTGGGACTGGTGATGCAGTAGCTGATAATTATTTTGCATTGTACTACAAATTATTTACAGCACATAAAAGAAGGCTATTGGGGTCCAACAAGTCTCTGCTCAGTGTATATCCTCTTCACCAGCCTCCTCCCACCCTTCCTGACTTAACCCCAATAACGTAGCCTAACATTCCTTTCTCCCGACTGTTTTTATCTAACTTCCCCATCAATGGATCAGTGCTCGGTGCCTCAACCATTCCCTGTGGGAGTGAGTTCCACGTTCTCAGTTTTCCTGAATTCCCCACTAGATTTATTGGTGACTTTCTTACATTGATGGCTTCTGGTTCTGGTCTCTCCACATGTGGTACCATCTTCTATACGTCTAGCGTATGTAACCCTTACACAATCCATCAGCTACCCCTCAGTGTAACCCTTACACAATCCATCAGCTCACCCTCAGTGTAACCCTTACACAATCCATCAGCTCACCCTCAGTGTAACCCTTACACAATCCATCAGCTACCCCTCAGTGTAACCCTTACACAATCTATCAGCTCACCCCTCAGTGTAACCTTTACACAATCCATCAGCTCCCCCTCAGTGTAACCCTTACACAATCTATCAGCCGCCCCCTCAGTGTAACCCTTACACAATCTATCAGCCCCCCCCTCAGTGTAACCCTTACACAATCTATCACCTCCCTCAGTGTAACCCTTACACAATCTATCAGCTCCCCCTCAGTGTAACCCTTACACAATCTATCAGCTCCCCCCTCAGTGTAACCCTTACACAATCTATCACCCCCCTCAGTGTAACCCTTACACAATCTATCACCCCCCTCAGTGTAACCCTTACACAATCTATCACCCCGCCTCAGTGTAACCCTTACACAATCTATCAGCTAACCCCTCCCCCCCTCAGTGTAACCCTTACACAATCTATCAGCTCCCCCCTCAGTGTAACCCTTACACAATCTATCACCCCGCCTCAGTGTAACCCTTACACAATCTATCAGCTAACCCCTCCCCCCCTCAGTGTAACCCTTACACAATCTATCACCCCCCTCAGTGTAACCCTTACACAATCTATCTGCTCCCCCCTCAGTGTAACCCTTACACAATCCATCAGCTCACCCCTCAGTGTAACCCTTACACAATCTATCAGCACCCCCCTCAGTGTAACCCTTACACAATCTATCACCTCCCTCAGTGTAACCCTTACACAATCCATCAGCTCACCCCTCAGTGTAACCCTTACACAATCTATCAGCACCCCCCTCAGTGTAACCCTTACACAATCTATCACCTCCCTCAGTGTAACCCTTACACAATCTATCAGCACCCCCCTCAGTGTAACCCTTACACAATCTATCAGCTCCCCCCTCAGTGTAACCCTTACACAATCTATCACCCCCCTCAGTGTAACCCTTACACAATCTATCACCCCCCTCAGTGTAACCCTTACACAATCTATCACCCCCCTCAGTGTAACCCTTACACAATCTATCAGCACCCCCCTCAGTGTAACCCTTACACAATCTATCACCTCCCTCAGTGTAACCCTTACACAATCTATCAGCTCCCCCTCAGTGTAACCCTTACACAATCTATCAGCTCCCCCCTCAGTGTAACCCTTACACAATCTATCACCCCCCTCAGTGTAACCCTTACACAATCTATCACCCCCCTCAGTGTAACCCTTACACAATCTATCACCCCGCCTCAGTGTAACCCTTACACAATCTATCAGCTAACCCCTCCCCCCCTCAGTGTAACCCTTACACAATCTATCAGCTCCCCCCTCAGTGTAACCCTTACACAATCTATCACCCCGCCTCAGTGTAACCCTTACACAATCTATCAGCTAACCCCTCCCCCCCTCAGTGTAACCCTTACACAATCTATCACCCCCCTCAGTGTAACCCTTACACAATCTATCTGCTCCCCCCTCAGTGTAACCCTTACACAATCTATCAGCTAAACCCTCCCCCCCCTCAGTGTAACCCTTACACAATCTATCACCCCCCTCAGTGTAACCCTTACACAATCTATCTGCTCCCCCCTCAGTGTAACCCTTACACAATCCATCAGCTCACCCTCAGTGTAACCCTTACACAATCTATCAGCACCCCCCTCAGTGTAACCCTTACACAATCTATCACCCCCCTCAGTGTAACCCTTACACAATCTATCAGCTCCCCCCTCAGTGTAACCCTTACACAATCTATCACCCCCCTCAGTGTAACCCTTACACAATCTATCACCCCCCTCAGTGTAACCCTTACACAATCTATCAGCACCCCCCTCAGTGTAACCCTTACACAATCTATCACCCCCCTCAGTGTAACCCTTACACAATCTATCAGCTCCCCCCTCAGTGTAACCCTTACACAATCTATCACCCCCCTCAGTGTAACCCTTACACAATCTATCACCCCCCTCAGTGTAACCCTTACACAATCTATCAGCACCCCCCTCAGTGTAACCCTTACACAATCTATCACCCCACTCAGTGTAACCCTTACACAATTTATCAGCTAACCCCTCCCCCCCTCAGTGTAACCCTTACACAATCTATCAGCTAACCCCTCCCCCCCTCAGTGTAACCCTTACACAATCTATCAGCTCCCCCCTCAGTGTAACCCTTACACAATCTATCAGCCCCCCCTCAGTGTAACCCTTACACAATCTATCACCCCACTCAGTGTAACCCTTACACAATCCATCAGCTCACCCCTTAGTGTAACCCTTACACAATCTATCAGCCCCCCACTCAGTGTAACCCTTACACAATCTATCAGCTCCCCCTCAGTGTAACCCTTACACAATCTATCACCCCCCTCAGTGTAACCCTTACACAATCTATCACCCACCCTCAGTGTAACCCTTACACAATCCATCAGCTCACCCTCAGTGTAACCCTTACACAATCTATCAGCTCACCCTTCCCCCCCTCAGTGTAACCCTTTGACAATCTATCAGCCCCCCCCTCAGTGTAACCCTTACACAATCTATCAACCCCCCCTCCCCCCTCAGTGTAACCCTTATACAATCTATCAACCCCCCTCAGTGTAACCCTTACACAATCTATCACCCCCCCACCTCAGTGTAACCCTTACACAATCTATCATCCCCTCTCAGTGTAACCCTTACACAATCTATCACCCCCCCCACCTCAGTGTAACCCTTACACAATCTATCAGCTCCCCCTTCAGTGTAACCCTTACACAATCTATCAGCTCCCCCTTCCCCCCTCAGTGTAACCCTTACACAATCTATCAGCTCCCCCCTCAGTGTAACCCTTACACAATCTATCACCCCCCCTCAGTGTAACCCTTACACAATCTATCACCCCCCCCTCAGTGTAACCCTTACACAATCCATCAGCCCCCCCTCAGTGTAACCCTTACACAATCTATCACCCCCCCTCAGTGTAACCCTTACACAATCTATCACCCCCCCCTCAGTGTAACCCTTACACAATCTATCACCCCCCCTCAGTGTAACTCTTACACAATCTATCAGCTCCCCCCTCCGTGTTCTCATGAGGGAAAAGGCATCCAGCCCGTTCAATCTTGCCGAATAATCTTAGTCTTTCAGTTCTGGTATCAATTCTAGTAAATCGTTGTTGTACCTTCTAAAGAGCCTCTATATCTTTCTATAATATGGAGACCATGGGGCTGTAATTCAGGATGTGTATACGGCCCATTACCGCCGTTTTGCATCGGATATACGGCAGAATCGAGTAGCCACTATGTTACAGTCCATGGACCGTCCCGACCCAAATTCAGCTCGGGGATTTTTTGGCCTTTCCCCACTTCCACCCCGTTACTGCCGACCGCCGCGAGCGCGTCATCAACGCGCGCACCGCCGCTCTTCTGCATCTCCATTTTAATCCGCCCCAAATTTAGTTTAAAAATTCCACGAGCCGCTGGACGGTGCCCCTGACAGGTTTCTGTATCAGTGCACCTTCTGCTGATGAAGTGCGGCCCGGCAGCACATCGGCCCTTCAAGGGGAAGGCCCACTGCCACGGCCACCATATTGAAATTTTAACCAGCTGTCTTTCCGATCGGCTGGTCAATTATTGCTCCGGGTTCGGTCAGGCTGCCAACAGGCAGCCCCGCACCCGCTTTTGGGTGCCCGGCAGCTGGCCCGGCCGAAACCCTCTCTGGTGGCCGAGTGGGCTGAAGTTTAAAAATACTGAACGCTCGCCCCTTTAAGTGACGGGGAGAGCGCGGTGACGCACACGCGTCATGACATCATCTCCACTCCGCCGCTGAGTGACAGCGGCAGAAACGACGCCCCAATTTCCGCCCCTCACCAGGACGTACCGCCCAACTCTCCCCTCACCAGGACGTACCGCCCCAGCTCTCCCCTCACCAGGACATACCGCCCCAACTCTCCCCTCACCGGGACTTACCGCCCCAACTCTCCCCTCACTGGGACATACCGCCCCAACTCTCCCCTCACCGGGACATACCGCCCCAACTCTCCCCTCACCAGTACTTATCGCCCCAACTCTCCCCTCACCGGGACTTACCGCCCCAACTCTCCCCTCACCAGGACATACCGCCCCAACTCTCCCCTCACCGGGACATACCGCCCCAACTCTCCCCTCACCGGGACATACCGCCCCAACTCTCCCCTCACCAGTACTTATCGCCCCAACTCTCCCCTCACCGGGACTTACCACCCCAACTCTCCCCTCACCAGTACTTATCGCCCCAACTCTCCCCTCACCGGGACTTACCGCCCCAACTCTCCCCTCACCAGGACTTACCACCCCAACTCTCCCCTCACCAGGACTTACCACCCCAACTCTCCCCTCACCAGGTCGTATCGCCCCAACTCTCCCCGCACCGGGACTTACCGCCCCAACACTCCCCTCACCAGGACTTACCACCCCAACTCTCCCCTCACCAGGTCGTATCGCCCCAACTCTCCCCGCACCGGGACTTACCGCCCCAACTCTCCCCTCACAAGGTCATATCGCTCCAACTCTCCCCTCACCGGGACTTACCGCCCCAACTCTCCCCTCACCAGGACTTACCGCCCCAACACTCCCCTCACCAGGACTTACCACCCCAACTCTCCCCTCACCAGGTCGTATCGCCCCAACTCTCCCCGCACCGGGACTTACCGCCCCAACTCTCCCCTCACAAGGTCATATCGCTCCAACTCTCCCCTCACCGGGACTTACCGCCCCAACTCTCCCCTCACCAGGACTTACCGCCCCAACTCTCCCCTTATCGGGACCAACCGCCCCAACTTCTGCCCCCATTGTGACCAACTTCCAGTCCAACAAAGAAAAAGGTTTATCATCGAGAAAATCTCTCGGAAGGCTGCCTCATCGTTCCCGGCGGTAGAAAATGGTGGGTGTGCCAGCTTTCTGGCGAGCCTGAATTTCGTCCCCCAAAACTGTGCACACTGCTCTGTGTGGTCTAACTAAGCTCAATACGGGTGTAGCATAACCTCCAGGAATGAAGCCCAATGCTTTGCTGTTTTAGGGCCTTATTAACCTGCGTCACTACATTTAGTGACGAGTGTTTCTGTATCCACAGATTTGCCTGTTCCTCATCCCCATTTAAATATTATGGGCTGGATTTTCGGCTTGCTTGTGCCTCAGTTAGCACCCCGAAGGGGCGATAAAGAGTATTTCTGGGCGTTACGGCGGGCGACCAGCTTTTACCGTCTGGTCGGCAAATTCGGCTCATGATTTGTGGCGGCACAAATACCTCCCGCCCCACCCTCTAGTTTCACTGAGATCATGACATCAATTGTTGGGCAACACTCCACTAGTGCCCCGGATGCAAATTTCGGCCCTAACGCCTCATTGAACACCCGCCCCAGGAAACATCTGAAAAACCAGGCATTGCCAGGGTGCAGTAGGCAGTATTGGCGAAGTATTTAAATAGAGGGATGAGGATCCTACATCACAGCTCACACTGAGTGCAACGGTTGGGCACAGCACGCTGCGTGATGCTCCGACTTGCAAACGGCACTTTTATCTGCCATTAGAGTCCTCACATTGTCAGTGAGAGAATTTAATGGGGGCTTTAGTAGTTCGCCAGCGTATCATGCTCTGCGCTATTGCCAGGCGGTGCCAAAATAGAAGAAGGGCTCTTGGCCATGTTGGTCCACGGATGAGGAGAGGCCGAAGACGTCTGGGGAGGAGGGCTTACCCCCCACGGGGGAGGGCACGTGGAGATGCTGCTGGACCAAGAGTCGGACATCGCCAGCTTGTAATGGAGGAAACTGAGGGATGGAGCTAATACTGGACATGCTGTGTGCCCCCATAAAGGCACGTCCCTGGGGAACATTGGAATGATGCACAAGACACCAACGACAAAGGAGCAAACAGATATTGCACTGCAACAAAGTCACACAAATCGTAGGATCTGTTCCTCCCATTAACGGTAAAAATTGGACTATTGAATCCACAAACTCAGAACTGCATCACAGCTTGCAAAAAGAGCTGGGCAGGAAAGGGTTAATTCTTACATTGCAGCCAAACCATCCGACATCAGGAGGGACATTCACCAGAAGAGAGACATTCACACCTTCAATATTTTCCTGTCGGGATAGATACAGGAACATTCGTACATTCATTGACCTTCAGGGGTTACATTGTTTCTGGACTGTTTCCCCAGAAAGGCTGGTATCCGGGTCGGCCGAGATAATGGACCAACCCTGAGCCATGCGGATATGGAAAACCAACCATTGTCACCTTGGGAAGATCATCATGGACAATAACTCACGATGAAGAACAATTAGCCATCAAGATTCACATTTGCTGCGACCATCATGTTAAATCGGTTCCAAGATTACAAGTTGGTTTTTGGTATAAAGAAGACCCATTTTTCAAGGGCAGAAGGCAGCAGAACACAGCAGTACAGAAACAGAAGACAGCCAGTCTTGGGGGCACGAGCTGCAACCAAGGAACAGGCCGACAGTCAGCCTCAGAAGCCCAGCAACTGAAGCTACGCTTGGGGGAGGGCTTTGTGACAAACAGACTTTAAGACGGAAGGACATGGACAGGAAACACACAGGAAGACACTCTCTCTCTCTCGAGGACTGCAGCAATCAGATGAAGATGGACAGGAACGGCTCATTCCCGGCTCCAGGGCTCACAATCGGCATCGGTGACGACCAGCCGGATTGGGGGATTGTAGATTGCAAGCAAATCTCTGGGGTTTTGTCTGTGTTTTGTTGGTTGTAATAAACTAATTGTTTTGGGTTAAGCCTAAACCTTTGTGTATGTTTTGTTCCTGTAAATCTCAGAGTCAATGAACTGTAGTAAGGACAAGGAAAGCAAATATCTTACAAAACTCCTTCCACCAAAAGAAACCCAGAGAATAGATAATGTCGTGTTGCAGGCACTCCACCCTTCAAGATTTAGTTCGAGACCTGGAATTTTAGGTCCTTCATTGAAACACCTGTGAACTTTTTGACGTGGAAGCAAGTCATCCTCGATTCGAGGGACTGCCGATGATGGTGCAGGCACTGAGCAACAAAGAAACTATTTACATGTAATCAACAATAATCAGGGCATCTGCACAACCTTGTCCTGCAAATTATTCTGATTTATATAGCATCGTGATTTTCAGCTGGGGCAAAAGCTTCTTGTGTAACGCCGAATATTGCGCCACGATCATGGAACCTCATTTATTGTCGAATTTTGGAGACACTGGCGCAAACTTTTCCAGGCGCTATCAGGACCACCCCCCCCCCCCACCACCACCTTCTGCCCCACCGCCATTAACACTCCAAAATCACAAAAGCCGAAAATCCGTCCCCAAGTCCGAAAAATTGGGGTGGTTTGCGCCTCCCGCTCGCTCCTCCTTCTAGGTGGCAGATGTCGTGAGATCTTTTACATCCACCTGGAAGGGCAGAAGGGATATCGGCTTAACGTCTCATCCGAAAGACAACTCATTAGCGGATTCCGAAGTGTGGCAATGACCATCATTGGAATGATGTACAGATTGCCCGATTTTTGCCTGCTGAGATTAATGCATTTGTGAGCCACAGGCCTGATGGGAGAAAAGCCAGACTGGCCATTGGGTGTGAACAACGGGTGGTTTTCGAACAGAACTGGCAGGTGGGGGTGGATGAAGGATGAAGACATGAGTCTTGGCATTCTGTGTGGTTAAGAGGATTTGACTTTTATCTAAGGTCAAACAGACAAAGTGACACTAAGATAATTTTTATTTAACTTCAACTGATGGCAGAGAGAAGCAACTCATTGTGTTGCCGGGGGACCTCACTGAATACAGATACTGCTTTTCCATAGATCAGTCGAAAAGAATATGAGCAGGACATGTCAGTTCTCCCCTAACTTGCAGTGAAATAAAGTCCAATATTGCTGCTGCTCAAACCATGCAGTTCAATGATGAGCTCAGAGTTGACAGGATGGTTGCCTCCTGCAAAAGCTGTCAGGCTGGAATACAGTCACAATGGATTTCAGTATTACCGACAATACAAGACAAGTCTTTGCTTAGACAGTAACAAATGTGGAGGTCAGGTAAAATTGTTGAAAGGGTTGCGATCTGCATATATCGCGGCGGGATTCCCGATTGGGAAATCAGCCTTGTAATAAAGCTTCTGATCCCTCTCAACCCCTCGATTAATTCCTCGCTACATAGAACCCAACATTAAACTGTTAAATGACTGCACGTGTCTGTCTAGTGAGCTGTCACTAATAAGAATTGTATTACTCAGCTGCTCATCAACAACTTACATTTATATAGTGCCTTTACTATAGTAAAACCTCCCAAAGCACTTCACAGGAGTATTATGAGACAAGATTTGACACCGAGCCAGATAAGGATATATTAGGGTAGGTGACCAAAGGGGTAGGTTTTAAGGAACATCTGAGAGAGGCAGAGAGGTTTAAGAAGAGAATTCCAGAGCTTGGGGTCTCGGCAGCCGAAGGTATGGCTGACAATGGTGGAGTGATTAAAATTGGGGATGCACAAGAGGGCAAAATTAGAGGAGTGCAGAGATCTCAGAGAGGTGTAGGGCTGGAGGAGATTATAGAGAAAGGGAGGGTTGTGGGGCTGGAGGAGGTTACAGAGATAGGGAGTGTCATGTATCACCCACTACTGTACATAACTGTATCTTACCATGCTATACATGACTGTAACTAGAGATGACCTGTAACCACAAGCTTACCTTACCACCAGGGGTGCACTTGCAGGAGACACTGGATACCTGTCCCAGACAGGTATATAAGGACAGGTCTCAGGCAAGTGTGGCATTCGAGAGCTGTGTAATAAAGGTGCAGGTACTGAGTGACCTTGACTTCAGTATGTTCCTCGTGTGAATCTGTACTGAGGGGACAGGACTTTACAGTGGCGACGAGTTACGGGATTACAGAATCCACAGAATGGCGAACAACGGCTCAGATGAAAAATACAATGCTGGAGACAATTGGGAGGACTTTATAGAAAGGCTCCAGCAAAGCTTTGTAACCAAAGACTGGTTAGGCGACGATAAGGCAGACAAGAGAAGAGCCCATCTCTTGACCAGCTGTGGCTCGAAAACATATGCCTTAATAAAGGACCTGCTGGCACCCGAGAAACGAGCAAGCAAGTCGTTTGAAGAGTTGAGCACACTGGTAAAAGACCACCCGAAGCCAGCAAGCAGCCTACACATGGCCAGACACAGGTTCGACAACTACAGATGCTGTGTGGGCCAGAGCATACCCGACTTCGTGGCGGAACTTCGGAGATTGGCTGGCTTATGTGAGTTCTCCGATGAACTAAGGAGAGAAGTACTGAGAGACTTTTTTATTGAAGGAGTAGGCCACACAGGCATATTCTGAAAGCTCATAGAGACCAAGAACCTGACCCTAGAGGCAGCAGCACTGGTTGCACAGACATTCCTGGCAGGAGAAGAAGAGACGAGGTTGATCTACACTGCGGGTACGAAAACTAACGAAACATCGGATCAAGGGGTTCACAGCGTGAAACAACTGCTACCCCCACACACAGACAAAGGCAGGAGAGCAGGCCCTCAACAGCAGGCAGTGGCACCAGAAGCCATCAAAGGGCCACATGAACGGCCGTTCACACCTCATCAACTCACAATGCGAGCAATCAACTACAAACTGAGAGAAACTCAAGACAGATCATCCAGACGCAGCTCATCCTTTGGAAACAATGGAAACGGTCTGTGCTGGAGATGTGGGGGAAGGCACTCATCAAGGGGGTGTCGATTTCAGCATGCTGTTTGCACAAACTGCGACTATACAGGGCATCTGGCCCGCATTTGCAGAAAAATGGCAGCTCGGCTGGTATACGAATCGGAAGGGTCGGAAAGCGGACCAGAAGACAGTGGGAACAGTACCCAGGACACCGATGTACAGAGGGACAACACGATCAATGGCCACTGCTCCGACAACAAAACGCTTCCTAAATGATGAGGGTCCTACTCAACGGGATACACGTCAACATGGAGCTGGATACGGGTGCGAGTCAATCTCTCATGAGTGGGAAGGCATTATCTCACCCATGTAATTTAGCGACTGGGCAAGTCCTATCGTCCCAGTCATGAAGCCTGATGGTTCCGTACGAATCTGTGGGGACGACAAATCTACCATTAACAGAGTCTCCCTACAGGACCAATACCTGCTGCCCAGAGCAGAGGATTTATTTGCCACATTGGCTGGAGGAAAACTTTTCTCAAAACTAGATCTCACATCTGCGTATATGACGTAAGAATTGACCGATGAGTCCAAGCTACTCACCACCATCAACACACATCGAGGCCTTTTTGTGTACAATCGATGCCCATTTGGCATCAGGTTGGCAGCTGCTATATTCCAGCACAACATGGAGAGTCTGCTCAAGTCCACCCCGGGGACAGTTGTATTTCAAGACGACATACTTATGATGGGCAGAGGCACCGATTCCCATCTCCGCAATTTGGAGGAAGTACTAAAGCGGTTGGATCGGGTAGACCTAAGAGTTAAGAAATCCAAGTGCCTGTTTCTCACGCCCGAGGTTGAAATTTTGGGCAGAAGAATTGCCGCTGATGGAATCCACCCAACAGAGTCCAAAACCGAAGCAATTCGCCTGGCACCTAGGCCCCGGAATGTCTCAGAACTGCGCGCCTTTCTCGGGCTACTCAATTACTTTGGAAACTTTATGCAGAACGTAAGCACGCTGCTGGAGCCTCTCCATGTGCTACTCAGAAAGGGGTGCAATTGGTTTTGGGGGGACGCCCAGGAATGCGCCTTCAATAAGGCACGCAACCTTCTGTGTTCAAACAGTGTTTTGGCTTTCTTTGATCCAGGTAAAAAGCTAGTTCTTACATGTGATGCATCAGCGTACGGGGTCGGGTGCGTTTTACAACATATCAATAGTGCAGGTAAATTACAACCCATTGCTTATGCCTCCAGGTCACTTTCGCGGGCGGAGCGTGGTTACGGAATGGTGGAGAAGGAAGTGCTCGCGTGCGTGTACGGTGTCAAAAAGATGCACCAATAACTTTTCGGGGCCAAGTTCGCATTAGAAACCGACCACAAGCCCCTCATGTCCCTACTGTCCAAGAGCAAGGCAATAAACGCCAATGCCTCGGCGCGCATTCAACGGTGGGCACTCATGCTGGCGTCTTACGATTACACCATAAGGCACAGACCAGGCACAGACAACTGTGCAGACTTAGCAGGCTAGCCCTGGCGACCACGGAAGGGTCTGACGAACAGGACTGTGAGATAGCCATGGCAATCAATGCTTTTGAGTCCACAGGGTCGCCCATGATGGCTCGCCAAATCAGAGCCTGGATGACCAGAGACCCCACGTTAACCCTAGTAAAAAGATACGTCTTAACTGGTGACTGGACAGAGGCTCGCGATGCCTGTCCCAAAGAGATCAAACCTTTCCATAGGCACATGCATGAGCTGTCACTACAAGCAGACTGCCTGATGTGGGGCAGCCGAGTAGTTATGCCTCTGCGAGGCAGAGAGGCATTTGTCCGGGAGCTCCACCGTGAGCACCCGGGGATCGTTCTTATGAAGGCCATAGCCAGATCCCACGTCTGGTGGCCTGGCATTGATGCAGACTTGGAGCTCTGCGTCCGACGGTGCCCCATTTATGCCCAACTCAGTAATGCCCCCAGGGAGGCCCCCCTGAGCCCCTGGCCCTGGCCCACCAAACCGTGGCCGCAGGTGCATGTAGACTATGCTGGCCCATTCATGGGCAAAATGTTCCTCATAGTTGTAGATACATTTTCTAATTGGATCGAATGCACCATTTTAAACTCGAGCGCCATTTCCACCACTGTGGAGAACCTTGGAACCATGTTCGCAACGCACGGCATTCCTGACATATTGGTCAGTGATAATGGTCCGTGCTTCACCAGCGCAGAGTTCCAAGATTTTGTAAGTGACCACATCATAAATTACGTTAAGACGGCACCGCTCAAGCCAGCCTCCAACGGCCAGGCGGAGCGAGCAGTGCAGCTCATTAAACAAGGCATGCTCAAAATCCAAGGTCCCACGCTGCAGGGCCACCTGTCGCGATGCTGTTGGCATACAGATCTCGTCCGCATTCATTGACTGGAGGTCCCCCCGCACAACTATTAATGAAACGGACCTTCAAGACAAGGTTCTCATTAATCCTCCCAGACATGCGTGAAATCGTAGAGACAAATCGCCGGAAGCTAACCGAATACCATGACCGAAACACGAGGGGGAGGTGGAATGAGATAGGAGACAAAGTGTTTGTGCTAAACTATGGCAGGGGTCCCAAATGGCTTGCAGGGACAGTAACAGGCAAGGAAGGAAACAGGCTACTGGTGTTACAAATGGACAATGGCCAAACCTGTCGGAGGCATGTAGACCAAGTAAAAAGTAGATTCACCAACAACACTGCTGAACCAGAGGCAGACTACAATGTGGAACTCACACCACACCTGGTGAACAGACAGAGGGAACAACCTGAGGAAAGGGCAATCCCAACAGACAGCCCAGGCGAGACAACAACAATCATACTGAACGAAAAACAGGCACCAAGGTAAACAACTGAACCACAACTAAGACACTCCATGCGAGAGCGTAGACCACCTGAGAGACTGAACCTATAAAGAAAATAAGACCTTGGGGGAGGGTGATGTCATGTATCTCCCACTACTGTACATAACTGTATCTTACCATGCTATACATGACTGTAACTAGAGATGACCTGTAACCACAAGCTTACCTTACCACCAGGTGTGCATTTGCAGGAGACACTGGATACCTGTCCCAGACAGGTATATAAGGACAGGTCTCAGGCAAGTGTGGCATTCGAGAGCTGTGTAATAAAGGTGTAGGTCCTGAGTGACCTTGACTTCAGTATGTGCCTCGTGTGACTCTGTGCTGCAGGGACAGGACTTTACAGGGAGGGATGTAGGGGCTGGAGGAGGCTACAGAGATAGTGAGGATTGTAGGGGCTGGAGGAAATTACAGAGATAATGAGGGGTGTAGGACTGGAGGTGGTTACAGATATATGGAGGGTTGTAGGGCTGGAGGAGGTAACAGCGATAGGGAGGGGTGTAGGTGCTGGAGGAGGTTACAGAGATAGGGAGGGGTGTAGGTATAGAGGAAGTTACAGAGAAAGGCAGGTGTGTAGGGGCTGGAGGAGGTTACAGAGATAGGGAGGGGTGTAGGGTCTGGAGGAGGTTACAGAGTTAGGGAGGGTGAAGGGCTGGAGGAGGTTACAGAGATACGGAGGGGTGTAGGGCTGGAGTAGATTACAGAGCTAGGGAGGGATGTAGGGACTAAAGGGGGGTCACAGAGATAGGGGCTGGACTTTCCACTAGGTGACAAAGGCCCCAAAAATTGGGACATGTTCCAGCGATGTGGGACATCTCGACCTTGCTGATCGCCGGCACAAGGTCCATTTTTTTGGGCGATTTTCCACTCGGCCTTACTCCGGCGATGTCACATGGTCGATGTGATTTTTCGACGATCTCACGATCGCCCACCAAAAACGAAGGTCAAAGAAGAGACAAAAGCTTCCCTAACAACGCTGTTTGCGCATGAGTGGGATTATTTTTTGTGTTTCTTTGCCGCATTTTGAGAGGTCAGGGGTCATCACACATGCTCAAAAGCACAGGGAGGGTCAGAGAGAGACAGAGAGAGAGAGAGAGAGAGAGGAAGGAAGAGAGGAAGAGCTGTTTGTGGTTGTTGGAAGTGATTGTTGAATTCGGATTGAAAAATAACTATTCTTATCGACTTATAATTATTTCTTTTTGCACAATATCGAAAAATAATACAATATAATATATTATATAATATATATTGAAATATATATTTAAATATATTAATTATAATACATATAATAGATATAACAAAGAATGGAGGGAGAAAGTGATAGGAAAAGAGCTAAACCCTTTAGTGAGGAGGCCAACGAGGCACTCGTTAACATAGGAAGTGGCAGGTGGGATGACCTGACACGGGGGGTGGGCATGGGAAACCTCCACCCCGTGCATATCGGAAAATATGGGCCGAGATTGCCGATGTCGTAACCTCGGCCTCGAATGACGTACTTACACCTGAGCAGTGCAGGAAAAGGTGGAACAGCTTGCTGGTAGCAGCCAGAGTAAGTTGCATTTAATATTTTAAATTTTACATATGTAATATTTAAATGATGCATGCAAATTTTAATTGGAATCTTGAATGTCATTTCATTATAGTATTAATTAATTAATTAAATTATGAATTAATTTATGCATCCTAACACTAAGTTGAATTTTATATTATGAAAAATTGTTCATATACAATGCATTGCAAATTTCTAATCGAACATTTAAATGTTTATTACCAAGTCCAGTAGCTTATGCATTGCAATGTTATCTTATCATGTACAGAAGAAGATATCTATCAATCATGCCGAGCAGAGGAGGACTGGCGGCGACGCTGCTCAGGTGCAGATTTTATCGGAATACGAGGAGCTTGCGGTTGCCTTAGTGGGGCCTGACAGCCATTCGGTCATGACCCTAACCCTAGCCCTAACCCTGATCCTTGAGTCTCGTAAGCAATGGGAACTGTGCAATGTGTCAAACATTATTAAATATATCTTAAAAATATCTTAGTTATGCATGTAATGTTCTGCAATTATAATGCAATATGATATATACTTTTGATGTACTCTTGATTTACGAATGAGGTCATGGCATCCCTGGTGAACCCTTGTGCATATGGGGTATTGAAAATTATTATTATGTTAGGAGTTATTGAAGAATTGATATGTATTGATAAGTATGTTTACTAATAATGAGCACCGTTAATGTCCGAATAAGTTGTTTAGAAATCTCATTTGTCTTTTTAAGGTCCAGTGTTGTTAGAGTCAGTGGAATCATCCACTACTCCTGCACAGTCAAATACCTGGCAGGAGGAAGAGGAGGAATTGCTGCCAACTGTGGAGCAAGAGCAGGAGGAGGAGGGGGAGGTGGAGGAGGAGGAGGATATTATTTTTGTGGGGGGGGAAACAACCTGTGGCCATCTCTATTGAGATGGAAGAGGCACCGGGACCAAGCGGTGTGCAGGTGGTGATGCCAAGGTGCGAAATATTGCAAGCGCCGACCCCATGGAGGTCAGGTCAGTGGGGTGAGCAATCAGCTACCATGGAGGGCCAGACAGAGAGCTTGATATCCCTGTGCAGGTTGAGATTGGTCACGACCTTATCCAGGGTTTCGCAGGTTTCTCCGCAAACTGTAGCCAGTTCTCCACAAACTGGAGGCAGTTTCCAACAACCTGGAGCGAGTTCAACATGAACTTCTCCAATTGGTCTTCCGTGCAGTCACAGACAGCACGGGAGACGTTGGAGGCCATTCATCAGCAGACCACCGCAGCCAATGCCCTATGGCATGCGTTGCTGGCTGGACACGGCGCTGCACCCCAAGGTGTCATGTCAGCTGGCAGCGAGACCCCGAGCACGCAAGTGAGTACGGAGGACACAGTTCCTCCTGACTCGGAAGTGGAGCCTCAGGCTTCTGCTTCCACTCTCTCACCTCCACCACGGCAGGAAGTCTTGCCGTCACAAACTGCACAATGCGTTCGTGTCGGTCTGCGTAGACCAAAACGGGCAGGTGGGGTGTGACCACGGCATGGGACAGGACCTGGAGGGAAACGTGGCCGCATGTAGGGAGGGGGGAGTGTGTTTCATTGTTAAATTGTTTTTTCTTGTTTTAAAATTGTTAACGTTTTGTTCAAGGTTGATTGGGATTTGAGGGAAGGGTGGGTTGGGGGGGCGGGGGACGGGGGTGGACGGGTGGAGGGAGGGTGCTGTTCAATAGTTTTTTAAATTAGTTCGTTAGTTGTCTTTGTTAATAAAAAAAGCTTTAATTAACAAATTTTGTGCCTTCTCTCTTCGTTACATTAGTTAACAAATTTACAGTTGTTCATCCTTATTTGTTTATTCTTTTATTATCGCAGTACTTTGCTTAAATGTTACTTAAAGTAAGCATTAACTCCGATGATAGGCCAGTGCAGGCAAGACAATAAGGAAACCCCATGCAAATTAAACTTTTGATTAACCCTAACTGTAAATGAACATTTGAATATCTACAATGATAGTTCATACAAAGCGTTCATTAATGAGCTGCTGACGCAACAGCTTAGTGACCGTGTAACTGCCACTGGCTACTGGTCTTCGGGAAGGGGTGGTGGTCCCGGTGCTCGATCGCTAGGCTGATTGCGCTCCCCTATGTCCCCGCCCACGTCCTCTCCCGCCTCTTCCTCCCATTCATCCTCGCCGGCTGTCTCTTCTGTCTCCCCTCCTTCTGGAGGTGGCCCTGCAGCCCGATCTGGCATTACTTGTCCTCTCCTTATAACTAGGTTATGCAGCATGCAATATACCACAATAAACTTTGCTACCTGGTCAGGGTGGTACTGTAGGCTGCCTCCAGAATGATCCAGGCATCTGAAGCGCTGCTTTAGGACTCCAATTGTCTTTTCAACGAAGTTGCGAGTCACTATGTGACTTTCATTGTACCGTTTCTGTGCTTCAATGACAGGATTACACAGAGGGGTCATCAGCCAACTGGCAAGGCCATATCCTTAATCCCCCAGCATCCAACCGTGACCTTCTGGTTGATTGACAAACAGGTTAGGGATAGCACTTTCACGTAAGATATGCGCATCATGGATGCTGCCAGGAAATGTAGCATTTACTGTCAGAATTGTTTGATTGTGGTCGACAGCAAGCTGCACATTTAGTGAGTGGAACCCCTTTCTGTAATGAAACACCTCCGTGTTCTTTCAGTGTGCTTTCAGGGCAATGTGCGTGCAGTCTATTGCTCCCTGCACCTTGGGGAAATCTGCTATTCTCAAGAAACCCAAAGCCCTCTCGGTCTGTGCCTCCCTGGTGATTGGGAAGATTATGAAGTCCATCCTGCGAGCATAAAGGGCTGCAGTCATCTGTCAAATGCAGCACTGTGTAGCGTGCTGCGAGATATGGCAGATGTCGCCAGCTGAAGCCTGAAAAGATCCCAATGCTTGGAAGGCTAGGGCGGCAGTAACCTTCACCTCAACAGACAGTACAGTTCTGATGGTGCTGGAAGGCTGCAGATCATCCTTGACGAGTTGACATATCTCATCGATGACCTCCTTCCAGAATTGCAGCCTCCTAAGACAAGTGTTTTCAGACAAGTTCAGGTAAGATTACTTTTACAAGTACCTTCGTTGGTTGTACGTTCTCCTCCTCTGTCTTCGTCTCCATCTACGCATTATTGTGCCACCTCTTCGATTGATCCTTTCAGTGACCAGTGTGTGAGCAGTTGTAATTAAAGGCAGGGAAAGCGTAGGCACCATCACTATCAATAATTACTTTCACTAATTTTAATAATCTCTCTACTCTATACTCTCTAATCACTGTTCTCTGCACTCTCTGTACTCTCTACGCTGTATACCAGTCAGTTTGATAAGTCCCAACAATATCAGTAAATAATTTCACCATGTAAAAGCTATTTACAAAATAATTTCAATATATAAAACCTAATTACCAAAAATAACTTGATAATACCTTTTTAAATTCCCTGACCCAATATTCTGAGTACAATTATCTTTAAATTAACTCTCTAAATAACTCACAACTCATCCTCCACCCTTTCTCCGAACTTCAAAATGGTGTCCGTAGTGCCCATTTCTTTCTCTTAGGCCCAGTAAAAGGAACTATTTCTCAGCACTCTTTTGGGCCTTGCATCGGACCAGTGAAGTGCATGCTAGGTGTCGAAACTTAGAATGGGCCTTGTGTGGGCAATCATTTGGGCGATCATCTCGGCGAGCAAAGTGGAAACTTAGGCACCTGTTTTTCCAGCGATATTTTGGGCCTAGTTTCCACTTTTTGCTCAAAATGGATGATAGAGGTCCGTTTTGGGCCATAGATGGGACATAGATGGGCGATGTGAAGTGGAAATCTAGCCCAGGGAGTGTTGTAGGCTGGAGAGGGTACAGAGATAGGGAGGGGTATAGGGGCTGGAGGAGGTTACAGAGCTGGGGAGGGGTGTAAGGCTGGGGGAGGTTATAGAGATAGGGGGTGTTGTCGGCTGGAGGAGATTACAGAGATAGGGAGTGTTGTAGGCTGGAGGAGGTTACAGAGATAGAGACGGGAAATCATGTTTAACTAACTTACTGGAATTCTTTGAGGATATAACGAGCATGGTGGATAGAGGTGTACCGATGGATGTGGTGTATTTAGATTTCCAAAAGGCATTCGATAAGATGCCACACAAAAGGTTACTGCAGAAGATAAAGGTACGTGATGTCAGTGGAAATGTATTAGCATGGATAGAGAATTGGCTGGCGAACAGAAAGCAGAGAGTCGGGATAAATGGGTCCTTTTCCAGTTGGAAATCAGTGGTTAGTGGTGTGCCACAGGGATCGGTGCTGGGACCACAACTGTTTACAATATACATAGATGACCTAGAAGAGGGGACAGAGTGTAGTGCAACAAAATTTGAAGATGACACTAAGATTAGTGGGAAAGCGGGTTGTGTCGAGGACACAGAGAGGCTGCAAGGAGATTTGGATAGGTTAAGCGAATGGGCTAAGGTTTGGCAGATGGAATACAATGTAGGAAAGTGTGAGGTCATCCACCTTGGGGGAAAAAAACAGTAAAAGAGAATATTATTTGAATGGGGAGAAATTACAACATGCTGTGGTGCAGAGGGACCTGGGGGTCCTTGTGCATGAAACTCTTTTGAGTTTACCTGCGAAAACATAAAACATTAAACGGTGCCACCCGACCTGGGTGACACTCCAGACATTTACAAGGCCCTTTTTTTTTTTTTCCCCCCTTTTTTTTGTTTTTTTTTGTGTTTTTCTTTTTTGGTTTTTTTTTTGGGCACTAAAATCACAATTTTCCCCAGTGCCCCCTATAAAAGGGAAGGGGGACACTAAAAGCACCGGCAATTAAAACAAATTAAACTTTAAAACGTAAAATCAAATTAAAATTTGGTTGCCGGGCGTGATGATGCACTCCAGTCCCTCCGGTGCCCACCTCTCGCGGAAGGCCGCGAGCGTACCGGTGGACACCGCGTGCTCCATCTCCAAGGACACCCTGGACCGGATGTAAGAGCGGAAGAGAGGCAGGCAGTCAGGTTGAACGACCCCCTCGACCGCCCGCTGCCTGGACCGGCTGATGGCACTCTTGGCCGTGCCCAGGAGTAGTCCTACGAGGAGGCCTTCGGACCTACCCGCTCCCCTCCGCACAGGGTGCCCAAAGATCAGGAGAGTGGGACTGAAGTGCAGCCAGAATTTCAGGAGCAGCCCCTTCAAATAATAAAACAGGGGCTGCAACCTTGTGCATTCCATAAAAACATGGAACACGGACTCTTCCAGACCGCAGAAATTGCAGGCGGCCTGGGAGTCCGTGAACCGGCTTAAAAATTTGTTGCACGGCACTGCTCCGTGCACCACCCTCCAGGCCAAGTCCCCGATGAATAGTGGGAGGACCCCTGCGTAGAGTGCCCTCCATCGGGGACCCCCGCCTCCTCCGGACGGCAAGATGGTACGCCATGGCGTGTCCGGATGGCCGGCGAGGATGGCAAAGTTGAGGGTGTGCAGGAGCAGCCCGTACAGGAAACCCCTCCGCGCGGAACTGAAAGGCACGGAGGGGATTTCCCCGAGGCGGCTCAAGTTGTGAGGCGCCGGCCCCCGAGGGAGGTTCCGGGGTTTGGCGCCGATGAGGAATTCCGTCTCCTTGTGCATGAATCCCAAAAGGTTAGTTTGCAGGTGCAGCAGGTAATCAGGAAGGCGAATGGAATGTTGGCCTTCATTGCGAGAGGGATGGAGTACAAAAGCAGGGAGGTCTTGCTGCAACTGTATAAGGTATTGGTAAGGCCGCACCTGGAGTACTGCGTGCAGTTTTGGTCACCTTACTTAAGGAAGGATATACTAGCTTTGGAAGGGGTACAGAGACGATTCACTAGGCTGATTCCAGAAATGAGGGGGTTACCTTATGATGATAGATTGAGTAGACTGGGTCTTTACTCGTTGGTGTTCAGAAGGATGAGGGGTAATCTGATAGAAACATTTAAAATCATGAAAGGGATAGACAAGATAGAGGCAGAGAGGTTGTTTCCACTGGTAGGGGAGTCTAGAACTAGGGGGCACAGCCTCAAAATATGGAGGAGCCAATTTAAAACCGAGTTGAGAAGGAATTTCTTCTCCCAGAGGGTTGTGAATCTGTGGAATTCTCTGCCCAAGGAAGCAGTTGAGGCTAGCTCATTGAATGTTTTCAAGTCAAAGATAGATAGATTTTTAACCAATAAGGGAATTAAGGGTTACGGGGAGAGGGCAGGTAAGTGGAGCTGAGTCCACGACCAGATCAGCCATGATCTTATTGAATGGCGGAGCAGGCTCGAGGGGCTAGATGGCCTACTCCTGTTCCTAATTCTTATGTTCTTATGTAGGGGCTGGAGGCGATTACGGAAATATGGAGGGGTGTAGGGCTGGAGGGAGTTGCAGAGATAGGGGGCTAGACGTTCCACTAGGTGGCTAAGGGTAGTTAGGAAACGGTCAGTGAACACAGGGGTGATGGGTGAGCAGGACTTGGTGCGAGTTAGGAGACGGGGCAGCGAGCACAGGGGGTGATGGGTGAGTGGGAGGGTGTGAAGTAGGACATGGGGCAGCTAATATGTCCTTACTATACAGTATAAATGCACACGAGGCCCATACTTGAGAGAAGATCACTCTGTAACCAGTTACCTTTATTACCAAGACCTCAAGAGACAGACGGTGGTTGGAGCTTCTCCTTTTATTTCGGAAAGTCCAGGTTAGGAGTGTCTCCCACAAATTCGCCCACTGTGGTCAGTGTTCTCAAGGTGTACAACTTAGGTCAGCTTATACATGGGTTACAATGATAGTTGAATACATGACATCACCTCCCCCACCAAAGTCTTATTAGGATCACAGGTTAAGTCCCTCTGGTGGTTTACGCTCCCTTGTAGAGCGCCTGAGTTGGGGCTCTGGTTGTTGGGCGCTGGCCTGAGTGTCTGCTGTTTGTGGTGCCTCAGGCCTGTCCGGACTGCCCACAGTGACTGGGCTCTCCTCCACTTGGTTCCAGTGTCCGGTCACCTGTGGTGGAGTAAACTCTACGTCGTGTTCCTCCTCTGCTTCTTCTATGGGGTTGCTGAACCTCCTTTTAGTTTGATCCACGTGTTTGCGGCAGATTTGTCCATTGGTAAGTTTAACTACCAAAACACTATTCCCCTCTTTGGCAATCACAGTGCCTGCAAGCCATTTAGGCCCTGCAGTGTAATTAAGGACAAAAATAGGATAATTGACATCAATACATCGCGCCCTCGCATTCCTGTCATGGTAGTCACATTGTGACTGACGCCTGCTCTCAACAATTTCTTTCATAGTAGGGTGTACAATGGATAACCTGGTTTTGAGCATCCTTTTCATTAGCAGCTCTGCGGGTGGAACCCCTGTGAGCGAGTGTGGTCGGGATCTATTGGCCAACAGGAGGCGTGATAAGCGGCTTTGTAGGGAACCCCCTTGGATTCTGAGCATCCCCTGTTTGATTATCTGCACTGCTCGTTCCACCTGGCCGTTTGAGGCCGGCTTGAACGGTGCCGTTCTGACATGGTTGATTCCATTGCCTGCCATGAAGTCCTGGAATTCAGTGCTTGTGAAGCATGGACCATTGTCGCTGACCAAGACGTCCGGTAGACCATGGGCGGTGAACATTGCCCGTAGACTTTCTATCGTGGCAGAGGATGTGCTTGAATTTAAAATGGCACACTCAATCCATTTGGAGTAGGCGTCTACTACAACCAAAAACATTTTTCCCATGAAAGGACCTGCATAGTCCACATGGATGCGTGACCATGGCTTGGCGGGATCAGGGGCTAAGGGGGGCTTCCTTGGATGCATTGTCCAGCTGAGCACACGTGCTGCATCTGCAAACACAAAGATCCAGGTCTGCATCTATCCCTGGCCACCAAACGTGTGACCTCGCAATTGCCTTCATCATGACAATGCCCGGGTGCTCATTGTGGAGTTCTCTGATAAACACCTCTCTGCCCTTCTGGGGAATGACTGCTTGGTTTCCCCATCGTAGGCAATCGGCCTGAATCGAGAGTTCATCCTTGCGCCTATGAAACGGTTTAAACTCCTCAGGACATGCCCGCTACGTGGCTGCCCAGTCCCCATTCAGGACACATTTCTTAACTAAAGACAGTAGCGGGTCTTTATTTGTCCAGACTTTAATCTGACGGGCTGTCACAGGTGAGCCTTCGCTTTCGAAAGCTTCAACAGCCATGACCATCTCAGCATCATGTTCAGCTGCCCCCTCAGTGGTGGCTAGTGGTAGCCTGATCAGTGCATCGGCACAGTTTTCAGTGCCCGGTCTGTGCCGAATTGTGTGGTCATAGGCGGCTAACGTAAGTGCCCACCTCTGAATGTGGGCCGATGCAGTCACATTTATGGCTTTGTTGTCAGCCAAAGGGGACGTTAGGAGCTTGTGATCGGTCTCCAGCTCAAATTTCCTGCCAAACAGGTACTGGTGCATTTTTTTTACTGCATATACGCATGCTAGAGCTTCCTTTTCTACCATCCTGTCGTACCTTTCTTCCCGGGACAGACTTCTCGAGGCATAAGCTACCGGCTGTAACTGACCATTGGCATTCACATGCTGCAACACACACCCGACCCCATAGGACGAAGCATCACACATTAAAACAAGTTTCTTACACGGGTCGTATAACGTTAACAGTTTGTTGGAGCACAACAGATTGCGTGATCTATGAAAAGACCTTTCCTGGCTGTCCCCCCCAGACCCAATCGCAACAGAGATGGAGATGGAGAAGTCGAGGAAGGGAAGGGAAGAGTCGGAGTTGGACCATGTGAAGGTGAGGGAAGGGTGGAAATTGGATGCAAAGTGAATGACATTTTTTAGTTCAGGGCGAGAGCAGGAAACGGCACCGATACAGTCATCAATGTACCGGAAAAAGAGGTGAGGGAGGGGACCGAGTAGTACTGAAACAAAGAATGTTCCACATATCCCACGAAAAGGCAGGCATAGCTTGGACCCATGCAGGTTCCCATAGCAACACCTTTAATTTGGAGGAAGTGAGTGGAGTTAAAGGAGAAGTTGTTCAATGTGAGAACAAGTTCAGCCAGGCGGAGGAGGGTGGCAGTGGATGGGGACTGGTTGGGCCTCTGC
The DNA here is from genome assembly GCF_044704955.1 of Pristiophorus japonicus. Classification (NCBI taxonomy): domain Eukaryota; kingdom Metazoa; phylum Chordata; class Chondrichthyes; family Pristiophoridae; genus Pristiophorus; species Pristiophorus japonicus. The sequence continues at coordinate 135,402,531 of NC_091982.1, read as the reverse complement.
TCGAGGAAGCAACGGAGTGCCCTCAGGCCATCCTGGTGGGAGATGGAAGTGTCGAGGGATTGGACGTCCATAGTGAAAAGGAGAGAGTTGGAGCCGGAAAACTGGAAACTGTTAAAGTGAAGGAGGGTGTCGGAGGAGTCGTGGATGTAAGTGGGAAGAGACTGGACAAGGGGAGAAAATATAGAGTCGAGATAGTAAGAAATAAGTTCTGTGGGGCAAGAACAGGCTGAAACAATGGGTATACCGGGACAGTCCTGTTTGTGGATCTTGGGAAGGAGGTAGAAGCGAGCTGAGCGGGGTTGGGAATCGATGGGTCTACCGGGACAGTCCTGTTTGTGGATCTTGAGATGGAGGTAGAAGCGAGCTGAGCGGGGTTGGGGATCAATGGGTCTACCGGGACAGTCCTGTTTGTGGATCGCGGGCAGGAGGTAGAAGCGAGCTGTGCAGGGTTGGGGAACTATGAGGCTGGTGGCTATGGAGGGAAGATCTCCAGAGGAGATGAGGTCAGTGATTGTCTGGGAAATGATGGCTTGATGTTCAGTAGTGGGGTCATGGTCCAGGGGGAGGTAGGAGGAGGTGTCAGAGAGTTGGCGATCAGCCTCCACAAGGTAGAGGTCGGTTCGCCAAACAACAGCACCACCCTTGTCAGCAGGTTTAATGAGAAGTTTGGGGATGGATCTGAGCGAGCGGTGTGCTGCAAGTTCAGAGGGAGGTAGATTTCTGTTAGTGATCCTGTATATGTATTGAATTAAGGTCAGCATCCCAAATGGTTCGCTGGTACGCTCAAGGCCAAGGAGGGCAACAGAGTACTTGTTATTAAGCTCAAGAATGGGCAAACTTGCAGGAAACACATGGATCAAACAAAGCCGCGGCACACAGATGAGCCAGAGCAGTCAGATGAAGAAACTGTGGATGACCAACCAACCTGCCAGCAGCCTTCAGTAGACTCAAGGGTCATCAGTGAACCCGGAATTTCCATCATGGACTTGTTCAATAAAAATGGACTTGCAATTCTTGACATGGCCACTGACACCCCCAACAAGTCAGCCATCCAGCCACCAGCCACAATTCACCCAAGGCCGGAATCGAACTGAGATGGTCAACCCGGGAGGGTAAATCACCAGACCGTCTCAACCTGTGAAAGACTGTGATAACATCTCAGAGGAGGGTATTGTCATGTTTGTACATGCTGTTTGTAGCCACCAGAGGGTGTCATTGTTGGAGGCCACTGTTGGTGATGCTCCGGTATAAAAGGCCAGTCATTTGAAGAGTCAGGCACTTTGGGCCTAAATAAAGCAGAAGCAAGATTGTGCCTTGCTTAATTAAACAATACTCAGTTTGAACCTTATTGCATACTGATAAGTCCTCTGTATGCAGGCCGATGCATTTGCATTTATGGCCTTGTTGTTGGTGAAAAGGGATGTGAGGGGTTTGTGATCTGTCTCCAGCTCAAATTTCCTGCCAAACAGACACTGGTGCATTTTTTTTACAGCATATACGCAAGCAAGTGCTTCCTTTTCTACCATCCCATAGCCCCTTTCTGCCTGGGACAGACTTCTGGAGGCATAAGCTACCGGCTGTAACTGACACTTGGCATTAACAGGCTGCAACACACACCCGATACCATAGGACGACGCATCACACGTTAAAACAAGTTTCTTACATGGGTCATATAGCATTAACAGATTGTCGGAGCGTAACAAATTTCATGCTCTATCAAAAACCCTTTCCTGGCTGTCCCCACAGACCCATTCACGACCTTTGCGTAGGAGCATGTGTAGCGGCTCTAACAGCATGCTCAATTTGGGAAGAAAGTTACCAAAATAGTTCAGGAGCCCCAGGAACGAACGCAGCTCCGTCGTGTTACGGGGTCTGGGTGCTCTCTGGATCGCTTCCGTCTTGGACGCAGTCGGGCTGATCCCGTCTGCTGCTACTCTCCTCCCCAGGAATTCTACCTCTGGAGCTAAGAAGACGCACTACGCCTTTTTCAATCGCAGCCTTACCTGATCCAGTCTGCGTAGCACCTCCTCCAGGTTGTGGAGGTGTTCTTCAGTATCACGACCCATAATGAGGCTGTCGTCTTGAAAAACCAACGTCCTTGGAATCGACTCTAGGAGGCTTTCCATATTTCGCTGAAAGATCGCGCCGGCCAAACGAATCCCGAACGGAAATCTGTTGTACTCAAACAACCCCTTATCTGTTGTGATGGTAGTCAGCTTCTTCGACTCACTTGCCAGCTCCTGGGTCATGTAAGCTGAGGTCAGGTCCACTTTTGAAAAAAGTTTGCCACTGGAAAGTGTCGCAAAGAGGTCCTCCGCTCTCGATAGCGGGTACTGGTCTTGGAGTGGCACGCGATTGATGGTGGCCTTGTAATCGCCACATATCCTGATCGACCCCTCCGACTTGAGCACCGGCACGATCGGGCTTGCCCAGTCACTGAATTCGACTGGCGAGATGATGCCTTCCCTCAGCAGGCGGTCCAATTCGTATTCTATCTTTTCGCGCATCACGTACGGCACCGCTCTGGCCTTGTGGTGCACTGCCCTGGCGTCCGGGTTTATGTGAATCACTACCTTGGTCCCCATGAAAGTGCCGATGCCGGGTTGAAATAATGAGTCAAATTTGTCCAGGGCCTGTGAGCATGATACTCGCTCCACAGAAGAAATTGCATTGACATCGCCCCATTTCCAGTTCATGACAGCAAGCCAACTCCTCCCCAGTATTGCGGGACCTCCCCCCGGGACAATCAACAGTGGCAACCTGTTCTCTGAATATTTGTGGGTCACGACTACCGTGGCGCTGCCGAGCACCGGAATGATCTCCTTTGTTTATGTCCCTATGATAGAGAATTCAAACAAGCTGCAAAGTTGAGAAACACACACCCATGTCGACGTGAGAATGAGCACATTGCATTGTCATCAATCAACTTGACATTTCAGGACTTTTGGCAGTGAGCCAATTAGGGGTTAACAACATATCAATTGAGCCAATAAGGTCAAAGGAGGCGAGTTCATTTCTGTAAATTGATCCAGGATAAGAACAGCCATTTTTTCCTTGTGTTCTCAGAAGGACTAAGGGTTGGCAATCAGCCAGAGCTTGTTGCTGCTGCTAGAATAAAATTACTTTAAAACTACAACCGGAGCTCGCATTTCATTGAAAATTAAGAGATCTAACAATTTTGGCATCATGAACAAGATCGCTGAGGGAAGAAACTGAATTTTGGACATCGGACCTACACACTGAGGTAAGGACTCCTCTTTATAAAAGTCTTCGGTCAATTGTCTAAATTCACCTCCCCTTCTACGCGATTCCAAAAGCCTCCGGTTTGCGGTCGAGGTCCCATACACGTCTAAACTTCGGCGGTTTGTTAGTTAATTCATCACCAACCCACTGATCGGCTGGAAAGCCTGTGGCTCGAGACCCCAGTAAAGAAATCAGTACTATGGCAGCAGAAGATAAGAGCAAAGAATTGCCTACAACTGTTAAAAGCAGGCGGGCAACACCTGAAGTTTCGATAGATGAAATCCTCGAACAGTTGAAAGAATACATAGAACAACAATTCGACTTATCTAAAACCTGTATTAAGATCGAACGAAAATATGGTACCTCCAAAGGACAATGGTCCTTGGACGAGATCAAAAGGGTCTGGGGAAAAACGACCCGTATGAAAAATAAAGAGTGAACCAGATAGTCCTTAGCTTTTATGGGACAAATCCAACAGTGGAATGAAATTATAATGCGTTCCCAACATGATAGGGACCTGACCAGTACAAAGGACCAATTGCAAGCGGTTTGTGAACAAATGAGACAGAAAAAGCTTGAACTTGAAAAGTTGGAAGCGGAAGTTAAAGATCTTAAAGGTGAAATTAAAGAATGGAAAAAAATCATTAGGTCAAGAGACAGTAATAGGAAAAGAAAAATGTATTGATCAATTCCCAGGGTACCCATGTTTGGATAAATTAAAAGCACAAACCCGAAGACACGACCGAGGAATAGATACGGATTCTGAATCGTCCGACGATACAGGGTCGGAGGATGAAGAATTAGGGGTGCACTTTGCCCCATTTAAAAAAAAATGAGTTGTAGTCAAATCAGAAGAGACTGTGGATGAGGACGGAACCAAAAAAATGAAGAAAAGGGTGTATACAGAATACTTAGTTCATGATCCGGCAGACCTAGAGAAAATTGATAAATGGTCCAAGGAGTTGCCCAATCCAAAGAAAGGGGGAGTGAAAATGTGGGAACAATTGGACCGCTTAAGAAATATATATCAACTTCATCCCTGGGACGGAGTGCAAATTTTGACCATAATGGTGCCAAAAACACAAGGAAGAAAACTGCACGACAAGGTAGAAGAAGCTTTGGGGCAGAATGAGGAAGCATTAATGCAGGATGGGAGGCGATTAAACACTAGCTGCAAGCCTTCAGTCCAGCTAAGATAGATTGGGGAAAAATTGCAGCCTGCCAACAGAAAGGAACAGAGGAGGTCCTGGAGTATGACGAGCAGTTTAGATGCAAGTGGCCAGAACATTCGGGTATGAATAATACGGATGAGGAAATGGATGAACAAGTGTTTGGACTCCTGAAAGCAGCTTTCGTGGAAGGTCTAAAGCCAGAACTGTCCAAAATGCTTAAGGTAGTGTTACCGGACTGGGAAGGTAGAGGAACTACCTTTGCAGCATTCGTGGATCGATGTAACTAGTTAGATCGGGATATGGGAGCTAAAGTCCGAGCTGTACAGGCTATGGGATGGAAATCTCAGGATTCCGATAAACAGTCATTAGGAAAATTACCTGGAAAATGTCATTATTGTGAGAAAGAAGGTCATTGAGCCAAGACGTGCAGGGCAAAACAGCAAGGTCGTGGCCGGGGAAGAGGACGCAGCCAGGGATACAATTCAGCCAACAAACCAGGCTTGTCACAAGATAATGACCTCATAAAAGCATTTAAGCGACTGACAATACAACAACAGAAAGAGTTACTTGGGATAGCAAAAAACGATTAGAGCCCGCCCTGGCCCCCCTCCTCGCACTAATACAACAAAAGGGAGATGGGCTATATATAACTGTGAGGGTGGGCGATAAGGATGTGGACTGTCTTTTACCCCGGCGGTGGAATTAACATGCTTACCCCTACAATATGGAGACTTTTTGCCATTGGATGGTAGGGCACGTACAGCCTATGGAGTTGGGAGCCATAAAATGTAAATTAAAAGGACAACACCGGTACTTATAGGGCTGGGTCCACATGAACTAACCACACCAGTCTGGATAGGCCCAGTTGATCAACCACTTTTGGGAATGGACGTTCTAATCCAAGTAGATTCATCGTTGCATTTCGAGGATGGTCGGGTGACATGGTCAATTAGAACTTTGAAGAAAGAAGAATTGAAGGAACACCCAATATGGGCAAAAGATAAGAACGATTGTGGCCTACTCCAGATGGAGCCTGCGTCATTTACCTGGACCAAGCCTCCATGCACTAAACAGTATCCCATCAGTCCAACTGCCATCGCGGGAATCTTACCGGTTATTTAGCAATTGGATAAACAAGGGGTGCTTATTAAAACGCATAGCTCCTCCAATATCCCCGTGTGGCCGGTACAGAAATCTAATGAAACTTGCCGTTTGACTGTCAATTATAGGAAAGCTAACCACTGTATTAATCAAAAAGCTCCTTTGGCCGCAGATCCCTCCACCATTTTTAATGCCCTCAAACCGGAACATAAATATTTCTCGGTTATAGATATGGCCAACAGATTTTGGTCGGTGCCTCTGGCACCGGAGGTTCGACAGTGGTTTGCTTTCACGGTCCAAGGACAACAGTATACTTGGACCCGGTTACCGCAGGGTTTCCACAACAGCCCTACGGTATTCCACATGGCTTTACAAAGCCATTTGCGAGAATTACCTCCCCTGTCATCCACAGTCATCCAATATGTAGACGATATCCTGCTAGCTTTAAACACGGAAGAACAGCATGAACAAGATTTACGAGCTTTGCTGGACCACCTTTGGCTGAAAGGACATAAAGCCAGCATCGACAAAGCACAAATATCCCAAGAAGAGGCTGTATACCTGGGACAAAAGATTTCACAAGGAAAGAGAGCATTTACCCAGGATAGAACTGCAGCCATTCGGGCTGCTAAAAAAACCACCACTATTCAGGAACTAAGGTCTTTTTTGGGATTGTGTAACTTTAACAGAAATTGGATTGACTCCTTCACACAGCTTGCTTAGTCACTGAATGATATTTTAAAGGGGAAATGTGCCTCTAAAGAAGCCATCACCCTCACTAAGGAACAGCAAGAGGCCTTCCTGGGTTTGAAAAAGGCTTTGTGTTCAGCACCGGCACTGGGAATCCCCGACAGTGGTAAGCCATTTACTTTGTTGTCCATGAGAAAGAAGGATATATGACAGCTATACTGACACAAGAACATGGGGATCAGCAAACACCAATTGGCTATTATTCGGCAAAACTGCATGCGGTAGCCCTTGGATGGGGAAGTTGCCTAAGGGCCATGGAAGCTACATATCGAGCAGTAATGATCACTACGGGTCTAGTCCTCGACCAAAAGCTGATTTTCAACTGTCCCCACACCGTACATGCTTAGGGTCATGTATGTAACCAGCATACTACTGTCACCCTTATACACCCTTATACAATAATAAGGGAATTAAGGGTTATGGGGAGCGGGCGGATAAGTGGAGCTGAGTCCACGGCCAGATCAGCCATGATCTTGTTGAATGGCGGAGCAGGCTCGAGGGGTTAGATGGCCTACTCCTGTTCCTAATTCTTATGTTCTTATGTAACCCTCATGTAACCACTACATACTGTACATACTTACGAGAATGGACACCTTGACCACAGGGGTTGTACTTGTGGGAGACACTCCTTACCTGGAGATTCAGGTATATAAGGGGAGTTTCCTTGCAGGGCCAGACTCCTTGGTCCAGGTAATAATGGTGAAGGTCACAGAGTGACTGTGTCTGCAGTACATGCCTCGTATGATTATGTTTAAGAGTTAAGACTCAACACCTGGCGATGGGAAACGGGAATCACTGAACCCAGAGGATGGCCACCGGTAGCTCAGAGGAACGTTACTGTGTGGGTAAAGACTGGGACGATTTTGTGGAGAGACTCCAGCAGACCTTTGTCATGAAGGACTGGCTGGGAGAGGATACGGCTGACAAGCGGAGAGCGCATCTACTACCAAGCTGCGGGACAAAAACGTATGCGCTTATGAAGGATCTGCTCGCACCCCACAAACCGGCCGACAAGTCTTTTGAAGAGCTCAGCCAGCTGATCAGCGAACACTTAAAACTGGTGAGCAGCATACACATGGCCCAGCACCGGTTCTACACACACCGACGTCGGGAAGGGCAAATCATCTCGGACTTCGTGGCAGACTTGCAGCACTTGGCCAGCCTCTAAGTTTTCAGACGTCTTCAGCGGAGAAATGTTAAGGGATTTTTTCATTGAGGGCATTAGCCATGCTGGGATCTTCAGGAAGCTCATAGAGACCAAGGACTTAACTCTCGAAGGGGCAGCATTGATAGCTCAAATTTTCATAGTGGGGGAAGAAGAGACCAAGCTAATTTACACGAGTAGTCCTGGGTCCAACGTGGCGACGGACCAAGGAATTGACGTGATAAACGCGGCTCAAGATCTTGCAGTCAGGCAAAGGCATTTTGAAACTGCAGCAGTCAGACAAAGGCATTTTTAACTGCCCAAGCTGAAACTGACTCTAAGGTGAGCCCCCGACAGGGACACTGGAGAGGGAAGTGGCAATTCACGCCACAAGGGGACCATTAACACTGACCATCAGAGTGTTTAGAAACAACGAAGAGAACAATCAGAGAGGAATGCCTGCTAACAGTCCTTTTGTGAACAACGATCTCAGCCAATGCTGGAGATGCAGGGGCAGACATTATGCGAAAAGCTGCAAATTTCAGCAGTTCGTCTGTAGGAATTGTATTGCCAGAGGACATTTGGTTAGGGTTTGCAAACAGCCGGTAGCAAGGCTAATCTATGAAACAGAGGAATCAGGTGAGGGGCTTACAGTGCAGGACAATGCCTGGGGTAAAGCCATGGATGCTGAAGTTCAGTGGGTTCATGTGGCTGACGTCCACAGCTCATACACCAAAACGCCACCCATGATGATGAAAGTTTTATTGAATGGCACATGGAGCTGGACACGGGAGCTAGCCAGTCCCTCATGAGTGCACAACAATTTGAGAAACTTTGGCCACACAGAGCTAGCAGGCCCAAACTGAAACTAATTAATATGCAGCTACGAACGTACACCCAAGAGAGCATTCCAGTGCTAGGCAGTGCAAACGTGGTGGTAACAGACAATGGGTCACAGAACCAGCTGCCACTCTGGATTGTTCCGGGAAATGGCCCTGCGCTTTTGGGAAGGAGCTAGCAAGCTGAGATGTATTGGAAATGGGGGAATGTGCATGCCATTTCATCTGTGGAGCGAAGCTCATGCTCATAGGTACTACAAAAATTCGGGTCACTGTTTCAACCCGGTGTCGGAACGTTCAAGGGCACAAAAGTAGTTATACGCATCACCCCGGACGCCAGACCAGTGCACCACAAAGCCAGAGCGGTGCTGTACGTGATGCATGAGAAAATAGAGAGTGAACTGGATAGGCTGCTCAGAGAGGGCATAATTTCGCCTGTTGAATTCAGTGACTGGGCAAGTCCCAATGTTCCTGTCCTTAAAGTGGACGGCTCGGTTAGGATCTGCAGTGATGATAAAGCTACCATCAATCGGGTGACCCTGCAGGACCAATACCCGCTTCTGAGGGCGGAGGACCTTTTTGCCACGTTGGCAGGTGGTAAGCTGTTCACTAAATTGGACCTCACTTCGGCCTACATGACTCAGGAATTGGCTGAAGAATCCAAGCTTCTGACCACCACCACGATGCAGAAGGGTTTATTCATCTACAACAGGTGTCCTTTTGGCATCCGTTCGGCGGCCGCCATCTTTCAGAGAAACATGGAAAGCTTGCTGAAATCCATTCCCGGCACAATCGTATTCCAGGACGACATCCTAATAACGGGTCGAGACACTGAGGAACTCCTCCACAACCTGGAGGAGGTGCTATGCCGACTGGACCGGGTAGGCCTGCGGCTGAAGAAGGCCAAGTCTGTGCTTTTGGCCCCAGAGGTCGAGTTTTGGGGCAGGAGGGTTGCTGCAGATGGGATCCGGCCTACCAAATCCAAAACAGAGGCGATCCGCTGGGCACCCAGGCCTGGCAACACGTCGGAGTTGCGATCTTTCCTGGGACTTTTGAACTATTTCGGGAACTTCCTGCCGAACTTAAGCACATTGTTGGAGCCATTACACATGCTCCTGCGTAAGGGTTGCGAATGGTTTTGGGGGGGACTGTCAAGAATGGGCTTTCAACAGGGCGCGGAACCTGCTTTGTTTTAACAAACTGTTTTAACATGCGATGCATCATCAAACAGGGTTGAGTGTGTGTTGCAGCAAGGTAACGGAGACGGACAACACCAACCGGTGGCTTATGCCTCCAGGTCGCTCTCCCAGGCAGAGTGTGGGTACGGCATGGTCGAAAAGGAAGCACTCGCTTGCGTTTATGGTGTGAAAAAAATGCACCAATACCTTTTCGGCAGACCGTTCGAGTTAGAAATGGACCACAAGCCGTTAACTTCTCTATTGTCCGACAGCAAGGCGGTCAATGCAAATGCGTCAGCTCGCATACAGCGATGGGCCCTCACGCTGGCTACGTATGACTACACCATACGGCACTGGCCAGGCACCGAAAACTGCGCTGACGCGCTCAGAAGGATTCCTCTTGCCACCACCGAGGGGGCGGCGGAGCAAAGCGCTGAGATGGTCATGGCCGTCGAGGCTTTTGACACCACAGGCTCCCCCATCACAGCCCTCCAGATCAAACTCTGGACCAACAGGGACCCCCTCCTATCCATGATAAAGAAATGTGTCCTGACGGGGGATTGGACGCCCACGCACGGGGCGTGCCCCGAGGAGGTCAGACTGTTTCAGAGACGGATGGATGAGCTCTCCATCCAAGCCGACTGCCTGCTATGGGGCAGCCGAGTGATCATGCCCCATAAGGGGAGGGAAGCATTCATCAGGGAACTCCACAGCGAGCACCCTGGCATCATGTTAATGAAGGCCATTGCCCGATCACATGTATGGTGGCCGAAGATTGATTCAGACCTGGAACACTGGGTTCGCAGGTGCACGACGTGTGCCCAGCTGGGCAATACCCCCAGGGAGGCCCCACTCAGCCTGTGGCCCTGGCCCACCAAGCCTTGATCACGCATTCATGTGGACTATGCGGGCCCGTTCATGGGAAAAATGTTCTTGATAATTGTCGATGCATACTCGAAATAGATCGAGTGTATCATATTAAACTCGTGCACGACATCCATCACCGTGGAGAGCCTGCGCACGGTTTTCGCGACCCATGGCTTACTGGACATTCTGGTCAGCGACAATGGCCCATATTTCACCAGCCATGAATTCCAGGAGTTTATGTAGGGTAATGGCATCAAACATGTCTGTACGGCGCCGTTCAAGCCGGCTTCCAATGGCCAGGCAAAACGTGCGGTTCAAGTCATAAAGCAAGGCATGCTCCGCATCCAAGGACCCTCTCTGCAGTACTGCTTATCACGCCTCCTGCTGCCAATAGATCCCGGCCGCACTTGCTCACGGGAGTTCTGCAGCGGTACTCCTCATGAAACGTACGCTCAAAATGCAGCTGCCCCTCATCCACCCAACCCTGGCAGACATTGTTGAGGGCAAGCGCCAGTCCCAAACCGAGTGCCACGATCGTAACTCAAGGGAGAGGTGTATAGAAGTGGATGATCCGGTATTTGTACTTAACCATGCATTGGGACCCAAGTGGCTGGAGGGCACCGTAATTGGTAAAGAGGGAAACAGGGTCATAGTGGTCAGACTCAATAATGGGCAGATATGACGCAAACACTTGGACCAAGTAAAGAAAAGGTTCAGCATGGACACCGATGAACATGAAGAAGAGCATGAGATGTCAACCACACCACAGCCAGTGGACGAGCAACAAGGACAATCACCAGCATGCACAGTCCCTGCAGCCAGCCCGGACAAGCCGGAATCACCTCAGGTGACAGAAACGCATGCCAATGCTCAGCTACCAGAGCCTCAACTGTGGCGCTCCACGAGAGAGCGTCGACCACCTGATAGACTTAACCTTTGAGTCAAAAAGACGTGAGGGGGGAGGTGATGTCATGTATGTAACCAGCATACTACTGTAACACTTATACAATTGTAACCCTCATGTAACCACTACATACGGTATATACTTACTAGAAATGCACACCTTAACCACAGGGGGTGTACTTGTGGGAGAAACTCCTTACCTGGAGATTCAGGTATATAAGAGGAGGTCCCTCGCAGGGCCAGACTCCTTGGTCCAGGTAATAAAGGTGAAGGTCACAGAGTGACTGTGTCTGCAGTACGTGCCTTGTATGATTATGTTTAAGAGTTAAGGACTCAACAAATAGAATGTCTCAGGTGACAGCAGGTAGATGGACCCGCTGGACAGCAGTTTTGGAAGCTCTTAATCTCCATGTCGTCCGGGCCAGCTCGGTTAATCCCGCAACTATGCTCCCGATGTCAGAATCGAGGGAGCAAGAGCGGGGAGAATGTGAAGAGCATGACAGCATGGAGATTTTAAAAGAAACAGAAGAAGCAGCCTTAGCAGCAGAGGAGCCTCTGCACAACCCAGACCTCATCCTGTTTACAGATGGTTCCTCCTTTGTTGACAATTGTACCAGAAAAGCAGGATGGGCTGTTACAACCTTATATGAGGTAGTGGCAAAAGGATGTTTACCCTCAGGAACGTCAGCACAACAGGCCGAGTTACGGGCCCTGTCAGAAGCATGTCGAATAGCAGAAGGACAGACAGCTAATGTCTACACAGATTCGCGTTATGCTTTTGGAGTCGCTCACGACTTTGGTCTGTCATGGCGGAAAAGAGGATTCCTCACTGCTGCTGGTACACCTATCCGAAATGGATAGAAGTCCGAGACTTACTAGAGGCCATACAATTACCTCAAGAAGTGTCCATCCTGAAGTGTAAGGCCCATACCAAGGAAAACACCACAGAAGCACAGGGAAATGCCCTAGCCGACCAGGCAGCTAAAGATGCCGCCTCACAGGGCGCTCCCCCAGAAGAACCAACACAGATGTGCAGATTGAAAGCACACAAGACTCTGACACGAGACCTTCAAACAATGCAAGGCGAGTGCTCCCGAGAGGAAAAATGGTCATGGATTGAGGCAGGAATTAAGCAAAAATGGTGTCTGGAGACAAAGAATTACCGACAAGCCAGTTGCGCCACAAGCATTTATGCCTTTTTTAGCCCAACAGATCCACTCGTGGGGACACTTGGCCTCACAACAGATGACGGCACAGTTCCAGAAAAGCTGGTGGGGTCGGGGATTTAAAAAACATGCCCAGCTGGTAGCAGACCGCTGTGTGGTCTGCCAGAAAAATAATTCTGGACCCATCACGGTAATGCCCCAACTGAGGCCCCCTGCCCCTGTCGGACTATTCCAGCACCTGCAGGCTGATTGTATATCTCTTCCTTCATGCCAAGGATACACTAACATTCTTGTCATGGTCGACAGATTCTCTAGATGGTTAGAAGCTGTCCCAACTAAAAGAGCCGCAGCCAATCACACTGCAAAGGTCTTGTGTAAGGATTACATTTCCCGATGGGGAGTCCCGAGTAGCATTGACTCAGTTCAGGGAACACACTTCACAGGTGCTGTCTGCCAAGAAGTCTGTAGGTTACTGAACATTACATGGGATTTACACTGTCCTTATCACCCAGAATGATCAGGACAAGTAGAGCGAATGAATCAAACTCTGAAACAACGGCTTGCCAAATATCAACAAGAAGGAACACCATGGCCCCAGGCGCTACCAATAGTGCTATGTAGCATTAGAGCAACCCCGAACAGAACTACAGGTCTAAGCCCATTTGAAATGATAACAGGAAGACCCATGTCGCTGCCAGGAACTATCGATTTACGGAAAGCTGATGTTCACTTAATGAGTGACACTTTGTTTTCATACTGTCAGAACCGAACTAATGCTATTAGTTCTGTTTCCCGACAGGTATCGGCAGCTTGGGGTAATCCACCCGAAGGAGGACATGACATCATCCCGGGAATCTGGGTGTATGTGAAAAAGTTGCATAAAGAACTTTGGGTGCCAAGTGGGAGGGACCTTACCAAGTGTTATTGACCACCCAGACAGCTGTTAAAGTCCAAGGAAAGAAAGTCTGGATCCACGCCTCACACGTTAAACAAGCACCCGTAACTGAAGCTGAAATCTGATCAGGACAATTACTTTTTGCCAAAATGTAGAAATTTACTGTACTACTGACTTTAGGTAATCTATGCATTTGCCTACGTCTTACTAGCCGACCCTCTCCACCAAAGGGAAGTAGTAGGGTACCCAGGGAATTACATGTAAATACCTTTTTATATATGTCATACATTTATGCCAAACAAGGTAACATTTCTAGTTGTTGGGTGTGTACGCATATTCCTATTCACTCAAAGGGAGGGATTCCCTTGAGGCCAATTCCCTTGAATATCTCGGAAATGGCTGAGTGGATAATTAATCAAAACAAAACAGGCAATGCGTTTCAGGATACGAAAGACTTGGCACGTAAATGGAAGTCAGCAGGTTACAATCGGACTACCTTTGAGGGGGGTACCAACCATGCTACAATAATTCCAAATGGCCCCCATTTTTGTTATCACTAATACAACGGGAATAGGAAGACCGGAGGAATTGGTCTGTCTGATTAGAAACATCAAAGGAGGCCAAAATATGGGGTATAGTAACTGCTCCTGGAATTATAATGTAATCAAGCCACGGAACCGTCCAAACTGGGCCAATTTGAAAATTCCTAATGTATCGGTAATCCTGAATAAAACAGATGAAAAAGCCTGGACAGGCCACGGAGTGATGCTGACAAAGAAACAGCTAACATGCATTGTCTATAATGGCACCTATTGGGTGTGTGGCCACAAGGCCTACCCTTGGTTGCCCCAGAATTGGACGGGATCCTGCTATTTAGCCTACATTGTGCCATATATGTATCATATAAAGTCACTATCAGAATATCTACACCGTTCTAAGAGAGCTACCACAGAAACAGAGAGGTTCTTTGCCATTCTGATCCCCAGGTATGGGACCGCTAGACTGGCAAGGGAATCCATTAACATGGCATCCGTTGTAGAATGGGTAGCCAATGATGTCTCAGAGGTCCTAGTTAAAATCAATGCAGAAATGGTAGCAATCCGCACAGTAGCCTTACAGAATAGACTGGCCGTTGACTACATCCTGGCTGAAAAGGGAGGTACTTGCGCCCTACTTGGAACTGAGTGTTGCACATATATCCCAGATGGCTCCGAAGAAATTGCCCACTTAGCGGAGCATATCCAAAAGGAGGTAGAAAAACTTAAGCAACCCCAATTATTCACTTTGTGGAGCAGAGCCACTGAATGGCTCAATAGGAACTTCATTGGTGGAAGGTTTAATTCTATTCGTTGTAATTATTTTACTTTTATATTGTTTGTTTATGTTGATTAAATGTTGTTGCAACCAGGCGGCTGTAGCTGCTGTCCTGGATTAAAATGGAATGAGGTTAATTAACCTACTAAAACCAGACTTCCATTGTGGCCATGATGGAATTCGGGTTGATATAAATTTGTGTGGCAGCTACTAGTCCGGATATGTGGCAAAACACATCAACAAATTTTAGAAGGAAACTTTATTAACATATATGAAATTATTTTGTAGAATGTTTAACCAGTGATACCTGATGTTTTATGATTCAGTTTGTGAAAGAATCAAAGGGGGCATGATAGAGAATTCAAACAGGCTGCAAAGTTGAGAAAACACAGACCCATGTCTACATGAGAATGAGCACAGTGCATTAAGTCATCAATCAACTTGACATTTCAGGATTTTTGGCAGCGAGCCAATTAGGCGTTAACAACATATCAATTGAGCCAATAAGGTGAAAGGAGGCAAGTTCATTTCTGTAAATTGATCCAGGATAAGAACAGCCATTTTTGCCATGTGTTCTCAGAAGGACAAAGGATTGGCAATTAGCCAGAGCTTGTTGCTGCTGCTAGAATAAAATTACTTTAAATCTACAACCGGAGTTCGCATCTCATTGAAAATTAAGAGATCTAACACCTAACAGTGCGTCAATCGGCAATAATTTTGGCCTCCTGGCCTTGGACACCCACAACCTTTCAAACTGTTTGACACTCATCAGGGACTGGCTGGCCCCCGTGTCCAGCTCCATTAATACTGGAATGCCATTGAGGATCACTTTCATCATTATCGGTGGCGTCCTGGTATATGAAATGTATATGTGCTCCACATGAACTCGCTGAACTTCAGCTTCCAGCAATTTCCCCCACTATTCATTTGGCCTCGTAGGGCTTACCATCAGGCCCGTGATCCTCGTATATTAACCTGGCTGCAGGCTTCCTGCACATATGCGCCAATTGACTGCTGACGTTGCAGTTTCTGCCGGTATATTGCTGATACCTGCAAGCTCTGGCTGGGTGTTTGCCTCCACACATCCAGCATGAGCTAGAGGCCCCATTGTTGCAAACAAAAGGTCCATTACCTGTCAATCATCTCTGACTGTCTCTGTAACTGTCATTAAATGCACCATTAACAGGTGTTGATCGCCCTATTACTGGCCGCATTGTCCATTGCGATGGCATGACTAGCCGTTCAGCTTGCCATTGTCTCTGTTGAATTCCCCCTTTGGGTTCGACTGTATGCTGGGACATGTCCGATTGCCCTTGTCTGCCTAGAGAACTGTGTTAACAATGTTGATTCCCTGATCGTTTGCCACATTTGAGCCAAGATTTTTGCCACAACTCATTCTGGTCTCTTCCTCGCCTGAGATAATTGTCTGGGCTATCAGAGCCGCCACTTCCAAGGTCAAGTCATTGGTCTCAATCAGTTTCCTGACAGCCCCAGCATCCCCGATGCCCTCAATAAAAAAGTCTTGCAGCATCTCCACTCTGCATTCATCTGGGAACTTAGATAGGCTCGCCAGTTGCTGGAGATCTGCCACGAAATCTAGAATGCTTTGCCCTTCTCGCCGCTGGTGCGTGTGAAACCGGTGTCTCGCCATGTGCATGCTATTCGATGGTTTAAGGTGTTCCCCGTCAACTTACTGAGCTCCTCAACCATCTTGTCCGCAGGCTTCTCTGGTGCTAGAAGGTCCTTCATCAGGGATTACGTTCTGGATCCACAAACCTTCAGGAGATGAGCCCTGCGTTTGTCGGCCAAATCTTGTCCCAATCATTCCTTACTGACAAAACTTTGCTGTAGTCTCTCAATAAAGTCGTCCCAATCATCACCAACACAGTACCTCTCTTCTGTGCTGCTAGTGACCATGCTCGCGTGGTTTAAATCCTAGCTTCTCGTCGCCAATAATATGTCCTTACTATACAGTATAAATGCACACGAGGCCCATACTTGAGACCAGTTACCTTTATTACCAAGAGCTCAAGAGACAGACGGTGGGTGCAGCTTCCCCTTTTATACCTGAAAGTCCAGGTTAGGAGTGTCTCCCACAAGTTCGCCCCCTGTGGTTAGTGTTCTCAATGTGTACAACTTAGGTCAGCTTATACATGGGTTACAATGATAGTTGAATACATGACAGCAACGAGCACAGGGTGTGATAGGTGAGCAGGAACTGGTGCGAGTTAGGACACAGGGCAGCGAGCACAGGGAGTGATGGTTGAGTGGGACATGGGCAGCAGAGTTTTGAATGACCTCGTTAACAAAGGGTAGATAATGGAAGACCAGCCAGGAGTGCCTTGGAATAGTCCAGTCTGAAGCTTAACTCCGGATCAAATATGACACCAAGGTTGTGAACAGTGTGGTTCAGCCTCGGACAGGAGCTGGGGAGAGGGATGGAGTTGGTGGCTAGGGAATGGAGTTTGTGGTGGGGACTGGAAACAATGGCTTTGGTCTTCCCAATATTTAATTGCAGAAATTGTCTGCTCACCTTATCTGTGATTGACAGGATGGGAGCAGCGAGGCCACGAGAGATGGCAAGGTCAAGGGCTGTGAATATGGGTTGGAGAGTTCACATGGAGGGAGAGAGTAACGGAGAACAGGAGGGCAATGAACCCAGAGAGAGAGCATGATGAATTTAGGCTGGAATCAGCGAGGATGACAACTCGCTTGGTGCTGATGCTGACGGAGGAAAGCAGTGAGGATATTTCGGTGAGAACATTGTTATGGTACTTGGGTGGGTGGCAGAGAATGAGAATGTTCAGTGAGAGGGTGGAATATGGTGAGATGTTCAAAGGAGGAGAACGTGTCGGAGGGTAGGGGGACAGACCAAGGTGTGATTTGGTGATAGGTCACACAGCCACCACGGCGGTCTGGGCGGGGCAAGGGATGGAAGGTATAGTGTAAGGGGTGGTTTGCAGGGGGTCAGCTTTCCCTTCTGACCTTATATGAGGTCTGACCTCCGAATCGCTCCCATACCCTTGGTTCTAGACACTGGAATTATGAAGGGATTGTGACAGACTTGGACAGACAATCCAGGTTTCAAGGTAGGAAGCAGATATGGCTTTATTGTGTTTAAAAAGAAGTAAAAGGCACACCTTTAGTAACACACACAGACCAATACACACTGAAGGGTACAACACATTGAATAAATTGTCAAAGTACAGCCTGTGGGGAAAAGAACACAGCTTAAACTCTAAATGGGGTAAAAACAAGAATGCAAATACTTTTACACAAGTTATCCCAGCCTCCCCCCTCCCAATTCCCCTAACTAACTAAGTTATAGCTCTGGGGGTTCAGGGCTATGCTCACCAATCCCTTTAGACAGTTGCCGGTGAATCACGGTTTTGGGGTTCGCTGCACTTGGCCTGCTAGGCGAGCCGTACCCTGGATGGAGGAGAGGACCTCAGACTGTGCAGTCTTCGGTTGGGGTGCGTCCGTTGATGCGGTAAGTTGCGTTTAGGATGTCTGGGATAAGTACCCACTTTCTTTGGCTTTAGTTAGTCCTTTTAGGTAATTTCTCACCCGTTGGCCGTTCAGAAGTAGATTGTAGAGTGGTTGTCAATTTGGTTGCCGACAACCTTCCGTTTCGTGGGCCTAGTGCTCGGTCAGTTCCCGATCAGTTCTGGTAGTTTCCTTCACCATTCCATCTCTTCACTGTAGAGCAAGCAGGTTGCTTGTCTGTGTCTGTGCTCCAGTCTGTGCTCCACTTCTCTCCTGTCCTCTGCCAGCCTCTGTGTTCTGCTAGTCTTTTCTTGTAAAACTGGGGGATAGATGTATCCAAAAAAAAAGGCTCCGTTATCTCCCATCAAATCTCTTGGGCTCTGTTTAAACTGTCTGTCCATTGATTTTCAAATGTCTCCTTTGTCAGCAGTAACTCGATTACGGTGTGAGAATGTGCTATCACTGGGTTTGCATTGTTTTAGGATTGTCCAGTTTTTCTGATCATGATTTCTATTGTGCTTGATTGGGTAATTCGATTATCTCTTAGGGGGTGAATAGCTCCCCGGGACAGTCTGGGATCCTTAATACACAAATTTGGCCCCACCTCCTGTATTTGTTAATTCATTTTCGCAGCCAAAATTGTAGAATCTTAAAATTGATATGCTCCTTCCCATAGATGTTTAGGGGATCTCAAGCTTCTGTAATTTAGGTCCATTTTGAATTCCCTTTCCTTTGAGTCCAAACACTGGGGAGGGGGGGGTCTCCATGAATGCATCCCCTTTTATCCCCCACAGGCTTCGTCTGCCCCTTTAAACTCATTTTAAAAACCCAGAAAGGGATTCTTCTCCTCTGTAGGGGAAAGGTACCTGGAAACTTTGCGAGATATTGGTAAATTCTACATTCCCCCACTGTGATACCATATCACTTATGGTATCATTCTTCGAGGTGAGCAAAGTTCCTGACTCCCAAGAGATAACCTTCCCCGTAAATTAGCTAAACTAATACCCAAAATGCATTACACTTATGCAACATATCCATAGATGCACACTTTTCCCTTTACAGGTAGAAACGTTTTGTATTTACACCCTCCCAGCTTGGAGGGGGTTAAATCACTACAATTGCATTTCAGCACAGTTACATTTCATTTCAGTTACCGATACATTATATTCACCAGCATATAGGCAACGTACAACCACATTACAAAAGGAAAAAAACATAGATTAAAATTAAAGAACATCAACTGGTCTCCTGAGGTTTGTCCATCACCCGGTAATGTCTGGATCCTGCCCTTGAGAACTGCTCTCAGGCTGGCTGACACACAAGACAAACTCAAAATAATCACCTGAACATGACTGCAACAGACCCTCAATTCTAAACTAAACCTTAAAATGTAAAATGGTGCAGTCAGCTGCTTTAAACTACAATTAGAGCTATGTACAACCGCCACCCGTCTCCGGGTGGCCTGGTTAGTCCCTGTCAGGCCCATGCCTTGTGCAGCCTGATAGCCGCCTGGATGCTAGGGTTTCCCCGCAGCTGGTGAGCTGGAGACCCTTGTCTCTGGGACAGCTCGTTGCTACTGCTCCTGTGAGACCCGCACCGCTGGAGGCGGCTGGCTGGTGGTCCCTACTCTGAGCGGCCTCTGTACTCCTGACCTTTGGCCTTTCCTGTCGGGCTGCCCTTCTCCTAGGGTAGAATCGCTGAGGCTCAGATGCAGGTGACCACGGTATCTTTGGCCGTGGTGTACGGAAGGTCCTTCTGAGGGATTGGGTTACTGGGGGTGTGTCCGAATCCCAAACGATGGGTGGGATAGCCCCTCCAGTACTGCAATTCACCGCCCCTATAGGCACGGATTCTGAGCCTGCCACATTCCCTGTGGGCCCTCCACCGTCGGTGGCGGCCAACGGAGGGTCCCTGTCCTGAGGACGGTTCACCACTCCCGGCTGCCCTCTGTGCTTGGCTGAACCTGGGTTGTACAGCTTGCATTGGTTGATGTGGAACCGCTTAGTACGACGGGGCAGCTTTATGGCATAGACCATCGGGCTTGCCTTGTCCACAATGCTGTATGGCCCCATATATAATGCTTCAAAAACCCCGACCCGAGCATAGTTCCTCACCATGACCTGGTCCCCTATCTCCCATTTGTGGTGTATGCTGGGTTCTAGCAGCAATCGGTTCCCCTGATGCTGTCTGCCCATGTTACTAGCAGCCTGCCAGTGAATCTGTTTGAGGTGTTCAAACAGGTTCCTGACAAACCGGTCCCGGTTCACCTCTCTGAGCTGCCCTTCTGTGAGCACCGGGGCTAGGACATGGGTGGGGGTCCGCATGATCCGGCCAGTCATGAGCTCGTATGGGGAATACCCGCTGCTCTTTGACTGGCTGGCTCAGATCCCCATTAGGACCAATGGTAAGACCTCCACCCACTTTTGGGGTGAGTCTCCCGTTTCCTTCCGCAGCCTTTCTTTAATGGTGCGGTTTAAACGCTCCACAATACCAGATGACTGTGGATTGTGGGCAACATGCCATTTCCCCTCACTGCCGAGCACCTTAAGGGTTGCCTGCATTACCTGCCCGGTGAAATGGCTCCCCTGGTCCGACTCCACATACTGTGGGAGCCCCCACCGGGAGAACACTTCCCTCACTAGAATCTTAGCTGTCCCTAGTGCGGTGGCTGTTCGGCAGGGGAAGGCTTCAACCCATTTTGAGAACACGTCCACCAGGACTAGGCAGTATTTGTAGCCTCCCTGGGCGGTGGGTAGGGGCCCCATGTAGTCAATTTGGATTGAATGCCATGGTCCCTCTACCCTCCTGACGTGTCCTAGGGACACCTTCCTTTTCTGGGGGTCAGGGTTGTTCGCAGTACACACCAGGCAGTTCACACAGAACTCGCGGACGTCCTCCCTGAGTCCCGGCCACCATCCTGCCTGTTCCACCCGTTGCCAGGTGGTCTCAGGCCCGGGGTGTCCCGCTCCTGGACCCTCATGGGCCAGTTTTAGGAATTCCCTCTGGTGCTGCGGCACGACCCATTGTCCCTCTTTAAACAGCATGCCTTCCTTAACGGTAATGGCTGCTGTGCCGTACGGACCTTCTACTCTCTCTCCTCTAGCTAGCGCGTTCAGGACAGCTTTCAGGACTGGGTCCTGTGCCTGAACTGTATTTTAGTCCGGGGCCAAAGCTGTCCCTGTACTCTCTGCTGCCCTGTTCTTATTCTTGACCGCTGCTATGCGGCCCGTGTTATAGGGGTCCCAGAACTTTCCCATGCGGGCACCTTCTTTGGCCAGTTTGTCAGCCTGTTGGTTTCCCTCTGCACGGGGTTCGGTTTTTGAATGGGCCTTCACCTTATGTATGTAGACCTTTCCTTCTTCCCCCACCGCTGTCATGATTTTCTCCAGCAGGGGCTTGATTGCCAGGGGTCTCCCGTCAGCGGACGTGTATCCGCGACGGGACCAGATAGCCAGGTACTCCGTACATGAATTGCAGGTGAACATACTGTCCGAGCAAATCGTGTACGGGGTAGGGAATTCCTCGGGGTGGGTCACCACGTACATTACGGCGGACAGTTCAGCATGCTGGGCGCTCATGGTGCTGGGGAGCTTGATTGCCAGGGCAATACCTGCCCTTGGGTCATAGACTCCGCACCCAGTGAGTCGTTCGCCAGCAGATACCGTGCTGGACCCGTCCACGTAGATGTCCCAGCCTGTAGGGTGTAACCCCTCCCGAAGGCCAATGTTTACCTCCCATACCCCTTCTATGGAGCACCTGTGGGCTTTCCCTGGATAGATTAGGTTGGCTGCGAGCCTTGGCTCGCGGGGGGCCTTCTACTCTGAGGTCCATCTGGGAGAGGAGCAGGGTCCAGCGAGCAATGCGGGCACTGCTCACCGTCCCGTCCTTAATACTCCCATCTAGGAGCATCTGAGTAGGTGTGTGGTGGGTTAGGCATGTTAGAGGAGACCCTCCCGTGAAGATCAAGGATCTTTTCACTGCCCAATGTGTGGCTAGGCTGTGTCTCTCACAGTTGGAGTACCCCTTCTCCACATCTGTGAGGATCCTGGAGGAGAAAACCACCGGTCTCAGCTGGCTGTGCCGCTCTTGAAGCAGCACTGAGCTCAAACTGTCCCCGCTGGCTGCCACCTCCAGGAAAAACTCCTTTCCTACATCTATCGCTCCTAAGGCTGGCGCGGTCTGCAAGTCCTTCTTGAGCTGATTAAATGCTGCCTCGCAACCCTCATCCCAGTCCCACTCTACCCCCTTGTGTAGGAGCCTGAGCAGAGGGGCTGCGGTGGCTGCATAATCCTCAATGAAGTCTCTACAGTACCCGGTGAGCCCTAGAAAGGATCTTACCCCTGTCACTGTGTTGGGGGCTGGTAACTCCTGTACTGCCTCCCTTCTAGCCTTGTCTATGGCCCTTTCCCCAGCGCGCACAGTCAGCCCCAGGAATTTGACTTCCTTCTGGCCGATCTGTGCCTTCTTGGGGTTTACTTTAAACCCTTCTCCTTTTAGCAGCTCCAGCAGCTCAGCCAGCAGTGGGCCATGTTCCTCCCCCTGATCGGTGAACAGAAGCAGGTCATCCACATACTGCACCAACTGCTGGGGTCTGCTAAAGCCCTTTAAACAGTTCGCCATGCATTGGTGAAAAATGCTGGGACTATTGTGGAAGCCTTGGGGAAGACAGTTCCACGTGTATTGTTGGCCCTTAAAGGTAAAGGCGAACTTGTACTGGTCCTTCCGTTTTAAAGGAATGGACCAGAACCCATTTGAAATATCCAGCACCGTGAAAGTGGTCGCAGATGCTGGAATACTCCCTATGAGATCCGCTACGGCTGCTACAGTGGGTGCACAGGCAGCGATATCCTTATTTAGTACTCGATAGTCCACGGTGGCCCTCCATGAGTTGTCCGTTTTTCTTAACCGGCCACAGTGGAGAGTTCACATGGGTTGCTATCGGTCTTAATACCCCTTGCTCTACCAGTGATCCCAGCGCCGTTGTCAGGTCTGCCTCTGCCTCCCTGGGGAAGTTATATTGCTTTTGTGGTCAGGTCATGGGGTCCCTTACTATACCAACCTCCACCCCCGTTACCCTACCACAGTCATGTTTGTGGGTGGCAAATACTGCAAGGTGTGCCCGTACATATGCCTGGTACTCCACTGGGGTGTTACTGACCAGTAATTCCACGTCATAACCCTCCTTTGGCTTCACGGTACACAATGTTCCTTTGGCCCCCTTTTCTGGGATCACTGCCACCTCACCTTCCCTATCAGTCACAATGGCTCCCCAGAGACAGTGGTTCCTGAGATCCACTAGGATCTGGTGGCCAATGATAAAATCAGACCCCAGGATCCCTTTTCCCTTCTGCTCCCATTTCATCAGGACACACTTCCATTTGGTTTTGAGTGTCCCTAACTGAATGGTGAGGGGGATGGAAAACGAACCAGTTTGCTCATTGCCTGTGAACCCCACTAGACAGTACGGGACCCCGTTCGAAAGAGGTGAGGTAGCTAGGTTATCTGCATATACAAGGGTGCTGGAAGCACCAGTATCTAGCAGGTAGGTTCCTTTCACTTTCTCCACCTCCATCGTAACGCACGGTCTCTTCCAGTCATCGTACTCTAGCGAACACAGGTACACAGGCTGCACTGGCCTTAGTCATGCATCTGGGTGGGTTGGAGCAGAGGGTTTTACCGTACCGGCTACTGCACCGGTTGCGATAGCTACTGCTCCCTGTCCGTTTCTGAGTGTCTTTAGGGCGGCTACGAGTGTCTCATATGAGTCGAGTGTTCCTGCCCCGGCCTTACGGGCTGGGGATGAAGTGGCCTTTCCCTTAGTCTCTTTCCATGGGTTCCTACAGTCCTTCCTCCAGTGCCCACTTTTCCCACACCCAAAACACTCGTCCCCTTTGTGGAGAGGGTTCCCACCTTCCTGATGCCACACTCTCTTGCCTTGGCTGGGTTTAATCTCATGGACCCTCCCTTTAGAGGAGGGCTCCTCTGTCCCTCTACTGTTCCGGTAAGCCAGTGTCAACTGTCTGACCACTGTCTCCTCGGTGGTTCTGGGATCTCTTGGATCGAACCAGACCTGGGCTTTTGCCTTTACTCCAGGTAAGCTGTTTGCCACCAGGCTGCGGAGCCAGTGAGCCAGCTCATTAGGGTTCAGGTGGGCCGGTCAAGAACTCCACTACAGGCCCTTTCGTAGACTGGCCACAACCTGTCGGCAAAAGCCTGTGGAGTCTCCCCATAGAGCTGCACTGTTTTCTCCACTCGGGAGAAAGGACTTCCGTCGTTCATACACATGGCCTCTAGAACCTCCTCCTTAACCGTAGCGTATGTGTTTCGCCCCTTTCTGCTGTCTGCAGAGAGGGAATGGCACAGCTTGGTGTCTAGCGAGAGGAGCAACAGCATAGCCTGCTCTGAATCATCGCACCCGTTAATATCCCCTGTGTGTTCCACTTCCAGGAAGTGTACCGAGGGATCCCCCTGTTGGGTGAGCTTACTTAGGTGGCCTATCATAGCCCTCAGTTTTTGGGTGTCATGGGGGACTACGAAGTTGCTTTCTAGGGGTCCTGCTGCCCCATTGGCATCAGGCGGGCCAAACTTCTGCTGCCGGACCGGGTGCATTGGCCCTGGTTCCGGCCCTTCTTGTATTGGCTCGCCCTCTTCCCCCTGCTGCCAAGCCGAGTTAAAACTCGGGGCTGCTGGTGTTGGTAGTTTGCAATCCTTGCCTGCCCCGCACTCTGGCTGACACCCCTGCTGCCCTGGGCCATTCCTGAGAGCTGCAGGCAGTGACTGAGGAGTTTCTCCTTGCCCAACCAGGTGTTCCTGGGCTAAACCCGGGTTTATCAAGCACACCATGCCTTTAGTCCGGGATAGAGCAAGGTTCAAGCTTTGGATCGGCTCCTGCCTCAAATTCCCTGGCACTGGCTACCTTATAAGCTACCTGAATGTCTCTCACCCTCTCCCCGTACTCTTTAACTTGCTTGGCGAGGCAGGAATTCTCTTCCCGCAATGCCAGTTCGCTATTCTTAGCTTCAAAAATCTGACACTGTAAAAGTTCCAATTGGGTTTTGTGCCTTTCTTTAGTAAGCTCTCTACTTTCCTTTAACTGTCCCACCTCTGTCCACCTCTGCCCTTGCGCTGGACCTCTCTTCTGTCTCAATACTCCCTTTAATTTCTCATTCTCCTCATCTAGAAGCCGGATCTGTTGCTGAAGGCAAGTTAGCTAAATGGCCTTCTCTATCGACTTTTTATGGTCCTTGCTCTCGGTCCATTGAGCTGCAGCATCTTCTGGACGCTCAGTATACAATAGATCGAGTACCCACTCCTTAGCCACATTTACCCTCTTAAACACATACAGGGAAATCCCCTCTTCCATTTTGCTTCGTTTCCTGAAACCAGTCTCTCTCTTATCACGTCCCTTGTACCAGTGTCCCATCTGGGTCGCCATGTGTAAGGGGTGGTTTTCAGGGGGTCAGCTTTCCCTTCTGACCTTATATGAGCAGTTCCGAATCGCTCCCATACCCTTGGTTCTCGACACTGGAATTATGAAGGGTCTGTGACAGACTTGGACAGACAATCAGTTTCAAGGTAGGAAGCAGGTATGGCTTTATTGTGTTTAAAAAGAAGTAAAAGGCACACTTTTAATAACACACACAGACCAATACACACTGAAGGGTATAACACATTGAATAAATTGTCAAAGTACAGCCTGTGGTGAAAAGAATACAGCTTAAACTCTAAATGGGGTAAAAAGGAGAATGCAGATATATTTACACAAGTTATCCCAGCCTCCCCCATCCCAGTTCCCCTAACTAACTAAGTTATAGCTCTGGGGTTTCAGGGCTATGCTCATCAATCCCTTTAGACAGTTGCCGGTGAATCACGGTTTCGGGGTTCACTGCACTTGGCCTTCTAGGCGAGCCGTACCCTGGACGGAGGAGAGGACCTCAGACTGTGTAGTCTTCGGTTGGGGTGCGTCCGTTGATGCGCTAAGTTGCGTTTCGGATGTATGGGATAAGTACCCACTTTCTTTGGCTTTAGTTAGTCCTTTTAGGTAATTTCTCACCCGTTGGCCGTTCAGAAGTAGATTGTAGAGTGGTTGTCAATTTGGTTGCCGACAACCTTCCGTTTCGTGGGCCTAGTGCTCGGTCAGTTCCCGATCAGTTCTGGTAGTTTCCTTCACCATTCCATCTCTTCACTGTAGTGCAAGCAGGCTGCTTGTCTGTGTCTGTGCTCCAGTCCGTGCTCCACTTCTCTCCTGTCCTCTGCCAGCCTCTGTGTTCTGCTAGTCTTTTCTTGTAAAACTGGGGGATAGATGTATCCAAAAAAAAAGGCTCCGTTATCTCCCATCAAATCTCTTGGGCTCTGTTTAAACTGTCTGTCCATTGATTTTCAAATGTCTCCTTTGTCAGCAGTAACTCGATTAGGGTGTGAGAATGTGCTATCACAGGTTTTGTTTTCGGATTATCCAGTTTTTCTGACCATGATTTCCATTGTGCTTGATTGGGCAATTCGATTATCTCTTAGCGGGTGAATAGTTCCCCCAGACAGTCTGGGATCCTTAATACACAAATTTGGCCCCACCTCCTGTATTTGGTAACTCTTTTTCGCAGACAAAATATTGTAGAATCTTAAAATTGATATGCTCTTTCCCATAGATGTTTAGGGGATCTCAAGCTTCTGTAATTTAGGTCCATTTTGAATTCCCTTTCCTATGAGTCCAAACACTGGGGGGGGGGCGGTCTCCATGAATGCATCCCCTTTTATCCCCCGCAGGCTTCATCTGCCCCTTTAAACTCATTTTAAAAGCCCAGAAGGGATTCTTCTCCTCTGTAGGGGAAAGGTAGCTGGAATCTTTGCGAGATATTGGTAAATTCTACAATAGCCGGGTGGGGAGACTTCGTTTAATGGTAAAGTGTCATCACCCCTCAGTCAGGTTTCCGTCAGGGCCATGATGTCGATGCAATCATCCACGATCAGCTGATGGATGGCAACGGCCTTGTTCGCAAGTGAACGGACATTCTGAAGGATGATGGGAAGAGGATCGGTGATGGCTGATCCACTGCCGGCGTCCACAGGGTCAGCGCTGGGGGTGGGGGGGAGTTGGACAGGGAGAACGTTGGAAATATGATCCCCCAGTGGGCACGCTGGGCGGGAAGGTCGGTGAGAGAGTAGGATGGGACAGTCGGGGTTGCTGCTCGTGAGGAGGCAGCGATGAGTGCCTCGATGGGCCCTTCGGAGGATGCCAAGAGAGGCAGAGGGAAGCTGTAGCCTTGTCTCGGATGGAGTCACGACTTGGACAGCGGCAGGAGAGCAGGAAGGTCAGAGAGTAATGGAGGGTTGGGGTCGGGATTTGGGAGGGGGAGAAATGATAGGAGGCATGACGGCAGGAGAGAAGGTTGCAGGAGGGGTAAAGAGAAAAGAAGTAAAAAAAGGAATAGAAAAACAAAGTGATGGTCTCAGGTCCGGAGCGGCAGATAAAATGTGCACACAGATGGGCAGAGGGAAAATTGCAGTTACACGGGCCTGGTTACCGAGCAAATGCTCCAATCAAATCAGCCCATGTACAACCTGACTACCGCCATGCAGACTCTGGGTGGCTACATGTTTGACAACTTAAATGGGTTGTCAGCGATGTACCCCGCACGGTGTGCAGGTGTGCAGGCACACAGCCGTATGGCACTCGGGAGGTCCCGCGCAGGATGCTCACAAGCAGGTGCCTCTGGAAGATACTGCAGAGTGTGGCCACCCAATAAATCTCCTCTGGACCCTCTCCAGTGCAATCACATCCTTCCTGTAATGTGGTGACCAGAACTGCACGCAGTACTGTAGCTGTGGCCCAACCAGTGTTTTATACAGTTCAAGCATAACCCCCCTGCACTTGTATACCTTGTTAACCACCTAATCTACCTGGCCTGCTATAATAAATAGTCAGCACGGGAAGGGCATGTTTGACCAACTGAGTTATTTGAAGAGCTAGCAAAAGGGGTAATGTGGTATACCTGGACCTTGCGGCCCTGTAGACGGTGAACTGGCACTGTACACCGTCATTACCCCTCTGAAACTGACCACAACTTCAGGATTCAGTGCATGCACAGCCTAAGACAGAAATCCTGAAGTTACAGTCTGTCATTCTCTGCTCCTATATAGGATGTGCTGTGGAACCCCACCCCCCAGTGCCGGCAATCTATGAAATATCTCAAATCATGTAAACGTGGGCTCTTCTGCAGTAATATCGCTGTTAAACACTCCATTAAATCTTAGGCCTTGTTGGATTGGGTGTAACTGGGGTTTAACAGTGTATTGACTGCTAACCATAAGTTATGGCCCTGAAAAACTCATTTTAATTTTGTGCAGTGTCAAATTTATCAATTTTAATAAAAATTTAAATTTCTGAGACGTGAAAAAGAAATGTTGATTATTTTAAAGTGTGTCCACTTTTATTTCAGGTTTTACCCTACTGCGTGAGAGCTTTGTTCTTATCTCACATTTTTACCCACTTCCTGGTTTGTTGTCTGTGAGAATTCTGCATTGCGATTAGCTGCTTAGAGAATTTCTTGCCATCACCGCAGCTCGCACTGGGGTTTCCCACGATACTCCGTTGATTCGAATTACTCATCGGAAAACCCAAACTTCTCGACACAGGGACCGCGTGATCTTTGTTTGAAGCTTACGCCGGGGTCAGCGACAAACGCCTTCGCTTCACTGCCAACCGCAAATTACAGGCCATTATATTTGGATTTCGAAAAAGCCTTTGATAACGTACTACATAGTAAACTCGTGACTAAGGTCAGAACATGTGGAGTCAGGGGACAGGTAGCAGAATGGAGAGCACGCTGGCTGCAAAACACAAAATAGAGAGCCGGGATAAAAAGGTTACTCAGGTTGGTGGAAGGTGGGACCTGATGTTCCACAGGGATCGGTGCTGGGACCTGTCGTTCCACAGGGATCAGTGCTGGGACCCTTGGTGTTCCACAGAGATCGGTGCTGGGATCTGATGTCCCACAGGGATCGGTGCTGGGACATCGTGTTCCACAGGGATCGGTGCTGAGGCCTGGTGTTCCACAGGGATCGGTGCTGGGACCTGGTGTCCCACAGGGAAAGGTACTGGGACCCCTGGTGTTCCACAGGGATCAGTGCTGGGACCTGGTGTTAGATTGGGATTGGTGCTGGGACCTGGTGTTCCACAGGGATCGGTGCTGGAACCCCTGCTGTTCCACAGTGATTGGTGCTGGGACCTGGTGTTCCACAGGGATCGGTGTTTGCACCACTGGTGTTCCACAGGGATTGGTGCTGGAACCACTGATGTTCCACAGGGATCGGTGTTGGGAACTGGTCTTCCACAGGGATCAGTGCTGGGACCTGGTGTTCCACAGGGATCGGTACTGGGACTGCTGGTGTCCCACAGGGATAGGTGCTGGGACGTGGTGTCCCATAGGGATCGGTGCTGGGACCACTGGTGTTCCACAGGGATCGGTGCTGGAACCTGGTGTTCCACAGGGATCGGTGCTGGGACCTGGTGTCCCACAGGGATCGGTGCTGGAACCCATGCTGTTCCACAGGGATTGGTGTTTGGATCTGGTGTTCCACAGGGATTAGTGCTGGAACCGCTGATGTTCCACAGGGATCGGTGCTGGGAATTGGTGTTCCACAGAAATCGGTGCTGGAACCCCTGGTGTTCCACAGGGATCGGTGCTGGGAACTGGTGTTAGATTGGGATCGGTGCTGGGACCGGTTGTTCCACAGGGATCGGTGCTGGGACATGGTGTTCCACAGGGATCGGTGCTGGCACCAGGTGTTCCACAGGGATCAGTGCTGGGACCTGATGTGCCACAGGGATCGGTGCTGGGACCGCTGATGTCCCACAGTGATGGGTGCTGGGACCTGGTGTCTCACAGGGATCCGTGCTGGGACCCCTGGTGTTCCACAGAGATTGGTACTGGAACCTGGTGTTCCACAGGCATCGGTGCTGGAACCACTGGTGTTCCACAGGCAACGCTGCTGGGACCTGGTGTTCCACATGGATCGGTGCTGGGACCTGGAGTTCCACAGGGATCGGTGCTGGGACTTGCTGTTCCATAGGGATCAGTGCTGGGATCACTGGTGTTCCACAGAGATCGGTGCTGGGACCTGGTGTGCCACAGGGATCGGTACAGGAACCACTGGTGTTCCACAGGGATCGGTGCTGGGACCTGGTGTTAGATTGGGATTGGTGCTGGGACCTGGTGTTCCACAGGGATCGGTGCTGGAACCCCTGCTGTTCCACAGGGATTGGTGCTGGGACCTGGTGTTTCACAGGGATCGGTGTTTGCACCACTGGTGTTCCACAGGGATTGGTGCTGGAACCACTGATGTTCCACAGGGATCGGTGTTGGGAACTGGTCTTCCACAGGGATCGGTGCTAGGACCTGGTGTTCCACAGGGATCGGTGCTGAGACCACTGGTGTCCCACAGGGATCGGTGCTGGGACGTGGTGTCCCACAGGGATCGGTGCTGGAACCACTGCTGTTCCACAGGGATCGGTGCTGGGACCACTGGTGTTCCACAGGGATTGGTGCTGGGACCTGGTGTTCCACAGGGATCGGTGCTGGGACCTGGTGTCCCACAGGGATCGGTGCTGGAACCCATTCTGTTCTGCAGGTATCGGTGCTGGGACCTGGTGTTCCACAGGGATCAGTGCTGGGACCTGGTGTCCCACAGGGATCGAAGCTGGGACCTAGTGTCCCACAGGGATCGGTGCTGGGAGCACTGGTGTTCCACATGGATCGGTGCTGGGTCCGCGGGTTGTTCCACAGGGATCGGTGCTGGGATCACTGCTGTTCCACAGGGATCAGTGCTGGGATCACTGCTGTTCCACAGTGATCAGGGCTGGGACCTGGTGTCCCTCAGGGAACGGTGCTGGGACCTGGTGTTCCACATGGATCGGTGCTGGGACCGCGGGTTGTTCCACAGGGATCGGTGCAGGGACCTGGTGTTCCACATGGATCGGTGCTGGGACCTGGTGTCGCAGAGGGATCGGCGCTGGGACAAGGTGTCCCACAGGGATCGGTGCTGGAACCCATTCTGTTCTGCAGGGATTGGTGCTGGGATCTGGTGTTCAACAGGGATCGGTGTTTGCACCACTGGTGTTCCACAGGGATTAGTGCTGGAACCGCTGGTGTTCCACAGGGATCGGTGCTGGGAATTGGTGTTCCACAGAAATCGGTGCTGGAACTCCTGGTGTTCCACAGGATCGGTGCTGGTACCTGGTGTTAGATTGGGATCTGTGCTGGGACCTGGTGTTCCACAGGGATCGGTGCTTGAACCCCTGCTGTTCCACAGGGATTGGCGTTGGGACCTGGTGTTCCACAGGGATCGGTGTTTGCACCACTGGTGTTCCACAGGGATTGGTGCTGGGACATGGTGTTCCACAGGGATCGGTGCTGGAACCACTGGTGTTCCACAGGTATCGGTGCTGGGACCTGGTGTTCCACAGGGATCAGTGCTGGGACCTGGTGTCCCACAGGGATCGAAGCTGGGACCTAGTGTCCCACAGGGATCGGTGCTGGGAGCACTGGTGTTCCACATGGATCGGTGCTGGGTCCGCGGGTTGTTCCACAGGGATCGGTGCTGGGATCACTGCTGTTCCACAGGGATCAGTGCTGGGATCACTGCTGTTCCACAGTGATCAGGGCTGGGACCTGGTGTCCCACAGGGAACGGTGCTGGGACCTGGTGTTCCACATGGATCGGTGCTGGGACCGCGGGTTGTTCCACAGGGATCGGTGCAGGGACCTGGTGTTCCACATGGATCGGTGCTGGGACCTGGTGTCGCAGAGGGATCGGCGCTGGGACAAGGTGTCCCACATGGATCGGTGCTGGGACCGCGGGTTGTTCCATAGGGATCGGTGCAGGGACCTGGTGTTCCACAGGGATCGGTGCTGGGACCTGGTTTTCCACAGGGATCGGTGCTGGGACCTGGTGTCCCACAGGGATCGGTACTGGGACCGCGGGTTGTTCTACAAGGATCGGTGCTGGAAGCTGCTGTTTCACAGGGTTCAGTGCTGGGATCACTGCTGTTCCACAGGGATCGGTGCAGGGACCTGGTGTTCCACATGGATCGGTGCTGGGACCTGGAGTTACACAGGGTTCGGTGCTGGGACATGGTGTCCCACAGGGATTGGTGCTGTGACCTGGTTCCACAGAGGGATCGGTACTGGGACCGCTGGTTTCCCAGAGGGATCGGTGCTGTTACCTAGTGTTCCACAGAGATAGGTGCTGGGATCTGGTGTTCCACAGGGATCAGTGCTGGAACCTGATGTTCCACAGGGATCGGTGCTGGGACCTGGTGTTCCACAGGGATCGGTGTTGGGATCTGGTGTCCCATAGGGATCGGTGCTGGGACCACTGGTGTTCCACAGGGATCGGTGCTGGAACCTGGTGTTCCACAGGGATTGGTGCTGGGACCTGGTGTTCCACAGGGATTGGTGTTTGCACCACTGGTGTTCCACAGGGATTGGTGCTGGAACCACTGATGTTCCACAGGGATCGGTGTTGGGAACTGGTCTTCCACAGGGATCAGTGCTGGGACCTGGTGTTCCACAGGGATCGGTACTGGGACTGCTGGTGTCCCACAGGGATAGGTGCTGGGACGTGGTGTCCCATAGGGATCTGTGCTGGGACCACTGGTGTTCCACAGGGATCGGTGCTGGAACCTGGTGTCCCACAGGGATCGGTGCTGGAACCCATGCTGTTCCACAGGGATTGGTGTTTGGATCTGGTGTTCCACAGGGATTAGTGCTGGAACCGCTGATGTTCCACAGGGATCGGTGCTGGGAATTGGTGTTCCACAGAAATCGGTGCTGGTCCCCCTGGTGTTCCACAGGGATCGGTGCTGGGACCTGGTGTTAGATTGGGATCGGTGCTGAGACCGGTTATTCCACAGGGATCGGTGCTGGGACATGGTGTTCCACAGGGATCGGTGCTGGGAGCTGGTGTCCCACAGTGATGGGTGCTGGGACCTGGTGTCTTACAGGGATCCATGCTGGGACCCCTGGTGTTCCACAGAGATTGGTACTGGAACCTGGTGTTCCACAGGCATCGGTGCTGGAACCACTGGTGTTCCACAGGCAACGCTGCTGGGACCTGGTATTCCACATGGATCGGTGCTGGGACCTGGAGTTCCACAGGGATCGGTGCTGGGACTTGCTGTTCCATAGGGATCAGTGCTGGGATCACTGGTGTTCCACAGAGATCGGTGCTGGGACCTGGTGTTCCACAGGGATCGGCACAGGAACCACTGGTGTTCCACAGGGATCGGCACAGGAACCACTGGTGTTCCACAGGGATCGGTGCTGGGACCTGGTGTTAAATTGGGATTGGTGCTGGGACCTGGTGTTCCACAGGGATCGGTGCTGGAACTCCTGCTGTTCCACAGAGATTGGTGCTGGGAACTGGTGTTCCACAGGGATCGGTGTTTGTACCACTGGTGTTCCACAGGGATTGGTGCTGGAACCACTGATGTTCCACAGGGATCGGTGTTGGGAACTGGTCTTCCACAGGGATTGGTGCTGGGACCTGGTGTTCCACAGGGATCGGTGCTGGAACCCCTGCTGTTCCACAGGGATTGGTGCTGGGACCTGGTGTTTCACAGGGATCAGTGTTTGCACCACTGGTGTTCCACAGGGATTGGTGCTGGAACCACTGATGTTCCACAGGGATCGGTGTTGGGAACTGGTCTTCCACAGGGATCGGTGCTAGGACCTGGTGTTCCACAGGGATCGGTGCTGAGACCACTGGTGTCCCACAGGGATCGGTGCTGGGACGTGGTGTCCCACAGGGATCGGTGCTGGAACCACTGCTGTTCCACAGGGATCGGTGCTGGGACCACTGGTGTTCCACAGGGATCGGTGCTGGGACCTGGTGTTCCACAGGGATCGGTGCTGGGACCTGGTGTCCCACAGGGATCGGTGCTGGAACCCATGCTGTTCTGCAGGGATTGGTGCTGGGATCTGGTGTTCAACAGGGATCGGTGTTTGCACCACTGGTGTTCCACAGGGATTAGTGCTGGAACCGCTGGTGTTCCACAGGGATCGGTGCTGGGAATTGGTGTTCCACAGAAATCGGTGCTGGAACCCCTGGTGTTCCACAGGATCGGTGCTGGTACCTGGTGTTAGATTGGGATCTGTGCTGGGACCTGGTGTTCCACAGGGATCGGTGCTGGAACCCCTGCTGTTCCACAGGATCGGTGCTGGTACCTGGTGTTAGATTGGGATCAGGGCTGGGACCTGGTGTTCCACAGGGATCGGTGCTGGAACCTGGTGTTCCACAGGGATTGGCGTTACGACCTTGTGTTCCACAGGGATCGGTGTTTGCACCACTGGTGTTCCACAGGGATTGGTGCTGGGACATGGTGTTCCACAGGGATCGGTGCTGGAACCACTGGTGTTCCACAGGTATCGGTGCTGGGACCTGGTGTTCCACAGGGATCAGTGCTGGGACCTGGTGTCCCACAGGGAGCGAAGCTGGGACCTAGTGTCCCACAGGGATCGGTACTGGGAGCACTGGTGTTCCACATGGATCGGTGCTGGGTCCGCGGGTTGTTCCACAGGGATCGGTGCTGGGATCACTGCTGTTCCACAGGGATCAGTGCTGGGATCACTGCTGTTCCACAGCGATCAGGGCTGGGACCTGGTGTCCCACAGGGAACGGTGCTGGGAGCTGGTGTTCCACAGGGATCGGTGCTGGGACCTGGTGTTCCACAGGGATCGGTGCTGGGACCTGGTGTTCCACAGGGATCGGTGCTGGGACCTGGTGTCCCACAGGGATCGGTACTGGGACCGCGGGTTGTTCTACAGGGATCGGTGCTGGAAGCTGCTGTTTCACAGGGTACAGTGCTGGGATCACTGCTGTTCCACAGGGATCAGTGCTGGGACATGGTATCCCACAGGGATCGGGACTGGAACCTGGTGTTCCACAGGGTTCGGTGCTGGGACATGGTGTCCCACAGGGATCGGTGCTGTGACCTGGTTCCACAGAGGGATCGATACTGGGACCGCTGGTTTCCCAGAGGGATCGGTGCTGTTACCTAGTGTTCCACAGAGATCGGTGCTGGGATCTGGTGTTCCACAGGGATCAGTGCTGGGACCTGATGTTCCACAGGGATCGGTGCTGGGACCTGGTGTTCCACAGGGATCGGTGTTGGGATCTGGTGTCCCAATAGGGATCGTTGCTGGGACCACTGGTGTTCCACAGGGATCGGTGCTGGAACCTGGTGTTCCACACGGATAGGTGTTGGGATCTGGTGTCCCATAGGGATCGGTGCTGGGACCACTGGTGTTCCACAGGGATCGGTGCTGGAACCTGGTGTTCCACAGGGATTGGTGCTGGGACCTGGTGTTCCACAGGGATCGGTGTTTGCACCACTGGTGTTCCACAGGGATTGGTGCTGGAACCACTGATGTTCCACAGGGATCGGTGTTGGGAACTGGTCTTCCACAGGGATCGGTGCTGGGACCTGGTGTTCCACAGGGATCGGTACTGGGACTGCTGGTGTCCCACAGGGATAGGTGCTGGAACCCATGCTGTTCCACAGGGATCAGTGCTGGGACCTGATGTGCCACAGAGATCGGTGCTGGGACCGCTGGTGTCCCACAGTGATGGGTGCTGCGACCTGGTGTCTTACAGGGATCCATGCTGGGACCCCTGGTGTTCCACAGAGATTGGTACTGGAACCTGGTGTTCCACAGGCATCGGTGCTGGAACCACTGGTGTTCCACAGGCAACGCTGCTGGGACCTGGTGTTCCACATGGATCAGTGCTGGGACCTGATGTGCCACAGAGATCGGTGCTGGGACTTGCTGTTCCATAGGGATCAGTGCTGGGATCACTGGTGTTCCACAGAGATCGGTGCTGGGACCTGGTGTTCCACAGGGATCGGCACAGGAACCACTGGTGTTCCACAGGGATCGGCACAGGAACCACTGGTGTTCCACAGGGATCGGTGCTGGGACCTGGTGTTAAATTGGGATTGGTGCTGGGACCTGGTGTTCCACAGGGATCGGTGCTGGAACTCCTGCTGTTCCACAGAGATTGGTGCTGGGAACTGGTGTTCCACAGGGATCGGTGTTTGTACCACTGGTGTTCCACAGGGATTGGTGCTGGAACCACTGATGTTCCACAGGGATCGGTGTTGGGAACTGGTCTTCCACAGGGATTGGTGCTGGGACCTGGTGTTCCACATGGATCAGTGCTGGAACCCCTGCTGTTCCACAGGGATTGGTGCTGGGACCTGGTGTTTCACAGGGATCAGTGTTTGCACCACTGGTGTTCCACAGGGATTGGTGCTGGAACCACTGATGTTCCACAGGGATCGGTGTTGGGAACTGGTCTTCCACAGGGATCGGTGCTAGGACCTGGTGTTCCACAGGGATCGGTGCTGAGACCACTGGTGTCCCACAGGGATCGGTGCTGGGACGTGGTGTCCCACAGGGATCGGTGCTGGAACCACTGCTGTTCCACAGGGATCGGTGCTGGGACCACTGGTGTTCCACAGGGATCGGTGCTGGGACCTGGTGTTCCACAGGGATCGGTGCTGGGACCTGGTGTCCCACAGGGATCGGTGCTGGAACCCATGCTGTTCTGCAGGGATTGGTGCTGGGATCTGGTGTTCAACAGGGATCGGTGTTTGCACCACTGGTGTTCCACAGGGATTAGTGCTGGAACCGCTGGTGTTCCACAGGGATCGGTGCTGGGAATTGGTGTTCCACAGAAATCGGTGCTGGAACCCCTTGTGTTACACAGGATCGGTGCTGGTACCTGGTGTTAGATTGGGATCTGTGCTGGGACCTGGTGTTCCACAGGGATCGGTGCTGGAACCCCTGCTGTTCCACAGGGATTGGCGTTGGGACCTGGTGTTCCACAGGGATCGGTGTTTGCACCACTGGTGTTCCACAGGGATTGGTGCTGGGACATGGTGTTCCACAGGGATCGGTGCTGGAACCACTGGTGTTCCACAGGTATCGGTGCTGGGACCTGGTGTTCCACAGGGATCAGTGCTGGGACCTGGTGTCCCACAGGGATCGAAGCTGGGACCTAGTGTCCCACAGGGATCGGTACTGGGAGCACTGGTGTTCCACATGGATCGGTGCTGGGTCCGCGGGTTGTTCCACAGGGATCGGTGCTGGGATCACTGCTGTTCCACAGGGATCAGTGCTGGGATCACTGCTGTTCCACAGCGATCAGGGCTGGGACCTGGTGTCCCACAGGGAACGGTGCTGGGACCTGGTGTTCCACATGGATCGGTGCTGGGACCGCGGGTTGTTCCACAGGGATCGGTGCAGGGACCTGGTGTTCCACATGGATCGGTGGTGGGACCTGGTGTCGCAGAGGGATCGGCGCTGGGACAAGGTGTCCCACATGGATCGGTGCTGGGACCGCGGGTTGTTCCACAGGGATCGGTGCAGGGACCTGGTGTTCCACAGGGATCGGTGCTGGGACCTGGTGTTCCACAGGGATCGGTGCTGGGACCTGGTGTCCCACAGGGATCGGTACTGGGACCGCGGGTTGTTCTACAGGGATCGGTGCTGGAAGCTGCTGTTTCACAGGGTTCAGTGCTGGGATCACTGCTGTTCCACAGGGATCAGTGCTGGGACATGGTATCCCACAGGGATCGGGACTGGAACCTGGTGTTCCACAGGGTTCGGTGCTGGGACATGGTGTCCCACAGGGATCGGTGCTGTGACCTGGTTCCACAGAGGGATCGATACTGGGACCGCTGGTTTCCCAGTGGGATCGGTGCTGTTACCTAGTGTTCCACAGAGATCGGTGCTGGGATCTGGTGTTCCACAGGGATCAGTGCTGGGACCTGATGTTCCACAGGGATCGGTGCTGGGACCTGGTGTTCCACAGGGATCGGTGTTGGGATCTGGTGTCCCATAGGGATCGGTGCTGGGACCACTGGTGTTCCACAGGGATCGGTGCTGGAACCTGGTGCTCCACAGGGATTGGTGCTGGGACCTGGTGTTCCACAGGGATCGGTGTTTGCACCACTGGTGTTCCACAGGGATTGGTGCTGGAACCACTGATGTTCCACAGGGATCGGTGTTGGGAACTGGTCTTCCACAGGGATCGGTGCTGGGACCTGGTGTTCCACAGGGATCGGTACTGGGACTGCTGGTGTCCCACAGGGATAGGTGCTGGGACGTGGTGTCCCATTGGGATCGGTGCTGGAACCACTGGTGTTCCACAGGGATCGGTGCTGGAACCTGGTGTCCCACAGGGATAGGTGCTGGAACCCATGCTGTTCCACAGGGATTGGTGTTTGGATCTGGTGTTCCACAGGGATCGGTGCTGGGACCTGGTGTTCCACAGGGATCAGTGCTGGGACCTGATGTGCCACAGAGATCGGTGCTGGGACCGCTGGTGTCCCACAGTGATGGGTGCTGGGACCTGGTGTCTTACAGGGATCCATGCTGGGACCCCTGGTGTTCCACAGAGATTGGTACTGGAACCTGGTGTTCCACAGGCATCGGTGCTGGAACCACTGGTGTTCCACAGGCAACGCTGCTGGGACCTGGTGTTCCACATGGATCGGTGCTGGGACCTGGAGTTCCACAGGGATCGGTGCTGGGACTTGCTGTTCCATAGGGATCAGTGCTGGGATCACTGGTGTTCCACAGAGATCGGTGCTGGGACCTGGTGTTCCACAGGGATCGGCACAGGAACCACTGGTGTTCCACAGGGATCGGCACAGGAACCACTGGTGTTCCACAGGGATCGGTGCTGGGACCTGGTGTTAAATTGGGATTGGTGCTGGGACCTGGTGTTCCACAGGGATCGGTGCTGGAACTCCTGCTGTTCCACAGAGATTGGTGCTGGGAACTGGTGTTCCACAGGGATCGGTGTTTGTACCACTGGTGTTCCACAGGGATTGGTGCTGGAACCACTGATGTTCCACAGGGATCGGTGTTGGGAACTGGTCTTCCACAGGGATCGGTGCTAGGACCTGGTGTTCCACAGGGATCGGTGCTGGAACCCCTGCTGTTCCACAGGGATTGTCGTCGGGACCTGGTGTTCCACAGGGATTAGTGTTTGCACCACTGGTGTTCCACAGGGATTGGTGCTGGAACCGCTGGTGTTCCACAGGGAACGGTGCTGGGACATGGTGTTCCACAGGGATCGGTGCTGGAACCACTGGTGTTCCACAGGTATCGGTGCTGGGACCTGGTGTTCCACAGGGATCAGTGCTGGGACCTGGTGTCCCACAGGGATCGGAGCTGGGACCTAGTGTCCCAGAGGGATCGGTGCTGTGAGCACTGGTGTTCCACAGGGATCAGTGCTGGGACCTGGTGTCCCACAGGGATTGGAGCTGGGACCTAGTGTCCCACAGGGATCGGTGCTGGGAGCACTGGTGTTCCACATGGATCGAAGCTGGGTCCGCGGGTTGTTATACAGGGATCGGTGCTGGGATCACTGCTGTTCCACAGGGATCAGTGCTGGGATCACTGCTGTTCCACAACGATCAGGGCTGGGACCTGGTGTCGCAGAGGGATCGGCGCTGGGACCTGGTGTTACACAGGGATCGGTGCCGGGACCTGGTGTCCCACAGGGAACGGTGCTGGGACCTGGTGTTCCACATGGATCGGTGCTGGGACCGCGGGTTGTTCCACAGGGATCGGTGCAGGGACCTGGTGTTCCACATGGATCGGTGCTGGGAACTGGTGTCGCAGAGGGATCGGCGCTGGGACCTGGTGTCCCACATGGATCGGTGCTGGGACCGCGGGTTGTTCCACAGGGATCGGTGCAGGGACCTGGTGTTCCACATGGATCGGTGCTGGGAACTGGTGTCGCAGAGGGATCGGCGCTGGGACCTGGTGTCCCACATGGATCGGTGCTGGGACCTGGTGTCCCACAGGGAAAGGTGCTGGGACCTGGTGTTCCACAGGGATCGGTGCTGGGACCTGGTGTCACACAGGGAAAGGTGCTGGGACCTGGTGTTCTACATGGATCGGTGCTGGGACCTGTTGTCCCACAGGGATCGGTGCTGGGACCGCGGGTTGTTCCACAGGGATCGGTGCAGGGACCTGGTGTTCCACATGGATCGGTGCTGGGACCTGGTGTCGCAGAGGGATCGGCGCTGGGACCTGGTGTCCCACATGGATCGGTGCTGGGACCGCGGGTTGTTCCACAGGGATCGGTGCAGGGACCTGGTGTTCCACAGGGATCGGTGCTGGGACCTGGTGTCCCACAGGGATCGGTGCTGGGACCTGGTGTTCCACAGGGATCGGTGTTGGGATCTGGAGTCCCATAGGGATCGGTGCTGGGACCACTGGTGTTCTACAGGGATCGGTGCTGGAACCTGGTGTTCCACAGGAATCGGTGCTGGGACCTGGTGTTCCACAGGGATCGGTGTTTGCACCACTGGTGTTCCACAAGGATTGATGCTGGAACCACTGATATTCCACAGGGATAGGTGCTGTGACGTGGTGTCCCATAGGGATCGGTGCTGGGACCACTGGTGTTCCACAGGGATCGGTGCTGGACCCATGCTGTTCCACAGGGATTGGTGTTTGGATCTGGTGTATCACAGTGATTAGTGCTGGAACCGCTGATGTTCCACAGGGATCGGTGCTGGGAATTGGTGTTCCACAGAAATCGGTGCTGGAACCTGGTATTCCACAGGGATCAGTGCTGGGACCGCTGGTGTCCACACAGATTGGTGCTGGGGCCTGGTGTTCCACAGGAATCGGTGCTGGGACCTGGTGTTTCACAGGGATCGGTGCTGGGACCTGGTGTTCCACAGGGATCGGTGCTGGGACCGCTGGTGTCCCACAGGGATCGGTGCTGGGGCCTGGTGTTCCACAGGGATCAGTGCTGGGACCTGATGTTCCACAGGATCGGTGCTGGGACCTTGTGTTCCACAGAGATCGGTGTTGGGATCTGGTGTCCCACAGTGATCGGTGCTGGAACCGCTGTTGTTCCACCGGGATCTGTGCTGGGACCTGGTGTTCCACACGGATATTTTCTGGAACCACTGGTGTTCCACAGGGATCGGTGCTGGGACCTGGTGTTCCACAGGGATCGGTGCTGGGACCTGGTGACCCACAGGAATCGGTGCTGGATCGATCCACTGGTGTTCCACAGTGATCGGTGCTGGGGCCTGGTGTTCCACAGGAATCGGTGCTGGGACCTGCTGTTTCACAGGGATCGATGCTGGGACCTGGTGTTCCACAGGAATCGTTGATGGGACCTGGTGTTTCACAGGGATCGGTGCTGGGACCTGGTGACCCACACGAATCGGTGCTGGATCGATCCACTGGTGTTCCACAGGGATCGGTGCTGTGGCCTGGTGTCCCACAGGGGTCGGTGCTGGGACCGCAGTTGTTCCACAGGGATCGCTGCTGTGACCGCTGGTGTCCCACAGGGATCGGTGCTGGGACCACTGGTGTTCCACAGGGATCGGTGCTGGGACCAGGTGTTCCACATGGATCGGTGCTGGGACCGCGGCTTGTTCCACAGGGATTGGTGCTGGGACCTGGTGTTCCACAGGGATCAGTGCTGGGAACTGGTGTCCCACAGGGATCGGTGCTGGGACCTGGTGTTCCACAGGGATCGGTGCTGGGACCTGGTGTCCCACAGGGATCGGTGCTGGAACCCATGCTGTTCTGCAGGGATTGGTGCTGGGATCTGGTGTTCAACAGGGATCGGTGTTTGCACCACTGGTGTTCCACAGGGATTAGTGCTGGAACCGCTGGTGTTCCACAGGGATCGGTGCTGGGAATTGGTGTTCCACAGAAATCGGTGCTGGAACCCCTGGTGTTCCACAGGATCGGTGCTGGTACCTGGTGTTATATTGGGATCTGTGCTGGGACCTGGTGTTCCACAGGGATCGGTGCTGGAACCCCTGCTGTTCCACAGGGATTGGCGTTGGGACCTGGTGTTCCACAGGGATCGGTGTTTGCACCACTGGTGTTCCACAGGGATTGGTGCTGGGACATGGTGTTCCACAGGGATCGGTGCTGGAACCACTGGTGTTCCACAGGTATCGGTGCTGGGACCTGGTGTTCCACAGGGATCAGTGCTGGGACCTGGTGTCCCACAGGGATCGAAGCTGGGACCTAGTGTCCCACAGGGATCGGTACTGGGAGCACTGGTGTTCCACATGGATCGGTGCTGGGTCCGCGGGTTGTTCCACAGGGATCGGTGCTGGGATCACTGCTGTTCCACAGGGATCAGTGCTGGGATCACTGCTGTTCCACAGCGATCAGGGCTGGGACCTGGTGTCCCACAGGGAACGGTGCTGGGACCTGGTGTTCCACATGGATCGGTGCTGGGACCG
Organism: Pristiophorus japonicus; assembly: GCF_044704955.1. Lineage (NCBI taxonomy): Eukaryota > Metazoa > Chordata > Chondrichthyes > Pristiophoridae > Pristiophorus > Pristiophorus japonicus. The sequence continues at coordinate 135,360,170 of NC_091982.1, read as the reverse complement.
CGGGTTGTTCCACAGGGATCGGTGCAGGGACCTGGTGTTCCACATGGATCGGTGGTGGGACCTGGTGTCGCAGAGGGATCGGCGCTGGGACAAGGTGTCCCACATGGATCGGTGCTGGGACCGCGGGTTGTTCCACAGGGATCGGTGCAGGGACCTGGTGTTCCACAGGGATCGGTGCTGGGACCTGGTGTTCCACAGGGATTGGTGCTGGGACCTGGTGTCCCACAGGGATCGGTACTGGGACCGCGGGTTGTTCTACAGGGATCGGTGCTGGAAGCTGCTGTTTCACAGGGTTCAGTGCTGGGATCACTGCTGTTCCACAGGGATCAGTGCTGGGACATGGTATCCCACAGGGATCGGGACTGGAACCTGGTGTTCCACAGGGTTCGGTGCTGGGACATGGTGTCCCACAGGGATCGGTGCTGTGACCTGGTTCCACAGAGGGATCGATACTGGGACCGCTGGTTTCCCAGTGGGATCGGTGCTGTTACCTAGTGTTCCACAGAGATCGGTGCTGGGATCTGGTGTTCCACAGGGATCAGTGCTGGGACCTGATGTTCCACAGGGATCGGTGCTGGGACCTGGTGTTCCACAGGGATCGGTGTTGGGATCTGGTGTCCCATAGGGATCGGTGCTGGGACCACTGGTGTTCCACAGGGATCGGTGCTGGAACCTGGTGCTCCACAGGGATTGGTGCTGGGACCTGGTGTTCCACAGGGATCGGTGTTTGCACCACTGGTGTTCCACAGGGATTGGTGCTGGAACCACTGATGTTCCACAGGGATCGGTGTTGGGAACTGGTCTTTCACAGGGATCGGTGCTGGGACCTGGTGTTCCACAGGGATCGGTACTGGGACTGCTGGTGTCCCACAGGGATAGGTGCTGGGACGTGGTGTCCCATAGGGATCGGTGCTGGGACCACTGGTGTTCCACAGGGATCGGTGCTGGAACCTGGTGTCCCACAGGGATAGGTGCTGGAACCCATGCTGTTCCACAGGGATTGGTGTTTGGATCTGGTGTTCCACAGGGATCGGTGCTGGGACCTGGTGTTCCACAGGGATCAGTGCTGGGACCTGATGTGCCACAGAGATCGGTGCTGGGACCGCTGGTGTCCCACAGTGATGGGTGCTGGGACCTGGTGTCTTACAGGGATCCATGCTGGGACCCCTGGTGTTCCACAGAGATTGGTACTGGAACCTGGTGTTCCACAGGCATCGGTGCTGGAACCACTGGTGTTCCACAGGCAACGCTGCTGGGACCTGGTGTTCCACATGGATCGGTGCTGGGACCTGGAGTTCCACAGGGATCGGTGCTGGGACTTGCTGTTCCATAGGGATCAGTGCTGGGATCACTGGTGTTCCACAGAGATCGGTGCTGGGACCTGGTGTTCGACAGGGATCGGCACAGGAACCACTGGTGTTCCACAGGGATCGGCACAGGAACCACTGGTGTTCCACAGGGATCGGTGCTGGGACCTGGTGTTAAATTGGGATTGGTGCTGGGACCTGGTGTTCCACAGGGATCGGTGCTGGAACTCCTGCTGTTCCACAGAGATTGGTGCTGGGAACTGGTGTTCCACAGGGATCGGTGTTTGTACCACTGGTGTTCCACAGGGATTGGTGCTGGAACCACTGATGTTCCACAGGGATCGGTGTTGGGAACTGGTCTTCCACAGGGATCGCTGCTAGGACCTGGTGTTCCACAGGGATCGGTGCTGGAACCCCTGCTGTTCCACAGGGATTGGCGTCGGGACCTGGTGTTCCACAGGGATTAGTGTTTGCACCACTGGTGTTCCACAGGGATTGGTGCTGGAACCGCTGGTGTTCCACAGGGAACGGTGCTGGGACATGGTGTTCCACAGGGATCGGTGCTGGAACCACTGGTGTTCCACAGGTATCGGTGCTGGGACCTGGTGTTCCACAGGGATCAGTGCTGGGACCTGGTGTCCCACAGGGATCGGAGCTGGGACCTAGTGTCCCAGAGGGATCGGTGCTGTGAGCACTGGTGTTCCACAGGGATCAGTGCTGGGACCTGGTGTCCCACAGGGATTGGTGCTGGGACCTAGTGTCCCACAGGGATCGGTGCTGGGAGCACTGGTGTTCCACATGGATCGGTGCTGGGTCCGCGGGTTGTTATACAGGGATCGGTGCTGGGATCACTGCTGTTCCACAGGGATCAGTGCTGGGATCACTGCTGTTCCACAACGATCAGGGCTGGGACCTGGTGTGGCAGAGGGATCGGCGCTGGGACCTGGTGTCCCACATGGATCGGTGCTGGGACCTGGTGTCCCACAGGGAAAGGTGCTGGGACCTGGTGTTCCACAGGGATCGGTGCTGGGACCTGGTGTCCCACAGGGAAAGGTGCTGGGACCTGGTGTTCTACATGGATCGGTGCTGGGACCTGTTGTCCCACAGGGATCGGTGCTGGGACCGCGGGTTGTTCCACAGGGATCGGTGCAGGGACCTGGTGTTCCACATGGATCGGTGCTGGGACCTGGTGTCGCAGAGGGATCGGCGCTGGGACCTGGTGTCCCACATGGATCGGTGCTGGGACCGCGGGTTGTTCCACAGGGATCGGTGCAGGGACCTGGTGTTCCACAGGGATCGGTGCTGGGACCTGGTGTCCCACAGGGATCGGTGCTGGGACCTGGTGTTCCACAGGGATCGGTGTTGGGATCTGGTGTCCCATAGGGATCGGTGCTGGGACCACTGGTGTTCCACAGGGATCGGTGCTGGAACCTGGTGTTCCACAGGGATCGGTGCTGGGACCTGGTGTTCCACAGGGATCGGTGTTTGCACCACTGGTGTTCCACAGGGATTGATGCTGGAACAACTGATATTCCGCAGGGATAGGTGCTGTGACGTGGTGTCCCATAGGGATCGGTGCTGGGACCACTGGTGTTCCACAGGGATCGGTGCTGGAACCCATGCTGTTCCACAGGGATTGGTGTTTGGATCTGGTGTTCCACAGTGATTAGTGCTGGAACCGCTGATGTTCCACAGGGATCGGTGCTGGGAATTGGTGTTCCACAGAAATCGGTGCTGGAACCCCTGGTGTTCCACTGGGATCGGTGCTGGGACCTGGTGTTAAATTGGGATCGGTGCTGAGACCGGTTGTCTCACAGGGATCCATGCTGGGACCCCTGGTGTTCCACTGGGATCGGTGCTGGGACCTGGTGTTCCACAGGGATCAGTGCTGGAACCACTGGTGTTCCACAGGCAACGCTGCTGGGACCTGGTGTTCCACATGGATCGGTGCTGGGACCTGGAGTTCCACAGGGATCGGTGCTGGGACTTGCTGTTCCATAGGGATCAGTGCTGGGATCACTGGTGTTCCACAGAGATCGGTGCTGGGACCTGGTGGTAGATTGGGATTGGTGCTGGGACCTGATGTTCAACAGGGATCGGTGCTGGGACCTGGTGTTCCACAGGGATCGGTGCTGGGACCTGGTGTCCCACAGGGATCGGTGCTGGAACCCATGCTGTTCTGCAGGGATTGGTGCTGGGGTCTGGTGTTCAACAGGGATCGGTGTTTGCACCACTGGTGTTCCACGGGGATTAGTGCTGGAACCGCTGGTGTTACACAGGGATCGGTGCTGGGAATTGGTGTTCCACAGAAATCGGTGCTGGAACCCCTGGTGTTCCACTGGGATCGGTGCTGGGAATTGGTGTTCCACAGAAATCGGTGCTGGAACCCCTGGTGTTCCACAGGGATCGGTGCTGGGACCTGATGTTAGATTGGGATCGGTGCTGGGACCTGGTGTTCCACAGGGATTGGTGCTGGAACCCCTGCTGTTCCACAGGGATTGGCGTTGGGACCTGGTGTTCCACAGGGATCGGTGCTGGGACCTGATGTTAGATTGGGATCGGTGCTGGGACCTGGTGTTCCACAGGGATTGGTGCTGGAACCCCTGCTGTTCCACAGGGATTGGCGTTGGGACCTGGTGTTCCACAGGGATCGGTGTTTGCACCACTGGTGTTCCACAGGGATTGGTGCTGGAACCGCTGGTGTTCCACAGGTATCGGTGCTGGGACCTGGACTTCCACAGGAATCGGTACAGGAACAACTGGTGTTCCACAGGGATCGGTGCTGGGACCTGGTGTTAGATTGGGATTGGTGCTGGGACCTGGTGTCCCACAGGGAAAGGTGCTGGGACCTGGTGTTCCACAGGGATCGGTGCTGGGACCTGGTGTCCCACAGGGAAAGGTGCTGGGACCTGGTGTTCTACATGGATCGGTGCTGGGACCTGGTGTCCCACAGGGATCGGTGCTGGGACCGCGGGTTGTTCCACAGGGATCGGTGCAGGGACCTGGTGTTCCACATGGATCGGTGCTGGGACCTGGTGTCGCAGAGGGATCGGTGCTGGGACCTGGTGTCCCACATGGATCGGTGCTGGGACCGCGGGTTGTTCCACAGGGATCGGTGCAGGGACCTGGTGTTCCACAGGGATCGGTGCTGGGACCTGGTGTTCCACAGGGATCGGTGCTGGGACCTGGTGTTCCACAGGGATCGGTGCTGGAAGCTGCTGTTTCACAGGGTTCAGTGCTGGGATCACTGCTGTTCAACAGGGATCCGTGCTGGGACATGGTATCCCACAGGGATCGGGACTGGAACCTGGTGTTCCACAGGGTTCGGTGCTGGGACATGGTGTCCCACAGGGATCGGTGCTGTGACCTGGTTCCACAGAGGGATCGGTACTGGGACCGCTGGTTTCCCAGAGGGATCGGTGCTGTTACCTAGTGTTCCACAGAGATCGGTGCTGGGATCTGGTGTTCCACAGGGATCAGTGCTGAGACCTGATGTTCCACAGGGATCGGTGCTGGGACCTGGTGTTCCACAGGGATCGGTGTTGGGATCTGGTGTCCCATAGGGATCGGTGCTGGGACCACTGGTGTTCCACAGGGATCGGTGCTGGAACCTGGTGTTCCACAGGGATTGGTGCTGGGACCTGGTGTTCCACAGGGATCGGTGTTTGCACCACTGGTGTTCCACAGGGATTGGTGCTGGAACCACTGATGTTCCACAGAGATCGGTGTTCGGAACTGGTCTTCCACAGGGATCGGTGCTGGGACCTGGTGTTCCACAGGGATTGGTACTGGGACTGCTGGTGTCCCACAGGGAAAGGTGCTGGGACGTGGTGTCCCATAGGGATCGGTGCTGGGACGACTGGTGTTCCACAGGGATCGGTGCTGGGACCGCGGGTTGTTCTACAGGGATCGGTGCTGGAAGCTGTTGTTTCACAGGGTTCAGTGCTGGGACCTGGTGTCGCAGAGGGATCGGCGCTGGGACCTGGTGTCCCACATGGATCGGTGCTGGGACCTGGTGTCCCACAGGGAAAGGTGCTGGGACCTGGTGTTCCACAGGGATCGGTGCTGGGACCTGGTGTGCCACAGGGAAAGGTGCTGGGACCTGGTGTTCTACATGGATCGGTGCTGGGACCTGGTGTCCCACAGGGATCGGTGCTGGGACCACGGGTTGTTCCACAGGGATCGGTGCAGGGACCTGGTGTTCAACATGGATCGGTGCTGGGACCTGGTGTCGCAGAGGGATCGGCGCTGGGACCTGGTGTCCCACATGGATCGGTGCTGGGACCGCGGGTTGTTCCACAGGGATCGGTGCAGGGACCTGGTGTTCCACAGGGATCGGTGCTGGGACCTGGTGTTCCACAGGGATCGGTGCTGGGACCTGGTGTTCCACAGGGATCGGTGCTGGGACCTTGTTCCCCAGAGGGATCGGTACTGGGACCACTGGTTTCCCAGAGGGATCGGTGCTGTTACCTAGTGTTCCACAGAGATCGGTGCTGGGATCTGGTGTTCCACAGGGATCAGTGCTGGGACCTGATGTTCCACAGGGATCGGTGCTGGGACCTGGTGTTCCACAGGGATCGGTGTTGGGATCTGGTGTTCCACAGGGATCGGTGTTTGCACCACTGGTGTTCCACAGGGATTGGTGCTGGAACCACTGATGTTCCACAGAGATCGGTGTTGGGAACTGGTCTTCCACAGGGATCGGTGCTGGGACCTGGTGTTCCACAGGGATCGGTACTGGGACTGCTGATGTCCCACAGGGATAGGTGCTGGGACGTGGTGTCCCATAGGGATCGGTGCTGGGACCACTGGTGTTCCACAGGGATCGGTGCTGGAACCTGGTGTTCCACAGATAATGGTGCTGGGACCTGGTGTCCCACAGGGATCGGTGCTGGAACCCATGCTGTTCCACAGGGATTGGTGTTTGGATCTGGTGTTCCACAGTGATTAGTGCTGGAACCGCTGATGTTCCACAGGGATCGGTGCTGGGAATTGGTGTTCCACAGAAATCGGTGCTGGAACCCCTGGTGTTCCACAGTGATTAGTGCTGGAACCGCTGATGTTCCACAGGGATCGGTGCTGAGACCGGTTGTCTCACAGGGATCCATGCTGGGACCCCTGGTGTTCCACAGGGATCGGTGCTGGGACCTGGTGTTCCACAGGGATCAGTGCTGGAACCACTGGTGTTCCACAGGCAACGCTGCTGGGACCTGGTGTTCCACATGGATCGGTGCTGGGACCTGGAGTTCCACAGGGATCGGTGCTGGGACTTGCTGTTTCATAGGGCTCAGTGCTGGGATCACTGGTGTTCCACAGAGATCGGTGCTGGGACCTGGTGTTCCACAGGGATCGGTACAGGAACCACTGGTGTTCCACAGGGATCGGTGCTGGGACCTGGTGTTAGATTGGGATTGGTGCTGGGACCTGGTGTTCCACAGGGATCGGTGCTGGGACCTGGTGTTCCACAGGGAACGGTGCTGGGACATGGTGTTCCACAGGGATCGGTGCTGGAACCACTGGTATTCCACAGGTATCGGTGCTGGGACCTGGTGTTCCACAGGGATCAGTGCTGGGACCTGGTGTCCCACAGGGATCGGAGCTGGGACCTAGTGTCCCACAGGGATCGGTGCTGGGAGCACTGGTGTTCCACAGGGATCAGTGCTGGGACCTGGTGTCCAACAGGGATCGGAGCTGGGACCTAGTGTCCCACAGCGATCGGTGCTGGGAGCACTGGTGTTCCACATGGATCGGTGCTGGGTCAGCGGGTTGTTCCACAGGGATCGGTGCTGGGATCACTGCTGTTCCACAGGGATCAGTGCTGGGATCACTGGTGTTCCACAGGGATCGGTGCTGGAACCTGGTGTTCCACTGGGAATGGTGCTGGGACCTGGTGTCCCACAGGGATCGGTGCTGGAACCCATGCTGTTCCACAGGGATTGGTGTTTGGATCTGGTGTTCCACAGGGATTAGTGCTGGAACCGCTGATGTTCCACAGGGATCGGTGCTGGGAATTGGTGTTCCACAGAAATCGGTGCTGGAAACCCTGGTGTTCCACAGGGATCGGTGCTGGGACCTGGTGTTAGATTGGGATCGGTGCTGAGACCGTTTGTCTGACAGGGATCCATGCTGGGACCCCTGGTGTTCCACAGGGATCGGTGCTGGGATCACTGCTGTTCCACAGGGATCAGTGCTGGAACCACTGGTGTTCCACAGGCAACACTGCTGGGACCTGGTGTTCCACATGGATCGGTGCTGGGACCTGGAGTTACACAGGGTTCGGTGCTGGGACATGGTGTCCCACAGGGATCGGTGCTGTGACCTGGTTCCCCAGAGGGATCTGTACTGGGACCGCTGGTTTCCCAGTGGGATCAATGCTGTTACCAAGTGTTCCACAGAGATCGGTGCTCGGATCTGGTGTTCCACAGGGATCAGTGCTGGGACCTGGTGTCCCACAGGGATCGGAGCTGGGACCTGGTGTTCCACAGAGATCGGTGCTGGGATCTGGTGTTCCACAGGGATCAGTGCTGGGACCTGGTGTCCCACAGGGATCGGTGCTGGAACCTGGTGTTCCACAGGGATCAGTGCTGGGACCTGGTGTCCCACAGGGATCGGAGCTGGGACCTAGTGTCCCAGAGGGATCGGTGCTGTGAGCACTGGTGTTCCACAGGGATCTGTGCTGGGACCTGGTGTCCCACAGGGATCGGAGCTGGGACCTAGTGTCCCACAGGGATCGGTGCTGGGAGCACTGGTGTTCCACATGGATCGGTGCTGGGTCCGTGGGTTGTTCCACAGGGATCGGTGCTGGGATCACTGCTGTTCCACAGGGATCAGTGCTGGGATCACTGCTGTTCCACAGCGATCAGGGCTGGGACCTGGTGTCGCAGAGGGATCGGCGCTGGGACCTGGTGTTACACAGGGATCGGTGCCGGGTCCTGGTGTCCCACAGGGAACGGTGCTGGGACCTGGTGTTCCACATGGATCGGTGCTGGGACCTGGTGTCCCACAGGGATCGGTGCTGGGACCGCGGGTTGTTCTACAGGGATCAGTGCTGGAAGCTGTTGTTTCACAGGGTTCAGTGCTGGGACCTGGTGTCGCAGAGGGATCGGCGCTGGGACCTGGTGTCCCACATGGATCGGTGCTGGGACCTGGTGTCCCACAGGGAAAGGTGCTGGGACCTGGTGTTCCACAGGGATCGGTGCTGGGACCTGGTGTCCCACAGGGAAAGGTGCTGGGACCTGGTGTTCTACATGGATCGGTGCTGGGACCTGGTGTCCCACAGGGATCGGTGCTGGGACCGCGGGTTGTTCCACAGGGATCGGTGCAGGGACCTGGGTTTCCACATGGATCGGTGCTGGGACCTGGTGTTGCAGAGGGATCGGCGCTGGGACCTGGTGTTCCACAGGGATTGGTGCTGGAACCACTGATATTCCACAGGGATCGGTGTTGGGAACTGGTCTTCCACAGGGATCGGTGCTGGGACCTGGTGTTCCACAGGGATCGGTACTGGGACTGCTGGTGTCCCACAGGGATAGGTGCTGGGACGTGGTGTCCCATAGGGATCGGTGCTGGGACCACTGGTGTTCCACAGGGATCGGTGCTGGAACCTGGTATTCCACAGGGAATGGTGCTGGGACCTGGTGTCTCACAGGGATCGGTGCTGGAACCCATGCTGTTCCACAGGGATTGGTGTTTGGATCTGGTGTTCCACAGGGATCGGTGCTGGGAATTGGTGTTCCACAGAAATCGGTGCTGGAACCCCTGGTGTTCCACAGGGATCGGTGCTGGGACCTGGTGTTGGATTGGGATCGGTGCTGAGACCGGTTGTCTCACAGGGATCCATGCTGGGACCCCTGGTGTTCCACAGGGATCGGTGCTGGGACGTGGTGTTCCACAGGGATCAGTGCTGGAACCACTGGTGTTCCACAGGCAACGCTGCTGGGACCTGGTGTTCCACATGGATCGGTGCTGGGACCTGGAGTTCCACAGGGATCGGTGCTGGGACTTGCTGTTCCATAGGGATCAGTGCTGGGACCTGGTGTTCCAGAGGGATCGGTGCTGGGACCTGGTGTTCCACAGGGATCGGTGCTGGAACCTGGTGTTCCACAGGGATCGGTGCTGGGATCTGGTGTTCCACAGGGATCGGTGTTTGCACCACTGGTGTTCCACAGGGATTGGTGCTGGAACCACTGATATTCCACAGGGATCGGTGTTGGGAACTGGTCTTCCACAGGGATCGGTGCTGGGACCTGGTGTTCCACAGGGATCGGTACTGGGACTGCTGGTGTCCCACAGGGATAGGTGCTGGGACGTGGTGTCCCATAGGGATCGGTGCTGGGACCACTGGTGTTCCACAGGGATCGGTGCTGGAACCCATGCTGTTCCACAGGGATTGGTGTTTGGATCTGGTGTTCCACAGTGATTAGTGCTGGAACCGCTGATGTTCCACAGGGATCGGTGCTGGGAATTGGTGTTCGATTGGGATCGGTGCTGAGACCGGTTGTCTCACAGGGATCCATGCTGGGACCCCTGGTGTTCCACAGGGATCGGTGCTGGGACCTGGTGTTCCACAGGGATCAGTGCTGGAACCACTGGTGTTCCACAGGCAACGCTGCTGGGACCTGGTGTTCCACATGGATCGGTGCTGGGACCTGGAGTTCCACAGGGATCGGTGTTGGGACTTGCTGTTCCATAGGGATCAGTGCTGGGATCACTGGTGTTCCACAGAGATCGGTGCTGGGACCTGGTGTTCCACAGGAATCGGTACAGGAACCACTGGTGTTCCACAGGGATCGGTGCTGGGACCTGGTGTTAGATTGCGATTGATGCTGGGACCTGGTGTTCCACAGGGATCGGTGCTGGAACCCCTGCTGTTCCACAGGGATTGGTGCTGGGACCTGGTGTTACACAGGGATCGGTGTTTGCACCACTGGTGTTCCACAGGGATTGGTGCTGGAACCACTGATGTTCCACAGGGATCGGTGTTGGGGACTGGTCTTCCACAGGGATCGATGCTAGGACCTGGTGTTGCACAGGGATCGGTGCTGAGACCGCTGGTGTCCCACAGGGATCGGTGCTGGGACGTGGTGTCTCACAGGGATCGGTGCTGGAACCACTGCTGTTCCACAGGGATCGGTGCTGGGACCACTGTTGTTCCACAGGGATTGGTGCTGGGATCTGGTGTTCAAAAGGGATCGGTGTTTGCACCACTGGTGTTCCACAGGGATTAGTGCTGGAACCGCTGGTGTTCCACAGAGATCGGTGCTGGGAATTGGTGTTCCACAGAAATCGGTGCTGGAACCCCTGGTGTTCCACAGGGATCGGTGCTGGGACCTGGTGTTAGATTGGGATCGGTGCTGGGACCTGGTGTTCCACAGGGATCGGTGCTGGAACCACTGGTGTTCCACAGGTATCGGTGCTGGGACCTGGTGTTCCACAGGGATCAGTGCTGGGACCTGGTGTCCCACAGGGATCGGAGCTGGGACCTAGTGTCCCACAGGGATCGGTGCTGGGAGCACTGGTGTTCCACAGGGATCAGTGCTGGGACCTGGTGTCCCACAGGGATCGGAGCTGGGACCTAGTGTCCCACAGGGATCGGTGCTGGGAGCACTGGTGTTCCACATGGATCGGTGCTGGGTCAGCGGGTTGTTCCACAGGGATCGGTGCTGGGATCACTGCTGTTCCACAGGGATCAGTGCTGGGATCACTGCTGTTGCACAGCGATCAGGACTGGGACCTGGTGTCGCAGAGGGATCGGCGCTGGGACCTGGTGTTACACAGGGATCGGTGCCGGGACCTGGTGTCCCACAGGGAACGGTGCTGGGACCTGGTGTTCCACATAGATCGGTGCTGGGACCTGGTGTCCCACAGGGATCGGTGCTGGGACCTGGTGTTACACAGGGATCGGTGCCGGGACCTGGTGTTACACAGGGATCGGTGCAGGGACCTGGTGTTCCACATGGATCGGTGCTGGGACCTGGTGTCGCAGAGGGATCGGCGCTGGGACCTGGTGTCCCACATGGATCGGTGCTGGGACCGCGGGTTGTTCCACAGGGATCGGTGCAGGGACCTGGTGTTCCACAGGGATCGGTGCTGGGACCTGGTGTTCCACAGGGATTTGTGCTGGGACCTGGTGTTCCACAGGGAAAGGTGCTGGGACCTGGTGTTCTACATGGATCGGTGCTGGGACCTGGTGTCCCACAGGGATCGGTGCTGGGACCGCGGGTTGTTCTACAGGGATCGGTGCTGGAAGCTGTTGTTTCACAGGGTTCAGTGCTGGGACCTGGTGTCGCAGAGGGATCGGCGCTGGGACCTGGTGTCCCACATGGATCGGTGCTGGGACCTGGTGTCCCACAGGGAAAGGTGCTGGGACCTGGTGTTCCACAGGGATCGGTGCTGGGACCTGGTGTGCCACAGGGAAAGGTGCTGGGACCTGGTGTTCTACATGGATCGGTGCTGGGACCTGGTGTCCCACAGGGATCGGTGCTGGGACCGCGGGTTGTTCCACAGGGATCGGTGCAGGGACCTGGTGTTCCACATGGATCGGTGCTGGGACCTGGTGTCGCAGAGGGATCGGCGCTGGGACCTGGTGTCCCACATGGATCGGTGCTGGGACCGCGGGTTGTTCCACAGGGATCGGTGCAGGGACCTGGTGTTCCACAGGGATCGGTGCTGGGACCTGGTGTTCCACAGGGATCGGTGCTGGGACCTTGTTCCCCAGAGGGATCGGTACTGGGACCGCTGGTTTCCCAGAGGGATCGGTGCTGTTACCTAGTGTTCCACAGAGATCGGTGCTGGGATCTGGTGTTCCACAGGGATCAGTGCTGGGACCTGATGTTCCACAGGGATCGGTGCTGGGACCTGGTGTTCCACAGGGATCGGTGTTGGGATCTGGTGTCCCATAGGGATCGGTGCTGGGACCACTGGTGTTCCACAGGGATCGGTGCTGGAACCTGGTGTTCCACAGGGATTGGTTCTGGGACCTGGTGTTCCACAGGGATCGGTGTTTGCACCACTGGTGTTCCACAGGGATTGGTGCTGGAACCACTGATGTTCCACAGAGATCGGTGTTGGGAACTGGTCTTCCACAGGGATCGGTGCTGGGACCTGGTGTTCCACAGGGATAGGTGCTGGGACGTGGTGTCCCATAGGGATCGGTGCTGGGACCACTGGTGTTCCACAGGGATCGGCGCTGGAACCTGGTGTTCCACAGGGAAAGGTGCTGGGACCTAGTGTTAGATTGGGATCGGTGCTGGGACCTGGTGTTCCACAGGGATCGGTGCTGGAACCACTGGTGTTCCACAGGTATCGGTGCTGGGACCTGGTGTTCCACAGGGATCAGTGCTGGGACCTGGTGTCCCACAGGGATCGGAGCTGGGACCTAGTGTCCCACAGGGATCGGTGCTGGGAGCACTGGTGTTCCACAGGGATCAGTGCTGGGACCTGGTGTCCCACAGGGATCGGAGCTGGGACCTAGTGTCCCACAGGGATCGGTGCTGGGAGCACTGGTGTTCCACATGGATCGGTGCTGGGTCAGTGGGTTGTTCCACAGGGATCGGTGCTGGGATCACTGCTGTTCCACAGGGATCAGTGCTGGGATCACTGCTGTTGCACAGCGATCAGGGCTGTGACCTGGTGTCGCAGAGGGATCGGCGCTGGGACCTGGTGTTACACAGGGATCGGTGCCGGGACCTGGTGTCCCACAGGGAACGGTGCTGGGACCTGGTGTTCCACATAGATCGGTGCTGGGACCTGGTGTCCCACAGGGATCGGTGCTGGGACCTGGTGTTACACAGGGATCGGTGCCGGGACCTGGTGTTACACAGGGATCGGTGCAGGGACCTGGTGTTCCACATGGATCGGTGCTGGGACCTGGTGTCGCAGAGGGATCGGCGCTGGGACCTGGTGTCCCACATGGATCGGTGCTGGGACCGCGGGTTGTTCCACAGGGATCGGTGCTGGGACCTGGTGTTCCACAGGGATCGGTGCTGGGACCTGGTGTTCCACAGGGATTTGTGCTGGGACCTGGTGTTCCACAGGGAAAGGTGCTGGGACCTGGTGTTCTACATGGATCGGTGCTGGGACCTGGTGTCCCACAGGGATCGGTGCTGGGACCGCGGGTTGTTCTACAGGGATCGGTGCTGGAAGCTGTTGTTTCACAGGGTTCAGTGCTGGGTCCTGGTGTCGCAGAGGGATCGGCGCTGGGACCTTGTGTCCCACATGGATCGGTGCTGGGACCTGGTGTCCCACAGGGAAAGGTGCTGGGACCTGGTGTTCCACAGGGATCGGTGCTGGGACCTGGTGTGCCACAGGGAAAGGTGCTGGGACCTGGTGTTCTACATGGATCGGTGCTGGAACCTGGTGTTCCACAGGGATTGGTTCTGGGACCTGGTGTTCCACAGGGATCGGTGTTTGCACCCCTGGTGTTCCACAGGGATTGGTGCTGGAACCACTGATGTTCCACAGAGATCGGTGTTGGGAACTGGTCTTCCACAGGGATCGGTGCTGGGACCTGGTGTTCCACAGGGATTGGTACTGGGACTGCTGGTGTCCCACAGGGATAGGTGCTGGGACGTGGTGTCCCATAGGGATCGGTGCTGGGACCACTGGTGTTCCACAGGGATCGGCGCTGGAACCTGGTGTTCCACAGGGAAAGGTGCTGGGACCTGGTGTTAGATTGGGATCGGTGCTGGGACCTGGTGTTCCACAGGGATCGGTGCTGGAACCACTGGTGTTCCACAGGTATCGGTGCTGGGACCTGGTGTTCCACAGGGATCAGTGCTGGGACCTGGTGTCCCACAGGGATCGGAGCTGGGACCTAGTGTCCCACAGGGATCGGTGCTGGGAGCACTGGTGTTCCACAGGGATCAGTGCTGGGACCTGGTGTCCCACTGGGATCGGAGGTGGGACCTAGTGTCCCACAGGGATCGGTGCTGGGAGCACTGGTGTTCCACATGGATCGGTGCTGGGTCAGCGGGTTGTTCCACAGGGATCGGTGCTGGGATCACTGCTGTTCCACAGGGATCAGTGCTGGGATCACTGCTGTTGCACAGCGATCAGGGCTGGGACCTGGTGTCGCAGAGGGATCGGCGCTGGGACCTGGTGTTACACAGGGATCGGTGCCGGGACCTAGTGTCCCACAGGGAACGGTGCTGGGACCTGGTGTTCCACATAGATCGGTGCTGGGACCTGGTGTCCCACAGGGATCGGTGCTGGGACCTGGTGTTACACAGGAATCGGTGCCGGGACCTGGTGTTACACAGGGATCGGTGCAGGGACCTGGTGTTCCACATGGATCGGTGCTGGGACCTGGTGTCGCAGAGGGATCGGCGCTGGGACCTGGTGTCCCACATGGATCGGTGCTGGGACCGCGGGTTGTTCCACAGGGATCGGTGCAGGGACCTGGTGTTCCACAGGGATCGGTGCTGGGGCCTGGTGTTCCACAGGGATTTGTGCTGGGACCTGGTGTTCCACAGGGAAAGGTGCTGGGACCTGGTATTCTACATGGATCGGTGCTGGGACCTGGTGTCCCACAGGGATCGGTGCTGGGACCGCGGGTTGTTCTACAGGGATTGGTGCTGGAAGCTGTTGTTTCACAGGGTTCAGTGCTGGGACCTGGTGTCGCAGAGGGATCGGCGCTGGGACCTGGTGTCCCACATCGATCGGTGCTGGGACCTGGTGTCCCATAGGGAAAGGTGCTGGGACCTGGTGTTCCACAGGGATCGGTGCTGGGACCTGGTGTGCCACAGGGAAAGGTGCTGGGACCTGGTGTTCTACATGGATCGGTGCTGGGACCTGGTGTCCCACAGGGATCGGTGCTGGGACCGCGGGTTGTTCCACAGGGATCGGTGCTGGAACCTGGTGTTCCACAGGGATTGGTTCTGGGACCTGGTGTTCCACAGGGATCGGTGTTTGCACCACTGGTGTTCCACAGGGATTGGTGCTGGAACCACTGATGTTCCACAGAGATCGGTGTTGGGAACTGGTCTTCCACAGGGATCGGTGCTGGGACCTGGTGTTCCACAGGGATTGGTACTGGGACTGCTGGTGTCCCACAGGGATAGGTGCTGGGACGTGGTGTCCCATAGGGATCGGTGCTGGGACCACTGGTGTTCCACAGGGATCGGCGCTGGAACCTGGTGTTCCACAGGGAAAGGTGCTGGGACCTGGTGTTAGATTGGGATCGGTGCTGGGACCTGGTGTTCCACAGGGATCGGTGCTGGAACCACTGGTGTTCCACAGGTATCGGTGCTGGGACCTGGTGTTCCACAGGGATCAGTGCTGGGACCTGGTGTCCCACAGGGATCGGAGCTGGGACCTAGTGTCCCACAGGGATCGGTGCTGGGAGCACTGGTGTTCCACAGGGATCAGTGCTGGGACCTGGTGTCCCACAGGGATCGGAGCTGGGACCTAGTGTCCCACAGGGATCGGTGCTGGGAGCACTGGTGTTCCACATGGATCGGTGCTGGGTCAGCGGGTTGTTCCACAGGGATCGGTGCTGGGATCACTGCTGTTCCACAGGGATCAGTGCTGGGATCACTGCTGTTGCACAGCGATCAGGGCTGGGACCTGGTGTCGCAGAGGGATCGGCGCTGGGACCTGGTGTTACACAGGGATCGGTGCCGGGACCTGGTGTCCCACAGGGAACGGTGCTGGGACCTGGTGTCCCACAGGGATCGGTGCTGGGACCTGGTGTTACACAGGGATCGGTGCCGGGACCTGGTGTTACACAGGGATCGGTGCAGGGACCTGGTGTTCCACATGGATCGGTGCTGGGACCTGGTGTCGCAGAGGGATCGGCGCTGGGACCTGGTGTCCCACATGGATCGGTGCTGGGACCGCGGGTTGTTCCACAGGGATCGGTGCAGGGACCTGGTGTTCCACAGGGATCGGTGCTGGGACCTGGTGTTCCACAGGGATTTGTGCTGGGACCTGGTGTTCCACAGGGAAAGGTGCTGGGACCTGGTGTTCTACATGGATCGGTGCTGGGACCTGGTGTCCCACAGGGATCGGTGCTGGGACCGCGGGTTGTTCGACAGGGATCGGTGCTGGAAGCTGTTGTTTCACAGGGTTCAGTGCTGGGACCTGGTGTCGCAGAGGGATCGGCGCTGGGACCTGGTGTCCCACATGGATCGGTGCTGGGACCTGGTGTCCCACAGGGATCGGTGCTGGGACCGCGGGTTGTTCCACAGGGATCGGTGCTGGAACCTGGTGTTCCACAGGGATTGGTTCTGGGACCTGGTGTTCCACAGGGATCGGTGTTTGCACCACTGGTGTTCCACAGGGATTGGTGCTGGAACCACTGATGTTCCACAGAGATCGGTGTTGGGAACTGGTCTTCCACAGGGATCGGTGCTGGGACCTGGTGTTCCACAGGGATTGGTACTGGGACTGCTGGTGTCCCACAGGGATAGGTGCTGGGACGTGGTGTCCCATAGGGATCGGTGCTGGGACCACTGGTGTTCCACAGGGATCGGCGCTGGAACCTGGTGTTCCACAGGGAAAGGTGCTGGGACCTGGTGTTAGATTGGGATCGGTGCTGGGACCTGGTGTTCCACAGGGATCAGTGCTGGGACCTGGTGTCCCACAGGGATCGGAGCTGGGACCTAGTGTCCCACAGGGATCGGTGCTGGGAGCACTGGTGTTCCACAGGGATCAGTGCTGGGACCTGGTGTCCCACAGGGATCGGAGCTGGGACCTAGTGTCCCACAGGGATCGGTGCTGGGAGCACTGGTGTTCCACATGGATCGGTGCTGGGTCAGCGGGTTGTTCCACAGGGATCGGTGCTGGGATCACTGCTGTTCCACAGGGATCAGTGCTGGGATCACTGCTGTTGCACAGCGATCAGGGCTGGGACCTGGTGTCGCAGAGGGGTCGGCGCTGGGACCTGGTGTTACACAGGGATCGGTGCCGGGACCTGGTGTCCTACAGGGAACGGTGCTGGGACCTGGTGTTCCACATAGATCGGTGCTGGGACCTGGTGTCCCACAGGGATCGGTGCTGGGACCTGGTGTTACACAGGGATCGGTGCCGGGACCTGGTGTTACACAGGGATCGGTGCAGGGACCTGGTGTTCCACATGGATCGGTGCTGGGACCTGGTGTCGCAGAGGGATCGGCGCTGGGACCTGGTGTCCCACATGGATCGGTGCTGGGACCGCGGGTGGTTCCACAGGGATCGGTGCAGGGACCTGGTGTTCCACAGGGATCGGTGCTGGGACCTGGTGTTCCACAGGGATTTGTGCTGGGACCTGGTGTTCCACAGGGAAAGGTGCTGGGACCTGGTGTTCTACATGGATCGGTGCTGGGACATGGTGTCCCACAGGGATCGGTGCTGGGACCGCGGGTTGTTCTACAGGGATCGGTGCTGGAAGCTGTTGTTTCACAGGGTTCAGTGCTGGGACCTGGTGTCGCAGAGGGATCGGCGCTGGGACCTGGTGTCCCACATGGATCGGTGCTGGGACCTGGTGTCCCACAGGGAAAGGTGCTGGGACCTGGTGTTCCACAGGGATCGGTGCTGGGACCTGGTGTGCCACAGGGAAAGGTGCTGGGACCTGGTGTTCTACATGGATCGGTGCTGGGACCTGGTGTCCCACAGGGATCGGTGCTGGGACCGCGGGTTGTTCCACAGGGATCGGTGCTGGAACCTGGTGTTCCACAGGGATTGGTTCTGGGACCTGGTGTTCCACAGGGATCGGTGTTTGCACCACTGGTGTTCCACAGGGATTGGTGCTGGAACCACTGATGTTCCACAGAGATCGGTGTTGGGAACTGGTCTTCCACAGGGATCGGTGCTGGGACCTGGTGTTCCACAGGGATTGGTACTGGGACTGCTGGTGTCCCACAGGGATAGGTGCTGGGACGTGGTGTCCCATAGGGATCGGTGCTGGGACCACTGGTGTTCCACAGGGATCGGCGCTGGAACCTGGTGTTCCACAGGGAAAGGTGCTGGGACCTGGTGTTAGATTGGGATCGGTGCTGGGACCTGGTGTTCCACAGGGATCGGTGCTGGAACCACTGGTGTTCCACAGGTATCGGTGCTGGGACCTGCTGTTCCACAGGGATCAGTGCTGGGACCTGGTGTCCCACAGGGATCGGAGCTGGGACCTAGTGTCCCACAGGGATCGGTGCTGGGAGCACTGGTGTTCCACATGGATCGGTGCTGGGTCAGCGGGTTGTTCCACAGGGATCGGTGCTGGGATCACTGCTGTTCCACAGGGATCAGTGCTGGGATCACTGCTGTTGCACAGCGATCAGGGCTGGGACCTGGTGTCGCAGAGGGATCGGCGCTGGGACCTGGTGTTACACAGGGATCGGTGCCGGGACCTGGTGTCCCACAGGGAACGGTGCTGGGACCTGGTGTTCCACATAGATCGGTGCTGGGACCTGGTGTCCCACAGGGATCGGTGCTGGGACCTGGTGTTACACAGGGATCGGTGCCGGGACCTGGTGTTACACAGGGATCGGTGCAGGGACCTGGTGTTCCACATGGATCGGTGCTGGGACCTGGTGTCGCAGAGGGATCGGCGCTGGGACCTGGTGTCCCACATGGATCGGTGCTGGGACCGCGGGTTGTTCCACAGGGATCGGTGCAGGGACCTGGTGTTCCACAGGGATCGGTGCTGGGACCTGGTGTTCCACAGGGATTTGTGCTGGGACCTGGTGTTCCACAGGGAAAGGTGCTGGGACCTGGTGTTCTACATGGATCGGTGCTGGGACCTGGTGTCCCACAGGGATCGGTGCTGGGACCGCGGGTTGTTCTACAGGGATCGGTGCTGGAAGCTGTTGTTTCACAGGGTTCAGTGCTGGGACCTGGTGTCGCAGAGGGATCGGCGCTGGGACCTGGTGTCCCACATGGATCGGTGCTGGGACCTGGTGTCCCACAGGGAAAGGTGCTGGGACCTGGTGTTCCACAGGGATCGGTGCTGGGACCTGGTGTGCCACAGGGAGAGGTGCTGGGACCTGGTGTTCTACATGGATCGGTGCTGGGACCTGGTGTCCCACAGGGATCGGTGCTGGGACCGCGGGTTGTTCCACAGGGATCGGTGCAGGGACCTGGTGTTCCACATGGATCGGTGCTGGGACCTGGTGTCGCAGAGGGATCGGCGCTGGGACCTGGTGTCCCACATGGATCGGTGCTGGGACCGCGGGTTGTTCCACAGGGATCGGTGCAGGGACCTGGTGTTCCACAGGGATCGGTGCTGGGACCTGGTGTTCCACAGGGATCGGTGCTGGGACCTTGTTCCCCAGAGGGATCGGTACTGGGACCGCTGGTTTCCCAGAGGGATCGGTGCTGTTACCTAGTGTTCCACAGAGATCGGTGCTGGGATCTGGTGTTCCACAGGGATCAGTGCTGGGACCTGATGTTCCACAGGGATCGGTGCTGGGACCTGGTGTTCCACAGGGATCGGTGTTGGGATCTGGTGTCCCATAGGGATTGGTGCTGGGACCACTGATGTTCCACAGGGATCGGTGCTGGAACCTGGTGTTCCACAGGGATTGGTTCTGGGACCTGGTGTTCCACAGGGATCGGTGTTTGCACCACTGGTGTTCCACAGGGATTGGTGCTGGAACCACTGATGTTCCACAGAGATCGGTGTTGGGAACTGGTCTTCCACAGGGATCGGTGCTGGGACCTGGTGTTCCACAGGGATTGGTACTGGGACTGCTGGTGTCCCACAGGGATAGGTGCTGGGACGTGGTGTCCCATAGGGATCGGTGCTGGGACCACTGGTGTTGCACAGGGATCGGCGCTGGAACCTGGTGTTCCACAGGGAAAGGTGCTGGGACCTGGTGTTAGATTGGGATCGGTGCTGGGACCTGGTGTTCCACAGGGATCGGTGCTGGAACCACTGGTGTTCCACAGGTATCGGTGCTGGGACCTGCTGTTCCACAGGGATCAGTGCTGGGACCTGGTGTCCCACAGGGATCGGAGCTGGGACCTAGTGTCCCACAGGGATCGGTGCTGGGAGCACTGGTGTTCCACAGGGATCAGTGCTGGGACCTGGTGTCCCACAGGGATCGGAGCTGGGACCTAGTGTCCCACAGGGATCGGTGCTGGGAGCACTGGTGTTCCACATGGATCGGTGCTGGGTCAGCGGGTTGTTCCACAGGGATCGGTGCTGGGATCACTGCTGTCCCACAGGGATCGGTGCTGGGACCGCGGGTTGTTCTACAGGGATCGGTGCTGGAAGCTGTTGTTTCACAGGGTTCAGTGCTGGGACCTGGTGTCGCAGAGGGATCGGCGCTGGGACCTGGTGTCCCACATGGATCGGTGCTGGGACCTGGTGTCCCACAGGGAAAGGTGCTGGGACCTGGTGTTCCACAGGGATCGGTGCTGGGACCTGGTGTGCCACAGGGAAAGGTGCTGGGACCTGGTGTTCTACATGGATCGGTGCTGGGACCTGGTGTCCCACAGGGATCGGTGCTGGGACCGCGGGTTGTTCCACAGGGATCGGTGCAGGGACCTGGTGTTCCACAGGGATCGGTGCTGGGACCTGGTGTTCCACAGGGATTTGTGCTGGGACCTGGTGTTCCACAGGGAAAGGTGCTGGGACCTGGTGTTCTACATGGATCGGTGCTGGGACCTGGTGTCCCACAGGGATCGGTGCTGGGACCGCGGGTTGTTCTACAGGGATCGGTGCTGGAAGCTGTTGTTTCACAGGGTTCAGTGCTGGGACCTGGTGTCGCAGAGGGATCGGCGCTGGGACCTGGTGTCCCACATGGATCGGTGCTGGGACCTGGTGTCCCACAGGGAAAGGTGCTGGGACCTGGTGTGCCACAGGGAAAGGTGCTGGGACCTGGTGTTCTACATGGATCGGTGCTGGGACCTGGTGTCCCACAGGGATCGGTGCTGGGACCGCGGGTTGTTCCACAGGGATCGGTGCAGGGACCTGGTGTTCCACATGGATCGGTGCTGGGACCTGGTGTCGCAGAGGGATCGGCGCTGGGACCTGGTGTCCCACATGGATCGGTGCTGGGACCGCGGGTTGTTCCACAGGGATCGGTGCAGGGACCTGGTGTTCCACAGGGATCGGTGCTGCACCTGGTGTTCCACAGGGATTTGTGCTGGGACCTGGTGTTCCACAGGGAAAGGTGCTGGGACCTGGTGTTCTACATGGATCGGTGCTGGGACCTGGTGTCCCACAGGGATCGGTGCTGGGACCGCGGGTTGTTCTACAGGGATCGGTGCTGGAAGCTGTTGTTTCACAGGGTTCAGTGCTGGGACCTGGTGTCGCAGAGGGATCGGCGCTGGGACCTGGTGTCCCACATGGATCGGTGCTGGGACCTGGTGTCCCACAGGGAAAGGTGCTGGGACCTGGTGTTCCACAGGTATCGGTGCTGGGACCTGGTGTGCCACAGGGAAAGGTGCTGGGACCTGGTGTTCTACATGGATCGGTGCTGGGACCTGGTGTCCCACAGGGATCGGTGCTGGGACCGCGGGTTGTTCCACAGGGATCGGTGCAGGGACCTGGTGTTCCACATGGATCGGTGCTGGGACCTGGTGTCGCAGAGGGATCGGCGCTGGGACCTGGTGTCCCACATGGATCGGTGCTGGGACCGCGGGTTGTTCCACAGGGATCGGTGCAGGGACCTGGTGTTCCACAGGGATCGGTGCTGGGACCTGGTGTTCCACAGGGATCGGTGCTGGGACCTTGTTCCCCAGAGGGATCGGTACTGGGACCGCTGGTTTCCCAGAGGGATCGGTGCTGTTACCTAGTGTTCCACAGAGATCGGTGCTGGGATCTGGTGTTCCACAGGGATCAGTGCTGGGACCTGATGTTCCACAGGGATCGGTGCTGGGACCTGGTGTTCCACAGGGATCGGTGTTGGGATCTGGTGTCCCATAGGGATCGGTGCTGGGACCACTGGTGTTCCACAGGGATCGGTGCTGGAACCTGGTGTTCCACAGGGATTGGTTCTGGGACCTGGTGTTCCACAGGGATCGGTGTTTGCACCACTGGTGTTCCACAGGGATTGGTGCTGGAACCACTGATGTTCCACAGAGATCGGTGTTGGGAACTGGTCTTCCACAGGGATCGGCGCTGGGACCTGGTGTTCCACAGGGATTGGTACTGGGACTGCTGGTGTCCCACAGGGATAGGTGCTGGGACGTGGTGTCCCATAGGGATCGGTGCTGGGACCACTGGTGTTCCACAGGGATCGGCGCTGGAACCTGGTGTTCCACAGGGAAAGGTGCTGGGACCTGGTGTTAGATTGGGATCGGTGCTGGGACCTGGTGTTCCACAGGGATCGGTGCTGGAACCACTGGTGTTCCACAGGTATCGGTGCTGGGACCTGGTGTTCCACAGGGATCAGTGCTGGGACCTGGTGTCCCACAGGGATCGGAGCTGGGACCTAGTGTCCCACAGGGATCGGTGCTGGGAGCACTGGTGTTCCACAGGGATCAGTGCTGGGACCTGGTGTCCCACAGGGATCGGAGCTGGGACCTAGTGTCCCACAGGGATCGGTGCTGGGAGCACTGGTGTTCCACATGGATCGGTGCTGGGTCAGCGGGTTGTTCCACAGGGATCGGTGCTGGGATCACTGCTGTCCCACAGGGATCGGTGCTGGGACCGCGGGTTGTTCTACAGGGATCGGTGCTGGAAGCTGTTGTTTCACAGGGTTCAGTGCTGGGACCAGGTGTCGCAGAGGGATCGGCGCTGGGACCTGGTGTCCCACATGGATCGGTGCTGGGACCTGGTGTCCCACAGGGAAAGGTGCTGGGACCTGGTGTTCCACAGGGATCGGTGCTGGGACCTGGTGTGCCACAGGGAAAGGTGCTGGGACCTGGTGTTCTACATGGATCGGTGCTGGGACCTGGTGTCCCACAGGGATCGGTGCTGGGACCGCGGGTTGTTCCACAGGGATCGGTGCAGGGACCTGGTGTTCCACAGGGATCGGTGCTGGGACCTGGTGTTCCACAGGGATTTGTGCTGGGACCTGGTGTTCCACAGGGAAAGGTGCTGGGACCTGGTGTTCTACATGGATCGGTGCTGGGACCTGGTGTCCCACAGGGATCGGTGCTGGGACCGCGGGTTGTTCTACAGGGATCGGTGCTGGAAGCTGTTGTTTCACAGGGTTCAGTGCTGGGACCTGGTGTCGCAGAGGGATCGGCGCTGGGACCTGGTGTCCCACATTGATCGGTGCTGGGACCTGGTGTCCCACAGGGAAAGGTGCTGGGACCTGGTGTGCCACAGGGAAAGGTGCTGGGACCTGGTGTTCTACATGGATCGGTGCTGGGACCTGGTGTCCCACAGGGATCGGTGCTGGGACCGCGGGTTGTTCCACAGGGATCGGTGCAGGGACCTGGTGTTCCACATGGATCGGTGCTGGGACCTGGTGTCGCAGAGGGATCGACGCTGGGACCTGGTGTCCCACATGGATCGGTGCTGGGACCGCGGGTTGTTCCACAGGGATCGGTGCAGGGACCTGGTGTTCCACAGGGATCGGTGCTGCACCTGGTGTTCCACAGGGATTTGTGCTGGGACCTGGTGTTCCACAGGGAAAGGTGCTGGGACCTGGTGTTCTACATGGATCGGTGCTGGGACCTGGTGTCCCACAGGGATCGGTGCTGGGACCGCGGGTTGTTCTACAGGGATCGGTGCTGGAAGCTGTTGTTTCACAGGGTTCAGTGCTGGGACCTGGTGTCGCAGAGGGATCGGCGCTGGGACCTGGTGTCCCACATGGATCGGTGCTGGGACCTGGTGTCCCACAGGGAAAGGTGCTGGGACCTGGTGTTCCACAGGGATCGGTGCTGGGACCTGGTGTGCCACAGGGAAAGGTGCTGGGACCTGGTGTTCTACATGGATCGGTGCTGGGACCTGGTGTCCCACAGGGATCGGTGCTGGGACCGCGGGTTGTTCCACAGGGATCGGTGCAGGGACCTGGTGTTCCACATGGATCGGTGCTGGGACCTGGTGTCGCAGAGGGATCGGCGCTGGGACCTGGTGTCCCACATGGATCGGTGCTGGGACCGCGGGTTGTTCCACAGGGATCGGTGCAGGGACCTGGTGTTCCACAGGGATCGGTGCTGGGACCTGGTGTTCCACAGGGATCGGTGCTGGGACCTTGTTCCCCAGAGGGATCGGTACTGGGACCGCTGGTTTCCCAGAGGGATCGGTGCTGTTACCTAGTGTTCCACAGAGATCGGTGCTGGGATCTGGTGTTCCACAGGGATCAGTGCTGGGACCTGATGTTCCACAGGGATCGGTGCTGGGACCTGGTGTTCCACAGGGATCGGTGTTGGGATCTGGTGTCCCATAGGGATCGGTGCTGGGACCACTGGTGTTCCACAGGGATCGGTGCTGGAACCTGGTGTTCCACAGGGATTGGTTCTGGGACCTGGTGTTCCACAGGGATCGGTGTTTGCACCACTGGTGTTCCACAGGGATTGGTGCTGGAACCACTGATGTTCCACAGAGATCGGTGTTGGGAACTGGTCTTCCACAGGGATCGGTGCTGGGACCTGGTGTGCCACAGGGATTGGTACTGGGACTGCTGGTGTCCCACAGGGATAGGTGCTGGGATGTGGTGTCCCATAGGGATCGGTGCTGGGACCACTGGTGTTCCACAGGGATCGGCGCTGGAACCTGGTGTTCCACAGGGAAAGGTGCTGGGACCTGGTGTTAGATTGGGATCGGTGCTGGGACCTGGTGTTCCACAGGGATCGGTGCTGGAACCACTGGTGTTCCACAGGTATCGGTGCTGGGACCTGGTGTTCCACAGGGATCAGTGCTGGGACCTGGTGTCCCACAGGGATCGGAGCTGGGACCTAGTGTCCCACAGGGATCGGTGCTGGGAGCACTGGTGTTCCACAGGGATCAGTGCTGGGACCTGGTGTCCCACAGGGATCGGAGATGGGACCTAGTGTCCCACAGGGATCGGTGCTGGGAGCACTGGTGTTCCACATGGATCGGTGCTGGGTCAGCGGGTTGTTCCACAGGGATCGGTGCTGGGATCACTGCTGTTCCACAGGGATCAGTGCTGGGATCACTGCTGTTGCACAGCGATCAGGGCTGGGACCTGGTGTCGCAGAGGGATCGGCGCTGGGACCTGGTGTTACACAGGGATCGGTGCCGGGACCTGGTGTCCCACAGGGAACGGTGCTGGGACCTGGTGTTCCACATAGATCGGTGCTGGGACCTGGTGTCCCACAGGGATCGGTGCTGGGACCTGGTGTTACACAGGGATCGGTGCCGGGACCTGGTGTTACACAGGGATCGGTGCAGGGACCTGGTGTTCCACATGGATCGGTGCTGGGACCTGGTGTCGCAGAGGGATCGGCGCTGGGACCTGGTGTCCCACATGGATCGGTGCTGGGACCGCGGGTTGTTCCACAGGGATCGGTGCAGGGACCTGGTGTTCCACAGGGATCGGTGCTGGGACCTGGTGTTCCACAGGGATCGGTGCTGGGACCTTGTTCCCCAGAGGGATCGGCGCTGGGACCGCTGGTTTCCCAGAGGGATCGGTGCTGTTACCTAGTGTTCCACAGAGATCGGTGCTGGGATCTGGTGTTCCACAGGGATCAGTGCTGGGACCTGATGTTCCACAGGGATCGGTGCTGGGACCTGGTGTTCCAAAGGGATCGGTGTTGGGATCTGGTGTCCCATAGGGATCGGTGCTGGGACCACTGGTGTTCCACAGGGATCGGTGCTGGAACCTGGTGTTCCACAGGGATTGGTTCTGGGACCTGGTGTTCCACAGGGATCGGTGTTTGCACCACTGGTGTTCCACAGGGATTGGTGCTGGAACCACTGATGTTCCACAGAGATCGGTGTTGGGAACTGGTCTTCCACAGGGATCGGTGCTGGGACCTGGTGTTCCACAGGGATTGGTACTGGGACTGCTGGTGTCCAACAGGGATAGGTGCTGGGACGTGGTGTCCCATAGGGATCGGTGCTGGGACCACTGGTGTTCCACAGGGATCGGCGCTGGAACCTGGTGTTCCACAGGGAAAGGTGCTGGGACCTGGTGTTAGATTGGGATCGGTGCTGGAACCACTGGTGTTCCACAGGTATCGGTGCTGGGACCTGGTGTTCCACAGGGATCAGTGCTGGGACCTGGTGAGCCACAGGGATCGGTGCAGGGACCTGGTGTTCCACATGGATCGGTGCTGGGACCTGGTGTCGCAGAGGGATCGGCGCTGGGACCTGGTGTCCCACATGGATCGGTGCTGGGACCGCGGGTTGTTCCACAGGGATCGGTGCAGGGACCTGGTGTTCCACAGGGATCGGTGCTGGGACCTGGTGTTCCACAGGGATTTGTGCTGGGACCTGGTGTTCCACAGGGAAAGGTGCTGGGACCTGGTGTTCTACATGGATCGGTGCTGGGACCTGGTGTCCCACAGGGATCGGTGCTGGGACCGCGGGTTGTTCGACAGGGATCGGTGCTGGAAGCTGTTGTTTCACAGGGTTCAGTGCTGGGACCTGGTGTCGCAGAGGGATCGGCGCTGGGACCTGGTGTCCCACATGGATCGGTGCTGGGACCTGGTGTCCCACAGGGAAAGGTGCTGGGACCTGGTGTTCCACAGGGATCGGTGCTGGGACCTGGTGTGCCACAGGGAAAGGTGCTGGGACCTGGTGTTCTACATGGATCGGTGCTGGGACCTGGTGTCCCACAGGGATCGGTGCTGGGACCGCGGGTTGTTCCACAGGGATCGGTGCTGGAACCTGGTGTTCCACAGGGATTGGTTCTGGGACCTGGTGTTCCACAGGGATCGGTGTTTGCACCACTGGTGTTCCACAGGGATTGGTGCTGGAACCACTGATGTTCCACAGAGATCGGTGTTGGGAACTGGTCTTCCACAGGGATCGGTGCTGGGACCTGGTGTTCCACAGGGATTGGTACTGGGAATGCTGGTGTCCCACAGGGATAGGTGCTGGGACGTGGTGTCCCATAGGGATCGGTGCTGGGACCACTGGTGTTCCACAGGGATCGGCGCTGGAACCTGGTGTTCCACAGGGAAAGGTGCTGGGACCTGGTGTTAGATTGGGATCGGTGCTGGGACCTGGTGTTCCACAGGGATCGGTGCTGGAACCACTGGTGTTCCACAGGTATCGGTGCTGGGACCTGGTGTTCCACAGGGATCAGTGCTGGGACCTGGTGTCCCACAGGGATCGGAGCTGGGACCTAGTGTCCCACAGGGATCGGTGCTGGGAGCACTGGTGTTCCACAGGGATCAGTGCTGGGACCTGGTGTCCCACAGGGATCGGAGCTGGGACCTAGTGTCCCACAGGGATCGGTGCTGGGAGCACTGGTGTTCCACATGGATCGGTGCTGGGTCAGCGGGTTGTTCCACAGGGATCGGTGCTGGGATCACTTCTGTTCCACAGGGATCAGTGCTGGGATCCCTGCTGTTGCACAGCGATCAGGGCTGGGACCTGGTGTCGCAGAGGGATCGGCGCTGGGACCTGGTGTTACACAGGGATCGGTGCCGGGACCTGGTGTCCCAAAGGGAACGGTGCTGGGACCTGGTGTTCCACATAGATCGGTGCTGGGACCTGGTGTCGAACAGGGATCGGTGCTGGGACCTGGTGTTACACAGGGATCGGTGCCGGGACCTGGTGTTACACAGGGATCGGTGCAGGGACCTGGTGTTCCACATGGATCGGTGCTGGGACCTGGTGTCGCAGAGGGATCGGCGCTGGGACCTGGTGTCCCACATGGATCGGTGCTGGGACCGCGGGTTGTTCCACAGGGATCGGTGCAGGGACCTGGTGTTCCACAGGGATCGGTGCTGGGACCTGGTGTTCCACAGGGATTTGTGCTGGGACCTGGTGTTCCACAGGGAAAAGTGCTGGGACCTGGTGTTCTACATGGATCGGTGCTGGGACCTGGTGTCCCACAGGGATCGGTGCTGGGACCGCGGGTTGTTCGACAGGGATCGGTGCTGGAAGCTGTTGTTTCACAGGGTTCAGTGCTGGGACCTGGTGTCGCAGAGGGATCGGCGCTGGGACCTGGTGTCCCACATGGATCGGTGCTGGGACCTGGTGTCCCACAGGGAAAGGTGCTGGGACCTGATGTTCCACAGGGATCGGTGCTGGGACCTGGTGTGCCACAGGGAAAGGTGCTGGGACCTGGTGTTCTACATGGATCGGTGCTGAGACCTGGTGTCCCACAGGGATCGGTGCTGGGACCGCGGGTTGTTCCACAGGGATCGGTGCTGGAACCTGGTGTTCCACAGGGATTGGTTCTGGGACCTGGTGTTCCACAGGGATCGGTGTTTGCACCACTGGTGTTCCACAGGGATTGGTGCTGGAACCACTGATGTTCCACAGAGATCGGTGTTGGGAACTGGTCTGCCACAGGGATCGGTGCTGGGACCTGGTGTTCCACAGGGATTGGTACTGGGACTGCTGGTGTCCCACAGGGATAGGTGCTGGGACGTGGTGTCCCATAGGGATCGGTGCTGGGACCACTGGTGTTCCACAGGGATCGGCGCTGGAACCTGGTGTTCCACAGGGAAAGGTGCTGGGACCTGGTGTTAGATTGGGATCGGTGCTGGGACCTGGTGTTCCACAGGGATCGGTGCTGGAACCACTGGTGTTCCACAGGTATCGGTGCAGGGACCTGGTGTTCCACAGGGATCAGTGCTGGGACCTGGTGTCCCACAGGGATCGGAGCTGGGACCTAGTGCCCCACAGGGATCGGTGCTGGGAGCACTGGTGTTCCACAGGGATCAGTGCTGGGACCTGGTGTCCCACAGGGATCGGAGCTGGGACCTAGTGTCCCACAGGGATCGGTGCTGGGAGCACTGGTGTTCCACATGGATCGGTGCTGGGTCAGCGGGTTGTTCCACAGGGATCGGTGCTGGGATCACTGCTGTTCCACAGGGATCAGTGCTGGGATCACTGCTGTTGCACAGCGATCAGGGCTGGGACCTGGTGTCGCAGAGGGATCGGCGCTGGGACCTGGTGTTACACAGGGATCGGTGCCGGAACCTGGTGTCCCACAGGGAACGGTGCTGGGACCTGGTGTTCCACATAGATCGGTGCTGGGACCTGGTGTCCCACAGGGATCGGTGCTGGGACCTGGTGTTACACAGGGATCGGTGCCGGGACCTGGTGTTACACAGGGATCGGTGCAGGGACCTGGTGTTCCACATGGATCGGTGCTGGGACCTGGTGTCGCAGAGGGATCGGCGCTGGGACCTGGTGTCCCACATGGATCGGTGCTGGGACCGCGGGTTGTTCCACAGGGATCGGTGCAGGGACCTGGTGTTCCACAGGGATCGGTGCTGGGACCTGGTGTTCCACAGGGATTTGTGCTGGGACCTGGTGTTCCACAGGGAAAGGTGCTGGGACCTGGTGTTCTACATGGATCGGTGCTGGGACCTGGTGTCCCACAGGGATCGGTGCTGGGACCGCGGGTTGTTCTGCAGGGATCGGTGCTGGAAGCTGTTGTTTCACAGGGTTCAGTGCTGGGACCTGGTGTCGCAGAGGGATCGGCGCTGGGACCTGGTGTCCCACATGGATTGGTGCTGGGACCTGGTGTCCCACAGGGAAAGGTGCTGGGAGCTGGTGTTCCACAGGGATCGATGCTGGGACCTGGTGTGCCACAGGGAAAGGTGCTGGGACCTGGTGTTCTACATGGATCGGTGCTGGGACCTGGTGTCCCACAGGGATCGGTGCTGGGACCGCGGGTTGTTCCACAGGGATCGGTGCAGGGACCTGGTGTTCCACATGGATCGGTGCTGGGACCTGGTGTCGCAGAGGGATCGGCGCTGGGACCTGGTGTCCCACATGGATCGGTGCTGGGACCGCGGGTTGTTCCACAGGGATCGGTGCAGGGACCTGGTGTTCCACAGGGATCGGTGCTGGGACCTGGTGTTCCACAGGGATCGGTGCTGGGACCTTGTTCCCCAGAGGGATCGGTACTGGGACCGCTGGTTTCCCAGAGGGATCGGTGCTGTTACCTAGTGTTCCACAGAGATCGGTGCTGGGATCTGGTGTTCCACAGGGATCAGTGCTGGGACCTGATGTTCCACAGGGATCGGTGCTGGGACCTGGTGTTCCACAGGGATCGGTGTTGGGATCTGGTGTCCCATAGGGATCGATGCTGGGACCACTGGTGTTCCACAGGGATCGGTGCTGGAACCTGGTGTTCCACAGGGATTGGTTCTGGGACCTGGTGTTCCACAGGGATCGGTGTTTGCACCACTGGTGTTCCACAGGGATTGGTGCTGGAACCACTGATGTTCCACAGAGATCGGTGTTGGGAACTGGTCTTCCACAGGGATCGGTGCTGGGACCTGGTGTTCCACAGGGATTGGTACTGGGACTGCTGGTGTCCCACAGGGATAGGTGCTGGGACGTGGTGTCCCATAGGGATCGGTGCTGGGACCACTGGTGTTCCACAGGGATCGGCGCTGGAACCTGGTGTTCCACAGGGAAAGGTGCTGGGACCTGGTGTTAGATTGGGATCGGTGCTGGGACCTGGTGTTCCACAGGGATCGGTGCTGGAACCACTGGTGTTCCACAGGTATCGGTGCTGGGACCTGGTGTTCCACAGGGATCAGTGCTGGGACCTGGTGAGCCACAGGGATCGGTGCAGGGACCTGGTGTTCCACATGGATCGGTGCTGGGACCTGGTGTCGCAGAGGGATCGGCGCTGGGACCTGGTGTCCCACATGGATCGGTGCTGGGACCGCGGGTTGTTCCACAGGGATCGGTGCAGGGACCTGGTGTTCCACAGGGATCGGTGCTGGGACCTGGTGTTCCACAGGGATTTGTGCTGGGACCTGGTGTTCCACAGGGAAAGGTGCTGGGACCTGGTGTTCTACATGGATCGGTGCTGGGACCTGGTGTCCCACAGGGATCGGTGCTGGGACCGCGGGTTGTTCGACAGGGATCAGTGCTGGAAGCTGTTGTTTCACAGGGTTCAGTGCTGGGACCTGGTGTCGCAGAGGGATCGGCGCTGGGACCTGGTGTCCCACATGGATCGGTGCTGGGACCTGGTGTCCCACAGGGAAAGGTGCTGGGACCTGGTGTTCCACAGGGATCGGTGCTGGGACCTGGTGTGCCACAGGGAAAGGTGCTGGGACCTGGTGTTCTACATGGATCGGTGCTGGGACCTGGTGTCCCACAGGGATCGGTGCTGGGACCGCGGGTTGTTCCACAGGGATCGGTGCTGGAACCTGGTGTTCCACAGGGATTGGTTCTGGGACCTGGTGTTCCACAGGGATCGGTGTTTGCACCACTGGTGTTCCACAGGGATTGGTGCTGGAACCACTGATGTTCCACAGAGATCGGTGTTGGGAACTGGTCTTCCACAGGGATCGGTGCTGGGACCTGGTGTTCCACAGGGATTGGTACTGGGACTGCTGGTGTCCCACAGGGATAGGTGCTGGGACGTGGTGTCCCATAGGGATCGGTGCTGGGACCACTGGTGTTCCACAGGGATCGGCGCTGGAACCTGGTGTTCCACAGGGAAAGGTGCTGGGACCTGGTGTTAGATTGGGATCGGTGCTGGGACCTGGTGTTCCACAGGGATCGGTGCTGGAACCACTGGTGTTCCACAGGTATCGGTGCTGGGACCTGGTGTTCCACAGGGATCAGTGCTGGGACCTGGTGTCCCACAGGGATCGGAGCTGGGACCTAGTGTCCCACAGGGATCGGTGCTGGGAGCACTGGTGTTCCACAGGGATCAGTGCTGGGACCTGGTGTCCCACAGGGATCGGAGCTGGGACCTAGTGTCCCACAGGGATCGGTGCTGGGAGCACTGGTGTTCCACATGGATCGGTGCTGGGTCAGCGGGTTGTTCCACAGGGATCGGTGCTGGGATCACTGCTGTTCCATAGGGATCAGTGCTGGGATCACTGCTGTTGCACAGCGATCAGGGCTGGGACCTGGTGTCGCAGAGGGATCGGCGCTGGGACCTGGTGTTACACAGGGATCGGTGCCGGGACCTGGTGTCCCACAGGAAACGGTGCTGGGACCTGGTGTTCCACATAGATCGGTGCTGGGACCTGGTGTCCCACAGGGATCGGTGCTGGGACCTGGTGTTACACAGGGATCGGTGCCGGGACCTGGTGTTACACAGGGATCGGTGCAGGGACCTGGTGTTCCACATGGATCGGTGCTGGGACCTGGTGTCGCAGAGGGATCGGCGCTGGGACCTGGTGTCCCACATGGATCGGTGCTGGGACCGCGGGTTGTTCCACAGGGATCGGTGCAGGGACCTGGTGTTCCACAGGGATCGGTGCTGGGACCTGGTGTTCCACAGGGATTTGTGCTGGGACCTGGTGTTCCACAGGGAAAGGTGCTGGGACCTGGTGTTCTACATGGATCGGTGCTGGGACCTGGTGTCCCACAGGGATCGGTGCTGGGACCGCGGGTTGTTCTACAGGGATCGGTGCTGGAAGCTGTTGTTTCACAGGGTTCAGTGCTGGGACCTGGTGTCGCAGAGGGATCGGCGCTGGGACCTGGTGTCCCACATGGATCGGTGCTGGGACCTGGTGTCCCACAGGGAAAGGTGCTGGAACCTGGTGTTCCACAGGGATCGGTGCTGGGACCTGGTGTGCCACAGGGAAAGGTGCTGGGACCTGGTGTTCTACATGGATCGGTGCTGGGACCTGGTGTCCCACAGGGATCGGTGCTGGGACCGCGGGTTGTTCCACAGGGATCGGTGCAGGGACCTGGTGTTCCACATGGATCGGTGCTGGGACCTGGTGTCGCAGAGGGATCGCCGCTGGGACCTGGTGTCCCACATGGATCGGTGCTGGGACCGCGGGTTGTTCCACAGGGATCGGTGCAGGGACCTGGTGTTCCACAGGGATCGGTGCTGGGACCTGGTGTTCCACAGGGATCGGTGCTGGGACCTTGTTCCCCAGAGGGATCGGTACTGGGACCGCTGGTTTCCCAGAGGGATCGGTGCTGTTACCTAGTGTTCCACAGAGATCGGTGCTGGGATCTGGTGTTCCACAGGGATCAGTGCTGGGACCTGATGTTCCACAGGGATCGGTGCTGGGACCTGGTGTTCCACAGGGATCGGTGTTGGGATCTGGTGTCCCATAGGGATCGGTGCTGGGACCACTGGTGTTCCACAGGGATCGGTGCTGGAACCTGGTGTTCCACAGGGATTGGTTCTGGGACCTGGTGTTCCACAGGGATCGGTGTTTGCACCACTGGTGTTCCACAGGGATTGGTGCTGGAACCACTGATGTTCCACAGAGATCGGTGTTGGGAACTGGTCTTCCACAGGGATCGGTGCTGGGACCTGGTGTTCCACAGGGATTGGTACTGGGACTGCTGGTGTCCCACAGGGATAGGTGCTGGGACGTGGTGTCCCATAGGGATCGGTGCTGGGACCACTGGTGTTCCACAGGGATCGGCGCTGGAACCTGGTGTTCCACAGGGAAAGGTGCTGGGACCTGGTGTTAGATTGGGATCGGTGCTGGGACCTGGTGTTCCACAGGGATCGGTGCTGGAACCACTGGTGTTCCACAGGTATCGGTGCTGGGACCTGGTGTTCCACAGGGATCAGTGCTGGGACCTGGTGTCCCACAGGGATCGGAGCTGGGACCTAGTGTCCCACAGGGATCGGTGCTGGGAGCACTGGTGTTCCACAGGGATCAGTGCTGGGACCTGGTGTCCCACAGGGATCGGAGCTGGGACCTAGTGTCCCACAGGGATCGGTGCTGGGAGCACTGGTGTTCCACATGGATCGGTGCTGGGTCAGCGGGTTGTTCCACAGGGATCGGTGCTGGGATCACTGCTGTTCCACAGGGATCAGTGCTGGGATCACTGCTGTTCCACAGCGATCAGGGCTGGGACCTGGTGTCGCAGAGGGATCGGCGCTGGGACCTGGTGTTACACAGGGATCGGTGCCGGGACCTGGTGTCCCACAGGGAACGGTGCTGGGACCTGGTGTTCCACATAGATCGGTGCTGGGCCCACGGGTTGTTCCACAGGGATCGGTGCAGGGACCTGGTGTTCCACATGGATCGGTGCTGGGACCTGGTGTCGCAGAGGGATCGGCGCTGAGACCTGGTGTCCCACATGGATCGGTGCTGGGACCGCGGGTTGTTCCACAGGGATCGGTGCAGGGACCTGGTGTTCCACAGGGATCGGTGCTGGGACCTGGTGTTCCACAGGGATTTGTGCTGGGACCTGGTGTTCCACAGGGAAAGGTGCTGGGACCTGGTGTTCTACATGGATCGGTGCTGGGACCTGGTGTCCCACAGGGATCGGTGCTGGGACCGCGGGTTGTTCTACAGGGATCGGTGCTGGAAGCTGTTGTTTCACAAGGTTCAGTGCTGGGACCTGGTGTCGCAGAGGGATCGGCGCTGGGACCTGGTGTCCCACATGGATCGGTGCTGGGACCTGGTGTCCCACAGGGAAAGGTGCTGGGACCTGGTGTTCCACAGGGATCGGTGCTGGGACCTGGTGTGCCACAGGGAAAGGTGCTGGGACCTGGTGTTCTACATGGATCGGTGCTGGGACCTGGTGTCCCACAGGGATCGGTGCTGGGACCGCGGGTTGTTCCACAGGGATCGGTGCAGGGACCTGGTGTTCCACATGGATCGGTGCTGGGACCTGGTGTCGCAGAGGGATCGGCGCTGGGACCTGGTGTCCCACATGGATCGGTGCTGGGACCGCGGGTTGTTCCACAGGGATCGGTGCAAGGACCTGGTGTTCCACAGGGATCGGTGCTGGGACCTGGTGTTCCACAGGGATCGGTGCTGGGACCTTGTTCCCCAGAGGGATCGGTACTGGGACCGCTGGTTTCCCAGAGGGATCGGTGCTGTTACCTAGTGTTCCACAGAGATCGGTGCTGGGATCTGGTGTTCCACAGGGATCAGTGCTGGGACCTGATGTTCCACAGGGATCGGTGCTGGGACCTGGTGTTCCACAGGGATCGGTGTTGGGATCTGGTGTCCCATAGGGATCGGTGCTGGGACCACTGGTGTTCCACAGGGATCGGTGCTGGAACCTGGTGTTCCACAGGGATTGGTGCTGGGACCTGGTGTTCCACAGGGATCGGTGTTTGCACCACTGGTGTTCCACAGGGATTGGTGCTGGAACCACTGATGTTCCACAGAGATCGGTGTTGGGAACTGGTCTTCCACAGGGATCGGTGCTGGGACCTGGTGTTCCACAGGGATTGGTACTGGGACTGCTGGTGTCCCACAGGGATAGGTGCTGGGACGTGGTGTCCCATAGGGATCGGTGCTGGGACCACTGGTGTTCCACAGGGATCGGCGCTGGAACCTGGTGTTCCACAAGGAATGGTGCTGGGACCTGGTGTCCCACAGGGATCGGTGCTGGAACCCATGCTGTTCCACAGGGATTGGTGTTTGGATCTGGTGTTCCACAGGGATTAGTGCTGGAACCGCTGATGTTCCACAGTGATCGGTGCTGGGAATTGGTGTTCCACAGAAATCGGTGCTGGAAACCCTAGTGTTCCACAGGGATCGGTGCTGGGACCTGGTGTTAGATTGGGATCGGTGCTGAGACCGGTTGTCTCACAGGGATCCATGCTGGGACCCCTGGTGTTCCACAGGGATCGGTGC
The DNA here is from genome assembly GCF_044704955.1 of Pristiophorus japonicus. Taxonomy (NCBI): domain Eukaryota; kingdom Metazoa; phylum Chordata; class Chondrichthyes; family Pristiophoridae; genus Pristiophorus; species Pristiophorus japonicus. The sequence continues at coordinate 135,324,354 of NC_091982.1, read as the reverse complement.
TGGGACCTGGTGTTCCACAGGGATCAGTGCTGGAACCACTGGTGTTCCACAGGCAACGCTGCTGGGACCTGGTGTTCCACATGGATCGGTGCTGGGACCTGGAGTTACACAGGGTTCGGTGCTGGGACATGGTGTCCCACAGGGATTGGTGCTGTGACCTGGTTCCCCAGAGGGATCGGTACTGGGACCGCTGGTTTCCCAGAGGGATCGGTGCTGTTACCTAGTGTTCCACAGAGATCGGTGCTGGGATCTGGTGTTCCACAGGGATCAGTGCTGGGACCTGATGTTCCACAGGGATCGGTGCTGGGACCTGGTGTTCCACAGGGATCGGTGCTGGAACCTGTTGTTCCACAGGGATCAGTGCTGGGACCTGGTGTTCCACAGGGATCGGTGTTTGCACCACTGGTGTTCCACAGGGATTGGTGCTGGAACCACTGATATTCCACAGGGATCGGTGTTGGGAACTGGTCTTCCACAGGGATCGGTGCTGGGACCTGGTGTTCCACAGGGATCGGTACTGGGACTGCTGGTGTCCCACAGGGATAGGTGCTGGGACGTGGTGTCCCATAGGGATCGGTGCTGGGACCACTGGTGTTCCACAGGGATCGGTGCTGGAACCTGGTGTTCCACAGGGAATGGTGCTGGGACCTGGTGTCCCACAGGGATCGGTGCTGGAACCCATGCTGTTCCACAGGGATTGGTGTTTGGATCTGGTGTTCCACAGTGATTAGTGCTGGAACCGCTGATGTTCCACAGGGATCGGTGCTGGGAATTGGTGTTCCACAGAAATCGGTGCTGGAACCCCTGGTGTTCCACAGGGATCGGTGCTGGGACCTGGTGTTAGATTGGGATCGGTGCTGAGACCGGTTGTCTCACAGGGATCCATGCTGGGACCCCTGGTTTTCCACAGGGATCGGTGCTGGGACCTGGTGTTCCACAGGGATCAGTGCTGGAACCACTGGTGTTCCACAGGCAACGCTGCTTGGACCTGGTGTTCCACATGGATCGGTGCTGGGACCTGGAGTTCCACAGGGATCGGTGCTGAGACTTGCTGTTTCATAGGGATCAGTGCTGGGATCACTGGTGTTCCACAGAGATCGGTGCTGGGACCTGGTGTTCCACAGGGATCGGTACAGGAACCACTGGTGTTCCACAGGGATCGGTGCTGGGACCTGGTGTTAGATTGGGATTGGTGCTGGGTCCTGGTGTTCCACAGGGATCGGTGCTGGGACCTGGTGTTCCACAGGGATCGGTGCTGGGACCTGGTGTCCCACAGGGATCGGTGCTGGAACCCATGCTGTTCTGAAGGGATTGGTGCTGGGATCTGGTGTTCAACAGGGATCGGTGTTTGCACCACTGGTGTTCCACAGGGATTAGTGCTGGAACCGCTGGTGTTCCACAGGGATCGGTGCTGGGAATTGGTGTTCCACAGAAATCGGTGCTGGAACCCCTGGTGTTCCACAGGGAACGGTGCTGGGACCTGGTCTTAGATTGGGATCGGTGCTGAGACCGGTTGTCTCACAGGGATCCATGCTGGAACCGCTGGTGTTCCACAGGGAACGGTGCTGGGACATGGTGTACCGCAGGGATCGGTGCTGGAACCACTCGTATTCCACAGGTATCGGTGCTGGGACCTGGTGTTCCACAGGGATCAGTGCTGGGACCTGGTGTCCCACAGGGATCGGAGCTGGGACCTAGTGTCCCACAGGGATCGGTGCTGGGAGCACTGGTGTTCCACAGGGATCAGTGCTGGGACCTGGTGTCCTACAGGGATCGGAGCTGGGACCTAGTGTCCCACAGGGATCGGTGCTGGGATCACTGCTGTTCCACAGGGATCGGTGCTGGGATCACTGCTGTTCCACAGGGATCAGGGCTGGGACCTGGTGTCACAGAGGGATCGGCGCTGGGACCTGGTGTTACACAGAGATCGGTGCCGGGACCTGGTGTCCCACAGGGAACGGTGCTGGGACCTGGTGTTCCACATGGATCGGTGCTGGGACCGCGGGTTGTTCCACAGGGATCGGTGCAGGGACCTGGTGTCCCACAGGGAACGGTGCTGGGACCTGGTGTCGCAGAGGGATCGGTGCTGGGACCTGGTGTCCCACATGGATCGGTGCTGGGACCGCGGGTTGTTCCACAGGGATCGGTGCTGGGACCTGGTGTCCCACAGGGAAAGGTCCTGGGACCTGGTGTTCTACATGGATCGGTGCTGGGACCTGGTGTCCCACAGGGATCGGTGCTGGGACCGCGGGTTGTTCGACAGGGATCGGTGCTGGAAGCTGCTCTTTCACAGGGTTCAGTGCTGGGATCACTGCTGTTCCACAGGGATCAGTGCTGTTACCTAGTGTTCCACAGAGATCGGTGGTGGGACCTGGTGTTCCACAGGGATCAGTGCTGGGACCTGATGTTCCACAGGGATCGGTGCTGGGGCCTGGTGTTCCACAGGGATCGGTGTTGGGATCTGGTGTCCCACAGTGATCGGAGCTGGAACCGCTGGTGTTCCACAGGGATCAGTGCTGGGGCCTGGTGTTCCACAGGGATAGGTGCTGGAACCACTGGTGTCCCACAGGGATCGGTGCTGAGATCTGGTGTTTCACAGGGATCGGTGCTGGGACCTGGTGTTCCACAGGGATCGGTGCTGGGACCTGGTGTTCCACAAGGAAAGGTGCTGGGACCTGGTGTTCTACATGGATCGGTGCTGGGACCTGGTGTCCCACAGGGATTGGTGCTGGAACCACTGATGTTCCACAGAGATCGGTGTTGGGAACTGGTCTTCCACAGGGATCGGTGCTGGGACCTGGTGTTCCACAGGGATTGGTACTGGGACTGCTGGTGTCCCACAGGGATAGGTGCTGGGACGTGGTGTCCCATAGGGATCGGTGCTGGGACCACTGGTGTTCCACAGCGATCGGCGCTGGAACCTGGTGTTCCACAAGGAATGGTGCTGGGACCTGGTGTCCCACAGGGATCGGTGCTGGAACCCATGCTGTTCCACAGGGATTAGTGCTGGAACCGCTGATGTTCCACAGTGATCGGTGCTGGGAATTGGTGTTCCACAGAAATCGGTGCTGGAAACCCTAGTGTTCTACAGGGATCGGTGCTGGGACCTGGTGTTAGATTGGGATCGGTGCTGAGACCGGTTGTCTTACAGGGATCCATGCTGGGACCCCTGGTGTTCCACAGGGATCGGTGCTGGGACCTGGTGTTCCACAGGGATCAGTGCTGGAACCACTGGTGTTCCACAGGCAACGCTGCTGGGACCTGGTGTTCCACATGGATCGGTGCTGGGACCTGGAGTTACACAGGGTTTGGTGCTGGGACATGGTGTCCCACAGGGATTGGTGCTGTGACCTGGTTCCCCAGAGGGATCGGTACTGGGACCGCTGGTTTCCCAGAGGGATCGGTGCTGTTACCTCGTGTTCCACAGAGATCGGTGCTGGGATCTGGTGTTCCACAGGGATCAGTGCTGGGACCTGATGTTCCACAGGGATCGGTGCTGGGACCTGGTGTTCCACAGGGATCGGTGCTGGAACCTGTTGTTCCACAGGGATCAGTGCTGGGACCTGGTGTTCCACAGGGATCGGTGTTTGCACCACTGGTGTTCCACAGGGATTGGTGCTGGAACCACTGATATTCCACAGGGATCGGTGTTGGGAACTGGTCTTCCACAGGGATCGGTGCTGGGACATGGTGTTCCACAGGGATCGGTGCTGGAACCCATGCTGTTCCACAGGGATTGGTATTTGGATCTGGTGTTCCACAGTGATTAGTGCTGGAACCGCTGATGTTCCACAGGGATCGGTGCTGGGAATTGGTGTTCCACAGAAATCGGTGCTGGAACCCCTGGTGTTCCACAGGGATCGGTGCTGGGACCTGGTGTTAGATTGGGATCGGTGCTGAGACCGGTTGTCTCACAGGGATCCATACTGGGACCCCTGGTGTTCCACAGGGATCGGTGCTGGGACCTGGTGTTCCACAGGGATCAGTGCTGGAACCACTGCTGTTCCACAGGCAACGCTGCTTGGACCTGGTGTTCCACATGGATCGGTGCTGGGACCTGGAGTTCCACAGGGATCGGTGCTGGGACTTGCTGTTTCATAGGGATCAGTGCTGGGATCACTGGTGTTCCACAGAGATCGGTGCTGGGACCTGGTGTTCCACAGGGATCGGTACAGTAACCACTGGTGTTCCACAGGGATCGGTGCTGGGACCTGGTGTTAGATTGGGATTGGTGCTGGGTCCTGGTGTTCCACAGGGATCGGTGCTGGGACCTGGTGTTCCACAAGGAAAGGTGCTGGGACCTGGTGTTCTACATGGATCGGTGCTGGGATCTGGTGTCCCACAGGGATCGGTGCTGGGACCGCGGCTTGTTCTAAAGGGATCGGTGCTGGAAGCTGCTGTTTCACAGGGTTCAGTGCTGGGACCTGGTGTCGCAGAGGGATCGGCGCTGGGACCTGGTGTCCCACATGGATCGGTGCTGGGTCCTGGTGTCCCACAGGGAAAGGTGCTGGGACCTGGTGTTCCACATGGATCGGTGCTGGGACCTGGTGTCCCAAAGGGAAAGGTGCTGGGACCTGGTGTTCTACATGGATCGGTGATGGGACCTGGTGTCCCACAGGGATCGGTGCTGGGACCGGGGGTTGTTCCACAGGGATCGGTGCAGGGACCTGGTGTTCCACATGGATCGGTGCTGGGACCTGGTGTCGCAGAGGGATCGGCGCTGGGACCTGGTGTCCCACAGGGATCGGTGCTGGGACCTGGTGTTCCACAGGGATCGGTGCTGGGACCTGGTGTCCCACAGGGAAAGGTGCTGGGACCTGGTGTTCTACATGGATCGGTGCTGGGACCTGGTGTCCCACAGGGATCGGTGCTGGGACCGTGGGTTGTTCTACAGGGATCGGTGCTGGAAGCTGCTGTTTTACAGGGTTCAGTGCTGGGATCACTGCTGTTCCACAGGGATCAGTGCTGGGACATGGTATCCCACAGGGATCGGGACTGGAACCTGGTGTTCCACAGGGTTCGGTGCTGGGACATGCTGTCCCACAGGGATCGGTGCTGTGACCTGGTTCCACAGAGGGATCGGTACTGGGACCGCTGGTTTCCCAGAGGGATCGGTGCTGTTACCTAGTGTTCCACAGGGATCAGTGCTGGGATCTGGTGTTCCACAGGGATCAGTGCTGGGACCACTGGTGTTAGACAGGGATCGGTGCTGGAACCTGGTGTTCCACAGGGATTGGTGCTGGGACCTGGTGTTCCACAATGATCGGTGTTTGCACGACTGGTGTTCCACAGGGATTGGTGCTGGAACCACTGATGTTCCACAGGGATCGGTGCTGGGATCTGGTGTTCCACAGGGATCGGTGCTGGAACCAGTGGTGTTCCATTGGGATCGGTGCTGGGACCTAGTGTTCCACAGGGATCGGTGCTGGGAACGCTGGTGTCGCACAGGGATCGGTGCTGGGGCCTGGTGTCTAACAGGGATCGGTGCTCGGACCGCAGTTGTTCCACAGGGATCGGTGCTGGGACCGCTGGTGTCCAGAGGGTTCGATGCTGGGACCTGGTGTTCCACAGGGATCAGTGCTGGAACCTGCTGTCCCACAGGGATCACTGCTGGGACCTGATGTTCCACAGGATCGGTGCTGGGACCTTGTGTTCCACAGAGATCGGTGTTGGGATCTGGTCTCCCACAGTGATCGGTGCTGGAACCGCTGTTGTTCCACCGGGATCTGTGCTGGGACCTGGTGTTCCATACGGATATTTTCTGGAACCACTGGTGTTCCACAGGGATCGGTGCTGGGGCCTGGTGTTCCACAGGGATCGGTGCTGGGACCTGGTGACCCACAGGTATCGGTGCTGGATCGATCCACTGGTGTTCCACAGTGAACGGTGCTGGGACCTGGTGTTCCACAGGGATCGGCGCTGGGACCGCTGGTGTCCACACGGATCGGTGCTGGGGCATGGTGTTCCAAAGGAATCGGTGCTGGGACCTGGTGTTTCACAGGGATCTGTGCTGGGACCTGGTATTCCACAGGAATCGTTGCTGGGACCTGGTGTTTCACAGGGATCGGTGCTGGGACCTGGTGACCCACACGAATCGGTGCTGGATCGATCCACTGGTGTTCCACAGGGATCGGTGCTGCGGCCTGGTGTCCCACAGGGGTCGGTGCTGGGACCGCAGTTGTTCCACAGGGATCGCTGCTGTGACCGCTGGTGTCCCACAGGGGTCGGTGCTGGGACCGCAGTTGTTCCAAAGGGGTCGGTGCTGGGACCGCAGTTGTTCCACAGGGATCGGTGTTGGGACCGCGGCTTGTTCCACAGGGATTAGTGCTGGGACCTGGTGTTCCACAGGGATCAGTGCTGGGACCTGGTGTCCCACAGGGATCGGTGCTGGGACCTGGTGTTCCACAGGGATCGGTGCTGGGACCTGGTGTTCCACAGGGATCGGTGCTACGACCGCTGGTGTCCCCACGGATCGGTGCTGGGGCCTAGTGTTCCACAGTGATCAGTGCTGGGACTTGGTGTTCCACAGGGATCAGTGCTGGGGCCTGGTGGCGAACAGGGATCAATGCTCGGAATGCAGTTGTTCCACAGGGATCGGTGCTGGGACCGCTGGTGTCCAACGGGGATCAGTGCTGGGTCCTGCTGTCCCACAGGGATCGGTGCTGGGACCTGATGTTCCACAGGATCGGTGCTGGGACCTTCTGTTCCACAGAGATCGGTGTTGGGATCTTGTGTCCGACAGTGATCGGTGCTGGAACCGCTGTTGTTCCACCGGGATCTGTGCTGGGACCTGGTGTTCCACACGGATATTTTCTGGAACCACTGGTGTTCCACAGGGATCGGTGCTGGGACCTGGTGTTCCACAGGGATCGGTGCTGGGACCGCTGGTGTCCACACGGATCGGTGCTGGGGCCTGGTGTTTCACAGGGATCGGTGCTGGGACCTGGGGTTCCACAGGGATCGGTGCTGGGACCGCTGGTGTCCCACAGGGATCGGTGCTGGGGCCTGGTGGCTAACAGGGATCGGTGCTCGGACCGCAGTTGTTCCACAGGGATCGGTGCTGGGACCGCTGGTGTCCCAGAGGGATCGGTGCTGGGTCCTGGTGTTCCACAGGGATCAGTGCTGGGACCTGATGTTCCACAGGATCGGTGCTGGGACCTTGTGTTCCACAGAGATCGGTGTTGGGATCTGGTGTCCCACAGTGATCGGTGCTGGAACCGCTGTTGTTCCACCGGGATCTGTGCTGGGACCTGGTGTTCCACACGGATATTTTCTGGAACCACTGCTGTTCCACAGGGATCGGTGCTGGGACCTGGTGTTCCACAGGGATCGGTGCTGGGACCGCTGGTGTCCACACGGATCGGTGCTGGGGTCTGGTGTTCCACAGGAATCGGTGCTGGGACCTGGTGTTTCACAGGGATCGGTGCTGGGACCTGGGGTTCCACAGGGATCGGTGCTGGGACCGCTGGTGTCCCACAGGGATCGGTGCTGGGGCCAAGTGGCTAACAGGGATCGGTGCTCTGACCGCAGTTGTTCCACAGGGATCGGTGCTGGGACCGCTGGTGTCCCAGAGGGATCGGTGCTGGGTCCTGGTGTTCCACAGGGATCAGTGCTGGGACCTGATGTTCCACAGGATCGGTGCTGGGACCTTGTGTTCCACAGAGATCGGTGTTGGGATCTGGTGTCCCACAGTGATCGGTGCTGGAACCGCTGTTGTTCCACCGGGATCTGTGCTGGGACCTGGTGTTCCACACGGATATTTTCTGGAACCACTGCTGTTCCACAGGGATCGGTGCTGGGACCTGGTGTTCCACAGGGATCGGTGCTGGGACCTGGTGACCCACAGGAATCGGTGCAGGATCGATCCACTGGTGTTCCACAGTGATCGGTGCTGGGACCTGGTGTTCCACAGGAATCGGTGCTGGGACCTGGTGTTTCACAGGGATCGGTGCTGGGACCTGGTGTTCCACAGGAATCGTTGCTGGGACCTGGTGTTTCACAGGGATCGGTGCTGGGACCTGGTGACCCACAGGAATCGGTGCTGGATCGATCCACTGGTGTTCCACAGGGATCGGTGCTGCGGCCTGGTGTCCCACAGGGGTCGGTGCTGGGACCGCAGTTGTTCCACAGGGATCGCTGCTGTGACCACTGGTGTCCCACAGGGATCGGTGCTGGGACCACTGGTGTTCCACAGGGATCGGTGCTGGGACCAGGTGTTCCACATGGATCGGTGCTGGGACTGCGGCTTGTTCCACAGGGATTGGTGCTGTGACCTGGTGTTCCACACGGATATTTTCTGGAACCACTGGTGTTCCACAGGGATCGGTGCTGGGGCCTGGTGTTCCAAAGGGATCGGTGCTGGGACCTGGTGACCCACAGGAATCGGTGCTGGATCGATCCACTGGTGTTCCACAGTGATCGGTGCTGGGACCTGGTGTTCCACAGGGATCGGCGCTGGGACCGCTGGTGTCCACACGGATCGGTGCTGGGGCCTGGTGTTCCACAGGAATTGGTGCTGGGACCTGGTGTTTCACAGGAATCGGGCTGGGACCTGGTGTTTCACAGGGATCGGTGCTGGGACCTGGTGACCCACACGAATCGGTTCTGGATCGATCCACTGGTGTTCCACAGGGATCGGTGTTGGGACCGCGGCTTGTTCCACAGGCATTAGTGCTGGGATCGGGTGTTCCACAGGGATCAGTGCTGGGACCTGGTGTTCCACAGGGATCGGTGCTGGGACCTGGTATTCCGCAGGGATCGGTGCTGCGACCGCTGGTGTCCACACGGAGCGGTGCTGGGGCCTGGTGTTCCACAGTGATCAGAGCTGGGACCTGGTGTTCCACAGGGATCAGTGCTGGGACCTGGTGTCCCACAGGGATCGGTGCTGGGACCTGGTGTTCCACAGGGATCGGTGCTGGGACCTGGTGTTCCACAGGGATCGGTGCTACGACCGCTGGTGTCCCCACGGATCGGTGCTGGGGCCTAGTGTTCCACAGTGATCAGTGCTGGGACTTGGTGTTCCACAGGGATCAGTGCTGGGGCCTGGTGGCTAACAGGGATCGGTGCTCGGAACGCAGTTGTTCCACAGGGATCGCTGCTGTGACCGCTGGTGTCCCACAGGGATCGGTGCTGGGACCACTGGTGTTCCACAGGGATCGGTGCTGGGACCAGGTGTTCCACAGGGATCGGTGCTGGGACCACTGGTGTTCCACAGGGATCGGTGCTGGGACCTGGTGTTCCACAGGGATCAGTGCTGGGACCTGGTGACCCACACGAATCGGTGCTGGATCGATCCACTGGTGTTCCACAGGGATTGGTGCTGCGGCCTGGTGTCCCACAGGGGTCGGTGCTGGGACCGCAGTTGTTCCACAGGGATCGCTGCTGTGACCGCTGGTGTCCCACAGGGATCGGTGCTGGGACCAGGTGTTCCACATGGATCGGTGCTGGGACCGCGGCTTGTTCCACAGGGATTGGTACTGGGACCTGATGTTCCACAGGATCGGTGCTGGGACCTTGTGTTCCACAGGAATCGTTGCTGGGTCCTGATGTTCCACAGGATCAGTGCTGGGACCTTGTGTTCCACAGGAATCGTTGCTGGGACCTGATGTTCCACAGGATCAGTGCTGGGACCTTGTGTTCCACAGAGATCGGTGTTGGGATCTGGTGTCCCACAGTGATCGGTGCTGGAACCGCTGTTGTTCCACCGGGATCTGTGCTGGGACCTGGTGTTCCACACGGATATTTTCTGGAACCACTGGTGTTCCACAGGGATCGGTGCTGGGACCTGGTGTTCCACAGGGATCGGTGCTGGGACCTGGTTACCCACAGGAATCGGTGCTGGATCGATCCACTGGTGTTCCACAGGGATCGGTGCTGGGACCTGGTGCTCCACAGGAATCGTTGCTGGGACCTGGTGTTCCACAGGGATCGGTGCTGGGACCTGGTGTTCCACAGGGATCTGTGCTACGACCGCTGGTGTCCACACGGTCGGTGCTGGGACCTGGTGTTCCACAGTGATCAGTCCTGGGACCTGGTGTTCCACAGGGATCAGTGCTGGGACCTGGTGTCCCACAGGGATCGGTGCTGGGGCCTGGTGTTCCACAGTGATCATTGCTGGGACCTGGTGTTCCATAGGGATCAGTGCTGGGACCTGGTGCCCCACAGGGATCGGTGCTGGGACCTGGTGTTCCACAGTGATCAGTGCTGGGTCCTGGTGTTCCACAGGGATCAGTGCTGGGGCCTGGTGGCTAACAGGGTTCGGTGCTCGGACCGCAGTTGTTCCACAGTGATCGATGCTGGGACCGCTGGTGTCCCAGAGGGATCGATGCTGGGACCTGGTGTTCCACAGGGATCAGTGCTGGGACCTGCTGTCCCACAGGGATCGGTGCTGGGACCTGTTGTTCCACAGGGATTGGTGCTGGAACCGCTGGTGTCCACACGGATCGGTGCTGGGGCCTGGTGTTCCACAGGAATCGTTGCTGCGACCTGATGTGCCACAGGATCGGTGCTGGGACCTTGTGTTCCACAGAGATCGGTGTTGGGATCTGGTGTCCCACAGTGATCGGTGCTGGAACCGCTGTTGTTCCACCGGGATCTGTGCTGGGACCTGGTGTTCCACACGGATATTTTCTGAACCACTGCTGTTCCACAGGGATTGGTGCTGGGACCTGGTGTTCCACAGGGATCGGTGCTGGGACCTGGTGACCCACAGGAATCGGTGCTGGATCGATCCACTGATGTTCCACAGTGATCGGTGCTGGGACCTGGTGTTCCACAAAGATCGGTGCTGGGACCGCTGGTGTCCACACGGATCGGTGCTGGGGCCTGGTGTTCCACAGGAATCGGTGCTGGGACCTGGTGTTTCACAGGGATCGGTGCTGGGGCCTGGTGTACCACAGGGATTGGTGCTAGGACCTGGTGTTCTACAGGGATCGGTGCTGCGGCCTGGTGTCCCACAGGGGTCGGTGCTGGGACCGCAGTTGTTCCACAGGGATCGGTGCTGGGACCACTGGTGTTCCACATGGATCGTTGCTGGGACTGCGTCTTGTTGCACAGGGATTGGTGCTGTGACCAGGTGTTCCACAGGAATCAGTGCTGGGACCTGGTGTTCCACAGGGATCGGTGCTGGGACCTGGTGTTCCACAGGGATCGGTGCTGCGACCGCTGGTGTCCACACGGATCGGTGCTGGGGCCTGGTGTTCCACAGTGATCAGTGCTGGGACCTGGTGTTCCACAGGGATCAGTGCTGGGACCTGGTGTCCCACAGGGATCGGTGCTGGGACCTAGTGTTCCATAGGAATCGGTTCTGGGACCTGGTGTTCCACAGGGATCGGTGCTGGAACCACTGGTGTTCCATCGGGATCGGTGCTGGGACCTAGTGTTCCACAGGGATCGGTGCTGGGGCCTGGTGACTAACAGGGATCGGTGCTCGGACCGCAGTTGTTCCACAGGGATCGGTGCTGGGACTGCTGGTGTCCCAGAGGATTCGGTGCTGGGACCTGGTGTTCCACAGGGATCAGTGCTGGGACCTGCTGTCCCACAGGGATCACTGCTGGGACCTGATGTTCCACAGGATCGGTGCTGGGACCTTGTGTTCCACAGAGATCGGTGTTGGGATCTGGTCTCCCACAGTGATCGGTGCTGGAACCGCTGTTGTTCCACCGGGATCTGTGCTGGGACCTGGTGTTACATACGGATATTTTCTGGAACCACTGGTGTTCCACAGGGATCGGTGCTGGGGCCTGGTGTTCCACAGTGATCGGTGCTGGGACCTGGTGACCCACAGGAATCGGTGCTGGATCGATCCACTGGTGTTCCACAGTGAACGGGGCTGGGACCTGGTGTTCCACAGGGATCGGCGCTGGGACCGCTGGTGTCCACACGGATCGGTGCTGGGGCATGGTGTTCCAAAGGAATCGGTGCTGGGACCTGGTGTTTCACAGGGATCTGTGCTGGGACCTGGTGTTCCACAGGAATCGTTGCTGGGACCTGGTGTTTCACAGGGATCAGTGCTGGGACCTGGTGACCCACACGGATCGGTGCTGGATCGATCCAATGGTGTTCCACAGGGATCGGTGCTGCGGCCTGGTGTCCCACAGGGGTCGGTGCTGGGACCGCAGTTGTTCCACAGGGATCGCTGCTGTGACCGCTGGTGTCCCACAGGGGTCGGTGCTGGGACCGCAGTTGTTCCAAAGGGGTCGGTGCTGGGACCGCAGTTGTTCCACAGGGATCGGTGTTGGGACCGTGGCTTTTTCCACAGGGATTAGTGCTGGGACCTGGTGTTCCACAGGGATCAGTGCTGGGACCTGGTGTTCCACAGCGATCGGTGCTGGGACCTGGTGTTCCAAAGGGATCGGTGCTGCGACCGCTGGTGTCCACTCGGAGCGGTGCTGGGGCCTGGTGTTCCACAGAGATCGGTGCTGGGACCTGGTGTCCCACAGGGATCGGTGCTGGGACCTGGTGTTCCACAGAGATCGGTGCTGGGACCTGGTGTCCCACAGGGATCGGTGCTGGGACCTGGTGTCCCACAGGGATCGGTGCTGGGACCTGGTGTTCCACAGGGATCGGTGCTGGGACCTGGTGTTCCACAGGGATCGGTGCTACGACCGCTGGTGTCCCCACGGATCGGTGCTGGGGCCTAGTGTTCCACAGTGATCAGCGCTGGGGCCAAGTGGCTAACAGGGATCGGTGCTCGGAACGCAGTTGTTCCACAGGGATCGGTGCTGGGACCGCTGGTGTCCCAGAGGGATCGGTGCTGGGACCTGGTGTTCCACAGGGATCAGTGCTGGGTCCTGCTGTCCCACAGGGATCGGTGCTGGGACCTGATGTTCCACAGGATCAGTGCTGGGACCTTGTGTTCCACAGAGATCGGTGTTGGGATCTTGTGTCCCACAGTGATCGGTGCTGGAACCGCTGTTGTTCCACCGGGATCTGTGCTGGGACCTGGTGTTCCACACGGATATTTTCTGGAACCACTGGTGTTCCACAGGTATCGGTGCTGGGACCTGGTGTTCCACAGAGATCGGTGCTGGGACCGCTGGTGTCCACACGGATCGGTGCTGGGGCCTGGTGTTCCACAGGAATCGGTGCTGGGACCTGGTGTTTCACAGGGATCGGTGCTGGGACCTGGTGTTCCACAGGGATCGGTGCTGGGACCGCTGGTGTCCCACAGGGATCGGTGCTGGGGCCTGGTGGCTAACAGGGATCGGTGCTCGGACCGCAGTTGTTCCACAGGGATCGGTGCTGGGACCGCTGGTGTCCCAGAGGGATCGGTGCTGGGTCCTGGTGTTCCACAGGGATCAGTGCTGGGACCTGATGTTCCACAGGATCGGTGCTGGGACCTTGTGTTCCACAGAGATCGGTGTTGGGATCTGGTGTCCCACAGTGATCGGTGCTGGAACCGCTGTTGTTCCACCGGGATCTGTGCTGGGACCTGGTGTTCCACACGGATATTTTCTGGAACCACTGCTGTTCCACAGGGATCGGTGCTGGGACCTGGTGTTCCACAGGGATCGGTGCTGGGACCTGGTGACCCACAGTGATCGGTGCTGGAACCGTTGTTGTTCCACCGGGATCTGTGCTGGGACCTGGTGTTCCACACGGATATTTTCTGGAACCACTGGTGTTCCACAGGGATCGGTGCTGGGACCTGGTGACCCACAGGAATCGGTGCTGGATCGATCCACTGGTGTTCCACTGTGATCGGTGCTGGGACCTGGTGTTCCACAGGGATCGGTGCTGGGACCGCTGGTGTCCACACGGATCGGTGCTGGGGCCTGGTGTTCCACAGCAATCGGTGCTGGGACCTGGTGTTTCACAGGAATCGTTGCTGGGACCTGGTGTTTCACAGGGATCGGTGCTGGGACCTGGTGACCCACACGAATCGGTGCTGGATCGATCCACTGGTGTTCCACAGGGATTGGTGCTGTGGCCTGATGTCCCACAGGGGTCGGTGCTGGGACCGCAGTTGTTCCACAGGGATCGCTGCTGTGACCGTTGGTGTCCCACAGGGATCGGTGCTGGGACCACTGGTGTTCCACAGGGATCGGTGCTGGGACCAGGTGTTCCACATGGATCGCTGCTGGGACCGCGGCTTGTTCCACAGGGATTGGTGCTGGGACCTATTGTTCCACAGGGATCAGTGCTGGGAACTGGTGTCCCACAGGGATCGGTGCTGGGACCTGGTGTTCCACAGGGATCGGTGCTGGGACCTGGTGTTCCACAGGGATTGGTGCTACGACTGCTGGTGTCCACACGGATCGGTGCTGGGGCCTAGTGTTCCACAGTGATCAGTGCTGGGACCTGGTGTTCCACAGGGATCAGTGCTGGGGCCTGGTGGTAACAGGGATCGGTGCTCGGACCGCACTTATTCCACAGGGATCGGTGCTGGGACCTGATGTTCCACAGCATCTGTGCTGGAACCTTGTGTTCCACAGAGATCGGTGTTGGGATCTGGTGTCCCACAGTGATCGGTGCTGGAACCGCAGTTGTTCCACCGGGATCTGTGCTGGGACCTGGTGTTCCACAGGGATCGGTGCTGGGACCTGGTGTTTCACAGGGATCGGTGTTGGGACCTGGTGTTCCACAGGAATCGTTGCTGGGACCTGGTGTTTCACAGGGATCGGTGCTGGGACCTGGTGACCCACAGGAATCGGGGCTGGATCGATCCACTGGTGTTCCACAGGGATTGGTGCTGCGGCCTGATGTCCCACAGGGGTCGGTGCTGGGACCGCCGTTGTTCCACAGGGATCGCTGCTGTAACCGTTGGTGTCCCACAGGGATCGGTGCTGGGACCACTGGTGTTCCACAGGGATCGGTGCTGGGACCAGGTGTTCCACATGGATCGCTGCTGGGACCGCGGCTTGTTCCACAGGGATTGGTGCTGGGACCTGGTGTTCCACAGGGATCAGTGCTGGGAACTGGTGTCCCACAGGGATCGGTGCTGGGACCTGGTGTTCCACAGGGATCGGTGCTGGGACCTGGTGTTCCACAGGGATCGGTGCTACGACCGCTGGTGTCGACACGGATCGGTGCTGGGGCCTAGTGTTCCACAGTGATCAGTGCTGGGAACTAGTGTTCCACAGGGATCGCTGCTGTGACCACTGGTGTCACACAGGGATCGGTGCTGGGACCACTGGTGTTCCACAGGGATCAGTGCTGGGACCAGGTGTTCCACATGGATCGGTGCTGGGACCGCGGCTTGTTCCACAGGGATTGGTGCTGTGACCTGGTGTTCCACACGGATATTTTCTGGAACCACTGGTGTTCCACAGGGATCGGTGCTGGGTCCTGGTGTTCCACAGGGATCGGTGCTGGGACCTGGTGACCCACAGGAATCGGTGCTGGATCGATCCACTGGTGTTCCACAGTGATCGGTGCTGGGACCTGGTGTTCCACAGGGATCAGTGCTTGGACCGCTGGTGTCCACACGGATCGGTGCTGGAGCCTGGTGTTTCACAGGAATCGGTGCAGGGACCTGGTGTTTCACAGGAATCGGTGCTGGGACCTGGTGTTTCACAGGGATCGGTGCTGGGACCGCGGCTTGTTCCACAGGCATTAGTGCTGGGATCTGGTGTTCCACAGGGATCGGTGCTGGGACCTGGTGTTCCACAGGGATCGGTGCTGGGACCTGGTGTTCCACAGGGATCGGTGCTTGGACCGCTGGTGTCCCACAGGGATCGGTGCTGGGGCCTGGTGTTCCACAGGGATCAGTGCTGGGACCTGATGTTCCACAGGATCGGTGCTGGGACCTTGTGTTCCACAGAGATCGGTGTTGGGATCTGGTGTCCCACAGTGATCGGTGCTGGAACCGCTGTTGTTCCACCGGGATCTGTGCTGGGACCTGGTGTTCCACACGGATATTTTCTGGAACCACTGGTGTTCCACAGGGATCGGTGCTGGGACCTGGTGTTCCACAGGGATCGGTGCTGGGACCTGGTGACCCACAGGAATCGGTGTTGGATCGATCCACTGGTGTTCCACAGTGATCGGTGCTGGGGCCTGGTGTTCCACAGGAATCGGTGCTGGGACCTGCTGTTTCACAGGGATCGGTGCTGGGACCTGGTGTTCCACAGGAATCGTTGATGGGACCTGGTGTTTCACAGGGATCGGTGCTGGGACCTGGTGACCCACACGAATCGGTGCTGGATCGATCCACTGGTGTTCCACAGGGATCGGTGCTGCGGCCTGGTGTCCCACAGGGGTCGGTGCTGGGACCGCAGTTGTTCCACAGGGATCGCTGCTGTGACTGCTGGTGTCCCACAGGGATCGGTGCTGGGACCACTGGTGTTCCACAGGGATCGGTGCTGGGACCAGGTGTTCCACATGGATCGGTGCTGGGACCGCGGCTTGTTCCACAGGGATTGGTGCTGGGACCTGGTGTTCCACAGGGATCAGTGCTGGGAACTGGTGTCCCACAGGGATCGGTGCTGGGACCAGGTGTTCCACAGGGATCGGTGCTGGGACCTGGTGTTCCACAGGGATCGGTGCTGGGACCTGGTGTTCCACAGGGATTGGTGCTACGACCGCTGGTGTCCACACGGATCGGTGCTGGGGCCTAGTGTTCCACACGGATCGGTGCTGGGACCTGGTGTTACACAGGGATCAGTGCTGGGAACTGGTATCCCACAGGGATCGGTGCTGGGACCTGGTGTTCCACAGTGATCGGTGCTGGGACCTGGTGTTCTACAGGGATCGGTACTGGGACCGCTGGTGTCCACACGGATCAGTGCTGGGGCCTGGTGTTCCACAGAAATAGGTGCTGGGACCTGGTGTTTCAAAGGGATCGGTGCTGGGACCTGGTGCTCCACAGGAATCGTTGCTGGGACCTGGTGTTTCACAGGGATCACTGCTGGGACCTGGTGACCCACAGGAATCGGTGCTGGATCGATCCAATGGTGTTCCACAGGGATCGGTGCTGGGACCAGGTGTTCCACATGGATCGGTGCTGGGACCGCGGCTTGTTCCACAGGGATTGGTGCTGGGGCCTGGTGTTCCACAGGAATCAGTGCTGGGACCTGGTGTTCCACAGGGATTGGTGCTGGGACCTGGTGTTCCACAGGGATCGGTGCTACGACCGCTGGTGTCCACACGGTCGGTGCTGGGGCCTGGTGTTCCACAGTGATCAGTGCAGGGACCTGGTGTCCCACAGGGATCGGTGCTGGGACCTGGTGTTCCACAGTGATCAGTGCTGGGTCCTGGTGTTCCACAGGGATCAGTGCTGGGACCTGGTGGCTAACAGGGTTCGTTTCTCGGACCGCAGTTGTTCCATAGGGATCGGTGCTAGGACCGCTGGTGTTCCACAGGGATCGGTGCTGGGACCGCTGGTGTCCCACAGAGATCAGTGTTGGGACCTGGTGTCCCACAGGGATCGGTGCTGGGACCTGGTGTTCCACAGGGATCGGTGCTGGGACCTGGTGACCCACAGGAATCGGTGCTGGATCGATCCACTGATGTTCCACAGTGATCGGTGCTGGGACCTGGTGTTCCACAAAGATCGGTGCTGGGACCGCTGGTGTCCACACGGATCGGTGCTGGGGCCTGGTGTTCCACAGGAATCGGTGCTGGGACCTGGTGTTTCACAGGGATCGGTGCTGGGGCCTGGTGTACCACAGGGATTGGTGCTAGGACCTGGTGTTCTACAGGGATCGGTGCTGCGGCCTGGTGTCCCACAGGGGTCGGTGCTGGGACCGCAGTTGTTCCACAGGGATCGGTGCTGGGACCACTGGTGTTCCACATGGATCGTTGCTGGGACTGCGTCTTGTTGCACAGGGATTGGTGCTGTGACCAGGTGTTCCACAGGAATCAGTGCTGGGACCTGGTGTTCCACAGGGATCGGTGCTGGGACCTGGTGTTCCACAGGGATCGGTGCTGCGACCGCTGGTGTCCACACGGATCGGTGCTGGGACCTGGTGTTCCACAGGGATCAGTGCTGGGACCTGGTGTTCCACAGGGATCAGTGCTGGGACCTGGTGTCCCACAGGGATCGGTGCTGGGACCTAGTGTTCCATAGGAATCGGTTCTGGGACCTGGTGTTCCACAGGGATCGGTGCTGGAACCACTGGTGTTCCATAGGGATCGGTGCTGGGACCTAGTGTTCCACAGGGATCGGTGCTGGGGCCTGGTGACTAACAGGGATCGGTGCTCGGACCGCAGTTGTTCCACAGGGATCGGTGCTGGGACTGCTGGTGTCCCAGAGGATTCGGTGCTGGGACCTGGTGTTCCACAGGGATCAGTGCTGGGACCTGCTGTCCCACAGGGATCACTGCTGGGACCTGATGTTCCACAGGATCGGTGCTGGGACCTTGTGTTCCACAGAGATCGGTGTTGGGATCTGGTCTCCCACAGTGATCGGTGCTGGAACCGCTGTTGTTCCACCGGGATCTGTGCTGGGACCTGGTGTTACATACGGATATTTTCTGGAACCACTGGTGTTCCACAGGGATCGGTGCTGGGGCCTGGTGTTCCACAGTGATCGGTGCTGGGACCTGGTGACCCACAGGAATCGGTGCTGGATCGATCCACTGGTGTTCCACAGTGAACGGGGCTGGGGCCTGGTGTTCCACAGGGATCGGCGCTGGGACCGCTGGTGTCCACACGGATCGGTGCTGGGGCATGGTGTTCCAAAGGAATCGGTGCTGGGACCTGGTGTTTCACAGGGATCTGTGCTGGGACCTGGTGTTCCACAGGAATCGTTGCTGGGACCTGGTGTTTCACAGGGATCAGTGCTGGGACCTGGTGACCCACACGAATCGGTGCTGGATCGATCCAATGGTGTTCCACAGGGATCGGTGCTGCGGCCTGGTGTCCCACAGGGGTCGGTGCTGGGACCGCAGTTGTTCCACAGGGATCGCTGCTGTGACCGCTGGTGTCCCACAGGGGTCGGTGCTGGGACCGCAGTTGTTCCAAAGGGGTCGGTGCTGGGACCGCAGTTGTTCCACAGGGATCGGTGTTGGGACCGTGGCTTTTTCCACAGGGATTAGTGCTGGGACCTGGTGTTCCACAGGGATCAGTGCTGGGACCTGGTGTTCCACAGGGATCGGTGCTGGGACCTGGTGTTCCAAAGGGATCGGTGCTGCGACCGCTGGTGTCCACTCGGAGCGGTGCTGGGGCCTGGTGTTCCACAGAGATCGGTGCTGGGACCTGGTGTCCCACAGGGATCGGTGCTGGGACCTGGTGTTCCACAGGGATCGGTGCTGGGACCTGGTGTTCCACAGGGATCGGGGCTACGACCGCTGGTGTCCCCACGGATCGGTGCTGGGGCCTAGTGTTCCACAGTGATCAGCGCTGGGACTTGGTGTTCCACAGGGATCAGTGCTGGGGCCTGGTGTTCCACAGGGATCAGTGCTGGGACCGCTGGTGTCCCACAGGGATCAGTGCTGGGGCCAAGTGGCTAACAGGGATCGGTGCTCGGAACGCAGTTGTTCCACAGGGATCGGTGCTGGGACCGCTGGTGTCCCAGAGGGATCGGTGCTGGGACCTGGTGTTCCACAGGGATCAGTGCTGGGTCCTGCTGTCCCACAGGGATCGGTGCTGGGACCTGATGTTCCACAGGATCAGTGCTGGGACCTTGTGTTCCACAGAGATCGGTGTTGGGATCTTGTGTCCCACAGTGATCGGTGCTGGAACCGCTGTTGTTCCACCGGGATCTGTGCTGGGACCTGGTGTTCCACACGGATATTTTCTGGAACCACTGGTGTTCCACAGGTATCGGTGCTGGGACCTGGTGTTCCACAGAGATCGGTGCTGGGACCGCTGGTGTCCACACGGATCGGTGCTGGGGCCTGGTGTTCCACAGGAATCGGTGCTGGGACCTGGTGTTTCACAGGGATCGGTGCTGGGACCTGGTGTTCCACAGGGATCGGTGCTGGGACCGCTGGTGTCCCACAGGGATCGGTGCTGGGGCCTGGTGGCTAACAGGGATCGGTGCTCGGACCGCAGTTGTTCCACAGGGATCGGTGCTGGAACGCTGGTGTCCCAGAGGGATCGGTGCTGGGTCCTGGTGTTCCACAGGGATCAGTGCTGGGACCTGATGTTCCACAGGATCGGTGCTGGGACCTTGTGTTCCACAGAGATCGGTGTTGGGATCTGGTGTCCCACAGTGATCGGTGCTGGAACCGCTGTTGTTCCACCGGGATCTGTGCTGGGACCTGGTGTTCCACACGGATATTTTCTGGAACCACTGGTGTTCCACAGGGATCGGTGCTGGGACCTGGTGTTCCAGAGGGATCGGTGCTGGGACCTGGTGACCCACAGTGATCGGTGCTGGAACCGTTGTTGTTCCACCGGGATCTGTGCTGGGACCTGGTGTTCCACACGGATATTTTCTGGAACCACTGGTGTTCCACAGGGATCGGTGCTGGGACCTGGTGACCCACAGGAATCGGTGCTGGACCGATCCACTGGTGTTCCACTGTGATCGGTGCTGGGACCTGGTGTTCCACAGGGATCGGTGCTGGGACCGCTGGTGTCCACACGGATCGGTGCTGGGGCCTGGTGTTCCACAGCAATCGGTGCTGGGACCTGGTGTTTCACAGGAATCGTTGCTGGGACCTGGTGTTTCACAGGGATCGGTGCTGGGACCTGGTGACCCACACGAATCGGTGCTGGATCGATCCACTGGTGTTCCACAGGGATTGGTGCTGTGGCCTGATGTCCCACAGGGGTCGGTGCTGGGACCGCAGTTGTTCCACAGGGATCGCTGCTGTGACCGTTGGTGTCCCACAGGGATCGGTGCTGGGACCACTGGTGTTCCACAGGGATCGGTGCTGGGACCAGGTGTTCCACGTGGATCGCTGCTGGGACCGCGGCTTGTTCCACAGGGATTGGTGCTGGGACCTATTGTTCCACAGGGATCAGTGCTGGGAACTGGTGTCCCACAGGGATCGGTGCTGGGACCTGGTGTTCCACAGGGATCGGTGCTGGGACCTGGTGTTCCACAGGGATTGGTGCTACGACTGCTGGTGTCCACACGGATCGGTGCTGGGGCCTAGTGTTCCACAGTGATCAGTGCTGGGACCTGGTGTTCCACAGGGATCAGTGCTGGGGCCTGGTGGTAACAGGGATCGGTGCTCGGACCGCACTTATTCCACAGGGATCGGTGCTGGGACCTGATGTTCCACAGCATCTGTGCTGGAACCTTGTGTTCCACAGAGATCGGTGTTGGGATCTGGTGTCCCACAGTGATCGGTGCTGGAACCGCAGTTGTTCCACCGGGATCTGTGCTGGGACCTGGTGTTCCACAGGGATCGGTGCTGGGACCTGGTGTTCCACAGGGATCGGTGCTGGGACCTGGTGACCCACAGAAATCGGTGCTGGATCGATCCACTGGTGTTCCACAGTGATCGGTGCTGGGACCTGGTGTTCCACAGGGATCGGGACTGGGACCGCTGGTGTCCACACGGATCGGTGCTGGGGCCTGGTGTTCCACAGGAATCGGTGCTGGGACCTGGTGTTTCACAGGGATCGGTGTTGGGACCTGGTGTTCCACAGGAATCGTTGCTGGGACCTGGTGTTTCACAGGGATCGGTGCTGGGACCTGGTGACCCACAGGAATCGGGGCTGGATCGATCCACTGGTGTTCCACAGGGATTGGTGCTGCGGCCTGATGTCCCACAGGGGTCGGTGCTGGGACCGCCGTTGTTCCACAGGGATCGCTGCTGTAACCGTTGGTGTCCCACAGGGATCGGTGCTGGGACCACTGGTGTTCCACAGGGATCGGTGCTGGGACCAGGTGTTCCACATGGATCGCTGCTGGGACCGCGGCTTGTTCCACAGGGATTGGTGCTGGGACCTGGTGTTCCACAGGGATCAGTGCTGGGAACTGGTGTCCCACAGGGATCGGTGCTGGGACCTGGTGTTCCACAGGGATCGGTGCTGGGACCTGGTGTTCCACAGGGATCGGTGCTACGACCGCTGGTGTCGACACGGATCGGTGCTGGGGCCTAGTGTTCCACAGTGATCAGTGCTGGGAACTAGTGTTCCACAGGGATCGCTGCTGTGACCACTGGTGTCACACAGGGATCGGTGCTGGGACCACTGGTGTTCCACAGGGATCAGTGCTGGGACCAGGTGTTCCACATGGATCGGTGCTGGGACCGCGGCTTGTTCCACAGGGATTGGTGCTGTGACCTGGTGTTCCACACGGATATTTTCTGGAACCACTGGTGTTCCACAGGGATCGGTGCTGGGTCCTGGTGTTCCACAGGGATCGGTGCTGGGACCTGGTGACCCACAGGAATCGGTGCTGGATCGATCCACTGCTGTTCCACAGTGATCGGTGCTGGGACCTGGTGTTCCACAGGGATCAGTGCTTGGACCTTGTGTTCCACAGAGATCGGTGTTGGGATCTGGTGTTTCACAGGAATCGGTGCTGGGACCTGGTGTTTCACAGGGATCGGTGCTGGGACCTGGTGTTTCACAGGGATCGGTGCTGGGACCTGGTGTTTCACAGGGATCGGTGCTGGGACCGCGGCTTGTTCCACAGGCATTAGTGCTGGGATCTGGTGTTCCACAGGGATCGGTGCTGGGACCTGGTGTTCCACAGGGATCGGTGCTGGGACCTGGTGTTCCACAGGGATCGGTGCTTGGACCGCTGGTGTCCCACAGGGATCGGTGCTGGGGCCTGGTGTTCCACAGGGATCAGTGCTGGGACCTGATGTTCCACAGGATCGGTGCTGGGACCTTGTGTTCCACAGAGATCGGTGTTGGGATCTGGTGTCCCACAGTGATCGGTGCTGGAACCGCTGTTGTTCCACCGGGATCTGTGCTGGGACCTGGTGTTCCACACGGATATTTTCTGGAACCACTGGTGTTCCACAGGGATCGGTGCTGGGACCTGGTGTTCCACAGGGATCGGTGCTGGGACCTGGTGACCCACAGGAATCGGTGTTGGATCGATCCACTGGTGTTCCACAGTGATCGGTGCTGGGGCCTGGTGTTCCACAGGAATCGGTGCTGGGACCTGCTGTTTCACAGGGATCGGTGCTGGGACCTGGTGTTCCACAGGAATCGTTGATGGGACCTGGTGTTTCACAGGGATCGGTGCTGGGACCTGGTGACCCACACGAATCGGTGCTGGATCGATCCACTGGTGTTCCACAGGGATCGGTGCTGCGGCCTGGTGTCCCACAGGGGTCGGTGCTGGGACTGCAGTTGTTCCACAGGGATCGCTGCTGTGACTGCTGGTGTCCCACAGGGATCGGTGCTGGGACCACTGGTGTTCCACAGGGATCGGTGCTGGGACCAGGTGTTCCACATGGATCGGTGCTGGGACCGCGGCTTGTTCCACAGGGATTGGTGCTGGGACCTGGTGTTCCACAGGGATCAGTGCTGGGAACTGGTGTCCCACAGGGATCGGTGCTGGGACCAGGTGTTCCACAGGGATCGGTGCTGGGACCTGGTGTTCCACAGGGATCGGTGCTGGGACCTGGTGTTCCACAGGGATTGGTGCTACGACCGCTGGTGTCCACACGGATCGGTGCTGGGGCCTAGTGTTCCACACGGATCGGTGCTGGGACCTGGTGTTACACAGGGATCAGTGCTGGGAACTGGTATCCCACAGGGATCGGTGCTGGGACCTGGTGTTCCACAGTGATCGGTGCTGGGACCTGGTGTTCTACAGGGATCGGTACTGGGACCGCTGGTGTCCACACGGATCAGTGCTGGGGCCTGGTGTTCCACAGAAATAGGTGCTGGGACCTGGTGTTTCAAAGGGATCGGTGCTGGGACCTGGTGCTCCACAGGAATCGTTGCTGGGACCTGGTGTTTCACAGGGATCACTGCTGGGACCTGGTGACCCACAGGAATCGGTGCTGGATCGATCCAATGGTGTTCCACAGGGATCGGTGCTGGGACCAGGTGTTCCACATGGATCGGTGCTGGGACCGCGGCTTGTTCCACAGGGATTGGTGCTGGGGCCTGGTGTTCCACAGGAATCAGTGCTGGGACCTGGTGTTCCACAGGGATTGGTGCTGGGACCTGGTGTTCCACAGGGATCGGTGCTACGACCGCTGGTGTCCACACGGTCGGTGCTGGGGCCTGGTGTTCCACAGTGATCAGTGCTGGGACCTGGTGTCCCACAGGGATCGGTGCTGGGACCTGGTGTTCCACAGTGATCAGTGCTGGGTCCTGGTGTTCCACAGGGATCAGTGCTGGGACCTGGTGGCTAACAGGGTTCGTTTCTCGGACCGCAGTTGTTCCATAGGGATCGGTGCTAGGACCGCTGGTGTTCCACAGGGATCGGTGCTGGGACCGCTGGTGTCCCACAGAGATCAGTGTTGGGACCTGGTGTCCCACAGGGATCGGTGCTGGGACCTGGTGTTCCACAGGGATCGGTGCTGGAACCACTGATGTTCCACAGGGATCGGTGCTGGGACCTGGTGTTCCACAGGGATCGGTGCTGGGACCTGGTGTTCCACAGGGATCGGTGCTACGACCGCTGGTGTCCACACGGTCGGTGCTGGGACCTGGTGTTCCACAGTGATCAGTGCTGGGACCTGGTGTTCCACAGGGATCAGTGCTGGGACCTGGTGTCCCGCAGGGCTCGGTGCTGGGACCTGGTGGCTAACAGGGTTCGGTGCTCGGACCGCAGTTGTTCCACAGGGATCGGTGCTGGGACCGCTGGTGTCCCACAGGGATCGGTGCTGGGACCTGGTGTTCCACAGGGATCAGTGCTGGGACCTGCTGTCCCACAGGGATCGGTGCTGGGACCTGATGTTCCACAGTATCGGTGCTTGGACCTGGTGTTCCACAGGAATCGTTGCTCGGAGCTGGTGTTTCACAGGGATCGGTGCTGGGACCTGGTGACCCACACGATTCGGTGGTGGATCGATCCACTGGTGTTCCACAGAAATCGGTGCTGGGACCTGGTGACCCACAGGAATCGGTGCTGGATCGATCCACTGGTGTTCCACAGGGATCGGTGCTGCGGCCTGGTGTCCCACAGGGGTCGGTGCTGGGACCGCAGTTGTTCCACAGGGATCGCTGCTGTGACCGCTGGTGTCCCACAGGGATCGGTGCTGGGACCACTGGTGTTCCACAGGGATCGGTGCTGCGACCAGGTGTTCCACAGGGATTGGTGCTGTGACCTGGTGTCCCACAGGGATCAGTGCTGGGACCTGGTGTTCCACAGGGATCGGTGCTGGGACCTGGTGTTCCACAGGGATCGGTGCTGCGACCGCTGGTGTCCACCCGGATCGGTGCTGGGGCCTGGTGTTCCACAGTGATCAGTGCTGGGACCTGGTGTTCCACAGGAATCGGTGCTGGGACCTGGTGTTCCACAGGGATCGGTGCTGGAACCACTGGTGTTCCATAGGGATCGGTGCTGGGACCTGGTGTTCCACAGGGATCGGTGCTGGGACCGCTGGTGTCCCACAGGGATCGGTGCTGGGGCCTGGTGGCTAACAGGGATCGGTGCTCGGACCGCAGTTGTTCCACAGGGATCGGTGCTGGGACCGCTGGTGTCCCAGAGGGATCGGTGCTGGAACCTGGTGTTCCACAGGGATCAGTGCTGGAACCTGCTGTCCCACAGGGATCACTGCTGGGACCTGATGTTCCACAGGATCGGTGCTGGGACCTTGTGTTCCACAGAGATCGGTGTTGGGATCTGGTGTCCCACAGTTATCGGTGCTGGAACCGCTGTTGTTCCACCGGGATCTGTGCTGGGACCTGGTGTTCCACAAAGATCGGTGCTGGGACCTGGTGACCCACAGGAATCGGTGCTGAATCGATCCACTGGTGTTCCACAGTGATCGGTGCTGGGACCTGGTGTTCCACAGGGATCGGCGCTGGGACCGCTGGTGTCCACACGGATCGGTGCTGGGGCTTGGTGTTCCACAGTGAGCAGTGCTGGGACCTGGTGTTTCACAGGGATCGGTGCTGGGACCTGGTGTTCCACAGGAATCATTGCTGGGACCTGGTGTTTCACAGGGATCGGTGCTGGGACCTGGTGACCCACACGAATCGGTGCTGGATCGATCCACTGGTGTTCCACAGGGATCGGTGCTGCGGCCTGGTGTCCCACAGGGGTCGGTGCTGGGACCGCAGTTGTTCCACAGGGATCGCTGCTGTGACCGCTGGTGTCCCACAGGGATCGGTGCTGGGACCGCAGTTGTTCCAAAGGGATCGGTGCTGGGACCAGGTGTTCCATATGGATCGGTGTTGGGACCGCGGCTTGTTCCACAGGGATCAGTGCTGGGACCTTGTGTTCCACAGGGATCGGTGCTGGGACCTGGTGTTCCACAGGGATCGGTGCTGCGACCGCTGGTGTCCACACGGATCGGTGCTGGGGCCTGGTGTTCCACAGTGATCAGTGCTGGGACCTTGTGTTCCACAGGGATCAGTGCTGGGACCTGGTGTTCCACAGGGATCAGTGCTGGGGCCTGGTGGCTAACAGGGATCGGTGCTCGGAACGCAGTTGTTCCACAGGGATCGGTGCTGAGACCGCTGGTGTCCCAGAGGGATCGGTGCTGGGACCTGGTGTTCCACAGGGATCAGTGCTGGGACCTGCTGTCCCACAGGATCGGTGCTGGAACCTTGTGTTCCACAGAGATCGGTGTTTGGATCTGGTGTCCCACAGTGATCGGTGCTGGAACTACTGGTGTTCCACCGGGATCTGTGTTGGGACCTGCTGTTTCACAGGGATCGGTGCTGGGACCTGGTGACCCACAGGAATCGGTGCTGGATCGATCCACTGGTGTTCCACAGGGATCGGTGCGGCGGCCTGGTGTCCCACAGGGGTCGGTGCTGGGACCGCAGTTGTTCCACAGGGATCGCTGCTGTGACCGCTGTTGTCCCACAGGGATCGGTGCTGGGACCAGGTGTTCCACATGGATCGGCGTTGGGACCGCGGCTTGTTCCACAGGGATTGGTGCTGGGACCTGGTGTTCCACAGGGATTGGTGCTGGGACCTGGTGTTCCACAGGGATTGGTGCTGCGACCGCTGGTGTCCACTCGGATCGGTGCTGGGGCCTGGTGTTCCACAGTGATCAGTGCTGGGACCTGGTGTTCCACAGGGATCAGTGCTGGGACCTGGTGTCCCACAGGGATCGGTGCTGGGACCTGGTGTTCCACAGGGATCGGTGCTGGGACCGCTGGTGTCCACACGGTCGGAGCTGGGACCTGGTGTTCCACAGTGATCAGTGCTGGGACCTGGTGTTCCACAGGGATCAGTGCTGGGACCTGGTGTCCCACAGGGATCGGTGCTGGGGCCTGGTGTTCCACAGTGATCAGTGCTGGGACCTGGTGTTCCACAGGGATCAGTGCTGGGACCTGGTGGCTAACAGGGTTCGGTGCTCGGACCGCAGTTGTTCCACAGGGATCGGTGCTGGGACCGCTGGTGTCCATACGGATCGGTGCTGGGGCCTGGTGTTCCACAGGATTCGGTGCTGGGACCTGGTGTTTCACAGGGATCGGTGCTGGGACCTGGTGTTCCACAGGAATCGTTGCTGTGACCTGATGTTCCACAGGATCGGTGCTGGGACCTTGTGTTCCACAGAGATCGGTGTTGGGATCTGGTGTCTCACAGTGATCGGTGCTGGAACCGCTGTTGTTCCACCGGGATCTGTGCTGGGACCTGGTGTTCCACACGGATATTTTCTGGAACCACTTGTGTTCCACAGGGATCGGTGCTGGGACCTGTTGTTCCACAGGGATCGGTGCTGGGACCTGGTGACCCACAGGAATCGGTGCTGGATTGATCCACTGGTGTTCCACAGTGATCGGTGCTGGGACCTGGTGTTCCACAGGGATCGGTGCTGGGACCGCTGGTGTCCACACGGATCGGTACTGGGACCTGGTGTTCCACAGGAATCGTTGCTGCGACCTGGTGTTTCACAGGGATCGGTGCTGGGACCTGGTGACCCACACGAATCGGTGCTGGATCGATCCACTGGTGTTCCACAGGGATCGGTGCTGCGGCCTGGTGTCCCACAGGGGTCGGTGCTGGGACCGCAGTTGTTCCACAGGGATCGCTGCTGTGACCGCTGGTGTCCCACAGGGATCGGTGCTGGGACCACTGGTGTTCCACAGGGATCGGTGCTGCGACAAGGTGTTCCACATGGATCGGTGCTGGGACTGCGGCTTGTTCCACAGGGATTGGTGCTGTGACCTGGTGTTCCACAGGGAACAGTGCTGGGACATGGTGTTCCACAGGGATCGGTGCTGGGACCTGGTGTTCCACAGGGATCAGTGCTGGGACCTGGTGACCCACAGGAATCGGTGTTGGATCGATCCACTGGTGTTCCACAGTGATCGGTGCTGGGGCCTGGTGTTCCACAGGAATCGGTGCTGGGACCTGCTGTTTCACAGGGATCGGTGCTGGGACCTGGTGTTCCACAGGAATCGTTGATGGGACCTGGTGTTTCACAGGGATCGGTGCTGGGACCTGGTGACCCACACGAATCGGTGCTGGATCGATCCACTGGTGTTCCACAGGGATCGGTGCTGCGGCCTGGTGTCCCACAGGGGTCGGTGCTGGGACCGCAGTTGTTCCACAGGGATCGCTGCTGTGACTGCTGGTGTCCCACAGGGATCGGTGCTGGGACCACTGGTGTTCCACAGGGATCGGTGCTGGGACCAGGTGTTCCACATGGATCGGTGCTGGGACCGCGGCTTGTTCCACAGGGATTGGTGCTGGGACCTGGTGTTCCACAGGGATCAGTGCTGGGAACTGGTGTCCCACAGGGATCGGTGCTGGGACCAGGTGTTCCACAGGGATCGGTGCTGGGACCTGGTGTTCCACAGGGATCGGTGCTGGGACCTGGTGTTCCACAGGGATTGGTGCTACGACCGCTGGTGTCCACACGGATCGGTGCTGGGGCCTAGTGTTCCACACGGATCGGTGCTGGGACCTGGTGTTACACAGGGATCAGTGCTGGGAACTGGTATCCCACAGGGATCGGTGCTGGGACCTGGTGTTCCACAGTGATCGGTGCTGGGACCTGGTGTTCTACAGGGATCGGTACTGGGACCGCTGGTGTCCACACGGATCAGTGCTGGGGCCTGGTGTTCCACAGAAATAGGTGCTGGGACCTGGTGTTTCAAAGGGATCGGTGCTGGGACCTGGTGCTCCACAGGAATCGTTGCTGGGACCTGGTGTTTCACAGGGATCACTGCTGGGACCTGGTGACCCACAGGAATCGGTGCTGGATCGATCCAATGGTGTTCCACAGGGATCGGTGCTGGGACCAGGTGTTCCACATGGATCGGTGCTGGGACCGCGGCTTGTTCCACAGGGATTGGTGCTGGGGCCTGGTGTTCCACAGGAATCAGTGCTGGGACCTGGTGTTCCACAGGGATTGGTGCTGGGACCTGGTGTTCCACAGGGATCGGTGCTACGACCGCTGGTGTCCACACGGTCGGTGCTGGGGCCTGGTGTTCCACAGTGATCAGTGCTGGGACCTGGTGTCCCACAGGGATCGGTGCTGGGACCTGGTGTTCCACAGTGATCAGTGCTTGGTCCTGGTGTTCCACAGGGATCAGTGCTGGGACCTGGTGGCTAACAGGGTTCGTTTCTCGGACCGCAGTTGTTCCATAGGGATCGGTGCTAGGACCGCTGGTGTTCCACAGGGATCGGTGCTGGGACCGCTGGTGTCCCACAGAGATCAGTGTTGGGACCTGGTGTCCCACAGGGATCGGTGCTGGGACCTGGTGTTCCACAGGGATCGGTGCTGGAACCACTGATGTTCCACAGGGATCGGTGCTGGGACCTGGTGTTCCACAGGGATCGGTGCTGGGACCTGGTGTTCCACAGGGATCGGTGCTACGACCGCTGGTGTCCACACGGTCGGTGCTGGGACCTGGTGTTCCACAGTGATCAGTGCTGGGACCTGGTGTTCCACAGGGATCAGTGCTGGGACCTGGTGTCCCGCAGGGCTCGGTGCTGGGACCTGGTGGCTAACAGGGTTCGGTGCTCGGACCGCAGTTGTTCCACAGGGATCGGTGCTGGGACCGCTGGTGTCCCACAGGGATCGGTGCTGGGACCTGGTGTTCCACAGGGATCAGTGCTGGGACCTGCTGTCCCACAGGGATCGGTGCTGGGACCTGATGTTCCACAGTATCGGTGCTTGGACCTGGTGTTCCACAGGAATCGTTGCTCGGAGCTGGTGTTTCACAGGGATCGGTGCTGGGACCTGGTGACCCACACGATTCGGTGGTGGATCGATCCACTGGTGTTCCACAGAAATCGGTGCTGGGACCTGGTGACCCACAGGAATCGGTGCTGGATCGATCCACTGGTGTTCCACAGGGATCGGTGCTGCGGCCTGGTGTCCCACAGGGGTCGGTGCTGGGACCGCAGTTGTTCCACAGGGATCGCTGCTGTGACCGCTGGTGTCCCACAGGGATCGGTGCTGGGACCACTGGTGTTCCACAGGGATCGGTGCTGCGACCAGGTGTTCCACAGGGATTGGTGCTGTGACCTGGTGTCCCACAGGGATCAGTGCTGGGACCTGGTGTTCCACAGGGATCGGTGCTGGGACCTGGTGTTCCACAGGGATCGGTGCTGCGACCGCTGGTGTCCACCCGGATCGGTGCTGGGGCCTGGTGTTCCACAGTGATCAGTGCTGGGACCTGGTGTTCCACAGGAATCGGTGCTGGGACCTGGTGTTCCACAGGGATCGGTGCTGGAACCACTGGTGTTCCATAGGGATCGGTGCTGGGACCTGGTGTTCCACAGGGATCGGTGCTGGGACCGCTGGTGTCCCACAGGGATCGGTGCTGGGGCCTGGTGGCTAACAGGGATCGGTGCTCGGACCGCAGTTGTTCCACAGGGATCGGTGCTGGGACCGCTGGTGTCCCAGAGGGATCGGTGCTGGAACCTGGTGTTCCACAGGGATCAGTGCTGGAACCTGCTGTCCCACAGGGATCACTGCTGGGACCTGATGTTCCACAGGATCGGTGCTGGGACCTTGTGTTCCACAGAGATCGGTGTTGGGATCTGGTGTCCCACAGTTATCGGTGCTGGAACCGCTGTTGTTCCACCGGGATCTGTGCTGGGACCTGGTGTTCCACAAAGATCGGTGCTGGGACCTGGTGACCCACAGGAATCGGTGCTGAATCGATCCACTGGTGTTCCACAGTGATCGGTGCTGGGACCTGGTGTTCCACAGGGATCGGCGCTGGGACCGCTGGTGTCCACACGGATCGGTGCTGGGGCTTGGTGTTCCACAGTGAGCAGTGCTGGGACCTGGTGTTTCACAGGGATCGGTGCTGGGACCTGGTGTTCCACAGGAATCATTGCTGGGACCTGGTGTTTCACAGGGATCGGTGCTGGGACCTGGTGACCCACACGAATCGGTGCTGGATCGATCCACT
The DNA here is from genome assembly GCF_044704955.1 of Pristiophorus japonicus. Taxonomy (NCBI): domain Eukaryota; kingdom Metazoa; phylum Chordata; class Chondrichthyes; family Pristiophoridae; genus Pristiophorus; species Pristiophorus japonicus. The sequence goes on along the minus strand of NC_091982.1, from coordinate 135,293,043 downwards.
GGTGTTCCACAGGGATCGGTGCTGCGGCCTGGTGTCCCACAGGGGTCGGTGCTGGGACCGCAGTTGTTCCACAGGGATCGCTGCTGTGACCGCTGGTGTCCCACAGGGATCGGTGCTGGGACCGCAGTTGTTCCAAAGGGATCGGTGCTGGGACCAGGTGTTCCATATGGATCGGTGTTGGGACCGCGGCTTGTTCCACAGGGATCAGTGCTGGGACCTTGTGTTCCACAGGGATCGGTGCTGGGACCTGGTGTTCCACAGGGATCGGTGCTGCGACCGCTGGTGTCCACACGGATCGGTGCTGGGGCCTGGTGTTCCACAGTGATCAGTGCTGGGACCTTGTGTTCCACAGGGATCAGTGCTGGGACCTGGTGTTCCACAGGGATCAGTGCTGGGGCCTGGTGGCTAACAGGGATCGGTGCTCGGAACGCAGTTGTTCCACAGGGATCGGTGCTGAGACCGCTGGTGTCCCAGAGGGATCGGTGCTGGGACCTGGTGTTCCACAGGGATCAGTGCTGGGACCTGCTGTCCCACAGGATCGGTGCTGGAACCTTGTGTTCCACAGAGATCGGTGTTTGGATCTGGTGTCCCACAGTGATCGGTGCTGGAACTACTGGTGTTCCACCGGGATCTGTGCTGGGACCTGCTGTTTCACAGGGATCGGTGCTGGGACCTGGTGACCCACAGGAATCGGTGCTGGATCGATCCACTGGTGTTCCACAGGGATCGGTGCGGCGGCCTGGTGTCCCACAGGGGTCGGTGCTGGGACCGCAGTTGTTCCACAGGGATCGCTGCTGTGACCGCTGTTGTCCCACAGGGATCGGTGCTGGGACCAGGTGTTCCACATGGATCGGCGTTGGGACCGCGGCTTGTTCCACAGGGATTGGTGCTGGGACCTGGTGTTCCACAGGGATTGGTGCTGGGACCTGGTGTTCCACAGGGATCGGTGCTGCGACCGCTGGTGTCCACTCGGATCGGTGCTGGGGCCTGGTGTTCCACAGTGATCAGTGCTGGGACCTGGTGTTCCACAGGGATCAGTGCTGGGACCTGGTGTCCCACAGGGATCGGTGCTGGGACCTGGTGTTCCACAGGGATCGGTGCTGGGACCGCTGGTGTCCACACGGTCGGAGCTGGGACCTGGTGTTCCACAGTGATCAGTGCTGGGACCTGGTGTTCCACAGGGATCAGTGCTGGGACCTGGTGTCCCACAGGGATCGGTGCTGGGGCCTGGTGTTCCACAGTGATCAGTGCTGGGACCTGGTGTTCCACAGGGATCAGTGCTGGGACCTGGTGGCTAACAGGGTTCGGTGCTCGGACCGCAGTTGTTCCACAGGGATCGGTGCTGGGACCGCTGGTGTCCATACGGATCGGTGCTGGGGCCTGGTGTTCCACAGGATTCGGTGCTGGGACCTGGTGTTTCACAGGGATCGGTGCTGGGACCTGGTGTTCCACAGGAATCGTTGCTGTGACCTGATGTTCCACAGGATCGGTGCTGGGACCTTGTGTTCCACAGAGATCGGTGTTGGGATCTGGTGTCTCACAGTGATCGGTGCTGGAACCGCTGTTGTTCCACCGGGATCTGTGCTGGGACCTGGTGTTCCACACGGATATTTTCTGGAACCACTTGTGTTCCACAGGGATCGGTGCTGGGACCTGTTGTTCCACAGGGATCGGTGCTGGGACCTGGTGACCCACAGGAATCGGTGCTGGATTGATCCACTGGTGTTCCACAGTGATCGGTGCTGGGACCTGGTGTTCCACAGGGATCGGTGCTGGGACCGCTGGTGTCCACACGGATCGGTACTGGGACCTGGTGTTCCACAGGAATCGTTGCTGCGACCTGGTGTTTCACAGGGATCGGTGCTGGGACCTGGTGACCCACACGAATCGGTGCTGGATCGATCCACTGGTGTTCCACAGGGATCGGTGCTGCGGCCTGGTGTCCCACAGGGGTCGGTGCTGGGACCGCAGTTGTTCCACAGGGATCGCTGCTGTGACCGCTGGTGTCCCACAGGGATCGGTGCTGGGACCACTGGTGTTCCACAGGGATCGGTGCTGCGACAAGGTGTTCCACATGGATCGGTGCTGGGACTGCGGCTTGTTCCACAGGGATTGGTGCTGTGACCTGGTGTTCCACAGGGAACAGTGCTGGGACATGGTGTTCCACAGGGATCGGTGCTGGGACCTGGTGTTCCACAGGGATCAGTGCTGGGACCTGCTGTCCCACAGGGATCAGTGCTGGGACCTGATGTTCCACAGGATCGGTGCTGGGACCTTGTGTTCCACAGAGATCGGTGTTGGGATCTGGTGTCCCACAGTTATCGGTGCTGGAACTGCTGTTGTTCCACCGGGATCTGTGCTGGGACCTGGTGTTCCACACGGATATTTTCTGGAAACACTGGTGTTCCACAGGGATTGGTGCTGGGGCCTGGTGTTCCACAGGGATCGGTGCTGGGACCTGGTGACCCACAGGAATCGGTGCTGAATCGATCCACTGGTGTTCCACAGTGATCGGTGCTGGGACCTGGTGTTCCACAGGGATCAGCGCTGGGACCGCTGGTGTCCACACGGATCGGTGCTGGGGCCTGGTGTTCCACAGGAATCGTTGCTGGGACCTGGTGTTTCACAGCGATCGGTGCTGGGGCCTGGTGTTCCACAGGGATCGGTGCTGGGGCCTGGAGATCCACAGGGGTCGGTGCTGGGGCCTGGTGTTCCACAGCGATCGGTGCTGGGGCCTGGAGATCCACAGGGATCGGTGCTGGGACCTGGTGACCCACAGGAATCGGTGCTGAATCGATCCACTGGTGTTCCACAGTGATCGGTGCTGGGACCTGGTGTTCCACAGGGATCGGCGCTGGGACCGCTGGTGTTCACATGGATCAGTGCTGGGGCGTGGTGTTCCACAGGAATCGGTGCTGGGACCTGGTGTTTCACAGGGGTCGGTGCTGGGGCCTGGTGTTCCACAGGAATCGGTGCTGGGGCCTGGTGTTCCACAGGAATCGGTGCTGGGACCTGGTGTTCCACAGGATCGGTGCTGCGGCCTGGTGTCCCACAGGGGTCGGTGCTGGGACCGCAGTTGTTCCACAGGGATCGGTGCTGGGACCAGGTGTTCCATATGGATCGGTGTTGGGACCGCGGCTTGTTCCACAGGGATTAGTGCTGGGACCTGGTGTTCCACAGGGATCAGTGCTGGGACCTGGTGTTCCACAGGGATCGGTGCTGGGACCTGATGTTCCACCGGATCGGTGCTGGAACCTTGTGTTCCACAGGGATCGGTGTTGGGATCTGGTGTCCCACAGTGATCGGTGCTGGAACCGCTGTTGTTCCACCGGGATCTGTGCTGGGACCTAGTGTTCCACAGGGATAGTTTCTGGAACCACTGGTGTTCCACAGGGATCGGTGCTGGGACCTGGTGTTCCACAGGGATCGGTGCTGGGACCGCTGGTGTCCACACGGTCGGAGCTGGGACCTGGTGTTCCACAGTGATCAGTGCTGGGACCTGGTGTTCCACAGGGATCGGTGCTGGGACCTGGTGTTCCACAGGGATCGGTGCTACGACCGCTGGTGTCCACACGGATCGGTGCTGGGGCCTAGTGTTCCACACGGATCGGTGCTGGGACCTGGTGTTACACAGGGATCAGTGCTGGGAACTGGTATCCCACAGGGATCGGTGCTGGGACCTGGTGTTCCACAGTGATCGGTGCTGGGACCTGGTGTTCTACAGGGATCGGTACTGGGACCGCTGGTGTCCACACGGATCAGTGCTGGGGCCTGGTGTTCCACAGAAATCGGTGCTGGGACCTGGTGTTTCAAAGGGATCGGTGCTGGGACCTGAGCTCCACAGGAATCGTTGCTGGGACCTGGTGTTTCACAGGGATCACTGCTGGGACCTGGTGACCCACAGGAATCGGTGCTGGATCGATCCAATGGTGTTCCACAGGGATCGGTGCTGGGACCAGGTGTTCCACATGGATCGGTGCTGGGACCGCGGCTTGTTCCACAGGGATTGGTGCTGGGACCTGGTGTTCCACAGGGATCGGTGCTACGACCGCTGGTGTCCACACGGTCGGTGCTGGGACCTGGTGTCCCACAGGGATCGGTGCTGGGACCTGGTGTTCCACAGTGATCAGTGCTGGGTCCTGGTGTTCCACAGGGATCAGTGCTGGGACCTGGTGGCTAACAGGGTTCGTTTCTCGGACCGCAGTTGTTCCATAGGGATCGGTGCTAGGACCGCTGGTGTTCCACAGGGATCGGTGCTGGGACCGCTGGTGTCCCACAGAGATCAGTGTTGGGACCTGGTGTCCCACAGGGATCGGTGCTGGGACCTGGTGTTCCACAGGGATCGGTGCTGGAACCACTGATGTTCCACAGGGATCGGTGCTACGACCGCTGGTGTCCACACGGTCGGTGCTGGGACCTGGTGTTCCACAGTGATCAGTGCTGGGACCTGGTGTTCCACAGGGATCAGTGCTGGGACCTGGTGTCCCGCAGGGCTCGGTGCTGGGACCTGGTGGCTAACAGGGTTCGGTGCTCGGACCGCAGTTGTTCCACAGGGATCGGTGCTGGGACCGCTGGTGTCCCACAGGGATCGGTGCTGGGACCTGGTGTTCCACAGGGATCAGTGCTGGGACCTGCTGTCCCACAGGGATCGGTGCTGGGACCTGATGTTCCACAGTATCGGTGCTTGGACCTGGTGTTCCACAGGAATCGTTGCTCGGAGCTGGTGTTTCACAGGGATCGGTGCTGGGACCTGGTGACCCACACGATTCGGTGCTGGATCGATCCACTGGTGTTCCACAGGAATCGGTGCTGGGACCTGGTGACCCACAGGAATCGGTGCTGGATCGATCCACTGGTGTTCCACAGGGATCGGTGCTGCGGCCTGGTGTCCCACAGGGGTCGGTGCTGGGACCGCAGTTGTTCCACAGGGATCGCTGCTGTGACCGCTGGTGTCCCACAGGGATCGGTGCTGGGACCACTGGTGTTCCACAGGGATCGGTGCTGCGACCAGGTGTTCCACAGGGATTGGTGCTGTGACCTGGTGTCCCACAGGGATCAGTGCTGGGACCTGGTGTTCCACAGGCATCGGTGCTGGGACCTGGTGTTCCACAGGGATCGGTGCTGCGACCGCTGGTGTCCACCCGGATCGGTGCTGGGGCCTGGTGTTCCACAGTGATCAGTGCTGGGACCTGGTGTTCCACAGGAATCGGTGCTGGGACCTGGTGTTCCACAGGGATCGGTGCTGGAACCACTGGTGTTCCATAGGGATCGGTGCTGGGACCTGGTGTTCCACAGGGATCGGTGCTGGGACCGCTGGTGTCCCACAGGGATCGGTGCTGGGGCCTGGTGGCTAACAGGGATCGGTGCTCGGACCGCAGTTGTTCCACAGGGATCGGTGCTGGGACCGCTGGTGTCCCAGAGGGATCGGTGCTGGAACCTGGTGTTCCACAGGGATCAGTGCTGGAACCTGCTGTCCCACAGGGATCACTGCTGGGACCTGATGTTCCACAGGATCGGTGCTGGGACCTTGTGTTCCACAGAGATCGGTGTTGGGATCTGGTGTCCCACAGTTATCGGTGCTGGAACCGCTGTTGTTCCACCGGGATCTGTGCTGGGACCTGGTGTTCCACAAAGATCGGTGCTGGGACCTGGTGACCCACAGGAATCGGTGCTGAATCGATCCACTGGTGTTCCACAGTGATCGGTGCTGGGACCTGGTGTTCCACAGGGATCGGCGCTGGGACCTGGTGTTTCACAGGGATCGGTGCTGGGACCTGGTGTTCCACAGGAATCATTGCTGGGACCTGGTGTCCACACGGATCGGTGCTGGGGCTTGGTGTTCCACAGTGAGCAGTGCTGGGACCTGGTGTTTCACAGGGATCGGTGCTGGGACCTGGTGTTCCACAGGAATCATTGCTGGGACCTGGTGTTTCACAGGGATCGGTGCTGGGACCTGGTGACCCACACGAATCGGTGCTGGATCGATCCACTGGTGTTCCACAGGGATCGGTGCTGCGGCCTGGTGTCCCACAGGGGTCGGTGCTGGGACCGCAGTTGTTCCACAGGGATCGCTGCTGTGACCGCTGGTGTCCCACAGGGATCGGTGCTGGGACTGCAGTTGTTCCAAAGGGATCGGTGCTGGGACCAGGTGTTCCATATGGATCGGTGTTGGGACCGCGGCTTGTTCCACAGGGATCAGTGCTGGGACCTTGTGTTCCACAGGGATCGGTGCTGGGACCTGGTGTTCCACAGGGATCGGTGCTGCGACCGCTGGTGTCCACACGGATCGGTGCTGGGGCCTGGTGTTCCACAGTGATCAGTGCTGGGACCTTGTGTTCCACAGGGATCAGTGCTGGGACCTGGTGTTCCACAGGGATCAGTGCTGGGGCCTGGTGGCTAACAGGGATCGGTGCTCGGAACGCAGTTGTTCCACAGGGATCGGTGCTGAGACCGCTGGTGTCCCAGAGGGATCGGTGCTGGGACCTGGTGACCCACAGGGATCAGTGCTGGGACCTGCTGTCCCACAGGATCGGTGCTGGAACCTTGTGTTCCACAGAGATCGGTGTTTGGATCTGGTGTCCCACAGTGATCGGTGCTGGAACTACTGGTGTTCCACCGGGATCTGTGCTGGGACCTGCTGTTTCACAGGGATCGGTGCTGGGACCTGGTGACCCACAGGAATCGGTGCTGGATCGATCCACTGGTGTTCCACAGGGATCGGTGCGGCGGCCTGGTGTCCCACAGGGGTCGGTGCTGGGACCGCAGTTGTTCCACAGGGATCGCTGCTGTGACCGCTGTTGTCCCACAGGGATCGGTGCTGGGACCAGGTGTTCCACATGGATCGGCGTTGGGACCGCGGCTTGTTCCACAGGGATTGGTGCTGGGACCTGGTGTTCCACAGGGATTGGTGCTGGGACCTGGTGTTCCACAGGGATCGGTGCTGCGACCGCTGGTGTCCACTCGGATCGGTGCTGGGGCCTGGTGTTCCACAGTGATCAGTGCTGGGACCTGGTGTTCCACAGGGATCAGTGCTGGGACCTGGTGTCCCACAGGGATCGGTGCTGGGACCTGGTGTTCCACAGGGATCGGTGCTGGGACCGCTGGTGTCCACACGGTCGGAGCTGGGACCTGGTGTTCCACAGTGATCAGTGCTGGGACCTGGTGTTCCACAGGGATCAGTGCTGGGACCTGGTGTCCCACAGGGATCGGTGCTGGGGCCTGGTGTTCCACAGTGATCAGTGCTGGGACCTGGTGTTCCACAGGGATCAGTGCTGGGACCTGGTGGCTAACAGGGTTCGGTGCTCGGACCGCAGTTGTTCCACAGGGATCGGTGCTGGGACCGCTGGTGTCCATACGGATCGGTGCTGGGGCCTGGTGTTCCACAGGATTCGGTGCTGGGACCTGGTGTTTCACAGGGATCGGTGCTGGGACCTGGTGTTCCACAGGAATCGTTGCTGGGACCTGATGTTCCACAGGATCGGTGCTGGGACCTTGTGTTCCACAGAGATCGGTGTTGGGATCTGGTGTCTCACAGTGATCGGTGCTGGAACCGCTGTTGTTCCACCGGGATCTGTGCTGGGACCTGGTGTTCCACACGGATATTTTCTGGAACCACTTGTGTTCCACAGGGATCGGTGCTGGGACCTGTTGTTCCACAGGGATCGGTGCTGGGACCTGGTGACCCACAGGAATCGGTGCTGGATCGATCCACTGGTGTTCCACAGTGATCGGTGCTGGGACCTGGTGTTCCACAGGGATCGGTGCTGGGACCGCTGGTGTCCACACGGATCGGTACTGGGACCTGGTGTTCCACAGGAATCGTTGCTGCGACCTGGTGTTTCACAGGGATCGGTGCTGGGACCTGGTGACCCACACGAATCGGTGCTGGATCGATCCACTGGTGTTCCACAGGGATCGGTGCTGCGGCCTGGTGTCCCACAGGGGTCGGTGCTGGGACCGCAGTTGTTCCACAGGGATCGCTGCTGTGACCGCTGGTGTCCCACAGGGATCGGTGCTGGGACCACTTGTGTTCCACAGGGATCGGTGCTGCGACAAGGTGTTCCACATGGATCGGTGCTGGGACTGCGGCTTGTTCCACAGGGATTGGTGCTGTGACCTGGTGTTCCACAGGGAACAGTGCTGGGACATGGTGTTCCACAGGGATCGGTGCTGGGACCTGGTGTTCCACAGGGATCGGTGCTGGGACCACTGGTGTCCCAGAGGGATCGGTGCTGGGACCTGATGTTCCACAGGATCGGTGCTGGGACCTTGTGTTCCACAGAGATCGGTGTTGGGATCTGGTGTCCCACAGTTATCGGTGCTGGAACTGCTGTTGTTCCACCGGGATCTGTGCTGGGACCTGGTGTTCCACACGGATATTTTCTGGAAACACTGGTGTTCCACAGGGATTGGTGCTGGGGCCTGGTGTTCCACAGGGATCGGTGCTGGGACCTGGTGACCCACAGGAATCGGTGCTGAATCGATCCACTGGTGTTCCACAGTGATCGGTGCTGGGACCTGGTGTTCCACAGGGATCAGCGCTGGGACCGCTGGTGTCCACACGGATCGGTGCTGGGGCCTGGTGTTCCACAGGAATCGTTGCTGGGACCTGGTGTTTCACAGCGATCGGTGCTGGGGCCTGGTGTTCCACAGGGATCGGTGCTGGGGCCTGGAGATCCACAGGGGTCGGTGCTGGGGCCTGGTGTTCCACAGCGATCGGTGCTGGGGCCTGGAGATCCACAGGGATCGGTGCTGGGACCTGGTGACCCACAGGAATCGGTGCTGAATCGATCCACTGGTGTTCCACAGTGATCGGTGCTGGGACCTGGTGTTCCACAGGGATCGGCGCTGGGACCGCTGGTGTTCACATGGATCAGTGCTGGGGCGTGGTGTTCCACAGGAATCGGTGCTGGGACCTGGTGTTTCACAGGGGTCGGTGCTGGGGCCTGGTGTTCCACAGGAATCGGTGCTGGGGCCTGGTGTTCCACAGGAATCGGTGCTGGGACCTGGTGTTCCACAGGATCGGTGCTGCGGCCTGGTGTCCCACAGGGGTCGGTGCTGGGACCGCAGTTGTTCCACAGGGATCAGTGCTGGGACCAGGTGTTCCATATGGATCGGTGTTGGGACCGCGGCTTGTTCCACAGGGATTAGTGCTGGGACCTGGTGTTCCACAGGGATCAGTGCTGGGACCTGGTGTTCCACAGGGATCGGTGCTGGGACCTGATGTTCCACCGGATCGGTGCTGGAACCTTGTGTTCCACAGGGATCGGTGTTGGGATCTGGTGTCCCACAGTGATCGGTGCTGGAACCGCTGTTGTTCCACCGGGATCTGTGCTGGGACCTAGTGTTCCACAGGGATAGTTTCTGGAACCACTGGTGTTCCACAGGGATCGGTGCTGGGACCTGGTGTTCCACAGGGATCGGTGCTGGGACCGCTGGTGTCCACACGGTCGGAGCTGGGACCTGGTGTTCCACAGTGATCAGTGCTGGGACCTGGTGTTCCACAGGGATCGGTGCTGGGACCTGGTGTTCCACAGGGATCGGTGCTACGACCGCTGGTGTCCACACGGATCGGTGCTGGGGCCTAGTGTTCCACACGGATCGGTGCTGGGACCTGGTGTTACACAGGGATCAGTGCTGGGAACTGGTATCCCACAGGGATCGGTGCTGGGACCTGGTGTTCCACAGTGATCGGTGCTGGGACCTGGTGTTCTACAGGGATCGGTACTGGGACCGCTGGTGTCCACACGGATCATTGCTGGGGCCTGGTGTTCCACAGAAATCGGTGCTGGGACCTGGTGTTTCAAAGGGATCGGTGCTGGGACCTGGTGCTCCACAGGAATCGTTGCTGGGACCTGGTGTTTCACAGGGATCACTGCTGGGACCTGGTGACCCACAGGAATCGGTGCTGGATCGATCCAATGGTGTTCCACAGGGATCGGTGCTGGGACCAGGTGTTCCACATGGATCGGTGCTGGGACCGCGGCTTGTTCCACAGGGATTGGTGCTGGGGCCTGGTGTTCCACAGGAATCAGTGCTGGGACCTGGTGTTCCACAGGGATTGGTGCTGGGACCTGGTGTTCCACAGGGATCGGTGCTACGACCGCTGGTGTCCACACGGTCGGTGCTGGGACCTGGTGTTCCACAGTGATCAGTGCTGGGACCTGGTGTCCCACAGGGATCGGTGCTGGGACCTGGTGTTCCACAGTGATCAGTGCTGGGTCCTGGTGTTCCACAGGGATCAGTGCTGGGACCTGGTGGCTAACAGGGTTCGTTTCTCGGACCGCAGTTGTTCCATAGGGATCGGTGCTAGGACCGCTGGTGTTCCACAGGGATCGGTGCTGGGACCGCTGGTGTCCCACAGAGATCAGTGTTGGGACCTGGTGTCCCACAGGGATCGGTGCTGGGACCTGGTGTTCCACAGGGATCGGTGCTGCGACCGCTGGTGTCCACTCGGATCGGTGCTGGGGCCTGGTGTTCCACAGTGATCAGTGCTGGGACCTGGTGTTCCACAGGGATCAGTGCTGGGACCTGGTGTCCCACAGGGATCGGTGCTGGGACCTGGTGTTCCACAGGGATCGGTGCTGGGACCGCTGGTGTCCACACGGTCGGAGCTGGGACCTGGTGTTCCACAGTGATCAGTGCTGGGACCTGGTGTTCCACAGGGATCAGTGCTGGGACCTGGTGTCCCACAGGGATCGGTGCTGGGGCCTGGTGTTCCACAGTGATCAGTGCTGGGACCTGGTGTTCCACAGGGATCAGTGCTGGGACCTGGTGGCTAACAGGGTTCGGTGCTCGGACCGCAGTTGTTCCACAGGGATCGGTGCTGGGACCGCTGGTGTCCATACGGATCGGTGCTGGGGCCTGGTGTTCCACAGGATTCGGTGCTGGGACCTGGTGTTTCACAGGGATCGGTGCTGGGACCTGGTGTTCCACAGGAATCGTTGCTGGGACCTGATGTTCCACAGGATCGGTGCTGGGACCTTGTGTTCCACAGAGATCGGTGTTGGGATCTGGTGTCTCACAGTGATCGGTGCTGGAACCGCTGTTGTTCCACCGGGATCTGTGCTGGGACCTGGTGTTCCACACAGATATTTTCTGGAACCACTTGTGTTCCACAGGGATCGGTGCTGGGACCTGTTGTTCCACAGGGATCGGTGCTGGGACCTGGTGACCCACAGGAATCGGTGCTGGATCGATCCACTGGTGTTCCACAGTGATCGGTGCTGGGACCTGGTGTTCCACAGGGATCGGTGCTGGGACCGCTGGTGTCCACACGGATCGGTACTGGGACCTGGTGTTCCACAGGAATCGTTGCTGCGACCTGGTGTTTCACAGGGATCGGTGCTGGGACCTGGTGACCCACACGAATCGGTGCTGGATCGATCCACTGGTGTTCCACAGGGATCGGTGCTGCGGCCTGGTGTCCCGCAGGGGTCGGTGCTGGGACCGCAGTTGTTCCACAGGGATCGCTGCTGTGACCGCTGGTGTCCCACAGGGATCGGTGCTGGGACCACTGGTGTTCCACAGGGATCGGTGCTGCGACAAGGTGTTCCACATGGATCGGTGCTGGGACTGCGGCTTGTTCCACAGGGATTGGTGCTGTGACCTGGTGTTCCACAGGGAACAGTGCTGGGACATGGTGTTCCACAGGGATCGGTGCTGGGACCTGGTGTTCCACAGGGATCGGTGCTGGGACCACTGGTGTCCCAGAGGGATCGGTGCTGGGACCTGGTGTTCCACAGGGATCAGTGCTGGGACCTGCTGTCCCACAGGGATCAGTGCTGGGACCTGATGTTCCACAGGATCGGTGCTGGGACCTTGTGTTCCACAGAGATCGGTGTTGGGATCTGGTGTCCCACAGTTATCGGTGCTGGAACTGCTGTTGTTCCACCGGGATCTGTGCTGGGACCTGGTGTTCCACACGGATATTTTCTGGAAACACTGGTGTTCCACAGGGATTGGTGCTGGGGCCTGGTGTTCCACAGGGATCGGTGCTGGGACCTGGTGACCCACAGGAATCGGTGCTGAATCGATCCACTGGTGTTCCACAGTGATCGGTGCTGGGACCTGGTGTTCCACAGGGATCAGCGCTGGGACCGCTGGTGTCCACACGGATCGGTGCTGGGGCCTGGTGTTCCACAGGAATCGTTGCTGGGACCTGGTATTTCACAGCGATCGGTGCTGGGACTTGGTGTTCCACAGGAATCGTTGCTGGGGCCTGGTGTTCCACAGGGATCGGTGCTGGGGCCTGGAGATCCACAGGGGTCGGTGCTGGGGCCTGGTGTTCCACAGCGATCGGTGCTGGGGCCTGGAGATCCACAGGGATCGGTGCTGGGACCTGGTGACCCACAGGAATCGGTGCTGAATCGATCCACTGGTGTTCCACAGTGATCGGTGCTGGGACCTGGTGTTCCACAGGGATCGGCGCTGGGACCGCTGGTGTTCACATGGATCAGTGCTGGGGCGTGGTGTTCCACAGGAATCGGTGCTGGGACCTGGTGTTTCACAGGGGTCGGTGCTGGGGCCTGGTGTTCCACAGGAATCGGTGCTGGGGCCTGGTGTTCCACAGGAATCGGTGCTGGGACCTGGTGTTCCACAGGATCGGTGCTGCGGCCTGGTGTCCCACAGGGGTCGGTGCTGGGACCGCAGTTGTTCCACAGGGATCGGTGCTGGGACCAGGTGTTCCATATGGATCGGTGTTGGGACCGCGGCTTGTTCCACAGGGATTAGTGCTGGGACCTGGTGTTCCACAGGGATCAGTGCTGGGACCTGGTGTTCCACAGGGATCGGTGCTGGGACCTGATGTTCCACCGGATCGGTGCTGGAACCTTGTGTTCCACAGGGATCGGTGTTGGGATCTGGTGTCCCACAGTGATCGGTGCTGGAACCGCTGTTGTTCCACCGGGATCTGTGCTGGGACCTAGTGTTCCACAGGGATAGTTTCTGGAACCACTGGTGTTCCACAGGGATCGGTGCTGGGACCTGGTGTTCCACAGGGATCGGTGCTGGGACCGCTGGTGTCCACACGGTCGGAGCTGGGACCTGGTGTTCCACAGTGATCAGTGCTGGGACCTGGTGTTCCACAGGGATCGGTGCTGGGACCTGGTGTTCCACAGGGATCGGTGCTACGACCGCTGGTGTCCACACGGATCGGTGCTGGGGCCTAGTGTTCCACACGGATCGGTGCTGGGACCTGGTGTTACACAGGGATCAGTGCTGGGAACTGGTATCCCACAGGGATCGGTGCTGGGACCTGGTGTTCCACAGTGATCGGTGCTGGGACCTGGTGTTCTACAGGGATCGGTACTGGGACCGCTGGTGTCCACACGGATCAGTGCTGGGGCCTGGTGTTCCACAGAAATCGGTGCTGGGACCTGGTGTTTCAAAGGGATCGGTGCTGGGACCTGGTGCTCCACAGGAATCGTTGCTGGGACCTGGTGTTTCACAGGGATCACTGCTGGGACCTGGTGACCCACAGGAATCGGTGCTGGATCGATCCAATGGTGTTCCACAGGGATCGGTGCTGTGACCAGGTGTTCCACATGGATCGGTGCTGGGACCGCGGCTTGTTCCACAGGGATTGGTGCTGGGGCCTGGTGTTGCACAGGAATCAGTGCTGGGACCTGGTGTTCCACAGTGATCAGTGCTGGGACCTGGTGTCCCACAGGGATCGGTGCTGGGACCTGGTGTTCCACAGTGATCAGTGCTGGGTCCTGGTGTTCCACAGGGATCAGTGCTGGGACCTGGTGGCTAACAGGGTTCGTTTCTCGGACCGCAGTTGTTCCATAGGGATCGGTGCTAGGACCGCTGGTGTTCCACAGGGATCGGTGCTGGGACCGCTGGTGTCCCACAGAGATCAGTGTTGGGACCTGGTGTCCCACAGGGATCGGTGCTGGGACCTGGTGTTCCACAGGGATCGGTGCTGGAACCACTGATGTTCCACAGGGATCGGTGCTACGACCGCTGGTGTCCACACGGTCGGTGCTGGGACCTGGTGTTCCACAGTGATCAGTGCTGGGACCTGGTGTTCCACAGGGATCAGTGCTGGGACCTGGTGTCCCGCAGGGCTCGGTGCTGGGACCTGGTGGCTAACAGGGTTCGGTGCTCGGACCGCAGTTGTTCCACAGGGATCGGTGCTGGGACCGCTGGTGTCCCACAGGGATCGGTGCTGGGACCTGGTGTTCCACAGGGATCAGTGCTGGGACCTGCTGTCCCACAGGGATCGGTGCTGGGACCTGATGTTCCACAGTATCGGTGCTTGGACCTGGTGTTCCACAGGAATCGTTGCTCGGAGCTGGTGTTTCACAGGGATCGGTGCTGGGACCTGGTGACCCACACGATTCGGTGCTGGATCGATCCACTGGTGTTCCACAGGAATCGGTGCTGGGACCTGGTGACCCACAGGAATCGGTGCTGGATCGATCCACTGGTGTTCCACAGGGATCGGTGCTGCGGCCTGGTGTCCCACAGGGGTCGGTGCTGGGACCGCAGTTGTTCCACAGGGATCGCTGCTGTGACCGCTGGTGTCCCACAGGGATCGGTGCTGGGACCACTGGTGTTCCACAGGGATCGGTGCTGCGACCAGGTGTTCCACAGGGATTGGTGCTGGGACCTGGTGTCCCACAGGGATCAGTGCTGGGACCTGGTGTTCCACAGGGATCGGTGCTGGGACCTGGTGTTCCACAGGGATCGGTGCTGCGACCGCTGGTGTCCACCCGGATCGGTGCTGGGGCCTGGTGTTCCACAGTGATCAGTGCTGGGACCTGGTGTTCCACAGGAATCGGTGCTGGGACCTGGTGTTCCACAGGGATCGGTGCTGGAACCACTGGTGTTCCATAGGGATCGGTGCTGGGACCTGGTGTTCCACAGGGATCGGTGCTGGGACCGCTGGTGTCCCACAGGGATCGGTGCTGGGGCCTGGTGGCTAACAGGGATCGGTGCTCGGACCGCAGTTGTTCCACAGGGATCGGTGCTGGGACCGCTGGTGTCCCAGAGGGATCGGTGCTGGAACCTGGTGTTCCACAGGGATCAGTGCTGGAACCTGCTGTCCCACAGGGATCACTGCTGGGACCTGATGTTCCACAGGATCGGTGCTGGGACCTTGTGTTCCACAGAGATCGGTGTTGGGATCTGGTGTCCCACAGTTATCGGTGCTGGAACCGCTGTTGTTCCACCGGGATCTGTGCTGGGACCTGGTGTTCCACAAAGATCGGTGCTGGGACCTGGTGACCCACAGGAATCGGTGCTGGGACCTGGTGTTCCACAGTGAGCAGTGCTGGGACCTGGTGTTTCACAGGGATCGGTGCTGGGACCTGGTGTTCCACAGTGAGCAGTGCTGGGACCTGGTGTTCCACAGTGAGCAGTGCTGGGACCTGGTGTTTCACAGGGATCGGTGCTGGGACCTGGTGTTCCACAGGAATCATTGCTGGGACCTGGTGTTTCACAGGGATCGGTGCTGCGGCCTGGTGTCCCACAGGGGTCGGTGCTGGGACCGCAGTTGTTCCACAGGGATCGCTGCTGTGACCGCTGGTGTCCCACAGGGATCGGTGCTGGGACCGCAGTTGTTCCAAAGGGATCGGTGCTGGGACCAGGTGTTCCATATGGATCGGTGTTGGGACCGCGGCTTGTTCCACAGGGATCAGTGCTGGGACCTTGTGTTCCACAGGGATCGGTGCTGGGACCTGGTGTTCCACAGGGATCGGTGCTGCGACCGCTGGTGTCCACACGGATCGGTGCTGGGGCCTGGTGTTCCACAGTGATCAGTGCTGGGACCTTGTGTTCCACAGGGATCAGTGCTGGGACCTGGTGTTCCACAGGGATCAGTGCTGGGGCCTGGTGGCTAACAGGGATCGGTGCTCGGAACGCAGTTGTTCCACAGGGATCGGTGCTGAGACCGCTGGTGTCCCAGAGGGATCGGTGCTGGGACCTGGTGTTCCACAGGGATCAGTGCTGGGACCTGCTGTCCCACAGGATCGGTGCTGGAACCTTGTGTTCCACAGAGATCGGTGTTTGGATCTGGTGTCCCACAGTGATCGGTGCTGGAACTACTGGTGTTCCACCGGGATCTGTGCTGGGACCTGCTTTTTCACAGGGATCGGTGCTGGGACCTGGTGACCCACAGGAATCGGTGCTGGATCGATCCACTGGTGTTCCACAGGGATCGGTGCGGCGGCCTGGTGTCCCACAGGGGTCGGTGCTGGGACCGCAGTTGTTCCACAGGGATCGCTGCTGTGACCGCTGTTGTCCCACAGGGATCGGTGCTGGGACCAGGTGTTCCACATGGATCGGCGTTGGGACCGCGGCTTGTTCCACAGGGATTGGTGCTGGGACCTGGTGTTCCACAGGGATTGGTGCTGGGACCTGGTGTTCCACAGGGATCGGTGCTGCGACCGCTGGTGTCCACTCGGATCGGTGCTGGGGCCTGGTGTTCCACAGTGATCAGTGCTGGGACCTGGTGTTCCACAGGAATCAGTGCTGGGACCTGGTGTCCCACAGGGATCGGTGCTGGGACCTGGTGTTCCACAGGGATCGGTGCTGGGACCGCTGGTGTCCACACGGTCGGAGCTGGGACCTGGTGTTCCACAGTGATCAGTGCTGGGACCTGGTGTTCCACAGGGATTAGTGCTGGGACCTGGTGTTCCACAGGGATCAGTGCTGGGACCTGGTGTCCCACAGGGATCGGTGCTGTGGCCTGGTGTTCCACAGTGATCAGTGCTGGGACCTGGTGTTCCACAGGGATCAGTGCTGGGACCTGGTGGCTAACAGGGTTCGGTGCTCGGACCGCAGTTGTTCCACAGGGATCGGTGCTGGGACCGCTGGTGTCCATACGGATCGGTGCTGGGGCCTGGTGTTCCACAGGATTCGGTGCTGGGACCTGGTGTTTCACAGGGATCGGTGCTGGGACCTGGTGTTCCACAGGAATCGTTGCTGGGACCTGATGTTCCACAGGATCGGTGCTGGGACCTTGTGTTCCACAGAGATCGGTGTTGGGATCTGGTGTCTCACAGTGATCGGTGCTGGAACCGCTGTTGTTCCACCGGGATCTGTGCTGGGACCTGGTGTTCCACACGGATATTTTCTGGAACCACTTGTGTTCCACAGGGATCGGTGCTGGGACCTGTTGTTCCACAGGGATCGGTGCTGGGACCTGGTGACCCACAGGAATCGGTGCTGGATCGATCCACTGGTGTTCCACAGTGATCGGTGCTGGGACCTGGTGTTCCACAGGGATCGGTGCTGGGACCGCTGGTGTCCACACGGATCGGTACTGGGACCTGGTGTTCCACAGGAATCGGTGCTGGGACCTGGTGTTTCACAGGGATCGGTGCTTGGACCTGGTGTTCCACAGGAATCGTTGCTGCGACCTGGTGTTTCACAGGGATCGGTGCTGGGACCTGGTGACCCACACGAATCGGTGCTGGATCGATCCACTGGTGTTCCACAGGGATCGGTGCTGCGGCCTGGTGTCCCACAGGGGTCGGTGCTGGGACCGCAGTTGTTCCACAGGGATCGCTGCTGTGACCGCTGGTGTCCCACAGGGATCAGTGCTGGGACCACTGGTGTTCCACAGGGATCGGTGCTGCGACAAGGTGTTCCACATGGATCGGTGCTGGGACTGCGGCTTGTTCCACAGGGATTGGTGCTGTGACCTGGTGTTCCACAGGGAACAGTGCTGGGACATGGTGTTCCACAGGGATCGGTGCTGGGACCTGGTGTTCCACAGGGATCGGTGCTGGGACCACTGGTGTCCCAGAGGGATCGGTGCTGGGACCTGGTGTTCCACAGGGATCAGTGCTGGGACCTGCTGTCCCACAGGGATCAGTGCTGGGACCTGATGTTCCACAGGATCGGTGCTGGGACCTTGTGTTCCACAGAGATCGGTGTTGGGATCTGGTGTCCCACAGTTATCGGTGCTGGAACTGCTGTTGTTCCACCGGGATCTGTGCTGGGACCTGGTGTTCCACACGGATATTTTGTGGAAACACTGGTGTTCCACAGGGATTGGTGCTGGGGCCTGGTGTTCCACAGGGATCGGTGCTGGGACCTGGTGACCCACAGGAATCGGTGCTGAATCGATCCACTGGTGTTCCACAGTGATCGGTGCTGGGACCTGGTGTTCCACAGGGATCAGCGCTGGGACCGCTGGTGTCCACACGGATCGGTGCTGGGGCCTGGTGTTCCACAGGAATCGTTGCTGGGACCTGGTATTTCACAGCGATCGGTGCTGGGACTTGGTGTTCCACAGGAATCGTTGCTGGGACCTGGTGTTTCACAGCGATCAGTGCTGGGGCCTGGTGTTCCACAGGGATCGATGCTGGGACCTGGTGACCCACAGGAATCGGTGCTGAATCGATCCACTGGTGTTCCACAGTGATCGGTGCTGGGACCTGGTGTTCCACAGGGATCGGCGCTGGGACCGCTGGTGTTCACATGGATCAGTGCTGGGGCGTGGTGTTCCACAGGAATCGGTGCTGGGACCTGGTGTTTCACAGGGGTCGGTGCTGGGGCCTGGTGTTCCACAGGAATCGGTGCTGGGGCCTGGTGTTCCACAGGAATCGGTGCTGGGACCTGGTGTTCCACAGGATCGGTGCTGCGGCCTGGTGTCCCACAGGGGTCGGTGCTGGGACCGCAGTTGTTCCACAGGGATCGGTGCTGGGACCAGGTGTTCCATATGGATCGGTGTTGGGACCGCGGCTTGTTCCACAGGGATCGGTGCTGGGACCTGATGTTCCACCGGATCGGTGCTGGAACCTTGTGTTCCACAGGGATCGGTGTTGGGATCTGGTGTCCCACAGTGATCGGTGCTGGAACCGCTGTTGTTCCACCGGGATCTGTGCTGGGACCTAGTGTTCCACAGGGATAGTTTCTGGAACCACTGGTGTTCCACAGGGATCGGTGCTGGGACCTGGTGTTCCACAGGGATCGGTGCTGGGACCGCTGGTGTCCACACGGTCGGAGCTGGGACCTGGTGTTCCACAGTGATCAGTGCTGGGACCTGGTGTTCCACAGGGATCAGTGCTGGGACCTGGTGTCCCACAGGGATCGGTGCTGGGGCCTGGTGTTCCACAGTGATCAGTGCTGGGACCTGGTGTTCCACAGGGATCAGTGCTGGGACCTGGTGGCTAACAGGGTTCGGTGCTCGGACCGCAGTTGTTCCACAGGGATCGGTGCTGGGACCGCTGGTGTCCATACGGATCGGTGCTGGGGCCTGGTGTTCCACAGGAATCGGTGCTGGGACCTGGTGTTTCACAGGGATCGGTGCTGGGACCTGGTGTTCCACAGGAATCGTTGCTGGGACCTGATGTTCCACAGGATCGGTGCTGGGACCTTGTGTTCCACAGAGATCGGTGTTGGGATCTGGTGTCTCACAGTGATCGGTGCTGGAACCGCTGTTGTTCCACCGGGATCTGTGCTGGGACCTGGTGTTCCACACAGATATTTTCTGGAACCACTGGTGTTCCACAGGGATCGGTGCTGGGACCTGTTGTTCCACAGGGATCGGTGCTGGGACCTGGTGACCCACAGGAATCGGTGCTGGATCGATCCACTGGTGTTCCACAGTGATCGGTGCTGGGACCTGGTGTTTCACAGGGATCGGTGCTGGGACCGCTGGTGTCCACACGGATCGGTACTGGGACCTGGTGTTCCACAGGAATCGGTGCTGGGACCTGGTGTTTCACAGGGATCGGTGCTTGGACCTGGTGTTCCACAGGAATCGTTGCTGCGACCTGGTGTTTCACAGGGATCGGTGCTGGGACCTGGTGACCCACACGAATCGGTGCTGGATCGATCCACTGGTGTTCCACAGGGATCGGTGCTGCGGCCTGGTGTCCCACAGGGGTCGGTGCTGGGACCGCAGTTGTTCCACAGGGATCGCTGCTTTGACCGCTGGTGTCCCACAGGGATCAGTGCTGGGACCACTGGTGTTCCACAGGGATCGGTGCTGCGACAAGGTGTTCCACATGGATCGGTGCTGGGACTGCGGCTTGTTCCACAGGGATTGGTGCTGTGACCTGGTGTTCCACAGGGAACAGTGCTGGGACATGGTGTTCCACAGGGATCGGTGCTGGGACCTGGTGTTCCACAGGGATCGGTGCTGGGACCGCTGGTGTCCCAGAGGGATCGGTGCTGGGACCTGGTGTTCCACAGGGATCAGTGCTGGGACCTGCTGTCCCACAGGGATCAGTGCTGGGACCTGATGTTCCACAGGATCGGTCTGGGACCTTGTGTTCCACAGAGATCGGTGTTGGGATCTGGTGTCCCACAGTTATCGGTGCTGGAACTGCTGTTGTTCCACCGGGATCTGTGCTGGGACCTGGTGTTCCACACGGATATTTTCTGGAAACACTGGTGTTCCACAGGGATTGGTGCTGGGGCCTGGTGTTCCACAGGGATCGGTGCTGGGACCTGGTGACCCACAGGAATCGGTGCTGAATCGATCCACTGGTGTTCCACAGTGATCGGTGCTGGGACCTGGTGTTCCACAGGGATCAGCGCTGGGACCGCTGGTGTCCACACGGATCGGTGCTGGGGCCTGGTGTTCCACAGGAATCGGTGCTGGGACCTGGTATTTCACAGCGATCGGTGCTGGGACCTGGTGTTCCTCAGGAATCGTTCCTGGGACCTGGTGTTTCACAGCGATCGGTGCTGGGGCCTGGTATTCCACACGGATCGGTGCTGGGGCCTGGTGTTCCACAGGAATCGGTGCTGGGACCTGGTGTTTCACAGGGGTCGGTGCTGGGGCCTGGTGTTCCACAGGAATCGGTGCTGGGGCCTGGTGTTCCACAGGAATCGGTGCTGGGACCTGGTGTTCCACAGGATCGGTGCTGCGGCCTGGTGTCCCACAGGGGTCGGTGCTGGGACCGCAGTTGTTCCACAGGGATCGGTGCTGGGACCAGGTGTTCCATATGGATCGGTGTTGGGACCGCGGCTTGTTCCACAGGGATTAGTGCTGGGACCTGGTGTTCCACAGGGATCAGTGCTGGGACCTGGTGTTCCACAGGGATCGGTGCTGGGACCTGGTGTTCCACAGGGATCGGTGCTGCGACCGCTGGTGTCCACACGGATCGGTGCTGGGGCCTGGTGTTCCACAGTGATCAGTGCTTGGACCTAGTGTTCCACAGGGATCAGTGCTGGGACCTGGTGTTCCACACGGATATTTTCTGGAACCACTGGTGTTCCACAGGGATCGGTGCTGGGACCTGGTGTTCCACAGGGATCGGTGCTACGACCGCTGGTGTCCACACGGATCGGTGCTGGGGCCTAGTGTTCCACAGTGATCAGTGCTGGGACCTGGTGTTCCACAGGGATCAGTGCTGGGGCCTGGTGGCTAACAGGGATCGGTGCTCGGAACGCAGTTGTTCCACAGGGATCGGTGCTGGGACCGCTGGTGTCCCAGAGGGATCGGTGCTGGAACCTGGTGTTCCACAGGGATCAGTGCTGGAACCTGCTGTCCCACAGGGATCACTGCTGGGACCTGATGTTCCACAGGATCGGTGCTGGGACCTTGTGTTCCACAGAGATCGGTGTTGGGATCTGGTGTCCCACAGTTATCGGTGCTGGAACCGCTGTTGTTCCACCGGGATCTGTGCTGGGACCTGGTGTTCCACAAAGATCGGTGCTGGGACCTGGTGACCCACAGGAATCGGTGCTGAATCGATCCACTGGTGTTCCACAGTGATCGGTGCTGGGACCTGGTGTTCCACAGGGATCGGCGCTGGGACCGCTGGTGTCCACACGGATCGGTGCTGGGGCTTGGTGTTCCACAGTGAGCAGTGCTGGGACCTGGTGTTTCACAGGGATCGGTGCTGGGACCTGGTGTTCCACAGGAATCATTGCTGGGACCTGGTGTTTCACAGGGATCGGTGCTGGGACCTGGTGACCCACACGAATCGGTGCTGGATCGATCCACTGGTGTTCCACAGGGATCGGTGCTGCGGCCTGGTGTCCCACAGGGGTCGGTGCTGGGACCGCAGTTGTTCCACAGGGATCGCTGCTGTGACCGCTGGTGTCCCACAGGGATCGGTGCTGGGACCGCAGTTGTTCCAAAGGGATCGGTGCTGGGACCAGGTGTTCCATATGGATCGGTGTTGGGACCGCGGCTTGTTCCACAGGGATCAGTGCTGGGACCTTGTGTTCCACAGGGATCGGTGCTGGGACCTGGTGTTCCACAGGGATCGGTGCTGCGACCGCTGGTGTCCACACGGATCGGTGCTGGGGCCTGGTGTTCCACAGTGATCAGTGCTGGGACCTTGTGTTCCACAGGGATCAGTGCTGGGACCTGGTGTTCCACAGGGATCAGTGCTGGGGCCTGGTGGCTAACAGGGATCGGTGCTCGGAACGCAGTTGTTCCACAGGGATCGGTGCTGAGACCGCTGGTGTCCCAGAGGGATCGGTGCTGGGACCTGGTGTTCCACAGGGATCAGTGCTGGGACCTGCTGTCCCACAGGATCGGTGCTGGAACCTTGTGTTCCACAGAGATCGGTGTTTGGATCTGGTGTCCCACAGTGATCGGTGCTGGAACTACTGGTGTTCCACCGGGATCTGTGCTGGGACCTGCTGTTTCACAGGGATCGGTGCTGGGACCTGGTGACCCACAGGAATCGGTGCTGGATCGATCCACTGGTGTTCCACAGGGATCGGTGCGGCGGCCTGGTGTCCCACAGGGGTCGGTGCTGGGACCGCAGTTGTTCCACAGGGATCGCTGCTGTGACCGCTGTTGTCCCACAGGGATCGGTGCTGGGACCAGGTGTTCCACATGGATCGGCGTTGGGACCGCGGCTTGTTCCACAGGGATTGGTGCTGGGACCTGGTGTTCCACAGGGATTGGTGCTGGGACCTGGTGTTCCACAGGGATCGGTGCTGCGACCGCTGGTGTCCACTCGGATCGGTGCTGGGGCCTGGTGTTCCACAGTGATCAGTGCTGGGACCTGGTGTTCCACAGGGATCAGTGCTGGGACCTGGTGTCCCACAGGGATCGGTGCTGGGACCTGGTGTTCCACAGGGATCGGTGCTGGGACCGCTGGTGTCCACACGGTCGGAGCTGGGACCTGGTGTTCCACAGTGATCAGTGCTGGGACCTGGTGTTCCACAGGGATCAGTGCTGGGACCTGGTGTCCCACAGGGATCGGTGCTGGGGCCTGGTGTTCCACAGTGATCAGGGCTGGGACCTGGTGTTCCACAGGGATCAGTGCTGGGACCTGGTGGCTAACAGGGTTCGGTGCTCGGACCGCAGTTGTTCCACAGGGATCGGTGCTGGGACCGCTGGTGTCCATACGGATCGGTGCTGGGGCCTGGTGTTCCACAGGATTCGGTGCTGGGACCTGGTGTTTCACAGGGATCGGTGCTGGGACCTGGTGTTCCACAGGAATCGTTGCTGGGACCTGATGTTCCACAGGATCGGTGCTGGGACCTTGTGTTCCACAGAGATCGGTGTTGGGATCTGGTGTCTCACAGTGATCGGTGCTGGAACCGCTGTTGTTCCACCGGGATCTGTGCTGGGACCTGGTGTTCCACACGGATATTTTCTGGAACCACTTGTGTTCCACAGGGATCGGTGCTGGGACCTGTTGTTCCACAGGGATCGGTGCTGGGACCTGGTGACCCACAGGAATCGGTGCTGGATCGATCCACTGGTGTTCCACAGTGATCGGTGCTGGGACCTGGTGTTCCACAGGGATCGGTGCTGGGACCGCTGGTGTCCACACGGATCGGTACTGGGACCTGGTGTTCCACAGGAATCGTTGCTGCGACCTGGTGTTTCACAGGGATCGGTGCTGGGACCTGGTGACCCACACGAATCGGTGCTGGATCGATCCACTGGTGTTCCACAGGGATCGGTGCTGCGGCCTGGTGTCCCACAGGGGTCGGTGCTGGGACCGCAGTTGTTCCACAGGGATCGCTGCTGTGACCGCTGGTGTCCCACAGGGATCGGTGCTGGGACCACTTGTGTTCCACAGGGATCGGTGCTGCGACAAGGTGTTCCACATGGATCGGTGCTGGGACTGCGGCTTGTTCCACAGGGATTGGTGCTGTGACCTGGTGTTCCACAGGGAACAGTGCTGGGACATGGTGTTCCACAGGGATCGGTGCTGGGACCTGGTGTTCCACAGGGATCGGTGCTGGGACCACTGGTGTCCCAGAGGGATCGGTGCTGGGACCTGGTGTTCCACAGGGATCAGTGCTGGGACCTGCTGTCCCACAGGGATCAGTGCTGGGACCTGATGTTCCACAGGATCGGTGCTGGGACCTTGTGTTCCACAGAGATCGGTGTTGGGATCTGGTGTCCCACAGTTATCGGTGCTGGAACTGCTGTTGTTCCACCGGGATCTGTGCTGGGACCTGGTGTTCCACACGGATATTTTCTGGAAACACTGGTGTTCCACAGGGATTGGTGCTGGGGCCTGGTGTTCCACAGGGATCGGTGCTGGGACCTGGTGACCCACAGGAATCGGTGCTGAATCGATCCACTGGTGTTCCACAGTGATCGGTGCTGGGACCTGGTGTTCCACAGGGATCAGCGCTGGGACCGCTGGTGTCCACACGGATCGGTGCTGGGGCCTGGTGTTCCACAGGAATCGTTGCTGGGACCTGGTGTTTCACAGCGATCGGTGCTGGGGCCTGGTGTTCCACAGGGATCGGTGCTGGGGCCTGGAGATCCACAGGGGTCGGTGCTGGGGCCTGGTGTTCCACAGCGATCGGTGCTGGGGCCTGGAGATCCACAGGGATCGGTGCTGGGACCTGGTGACCCACAGGAATCGGTGCTGAATCGATCCACTGGTGTTCCACAGTGATCGGTGCTGGGACCTGGTGTTCCACAGGGATCGGCGCTGGGACCGCTGGTGTTCACATGGATCAGTGCTGGGGCGTGGTGTTCCACAGGAATCGGTGCTGGGACCTGGTGTTTCACAGGGGTCGGTGCTGGGGCCTGGTGTTCCACAGGAATCGGTGCTGGGGCCTGGTGTTCCACAGGAATCGGTGCTGGGACCTGGTGTTCCACAGGATCGGTGCTGCGGCCTGGTGTCCCACAGGGGTCGGTGCTGGGACCGCAGTTGTTCCACAGGGATCGGTGCTGGGACCAGGTGTTCCATATGGATCGGTGTTGGGACCGCGGCTTGTTCCACAGGGATTAGTGCTGGGACCTGGTGTTCCACAGGGATCAGTGCTGGGACCTGGTGTTCCACAGGGATCGGTGCTGGGACCTGATGTTCCACCGGATCGGTGCTGGAACCTTGTGTTCCACAGGGATCGGTGTTGGGATCTGGTGTCCCACAGTGATCGGTGCTGGAACCGCTGTTGTTCCACCGGGATCTGTGCTGGGACCTAGTGTTCCACAGGGATAGTTTCTGGAACCACTGGTGTTCCACAGGGATCGGTGCTGGGACCTGGTGTTCCACAGGGATCGGTGCTGGGACCGCTGGTGTCCACACGGTCGGAGCTGGGACCTGGTGTTCCACAGTGATCAGTGCTGGGACCTGGTGTTCCACAGGGATCGGTGCTGGGACCTGGTGTTCCACAGGGATCGGTGCTACGACCGCTGGTGTCCACACGGATCGGTGCTGGGGCCTAGTGTTCCACACGGATCGGTGCTGGGACCTGGTGTTACACAGGGATCAGTGCTGGGAACTGGTATCCCACAGGGATCGGTGCTGGGACCTGGTGTTCCACAGTGATCGGTGCTGGGACCTGGTGTTCTACAGGGATCGGTACTGGGACCGCTGGTGTCCACACGGATCAGTGCTGGGGCCTGGTGTTCCACAGAAATCGGTGCTGGGACCTGGTGTTTCAAAGGGATCGGTGCTGGGACCTGGTGCTCCACAGGAATCGTTGCTGGGACCTGGTGTTTCACAGGGATCACTGCTGGGACCTGGTGACCCACAGGAATCGGTGCTGGATCGATCCAATGGTGTTCCACAGGGATCGGTGCTGGGACCAGGTGTTCCACATGGATCGGTGCTGGGACCGCGGCTTGTTCCACAGGGATTGGTGCTGGGGCCTGGTGTTCCACAGGAATCAGTGCTGGGACCTGGTGTTCCACAGGGATTGGTGCTGGGACCTGGTGTTCCACAGGGATCGGTGCTACGACCGCTGGTGTCCACACGGTCGGTGCTGGGACCTGGTGTTCCACAGTGATCAGTGCTGGGACCTGGTGTCCCACAGGGATCGGTGCTGGGACCTGGTGTTCCACAGTGATCAGTGCTGGGTCCTGGTGTTCCACAGGGATCAGTGCTGGGACCTGGTGGCTAACAGGGTTCGTTTCTCGGACCGCAGTTGTTCCATAGGGATCGGTGCTAGGACCGCTGGTGTTCCACAGGGATCGGTGCTGGGACCGCTGGTGTCCCACAGAGATCAGTGTTGGGACCTGGTGTCCCACAGGGATCGGTGCTGGGACCTGGTGTTCCACAGGGATCGGTGCTGCGACCGCTGGTGTCCACTCGGATCGGTGCTGGGGCCTGGTGTTCCACAGTGATCAGTGCTGGGACCTGGTGTTCCACAGGGATCAGTGCTGGGACCTGGTGTCCCACAGGGATCGGTGCTGGGACCTGGTGTTCCACAGGGATCGGTGCTGGGACCGCTGGTGTCCACACGGTCGGAGCTGGGACCTGGTGTTCCACAGTGATCAGTGCTGGGACCTGGTGTTCCACAGGGATCAGTGCTGGGACCTGGTGTCCCACAGGGATCGGTGCTGGGGCCTGGTGTTCCACAGTGATCAGTGCTGGGACCTGGTGTTCCACAGGGATCAGTGCTGGGACCTGGTGGCTAACAGGGTTCGGTGCTCGGACCGCAGTTGTTCCACAGGGATCGGTGCTGGGACCGCTGGTGTCCATACGGATCGGTGCTGGGGCCTGGTGTTCCACAGGATTCGGTGCTGGGACGTGGTGTTTCACAGGGATCGGTGCTGGGACCTGGTGTTCCACAGGAATCGTTGCTGGGACCTGATGTTCCACAGGATCGGTGCTGGGACCTTGTGTTCCACAGAGATCGGTGTTGGGATCTGGTGTCTCACAGTGATCGGTGCTGGAACCGCTGTTGTTCCACCGGGATCTGTGCTGGGACCTGGTGTTCCACACGGATATTTTCTGGAACCACTTGTGTTCCACAGGGATCGGTGCTGGGACCTGTTGTTCCACAGGGATCGGTGCTGGGACCTGGTGACCCACAGGAATCGGTGCTGGATCGATCCACTGGTGTTCCACAGTGATCGGTGCTGGGACCTGGTGTTCCACAGGGATCGGTGCTGGGACCGCTGGTGTCCACACGGATCGGTACTGGGACCTGGTGTTCCACAGGAATCGTTGCTGCGACCTGGTGTTTCACAGGGATCGGTGCTGGGACCTGGTGACCCACACGAATCGGTGCTGGATCGATCCACTGGTGTTCCACAGGGATCGGTGCTGCGGCCTGGTGTCCCGCAGGGGTCGGTGCTGGGACCGCAGTTGTTCCACAGGGATCGCTGCTGTGACCGCTGGTGTCCCACAGGGATCGGTGCTGGGACCACTGGTGTTCCACAGGGATCGGTGCTGCGACAAGGTGTTCCACATGGATCGGTGCTGGGACTGCGGCTTGTTCCACAGGGATTGGTGCTGTGACCTGGTGTTCCACAGGGAACAGTGCTGGGACATGGTGTTCCACAGGGATCGGTGCTGGGACCTGGTGTTCCACAGGGATCGGTGCTGGGACCACTGGTGTCCCAGAGGGATCGGTGCTGGGACCTGGTGTTCCACAGGGATCAGTGCTGGGACCTGCTGTCCCACAGGGATCAGTGCTGGGACCTGATGTTCCACAGGATCGGTGCTGGGACCTTGTGTTCCACAGAGATCGGTGTTGGGATCTGGTGTCCCACAGTTATCGGTGCTGGAACTGCTGTTGTTCCACCGGGATCTGTGCTGGGACCTGGTGTTCCACACGGATATTTTCTGGAAACACTGGTGTTCCACAGGGATTGGTGCTGGGGCCTGGTGTTCCACAGGGATCGGTGCTGGGACCTGGTGACCCACAGGAATCGGTGCTGAATCGATCCACTGGTGTTCCACAGTGATCGGTGCTGGGACCTGGTGTTCCACAGGGATCAGCGCTGGGACCGCTGGTGTCCACACGGATCGGTGCTGGGGCCTGGTGTTCCACAGGAATCGTTGCTGGGACCTGGTATTTCACAGCGATCGGTGCTGGGACTTGGTGTTCCACAGGAATCGTTGCTGGGGCCTGG
The DNA here is from genome assembly GCF_044704955.1 of Pristiophorus japonicus. Classification (NCBI taxonomy): domain Eukaryota; kingdom Metazoa; phylum Chordata; class Chondrichthyes; family Pristiophoridae; genus Pristiophorus; species Pristiophorus japonicus. The sequence continues at coordinate 135,264,836 of NC_091982.1, read as the reverse complement.
TGTTCCACAGGGATCGGTGCTGGGGCCTGGAGATCCACAGGGGTCGGTGCTGGGGCCTGGTGTTCCACAGCGATCGGTGCTGGGGCCTGGAGATCCACAGGGATCGGTGCTGGGACCTGGTGACCCACAGGAATCGGTGCTGAATCGATCCACTGGTGTTCCACAGTGATCGGTGCTGGGACCTGGTGTTCCACAGGGATCGGCGCTGGGACCGCTGGTGTTCACATGGATCAGTGCTGGGGCGTGGTGTTCCACAGGAATCGGTGCTGGGACCTGGTGTTTCACAGGGGTCGGTGCTGGGGCCTGGTGTTCCACAGGAATCGGTGCTGGGGCCTGGTGTTCCACAGGAATCGGTGCTGGGACCTGGTGTTCCACAGGATCGGTGCTGCGGCCTGGTGTCCCACAGGGGTCGGTGCTGGGACCGCAGTTGTTCCACAGGGATCGGTGCTGGGACCAGGTGTTCCATATGGATCGGTGTTGGGACCGCGGCTTGTTCCACAGGGATTAGTGCTGGGACCTGGTGTTCCACAGGGATCAGTGCTGGGACCTGGTGTTCCACAGGGATCGGTGCTGGGACCTGATGTTCCACCGGATCGGTGCTGGAACCTTGTGTTCCACAGGGATCGGTGTTGGGATCTGGTGTCCCACAGTGATCGGTGCTGGAACCGCTGTTGTTCCACCGGGATCTGTGCTGGGACCTAGTGTTCCACAGGGATAGTTTCTGGAACCACTGGTGTTCCACAGGGATCGGTGTTGGGACCTGGTGTTCCACAGGGATCGGTGCTGGGACCGCTGGTGTCCACACGGTCGGAGCTGGGACCTGGTGTTCCACAGTGATCAGTGCTGGGACCTGGTGTTCCACAGGGATCGGTGCTGGGACCTGGTGTTCCACAGGGATCGGTGCTACGACCGCTGGTGTCCACACGGATCGGTGCTGGGGCCTAGTGTTCCACACGGATCGGTGCTGGGACCTGGTGTTACACAGGGATCAGTGCTGGGAACTGGTATCCCACAGGGATCGGTGCTGGGACCTGGTGTTCCACAGTGATCGGTGCTGGGACCTGGTGTTCTACAGGGATCGGTACTGGGACCGCTGGTGTCCACACGGATCAGTGCTGGGGCCTGGTGTTCCACAGAAATCGGTGCTGGGACCTGGTGTTTCAAAGGGATCGGTGCTGGGACCTGGTGCTCCACAGGAATCGTTGCTGGGACCTGGTGTTTCACAGGGATCACTGCTGGGACCTGGTGACCCACAGGAATCGGTGCTGGATCGATCCAATGGTGTTCCACAGGGATCGGTGCTGGGACCAGGTGTTCCACATGGATCGGTGCTGGGACCGCGGCTTGTTCCACAGGGATTGGTGCTGGGGCCTGGTGTTGCACAGGAATCAGTGCTGGGACCTGGTGTTCCACAGGGATTGGTGCTGGGACCTGGTGTTCCACAGGGATTGGTGCTACGACCGCTGGTGTCCACACGGTCGGTGCTGGGACCTGGTGTTCCACAGTGATCAGTGCTGGGACCTGGTGTCCCACAGGGATCGGTGCTGGGACCTGGTGTTCCACAGTGATCAGTGCTGGGTCCTGGTGTTCCACAGGGATCAGTGCTGGGACCTGGTGGCTAACAGGGTTCGTTTCTCGGACCGCAGTTGTTCCATAGGGATCGGTGCTAGGACCGCTGGTGTTCCACAGGGATCGGTGCTGGGACCGCTGGTGTCCCACAGAGATCAGTGTTGGGACCTGGTGTCCCACAGGGATCGGTGCTGGGACCTGGTGTTCCACAGGGATCGGTGCTGGAACCACTGATGTTCCACAGGGATCGGTGCTACGACCGCTGGTGTCCACACGGTCGGTGCTGGGACCTGGTGTTCCACAGTGATCAGTGCTGGGACCTGGTGTTCCACAGGGATCAGTGCTGGGACCTGGTGTCCCGCAGGGCTCGGTGCTGGGACCTGGTGGCTAACAGGGTTCGGTGCTCGGACCGCAGTTGTTCCACAGGGATCGGTGCTGGGACCGCTGGTGTCCCACAGGGATCGGTGCTGGGACCTGGTGTTCCACAGGGATCAGTGCTGGGACCTGCTGTCCCACAGGGATCGGTGCTGGGACCTGATGTTCCACAGTATCGGTGCTTGGACCTGGTGTTCCACAGGAATCGTTGCTCGGAGCTGGTGTTTCACAGGGATCGGTGCTGGGACCTGGTGACCCACACGATTCGGTGCTGGATCGATCCACTGGTGTTCCACAGGAATCGGTGCTGGGACCTGGTGACCCACAGGAATCGGTGCTGGATCGATCCACTGGTGTTCCACAGGGATCGGTGCTGCGGCCTGGTGTCCCACAGGGGTCGGTGCTGGGACCGCAGTTGTTCCACAGGGATCGCTGCTGTGACCGCTGGTGTCCCACAGGGATCGGTGCTGGGACCACTGGTGTTCCACAGGGATCGGTGCTGCGACCAGGTGTTCCACAGGGATTGGTGCTGGGACCTGGTGTCCCACAGGGATCAGTGCTGGGACCTGGTGTTCCACAGGGATCGGTGCTGGGACCTGGTGTTCCACAGGGATCGGTGCTGCGACCGCTGGTGTCCACCCGGATCGGTGCTGGGGCCTGGTGTTCCACAGTGATCAGTGCTGGGACCTGGTGTTCCACAGGAATCGGTGCTGGGACCTGGTGTTCCACAGGGATCGGTGCTGGAACCACTGGTGTTCCATAGGGATCGGTGCTGGGACCTGGTGTTCCACAGGGATCGGTGCTGGGACCGCTGGTGTCCCACAGGGATCGGTGCTGGGGCCTGGTGGCTAACAGGGATCGGTGCTCGGATCGCAGTTGTTCCACAGGGATCGGTGCTGGGACCGCTGGTGTCCCAGAGGGATCGGTGCTGGAACCTGGTGTTCCACAGGGATCAGTGCTGGAACCTGCTGTCCCACAGGGATCACTGCTGGGACCTGATGTTCCACAGGATCGGTGCTGGGATCTTGTGTTCCACAGAGATCGGTGTTGGGATCTGGTGTCCCACAGTTATCGGTGCTGGAACCGCTGTTGTTCCACCGGGATCTGTGCTAGGACCTGGTGTTCCACAAAGATCGGTGCTGGGACCTGGTGACCCACAGAAATCGGTGCTGGGACCTGGTGTTCCACAGTGAGCAGTGCTGGGACCTGGTGTTTCACAGGGATCGGTGCTGGGACCTGGTGTTCCACAGTGAGCAGTGCTGGGACCTGGTGTTTCACAGGGATCGGTGCTGGGACCTGGTGTTCCACAGGGATCGGTGCTGGGACCTGGTGTTCCACAGGAATCATTGCTGGGACCTGGTGTTTCACAGGGATCGGTGCTGCGGCCTGGTGTCCCACAGGGGTCGGTGCTGGGACCGCAGTTGTTCCACAGGGATCGCTGCTGTGACCGCTGGTGTCCCACAGGGATCGGTGCTGGGACCGCAGTTGTTCCAAAGGGATCGGTGCTGGGACCAGGTGTTCCATATGGATCGGTGTTGGGACCGCGGCTTGTTCCACAGGGATCAGTGCTGGGACCTTGTGTTCCACAGGGATCGGTGCTGGGACCTGGTGTTCCACAGGGATCGGTGCTGCGACCGCTGGTGTCCACACGGATCGGTGCTGGGGCCTGGTGTTCCACAGTGATCAGTGCTGGGACCTTGTGTTCCACAGGGATCAGTGCTGGGACCTGGTGTTCCACAGGGATCGGTGCTGGGACCGCTGGTGTCCCACAGGGATCAGTACTGGGGCCTGGTGGCTAACAGGGATCGGTGCTCGGAACGCAGTTGTTCCACAGGGATCGGTGCTGAGACCGCTGGTGTCCCAGAGGGATCGGTGCTGGGACCTGGTGTTCCACAGGGATCAGTGCTGGGACCTGCTGTCCCACAGGATCGGTGCTGGAACCTTGTGTTCCACAGAGATCGGTGTTTGGATCTGGTGTCCCACAGTGATCGGTGCTGGAACTACTGGTGTTCCACCGGGATCTGTGCTGGGACCTGCTTTTTCACAGGGATCGGTGCTGGGACCTGGTGACCCACAGGAATCGGTGCTGGATCGATCCACTGGTGTTCCACAGGGATCGGTGCGGCGGCCTGGTGTCCCACAGGGGTCGGTGCTGGGACCGCAGTTGTTCCACAGGGATCGCTGCTGTGACCGCTGTTGTCCCACAGGGATCGGTGCTGGGACCAGGTGTTCCACATGGATCGGCGTTGGGACCGCGGCTTGTTCCACAGGGATTGGTGCTGGGACCTGGTGTTCCACAGGGATTGGTGCTGGGACCTGGTGTTCCACAGGGATCGGTGCTGCGACCGCTGGTGTCCACTCGGATCGGTGCTGGGGCCTGGTGTTCCACAGTGATCAGTGCTGGGACCTGGTGTTCCACAGGGATCAGTGCTGGGACCTGGTGTCCCACAGGGATCGGTGCTGGGACCTGGTGTTCCACAGGGATCGGTGCTGGGACCGCTGGTGTCCACACGGTCGGAGCTGGGACCTGGTGTTCCACAGTGATCAGTGCTGGGACCTGGTGTTCCACAGGGATCAGTGCTGGGACCTGGTGTCCCACAGGGATCGGTGCTGTGGCCTGGTGTTCCACAGTGATCAGTGCTGGGACCTGGTGTTCCACAGGGATCAGTGCTGGGACCTGGTGGCTAACAGGGTTCGGTGCTCGGACCGCAGTTGTTCCACAGGGATCGGTGCTGGGACCGCTGGTGTCCATACGGATCGGTGCTGGGGCCTGGTGTTCCACAGGATTCGGTGCTGGGACCTGGTGTTTCACAGGGATCGGTGCTGGGACCTGGTGTTCCACAGGAATCGTTGCTGGGACCTGATGTTCCACAGGATCGGTGCTGGGACCTTGTGTTCCACAGAGATCGGTGTTGGGATCTGGTGTCTCACAGTGATCGGTGCTGGAACCGCTGTTGTTCCACCGGGATCTGTGCTGGGACCTGGTGTTCCACACGGATATTTTCTGGAACCACTTGTGTTCCACAGGGATCGGTGCTGGGACCTGTTGTTCCACAGGGATCGGTGCTGGGACCTGGTGACCCACAGGAATCGGTGCTGGATCGATCCACTGGTGTTCCACAGTGATCGGTGCTGGGACCTGGTGTTCCACAGGGATCGGTGCTGGGACCGCTGGTGTCCACACGGATCGGTACTGGGACCTGGTGTTCCACAGGAATCGGTGCTGGGACCTGGTGTTTCACAGGGATCGGTGCTTGGACCTGGTGTTCCACAGGAATCGTTGCTGCGACCTGGTGTTTCACAGGGATCGGTGCTGGGACCTGGTGACCCACACGAATCGGTGCTGGATCGATCCACTGGTGTTCCACAGGGATCGGTGCTGCGGCCTGGTGTCCCACAGGGGTCGGTGCTGGGACCGCAGTTGTTCCACAGGGATCGCTGCTGTGACCGCTGGTGTCCCACAGGGATCAGTGCTGGGACCACTGGTGTTCCACAGGGATCGGTGCTGCGACAAGGTGTTCCACATGGATCGGTGCTGGGACTGCGGCTTGTTCCACAGGGATTGGTGCTGTGACCTGGTGTTCCACAGGGAACAGTGCTGGGACATGGTGTTCCACAGGGATCGGTGCTGGGACCTGGTGTTCCACAGGGATCGGTGCTGGGACCACTGGTGTCCCAGAGGGATCGGTGCTGGGACCTGGTGTTCCACAGGGATCAGTGCTGGGACCTGCTGTCCCACAGGGATCAGTGCTGGGACCTGATGTTCCACAGGATCGGTGCTGGGACCTTGTGTTCCACAGAGATCGGTGTTGGGATCTGGTGTCCCACAGTTATCGGTGCTGGAACTGCTGTTGTTCCACCGGGATCTGTGCTGGGACCTGGTGTTCCACACGGATATTTTCTGGAAACACTGGTGTTCCACAGGGATTGGTGCTGGGGCCTGGTGTTCCACAGGGATCGGTGCTGGGACCTGGTGACCCACAGGAATCGGTGCTGAATCGATCCACTGGTGTTCCACAGTGATCGGTGCTGGGACCTGGTGTTCCACAGGGATCAGCGCTGGGACCGCTGGTGTCCACACGGATCGGTGCTGGGGCCTGGTGTTCCACAGGAATCGTTGCTGGGACCTGGTATTTCACAGCGATCGGTGCTGGGACTTGGTGTTCCACAGGAATCGTTGCTGGGACCTGGTGTTTCACAGCGATCAGTGCTGGGGCCTGGTGTTCCACAGGGATCGATGCTGGGACCTGGTGACCCACAGGAATCGGTGCTGAATCGATCCACTGGTGTTCCACAGTGATCGGTGCTGGGACCTGGTGTTCCACAGGGATCGGCGCTGGGACCGCTGGTGTTCACATGGATCAGTGCTGGGGCGTGGTGTTCCACAGGAATCGGTGCTGGGACCTGGTGTTTCACAGGGGTCGGTGCTGGGGCCTGGTGTTCCACAGGAATCGGTGCTGGGGCCTGGTGTTCCACAGGAATCGGTGCTGGGACCTGGTGTTCCACAGGATCGGTGCTGCGGCCTGGTGTCCCACAGGGGTCGGTGCCGGGACCGCAGTTGTTCCACAGGGATCGGTGCTGGGACCAGGTGTTCCATATGGATCGGTGTTGGGACCGCGGCTTGTTCCACAGGGATTAGTGCTGGGACCTGGTGTTCCACAGGGATCAGTGCTGGGACCTGGTGTTCCACAGGGATCGGTGCTGGGACCTGATGTTCCACCGGATCGGTGCTGGAACCTTGTGTTCCACAGGGATCGGTGTTGGGATCTGGTGTCCCACAGTGATCGGTGCTGGAACCGCTGTTGTTCCACCGGGATCTGTGCTGGGACCTAGTGTTCCACAGGGATAGTTTCTGGAACCACTGGTGTTCCACAGGGATCGGTGCTGGGACCTGGTGTTCCACAGGGATCGGTGCTGGGACCGCTGGTGTCCACACGGTCGGAGCTGGGACCTGGTGTTCCACAGTGATCAGTGCTGGGACCTGGTGTTCCACAGGGATCAGTGCTGGGACCTGGTGTCCCACAGGGATCGGTGCTGGGGCCTGGTGTTCCACAGTGATCAGTGCTGGGACCTGGTGTTCCACAGGGATCAGTGCTGGGACCTGGTGGCTAACAGGGTTCGGTGCTCGGACCGCAGTTGTTCCACAGGGATCGGTGCTGGGACCGCTGGTGTCCATACGGATCGGTGCTGGGGCCTGGTGTTCCACAGGAATCGGTGCTGGGACCTGGTGTTTCACAGGGATCGGTGCTGGGACCTGGTGTTCCACAGGAATCGTTGCTGGGACCTGATGTTCCACAGGATCGGTGCTGGGACCTTGTGTTCCACAGAGATCGGTGTTGGGATCTGGTGTCTCACAGTGATCGGTGCTGGAACCGCTGTTGTTCCACCGGGATCTGTGCTGGGACCTGGTGTTCCACACAGATATTTTCTGGAACCACTGGTGTTCCACAGGGATCGGTGCTGGGACCTGTTGTTCCACAGGGATCGGTGCTGGGACCTGGTGACCCACAGGAATCGGTGCTGGATCGATCCACTGGTGTTCCACAGTGATCGGTGCTGGGACCTGGTGTTTCACAGGGATCGGTGCTGGGACCGCTGGTGTCCACACGGATCGGTACTGGGACCTGGTGTTCCACAGGAATCGGTGCTGGGACCTGGTGTTTCACAGGGATCGGTGCTTGGACCTGGTGTTCCACAGGAATCGTTGCTGCGACCTGGTGTTTCACAGGGATCGGTGCTGGGACCTGGTGACCCACACGAATCGGTGCTGGATCGATCCACTGGTGTTCCACAGGGATCGGTGCTGCGGCCTGGTGTCCCACAGGGGTCGGTGGTGGGACCGCAGTTGTTCCACAGGGATCGCTGCTTTGACCGCTGGTGTCCCACAGGGATCAGTGCTGGGACCACTGGTGTTCCACAGGGATCGGTGCTGCGACAAGGTGTTCCACATGGATCGGTGCTGGGACTGCGGCTTGTTCCACAGGGATTGGTGCTGTGACCTGGTGTTCCACAGGGAACAGTGCTGGGACATGGTGTTCCACAGGGATCGGTGCTGGGACCTGGTGTTCCACAGGGATCGGTGCTGGGACCGCTGGTGTCCCAGAGGGATCGGTGCTGGGACCTGGTGTTCCACAGGGATCAGTGCTGGGACCTGCTGTCCCACAGGGATCAGTGCTGGGACCTGATGTTCCACAGGATCGGTGCTGGGACCTTGTGTTCCACAGAGATCGGTGTTGGGATCTGGTGTCCCACAGTTATCGGTGCTGGAACTGCTGTTGTTCCACCGGGATCTGTGCTGGGACCTGGTGTTCCACACGGATATTTTCTGGAAACACTGGTGTTCCACAGGGATTGGTGCTGGGGCCTGGTGTTCCACAGGGATCGGTGCTGGGACCTGGTGACCCACAGGAATCGGTGCTGAATCGATCCACTGGTGTTCCACAGTGATCGGTGCTGGGACCTGGTGTTCCACAGGGATCAGCGCTGGGACCGCTGGTGTCCACACGGATCGGTGCTGGGGCCTGGTGTTCCACAGGAATCGGTGCTGGGACCTGGTATTTCACAGCGATCGGTGCTGGGACCTGGTGTTCCTCAGGAATCGTTCCTGGGACCTGGTGTTTCACAGCGATCGGTGCTGGGGCCTGGTGTTCCACACGGATCGGTGCTGGGGCCTGGTGTTCCACAGGAATCGGTGCTGGGACCTGGTGTTTCACAGGGGTCGGTGCTGGGGCCTGGTGTTCCACAGGAATCGGTGCTGGGGCCTGGTGTTCCACAGGAATCGGTGCTGGGACCTGGTGTTCCACAGGATCGGTGCTGCGGCCTGGTGTCCCACAGGGGTCGGTGCTGGGACCGCAGTTGTTCCACAGGGATCGGTGCTGGGACCAGGTGTTCCATATGGATCGGTGTTGGGACCGCGGCTTGTTCCACAGGGATTAGTGCTGGGACCTGGTGTTCCACAGGGATCAGTGCTGGGACCTGGTGTTCCACAGGGATCGGTGCTGGGACCTGGTGTTCCACAGGGATCGGTGCTGCGACCGCTGGTGTCCACACGGATCGGTGCTGGGGCCTGGTGTTCCACAGTGATCAGTGCTTGGACCTAGTGTTCCACAGGGATCAGTGCTGGGACCTGGTGTTCCACACGGATATTTTCTGGAACCACTGGTGTTCCACAGGGATCGGTGCTGGGACCTGGTGTTCCACAGGGATCGGTGCTACGACCGCTGGTGTCCACACGGATCGGTGCTAGGGCCTAGTGTTCCGCAGTGATCAGTGCTGGGACCTGGTGTTCCACAGGGATCAGTGCTGGGGCCTGGTGGCTAACAGGGATCGGTGCTCGGAACGCAGTTGTTCCACAGGGATCGGTGCTGGGACCGCTGGTGTCCCAGAGGGATCGGTGCTGGGACCTGGTGTTCCACAGGGATCAGTGCTGGGTCCTGCTGTCCCACAGGGATCGGTGCTGGGATCTGATGTTCCACAGGATCAGTGCCGGGACCTTGTGTTCCACAGAGATCGGTGTTGGGATCTGGTGTTCCACAGGGATCGGTGCTGGGACCTGATGTTCCACAGGGATCGGTGCTGGGACCGCTGGTGTCCACACGGATCAGTGCTGGGGCCTGGTGTTCCACAGGAATCGGTGCTGGGACCTGGTGTTTCACAGGGATCGGTGCTGGGACCTGGGGTTCCACAGGGATCGGTGCTGGGACCGCTGGTGTCCCACAGGGATCGGTGCTGGGGCCTGGTGGCTAACAGGGATCGGTGCTCGGACCGCAGTTGTTCCACAGGGATCGGTGCTGGGACCGCTGGTGTCCCAGAGGGATCGGTGCTGGGTCCTGGTGTTCCACAGGGATCAGTGCTGGGACCTGATGTTCCACATGATCGGTGCTGGGACCTTGTGTTCCACAGAGATCGGTGTTGGGATCTGGTGTCCCACAGTGATCGGTGCTGGAACCGCTGTTGTTCCACCGGGATCTGTACTGGGACCTGGTGTTCCACACGGATATTTTCTGGAACCACTGGTGTTCCACAGGGATCGGTGCTGGGACCTGGTGACCCACAGGAATCGGTGCTGGATCGATCCACTGGTGTTCCACAGTGATCGGTGCTGGGACCACTGGTGTTCCACAGGGATCGGTGCTGGGACCAGGTGTTCCACATGGATCGCTGTTGGGACTGCGGCTTGTTCCACAGGGATTGGTGCTGGGACCTGGTGTTCCACTGGGATCAGTGCTGGGAACTGGTGTCCCACAGGGATCGGTGCTGGGACCTGGTGTTCCACAGGGATCGGTGCTGGGACCGCTGGTGTCCACACGGATCGGTGCTGGGGCCTGGTTTTCCACAGTGATCGGTGCTGGGACCTGGTGTTCCATAGGTATCGGTGCTGGGACCTGGTGTTCCACAGGGATCGGTGCTGGGACCTGGTGTTCCATAGGAATCGGTGCTGGGACCTGGTGTTCCACAGGGATCGGTGCTGGAGCCACTGGTGTTCCATAGGGATCGGTGCTGGGACTTGGTGTTCCACAGGGCTCGGTGCTCGGACCGCAGTTGTTCCACAGGGATCGGTGCTGGGACCGCTGGTGTCCCAGAGGGATCGGTGCTGGGACCTGATGTTCCACAGGATCGGTGCTGGGACCTTGTGTTCCACAGAGATCAGTGTTGGGATCTGGTGTCTCACAGTGATCGGTGCTGGAACCGCTGTTGTTCCACCGGGATCTGTGCTGGGACCTGGTGTTCCACACGGATATTTTCTGGAACCACTGGTGTTCCACAGGGATCGGTGCTGGGACCTGGTGTTCCACAGGGATCGGTGCTGGGACCTGGTGACCCACAGAAATCGGTGCTGGATCGATCCACTGGTGTTCCACAGGAATCGGTGCTGGGACCTGGTGACCCACAGGAATCGGTGCTGGATCGATCCACTGGTGTTCCACAGGGATCGGTGCTGCGGCCTGGTGTTCCACAGGGATCGGTGCTGGGACCTGGTGACCCACACGATTCGGTGCTGGATCGATCCACTGGTGTTCCACAGGAATCGGTGCTGGGACCTGGTGACCCACAGGAATCGGTGCTGGATCGATCCACTGGTGTTCCACAGGGATCGGTGCTGCGGCCTGGTGTCCCACAGGGGTCGGTGCTGGGACCGCAGTTGTTCCACAGGGATCGCTGCTGTGACCGCTGGTGTCCCACAGGGATCGGTGCTGGGACCACTGGTGTTCCACAGGGATCGGTGCTGCGACCAGGTGTTCCACAGGGATTGGTGCTGGGACCTGGTGTCCCACAGGGATCAGTGCTGGGACCTGGTGTTCCACAGGGATCGGTGCTGGGACCTGGTGTTCCACAGGGATCGGTGCTGCGACCGCTGGTGTCCACCCGGATCGGTGCTGGGGCCTGGTGTTCCACAGTGATCAGTGCTGGGACCTGGTGTTCCACAGGAATCGGTGCTGGGACCTGGTGTTCCACAGGGATCGGTGCTGGAACCACTGGTGTTCCATAGGGATCGGTGCTGGGACCTGGTGTTCCACAGGGATCGGTGCTGGGACCGCTGGTGTCCCACAGGGATCGGTGCTGGGGCCTGGTGGCTAACAGGGATCGGTGCTCGGACCGCAGTTGTTCCACAGGGATCGGTGCTGGGACCGCTGGTGTCCCAGAGGGATCGGTGCTGGGACCTGATGTTCCACAGGATCGGTGCTGGGACCTTGTGTTCCACAGAGATCAGTGTTGGGATCTGGTGTCTCACAGTGATCGGTGCTGGAACCGCTGTTGTTCCACCGGGATCTGTGCTGGGACCTGGTGTTCCACACGGATATTTTCTGGAACCACTGGTGTTCCACAGGGATCGGTGCTGGGACCTGGTGTTCCACAGGGATCGGTGCTGGGACCTGGTGACCCACAGAAATCGGTGCTGGATCGATCCACTGGTGTTCCACAGTGATCGGTGCTGCGACCTGGTGTTCCACAGGGATCGGTGCTGGGACCTGGTGTTCCACAGGGATCGGTGCTGGGACCGCTGGTGTCCACATGGATCGGTGCTGGGGCCTGGTGTTCCACAGAAATCGGAGCTGGGACCTGGTGTTTCAAAGGGATCGGTGCTGGGACATGGTGTTCCACAGGAATCGTTGCTGCGACCTGGTGTTCCACAGGGATCGGTGCTGGGACCTGGTGACCCACAGAAATCGGTGCTGGATCGATCCACTGGTGTTCCACAGTGATCGGTGCTGCGACCTGGTGTTCCACAGGGATCGGTGCTGGGACCTGGTGTTCCACAGGGATCGGTGCTGGGACCGCTGGTGTCCACATGGATCGGTGCTGGGGCCTGGTGTTCCACAGAAATCGGAGCTGGGACCTGGTGTTTCAAAGGGATCGGTGCTGGGACATGGTGTTCCACAGGAATCGTTGCTGGGACCTGCTGATTCACAGGGATCGGTGCAGGGACCTGGTGACCAACAGGAATCGGTGCTGGATCGATCCATTGGTGTTCCACAGGGATCGGTGCTGCGGCCTGGTGTCCCACAGGGGTCGGTGCTGGGACCGCTGGTGTCCCACAGGGATCACTGCTGTGACCGCTGGTGTCCCACAGGGGTCGGTGCTGGGACCACTGGTGTTCCACAGGGATCGGTGCTGGGACCGCGGCTTGTTCCACAGGGATTGGTGCTGGGACCTGGTGTTCCACAGGGAACGGTGCTGGGACCTGGTGATCCACAGGGATCAGCGCTGGGACCGCTGGTGTCCACACGGATCGGTGCTGGGGCCTGGTGTTCCACAGGAATCGGTGCTGGGACCTGGTGTTTCACAGCGATCGGTGCTGGGGCCTGGTGTTCCACAGGGATCGGTGCTGGGACCTGGTGACCCACAGGGATCGGTGCTGAATCGATCCACTGGTGTTCCACAGTGATCGGTGCTGGGACCTGGTGTTTCACAGGGGTCGGTGCTGGGACAGCAGTTGTTCCACAGGGATCGGTGCTGGGACCAGGTGTTCCATATGGATCGGTGTTGGGACCGCGGCTTGTTCCACAGGGATTAGTGCTGGGACCTGGTGTTCCACAGGGATCAGTGCTGGGACCTGGTGTTCCACAGGGATCGGTGCTGGGACCGCTGGTGTCCACACGGATCGGTGCTGGGGCCTGGTGTTCCACAGTGATCAGTGCTGGGACCTGGTGTTCCACAGGGATCAGTGCTGGGACCTGGTGTTCCACACGGATATTTTCTGGAACCACTGGTGTTCCACAGGGATCGGTGCTGGGACCTGGTGTTCCACAGGGATCGGTGCTACGACCGCTGGTGTCCACACGGATCGGTGCTGGGGCCTAGTGTTCCACAGTGATCAGTGCTGGGACCTGGTGTTCCACAGGGATCAGTGCTGGGGCCTGGTGGCTAACAGGGATCGGTGCTCGGAACGCAGTTGTTCCACAGGGATCGGTGCTGGGACCGCTGGTGTCCCAGAGGGATCGGTGCTGGGACCTGGTGTTCCACAGGGATCAGTGCTGGGTCCTGCTGTCCCACAGGGATCGGTGCTGGGATCTGATGTTCCACAGGATCAGTGCCGGGACCTTGTGTTCCACAGAGATCGGTGTTGGGATCTGGTGTCCCACAGTGATCGGTGCTGGAACCGCTGTTGTTCCACCGGGATCTGTGCTGGTACCTGGTGTTCCACAGGGATCGGTGCTGGGACCTGGTGTTCCACAGGGATCGGTGCTGGGACCGCTGGTGTCCACACGGATCGGTGCTGGGGCCTGGTGTTTCACAGGAATCGGTGCTGGGACCTGGTGTTCCACAGGGATCGGTGCTGGGGCCTGGTGGCTAACAGGGATCGGTGCTCGGACCGCAGTTGTTCCACAGGGATCGGTGCTGGGACCGCTGGTGTCCCAGAGGGATCGGTGCTGGGTCCTGGTGTTCCACAGGGATCAGTGCTCGGACCTGATGTTCCACAGGATCGGTGCTGGGACCTTGTGTTCCACAGAGATCGGTGTTGGGATCTGGTGTCCCACAGTGATCGGTGCTGGAACCGCTGTTGTTCCACCGGGATCTGTGGTGGGACCTGGTGTTCCACACGGATATTTTCTGTAACCACTGGTGTTCCACAGGGATCGGTGCTGGGACCTGGTGTTCCACAGGGATCGGTGCTGGGACCTGGTGTTCCACATGGATCGCTGCTGGAAACTGGTGTCCCACAGGGATCGGTGCTGGGACCTGGTGTTCCACAGGGATCGGTGCTGGGACCGCTGGTGTCCACACGGATCGGTGCTGGGGCCTGGTTTTCCACAGTGATCGGTGCTGGGACCTGGTGTTCCATAGGTATCGGTGCTGGGACCTGGTGTTCCACAGGGATCGGTGCTGGGACCTGGTGTTCCATAGGAATCGGTGCTGGGACCTGGTGTTCCACAGGGATCGGTGCTGGAGCCACTGGTGTTCCATAGGGATCGGTGCTGGGACTTGGTGTTCCACAGGGCTCGGTGCTCGGACCGCAGTTGTTCCACAGGGATCGGTGCTGGGACCGCTGGTGTCCCAGAGGGATCGGTGCTGGGACCTGATGTTCCACAGGATCGGTGCTGGGACCTTGTGTTCCACAGAGATCAGTGTTGGGATCTGGTGTCTCACAGTGATCGGTGCTGGAACCGCTGTTGTTCCACCGGATTCTGTGCTGGGACCTGGTGTTCCACACGGATATTTTCTGGAACCACTGGTGTTCCACAGGGATCGGTGCTGGGACCTGGTGTTCCACAGGGATCGGTGCTGGGACCTGGTGTTCCACAGGGATCGGTGCTGGGACCGCTGGTGTCCACACGGATCGGTGCTGGGGCCTGGTGTTCCACAGAAATCGGAGCTGGGACCTGGTGTTTCAAAGGGATCGGTGCTGGGACATGGTGTTCCACAGGAATCGTTGCTGGGACCTGCTGATTCACAGGGATCGGTGCTGGGACCTGGTGACCAACAGGAATCGGTGCTGGATCGATCCACTGGTGTTCCACAGGGATCGGTGCTGCGGCCTGGTGTCCCACAGGGGTCGGTGCTGGGACCGCAGTTGTTCCACAGGGATCACTGCTGTGACCGCTGGTGTCCCACAGGGATCGGTGCTGGGACCAGGTGTTCCACATGGATCGGTGCTGGGACCGCGGCTTGTTCCACAGGGATTGGTGCTGGGGCCTGGTGTTCCACAGGGATCAGTGCTGGGACCTGGTGTTCCACAGGGTTTGGTGCTGGGACCTGGTGTTCCACAGGGATCGGTGCTGCGACCGCTGGTGTCCACTCGGATCGGTGCTGGGGCCTGGTGGTCCATAGTGATCAGTTCTGGGACCTGGTGTTCCAAAGGGATCAGTGCTGGGACCTGGTGTCCCACAGGGATCGGTGCTGGGACCTGGTGTTCCACAGGGATCGGTTTTGGGACCTGGTGTTCCACAGGGATCGGTGCTACGACCGCTGGTGTCCACACGGTCGGTGCTGGGACCTGGTGTTCCACAGTGATCAGTGCTGGGACCTGGTGTTCCACAGGGATCAGTGCTGGGACCTGGTGTCCCACAGGGATCGGTGCTGGGTCCTGGTGTTCCACAGTGATCAGTGTTGGGCCCTGGTGTTCCACAGGGATCAGTGCTGGGACCTGGTGTCCCACAGGGATCGGTGCTGGGACCTGGTGTTCCACAGTGATCAGTGCTGGGTCCTGGTGTTCCACAGGGATCAGTGCTGGGACCTGGTGGCTAACAGGGTTCGGTGCTTGGACCGCAGTTGTTCAACAGGGATCGGTGCTGGGACCGCTGGTGTCCCACAGGGATTGGTGCTGGGACCTGGTGTTCCACAGGGATCAGTGCTGGGACCTGCTGTCCCACTCGGATCGGTGCTGGGACCTGATGTTCCACAGTATCGGTGCTGGGACCTTGTGTTCCACAGCGATCGGTGTTGGGATCTGGTGTCCCACAGTGATCGGTGCTGGAACCGCTGTTGTTACACCGGGATCTGTGCTGGGACCTTGTGTTCCACACGGATATTTTCTGGAACCACTGGTGTTCCACAGGGATCGGTGATGGGACCTGTTGTTCCACAGGGATCAGTGCTGGGACCTGGTGACCCACAGGAATCGGTGCTGGATCGATCCACTGGTGTTCCACAGGGATCGGTGCTGCGGCCTGGTGTCCCACAGGAGTCGTTGCTGGGACCGCAGTTGTTCCACAGGGATCGCTGCTTTGACCGCTGGTGTCCCACAGGGATCGGTGCTGGGACCACTGGTGTTCCACAGGGATCGGTGCTGCGACCAGGTGTTCCACATGGATCGGTGCTGGGACTGCGGCTTGTTCCACAGGGATTGGTGCTGGGACCTGGTGTTCCATAGGAATCGGTGCTGGGACCTGGTGTTCCACAGGGATCGGTGCTGGAACCACTGGTGTTCCATAGGGATCGGTGCTGGGACCTGGTGTTCCACAGGGATCGGTGCTGGGACCGCTGGTGTCCCACAGGGATCGGTGCTGGGGCCTGGTGGCTAACAGGGATCGGTGCTCGGACCGCAGTTGTTCCACAGGGATCGGTGCTGGGACCGCTGGTGTCCCAGAGGGATCGGTGCTGGAACCTGGTGTTCCACAGGGATCAGTGCTGGAACCTGCTGTCCCACAGGGATCACTGCTGGGACCTGATGTTCCACAGGATCGGTGCTGGGACCTTGTGTTCCACAGAGATCGGTGTTGGGATCTGGTGTCCCACAGTGATCGGTGCTGGAACCGCTGTTGTTCCACCGGGATCTGTGCTGGGACCTGGTGTTCCACAAAGATCGGTGCTGGAACCGCTGTTGTTCCACCGGGATCTGTGCTGGGACCTGGTGTTCCACACGGATATTTTCTGGAACCACTGGTGTTCCACAGGGATAGGTGCTGGGGCCTCGTGTTCCACAGGGATCGGTGCTGGGACCTGGTGACCAACAGAAATCGGTGCTGAATCGATCCACTGGTGTTCCACAGTGATCGGTGCTGGGACCTGGTGTTCCACAGGAATCGGTGCTGGGACCGCTGGTGTCCACACGGATCGGTGCTGGGGCCTGGTGTTCCACAGTGAGCAGTGCTGGGACCTGGTGTTTCACAGGGATCGGTGCTGGGACCTGGTGTTCCACAGGAATCGTTGCTGGGACCTGGTGTTTCACAGGGATCGGTGCTGGGATCTGGTGACCCACACGAATCGGTGCTGGATCGATCCAATGGTGTTCCACAGGGATCGGTGCTGCGGCCTGGTGTCCCACAGGGGTCGGTGCTGGGACCGCAGTTGTTCCACAGGGATCGCTGCTGTGACCGCTGGTGTCCCACAGGGATCGGTGCTGGGAGCGCAGTTGTTCCACAGGGATCGGTGCTGGGACCAGGTGTTCCATATGGATCGGTGTTGGGACCGCGGCTTGTTCCACAGGGATTAGTGCTGGGACCTGGTGTTCCACAGGGATCGGTGCTGGGACCTGGTGTTCCACAGGGATCGGTGCTGCGACCGCTGGTGTCCACACGGATCGGTGCTGGGACCTGGTGTTCCACAGTGATCAGTGCTGGGACTTGGTGTCCCACAGGGATTAGTGCTGGGACCTGGTGTCCCACAGGGATCAGTGCTGGGACCTGGTGTTCCACAGGGATCAGTGCTGGGGCCTGGTGTTCCACAGTGATCAGTGCTGGGACCTGGTGTTCCACAGGGATCAGTGCTGGGACCTGGTGTTCCACACGGATATTTTCTGGAACCACTGGTGTTCCACAGGGATCGGTGCTTCAACCGCTGGTGTCCACACGGATCGGTGCTGGGGCCTACTGTTCCACAGTGATCAGTGCTGGGACCTGGTGTTCCACAGGGATCAGTGCTGGGACCTGGTGTTCCACAGGGATCGGTGCTGGGGCCTGGTGGCTAACAGGGATCGGTGCTCGGAACGCAGTTGTTCCACAGGGATCGGTGCTGGGACCGCTGGTGTCCCAGAGGGATCGGTGCTGGGACCTGGTGTTCCACAGGGATCGGTGCTTGGACCTGGTGTTCCACAGGAATCGTTGCTCTGACCTGGTGTTTCATAGGGATCGGTGCTGGGACC